>NW_026521842.1:12282500-12907500 GCF_021234435.1 Artibeus jamaicensis
GGACCTGAGTCTGCAACCCAGGCCTGTGCCCTGACTGGGAATCAGACTGGCAACCTTTTGGTTTGCAGGCTGGCGCTCAATCCACTGAGCCACACCAGCCAAGGCAGAACTTTAATATAATAATAATATTACAAGTGGACACATGCCATTTTGCTTTTCAGGACTACCATGGTTAAAAACTGATAATTCCCATTAAAGACAAAGCTCAATAGTCTCATTCAAAAATGTATACTTTTCTATGGTAACTTCATGTATAATTCTATTCACATTTAACTAGAATTTGTAAGAATGTTGGGTGAAGATGGCGGCATAGGTAAACACGGCTCACCTCCTCGTACCACATCGAAATTACAACTAAACTATAGAACAACCATCACTCAGAACCATCAGAAATCGAGTTGAATGGGAAGGCTGACAACTACGGAATTAAAGAAAGCACATCCATCCAGACTGGTGGGAGGGGTACAGATGCAGAACAGGCTTGTCCCATGTCCCCATGAGGTGGATAAAAATCCAGGAGGCAATCTCAGGAGCAAAATGTCGCAGCCCCACACCACGGGTTCCAGTGCCAGAAGATAAGTCCCCATATTTTCTCACTGCAAAAAGCAGTGGAGATTGAGTAAGTGGAAGAAACTTCTGGAGCCCCAAGCAGTTCCTCTAAAAGAACCCACACATGGACTCACCTACTCAGACTCACTTCCTCTGTGCTCCAGCACCAGGTTAGCAGCCTGAAAGGTACCAGTTGGCACATGGGGAGAATCAGAAGTATCTGGCATCAAGATGAACAGAGGCCACTGTCCCTTTTCTGAACCCTCCCCTGACAGAGCCACAGAGCTAGTAGGCAGGTGCCATATCTGAGACTCCATCAACCTGACTGATACTGTTTGCCCTGCCCTGACCCCCTGGGACTCCGTCCCACCCAACTTAGCTCATGCTAAGCAACTTCCTAAAGGCAATCAAATAAGCGACAGCCAGCCTCGATGAGCCCTTAGCCCCTTTACTTCTTGCTAAGTGGCCCCAGGTAGGGCACTGGCAGCAGCCAGCCTAGATTCACAGCTTGGCTTCACCTGGAAATCTCCAAGCCCAGCACAAGTAGCAGCCATCTCAGATTGCTCTATAGCTCAGGCAGGGTGGCCCTGGGCAACGCACAGGTACCCAGAGCCACCCTGGGGGCAAACCTTGGCCTGTACCACCGAGGAAACCCCAGTGTCTTCACACCTAGTGGACAGCTACAGAGCACATCAGAGCATTATTACCCTGTCCCTGCACAGCTGATCCCCCATGGAGGGTGGAGGTTGGCGGTCAGCGGTCACAGCCAATCCTTCCAACTGACTGGCCTGGGTAAATCCCACCCTTTGATCTGCCCACAGTGATCATGGCTCAACTACAAGAGGAGGGTATACTTGGCCCACATGAAGGACACACCTTGAGTACACAAGTTGGGGGACAGGGGAGGCTGTGCCACTGGACCCTACAGGACACCTACTACACTAGGCCACACTACCAAGACAAGGAGTTATAGCAGCTCTGCCTAATACATAGAAACAGACACAGGAAAGCTGCCAAAATGAAGAGACAAAGAAACACGGCCCAGATGAAAGAACAGATCAAAACTCCAGCAAAAGAGCTAAGCAAAATGGAAATAAGCAACTTACCAGATGCAGAGTTCAGAACACTGGTTATAAGGATGATCAAGGAACTTAGTGAGGACCTCAGCGGTGTAAAAAAGACCCACTCAGAAATGAAAGATGTACAAATTGAAATAAAGACAAAATCACAGGGAAACAATATTAAAGTGAATTAAGCCGAGGGTCAAATCAATTATTTGAAACATAAGAAGCCTTTGGGACAACATCAAATGGTCCAACATTCACATCACAGGGGTGCCAGAAGGAAAAGAGAAAGAGCAAGAAACTGGAAATCTTTTTGAAAAAATAATGAAAGGAAACTTCCCTGATTTGGTGAAGCAAATAGACATGCAAGTCCAGGAAGCAGAGAAAGTCTGAAACAAGGTGGATGCAAAGAGGCCCACTCCAAGACACATCTTAATTAAAACAAAAACATTAAAGATAGATAATTTTAAAAGCATCAAGAGGAAAGAAGCTAGCTACCTACAGGGGAGTTCCCATAAGGGTATCAGCTGATACCTGAAAAGAAACCTTGCAGGCTAGAAGGGACTAGCAAGAAACATTCAGTCATGAAAGCAGGGACCTACAGCCAAGATTGCTCTACCCAGTAAAGCTATCATTATGAATTGAAGGGCAGATAAAGAGCTTCCCAGACAAGGAAAAACTAAAGGAGCTCATCATCACCAAACCTTACTATATGAAATGTTAAAAGGACTTATTCAACAAAAAGAAAATCAAAACTATGAATAATAAGGTGGAGATAAGTACATATCTATCAACAATCGAATCTAATACACAAACTAAGCAAACAAGAAGACACAGAATCATGGCTACAGAGCCTTTTGATGGCTGCCAGATGGAAGGGGGTGCAGGGGAGAATGGGTAAAAAGATGAAGGGATTAAGAAGTACGAATAGGTAGTTACATAATAGTCGTGGGGATATAAAGTACAGCATAGGAAATGGAGTAGCCAAAGAACCTACATGTGAGCCATGGACATGAACAAAGGTGGGGCGATTACCTGAGGGACTGGGGAATGCTGAGTGGAGGGGGGCAAAGGTGGAAAAATTGGGACAACTGTAACAGCATAATCAATAAAATATAATTCTTTAAAAAGAATGGTGGATAGCTTTTACTTTGGTTTTATGTCTACAAATTACCCTTTCCACATTGGTTCCCACAAAATGCTGTTGAGTTGACCAAGTATTTAAACAAATACTTAAATACGCCCTTAGCAGTTTTGATGTAAAAGATACCCTCTCCTTCAGCCACCAGTAAGATACTTCCCTGACCTACGCATGTCACAGCATCAAATCCACTACAGATTGACTTCCCATTTTCCAACTAAGGCAGTGATTTTCAACTGGTGTGCAGCAAGTGACATCCTGGTGTGCCACAAGGGTTCTGAAAACATGCAAAACCTGACGATGTAGTCAGAGGCACTGATGTATTTTCTCTTAAACTGTCAAATAAAAACACAACAAAACACACACACACACAACAATAGCCAACACACAACAGCTGTACAGTGTTGATGAATCAAAATTATACCTATTTTGTTTGTCAGATAGGCAAAAAGTATGGGGTGTTTTTTTTGGGGGGGGGCTGCAGAATTTTAGTAATTAGTTTATGTGTACCATACCATTAAAAAAAAATTTGAAAATCCCTGAAGATGCTAATAGGGTGAACTGATCCAGGCCAATGTACCAAAGATATTTTAACAGGAGCACTTGAGAGAAAATGCTAGTAACAATTATAGTTACCTGTATTGCCTGCTATGTCCCAGCCAGGTTAAATTCTTACAACAACCCTGTAAAAGAAGATATTGTCTCCATTTTCCAGATAAGAGATTAAAGATCAGCCCCGGCTGGTACGGTTCAGTGGACTCAGTGCCAGCCTGTGAACCAAAAGGTCACTGGTTCAATTCCCAGTGTAGGGCACATGCCTGGGTTGCATCCAAATTCCCCAGTGCAGGGCTCAAGAGAGGCAACCACACACTGATGTTTCTCTTCCTCCCTCCCCCTCTCTCTGAAAATAAATAAAATATTTTTTTAAAAGAGAGATTAAAGGTCAGAGGACTTAAATTTCTTGCTGAGGTCTTTGGGCTTATTTTTTCCCCATTCAACATCATTACTTTAATGACTGTATCACACTACCAGCACAACTGTCTTCACTGCTGGAACGTTTAAAGAGTTATCATTGAGTGCGCACATTGAGTACATAGTCTTCAGTGTACCTGATGCGGGCGAGGCAAGACTCTCTACAACAGACAACGACAGCAGATGGGGGTAGGCAAAAGTAGGCTTGCAGTTGTAATACAAATAAGGAATACAATAATTGATACAAAAATAAACTATTTTCACACTCACAACTGTAAACTTACTTCTGCCCACCCCTGTGCACTCTCTGTAGTGATACATCTTTACATATGCATCAGTGATACCCCAGCCATCACCTGCAAAAAAGTTGGCTTATTTAACTTTTTGAAGATAAGACACTGTAATAAATAACATTAAAAACCTCTACCAGGTTCTAGAGAACCTTGAGTCACAATCAGGAAAAGGAATCAGTATAGCACAAAGTCCATCTGAACATCATTTCTGCCCTACCTTTACCCCTTCCTAACCTACCCCCATATTTTTGCAGATTCAACCAACAGTGGGTCAAAAAATTTTTTCATTGCTGAAAATTCCAGAAAGCAAAATTTGCATTTGCCACATGCACAAGCACTATTGATTTTGTATCAATTATTGAAGAGGTGGTGTACAGGCACACCCTGCTGTAGCCCATATGCAAATATTGCCCCATTTTACATAAGGGACTTGAGCATTCTCAGATATTTGTATCCTCAAGGGTCCTGGAACCAGTCCTCATAGGTACTGAGGGATGACTGCATGTCAATTAACTTGGGGGGAGTTTGAATGACAGACTGTAGTCAAGATTTTCCTGTAAAATTATTTCATTCCTCAGTCCTAAACATTTAATTTCCACTGTCAACAGACTCATAATATGCACATATGGGAGAATAGATCCCGTTTTATTTTTTAGAACTGCAACATAATAAATATATTATTGTATTTCAATAAAAATAAATAATCATCTTTTATTATAGTTGATTCAATACCTCAAGTTTTTTTGCAATGTAGAGAATTTCATTGGCAGGGTACATTCCTACCTAATAGAATTTTAAATATATGTCTGCTGGTTGTAAGCAATATTTCAATGAAATAGTAGTTCAGTACATATTTACAATAACCAAGATATGGAAGCAACACAAATACCCGCCAATAAATGAGTAGATTAAAAAACTGTGGTACATATACAAAATGGAATATTACTCAGCCATAACAGTTCATGAAATCTTACCATTTGTGATAGCATGGATGGATCTAGAGGGTATTTTGTTAAGTGAAGACAGAAAAAGACAAATACCATGTGATCTCACTTATATGTGGATTCTACAGGGTAAAATAAATGAGCAAACAAAACAGAAACACAGTCATAGATACAGAGAAGAGACTGATGTTTGCCAGAGGGGAGGGGGATTGGGAAGCTATGTAAAAAAAGTGAAGGGATTAAGTAGTAAAATAGGTAGTCACAAAGTAGTCACAGGGATGTGAAGTTCACAATAGGGAATACAGCCAATAACACTGTAGTAACTAAGTATGGGGCCAGGAGGGTACTGGAAATATCGGGGGAACACTCTGTAAAGTCTAACCACTATGCTGTATTGCTGAAATATAAATGGCCAACAAAGGTTAGCTACATAGTATCATCAATTAAAAAAGTTGCCCAAAGGCCAGTTACTGGTTTTCTTGTACTTGAAATTCTGATGTTCAATATACTAAAGCACTTTAAAAAAAAACAGCTTTCCTCCTTATCCATAAATCCTCTGAGTTCTTCTATAAATTAGCAAACTTGCAGCTCTGTTTCTTTTTCTAAATAGGATTGTTCATGAAGGCTTGTCCTCTCCCAGAGGAAGAGCGATCCCATGTGGTTCATGACCCCGTCCAGGCGGTAACTGTTCAGAGGAAGGGACACGCTCTAAACATGAGTCTAAATAACGCGGCTTAAACTTTAACCTGGGGGGTCTTTTGGAGTAAACCGTTTTCACAAGGAATCGGCCCTCTGCGCGCTGAGGTCCTCTCCCAGGGGCATGAGCAGACTCATGTGCCAGCGTGGCAGGGCTGAGCCCCATTATCATGCTTACTTCTTAACAACTTTGAGTACAAACCTTCCAGGGTTTCTTCATAGCTGGATATGTCCATGGGCGTATTTTAAAAATTTAACAGTTTTCATCAGAGAGCAACTGAAAGCCTCAAATGTTTCCTGCCACAGACTGTAAATCTCACAAGACTGTGTAACGCTGCAGAACACACTGGAGAATTAAAGCTCTCTGGAGGGGCAATTACCTCGGCTCTGCTCAATGCTTAGCGGTACTGAATATGGTCAATAATTCAACAGCATTCACCTATGGCTTCTGAATCCTTACATACAGCAAAAGAAAAGGATTCAAAGTGACGTTGGCACTTCCCAAAATGGCACATTTAGTAGCATCACGATGAATTGTATCATTCCCCATTCTCTTCTCCTTCATCTCTCTCTCTCACTCTCCCTCTCTCCCTCCCCCCTTTTCATTTTGAGAGCAGAGTCTATGCATTCTCTTTATATAACTTTTCTAATGCATACCTCAACATGGCAGTCATTTGGTAAATGTTTAATTAAATGCAACTTGAAGAACACATTGTAAAATTTTAATTAATTTTTGCTTTTCCACTTTCATCTAGTTCCTCTTTTTACACATCAAGTGACAGATGCTTCGATCCGGACTGTATTTGTCCCAAAGCATCTAAACAACCCAACTACAGGGATTCGGCCTTTGGTCACAAGGCACAAGTACTGAATCTCTGCTATGTGAGTCACGTGGGTGGAATGAAGGCAGATATTTGAGTGAGAGACAGGAAAAACGTCAGAGTTCTCAGTTATGGGGAAGAAGAACATGCATGAAACCTTTAATTCGAGATATACTCTTGTTCCTGCCAAAAATAAGAGATGTCATTAAAACGCAACGACACACAGTGCCGAAAGTATTTTGCACAAGTCTTGTTTCAGATTTTACTCAATGTATTGGCATGGCATGAATCTTTGTAAATATTGCATTGTACATATCACACACAATCTCAAAAATCTTTCAGTATGATCCTTTCCAGAGAAGGAAAAGATAAACAAGAGATAAACAAAGGTAAAAGCCACCAACAAGAGCTGATCTCTCCTTGCTCTCGTGCTCCCCACCCCCCCACTTTCCATGAGTCCTGACACTGTAGTCGGTCTCACACGTTCACACGTGAAGGAGGAAGGCTGCCGCCTGCTCTTCATCACCTCTGTCACCCTCTGGCCTATTCTGTGGCTCTTATTGCTTCTCATATGAATTAACTCAACAGCCAAATATCCGATGCCTATGTTCCCAGGTTAGATTTCATTCCTCTCTCTCATCATTTCCACTTTTGCCAAGAGTTTTAAGTTTACAAAATGAAAATCTAATTACTGTCATACACTTGTGTGCCCATTACACGATAGTAGGATGACCCTCTCAGGACTCTGGGTAAAAAACTTAGTTACATACAGGACTCCTTGTGACCTAGCCACTTCAGGACTGTTTCTTTTTCTTTAGCTGCTGCCACACATCTCACCTCCAGCCAGTCCTTCGGGGCTACCTGTGGTGCATGCAAAACCTCCATGCCTTGGCAGGGATCCTTCTACCAGGAACGTAGTGCCCCTTCTTTCTCTTCCTGGCCCTGCCATTTATCCTTCCAGAAATAGCTTTCTCTGATGTTCTGCCTATAACCACCCCAAATGCCCTATCTGTCACTCTCTCAACACACCTATTACACTGTGCTGTGCTTTGCTGCGGAGCTAGAAAGTTGAGCTCTGAGCCAGAGTGGGCTGGTCAAGAGCTCGCCAAAGCACCGATTGAGAACAGTGGCTGTACTAACAGTGCCAACCTTGAAAGCACCCTGAACAGTACTGTACTTTTGTTTTAAAGAAAAGCACAACATTAGGTATAAAGTATGATCACAATGGCTTTATGTATTTGGAAGTCAAAACCTCCATTCTCAATTGTTAACAGGAAGTTACTGATTCCTACCATTATAACATTTCAAAACTGCTGATACTGAAAATGTGTAATGATAGGTAACACACCATAGAGGCTTAGTAAATTTTTGTTGAGTGATTAAATGGATAAAATGAGCAGAGTAAGGTAAAACCCCAAGAAGCCTCAAAATTACAAGGGTAAAGAACACTTCAACAGACTGGATGAACAACCCCCAACCCAGTGAAGAGTAATTGTATGAAATCAAATACATCCAGGGAATGTAAACATTATCTCACTAAACATGCTTATACTATACTTAGCTAGTATTTCTTTCTTTCTCTGAGTCATCAATGCCAACTGAGAAATAAGCAAGGTCCTGAAGTGTGCAATTACAGGGTTCATCTAACATGGAACATGTTCACCTACTGTAATGCAGAGGGGTAACTGTCTAAACCATCAACTCACAGTCAGTAAAAATATAAAAACTCCCAGTAATGTGACTGATCGCTTATTGATTTTTTAAAAGAAATGAGAGGTAACACAGAGGTCCCCAAATAAACCAGAGTGGTGTTACATCAGAAATCCAGATTGAAGTATGCACATCATAGTCTTTTTTTAATTTTACTTATTTATCTTTAGAGGAGAAGGAAAGGAGAGAGGGAGAGAAATATCAATGTATGGTTGCCTTTCATGCATCCTCTGCTGGGAACTGGCCTGCAACCAAGGCGTGTGCCCTGACTGGGAATCGAACCGTGATCCTTTGGTTCGCAGGCCCGCAGTCAGTCCACTGCACTACACCAGCCAGGGCCATAGTCTGCTTTTTATTAGTGTTACTTTAAGGCATACCTTTTTGTCTTCCCCATTTGGCTTTGTATCCCCTAATGTAAGGGGACTTAAAATTTCACCCTACCACCCAGACTGGAACAGGCAACCCACATGTAGCTGTTTTAGAGATTGAATGGCGGAAGCTCACTTAGGAAATAAACAGAAAACTAATGTGCTAATTAGGCACTTCCTCTGTTTGCATCTCTCCCTTTTTGAAGAATGTAAGGCTTAAGAAATGTCTATCAAACATAAAGAACAAAAGCTGATCACAACTCTCACTTCAAACCACTGGGCTGAAAATGCTACATTCAGTTTGGGGTATCAATTGCACCTTTTAATAAAAAAAAGTTTCATTCTACAAGATGCAATAAATTTCAATTCCAGGATTAGCCATTTACTTGTAGTATTTCACCTGGTATTTTGCCTAGCATATGAAATATGTGATTAAATATATTTACTTTTACCAATATCCAATTAGTTCCAAGCAAATAGCTATAAAACTGTGAAGGTATACTTTATGAAAGATTGCCTTAAGTGGAGAATTACAGAAGTCCACCTAAAAAATGTATTATTCAAATGAAGAAGAAATTGTTTTTAGAACGAATTTATCGATGCCCTACAAAATCACTGTCCTGCAATATTTTTTACTTGTTTCATCAGGAAGACAGGAAGGAGGCTACAAAGCAGCTCATCGATACAGTTACATCAAAGAAAATATTATTAAAATTATAACCTCATTGCTTTGTTTGATAGAGCAGGTATTCAAAGGTGTAGTGTAACGCTTGTCTGTAAAAAAAAAAAAAAAAAAAAAGGAAATGTTAAGAGCCTCAGACAGGACTAGAGAGAGAGCTGGGCCTGATGAACAGAGGTCAATAGTGGGCAAAAGAGTAAGGCCCTGAATGTCTCTGATATTTTGTCTTTTTTAAATCAGAGATTGGGATTAATATCTGATATTAAGGTCCTCTCAGATATTTCCAGAATCGTAACTACACCCTGGGAGCCTGACTCAAGTATTATTGGTACTGGCCTCCCGGTGAAAACGGAGTTCTCATTCAAAACTGTAAAGTGGAAGTGTTTTCTTTTTCACCATGACCTTCATAAAATAGAGGCTGCTGTCTCTGGTGACAGAGGAAATACAAGTACTGACAAATGCTAGTCTATTTTCTTGAGATGTTGAAAATTTTCTCAAAAAAAGGGAAGAAATTGTAAAATTTTTTAAAGGAAGACAAAACTCTAATGTGCTAGAAGGAAATGAAAATCTAAGGGAGGACTGAAAGAGCAGCTAAGAGCTTCTCCCCATAAACAGTGACCTTCACCTTCTGGAGACGACACTGGGCTCATGGCTACAACCCGGCCTGCATTTGCCCATCAGAGGCCACAGGACCTGAGCTCCTGAGAGAGACACACGTAGCGATGATCGATGCCTCTGCTACAGGCTGTAGAGATGAGACGGCTGTGTGTATAACTGACAAGACCAATTGATGAGGGAGCAGGTGTCCTGGAGGGTGACAGATGCACTTCTGAGACCTGTCAAACATGGCAATCTCTGCCTACCACCTCTGATTCATGTCTGAACATGCAATACTGCTGGAAGAGACACAGACACCATGTGTAAGTGTTATAAATTCTTGAGCACAAAAGGGAAAGGTGTAAGACAGCTATGGCTTTAAACTTCTCCTTCCAAAAGAAATTTGTATTTTTGCCAAAGTGGAACAAAGACATTGAACACTTCGTGACTGACATTTGTAAATGGTTGAAAAGACTCTTATCTTAGAGAACTATAGACTTTTCTAAGACAGCCATACACAACTGGAAACGGATATTGGTAGGCTAAGAGTTTAAAAATAAGTCAATAAACAACCAGTTGGTTCAAAATAGAGGAATGTTTAAAAAAAGAGCACATCCACTCCATAGGTTGCTATGAACCGTTAAAAAAGACAAATACAAGGACTACTTAGCCACAAGAGAAATGCAGTGGAGAGGAGGAGAAAACATGCATGAAGAAATGACTGGGCGTGAACAGATGCTGTGCTAAGATAGAGTGAAATAATGTATGGCAAACATCTGTCCCAATTCCCAAGATGAGGAGGGCATTCTACAAATTTAAAATTAGACAAAATTTAAATTGAACTTAAAGACGTCATTAGAATGATGCTTGCTTGTTTTATTTATGTTTTGTTTGTCTGGGGCTACTCATAGAAGGTATCACAGAAATTAAAGAAAGAATCTGTGTGTGCTGAGATCTGGAGATTAGAAGTGGGAAAGTGCCAGAGAAAGCAAGGCACAAAATCAACTTTAGGGAAGGGGACGTGAGAAACACACAGAGCAAATCGCCACGTGCCCGGAGCCTGGGAACGTGAAGGAGAAGGTAATTTGGAAGCGGATAAAATAATGTGTGTGATAACTGCTGTGGGAGTGCAGGTGATAAATGAAAAGGTGATTTTAATAAAAGGCAGTAAGTTACCAACCTGTGTATCTCTAAGGCTCGTTGGAAGGAGAATATAGCATAGAGTAAAGCACTAAAGGACATGGCTTGCTTCAAAGATATAAAGCTGTTGGGAAATCACAGGACGGCATTTTTGGTTTACATCATTAAGATGCACATGTTGAAGGGACTCAGCAACTCTCAGGTAGAGGCTGCGAGACAGCACCAGGTGAAGATAAAAGGAAACAAGAGAAGGGACAGGGTAGCGGTCGCACCCTGTGGGAACCAGGTGGTGGGAGCTAACGGATGGGATCACCACCTGGGATCCCAGCAGCGCCACTGAAGAGGAACTCAAAGGCAGCTTCACTTACTTGGTAAGTTTCTATCAGTAAAAGCAATATATCTGCTGTGAAACTTTCAAAAATTCTCCCAAACACCAAGAGAAAAGTCACTTTATGCAGGCAATTGCCAACAGGGAGAATACTTGTGATGGACTGAATTATGTCCCCCCACCAAACTCATATACTGAAGCCTTAACCTCTAATGTTACTATATCTGGAGACAGGGCCTTTAAGGAGATAACTAAGGCTAAATGACATCACAGTAGGGCCCTAACTGGGACAGGACAGGTGTCCTCACACGAAGAGGAAGAGACACCACAGACCTCCCTCTAACTGACCACACACGCACGGAGGAAAGGCCATGTGAGGACACAGCAAGAAGTGGCCATCTACAAGCCAGGCAGGAAGAGGGGCTGCACCAGAAACTCACCCTGCCGGCACCCCGATCTTTGACTTCTGGTCTCCAGAACTTTCAGAAGATGCGTTTCTGCTGTTTAGTGACACAGTCTGTGGCATTTTGTTATGGCAGCTCTAGCAGGCAAACACCAACGCCCAAAGGGAGGGCAGCCCTGAACGTGGCGAAGGACAGGGATCTTATGGGGGGAGGAACAGAACTGTCGGAGGGCCGTGGTGGCGCAGCACTGCAGTCTTGCAGAAAGGATGGGTTTTTCGCGTGACGTGGGCTAGCTATTTCTGTCCCTTAGGCTCTGTTCTTGAAATTGTTGACTCTGACAAAATAAACTGGATCAGTGAATAGGTCTTTGGGTACCAAGAAGCAAGGAGAGGGGTCAGAGTACATTCAGAGGGGGAACGTTTTACAGTTACATACACTGAGTGATGCTTGACAGTTCACCGGACTACTAGGCAAGAGCTTGTTGATAAATGCAGATGACAGAACCCTCCGAATGAAGCAAGCATGTTTCCTTAGAATTTCTCATACCGAAGAGGGAACCCTGAGGACGGGCATGTGTGCCTTCTGATGCTCAGAAGGGGTGCTTTGAAAGGCTTCTGGAGAAGGCGAGTCGCATTTCAAAGTGCAATGGGTTTGGCCTTACTGAAGGTCGACTCAAGTCTCAGCTCCATTCTTCCTGATTCCGTGGCTCCAGAAGAACCTCCTAAATTTCCAGTTTCCTGTCTGTAAAACAGCGGTAACACCATCTGCCCCTCAGGCCTGTGAGGTACACTGTGCCACCTCAGAGTCCACAGAGCCCAGTGCAAAAGGAGCACTTGTCACTGTTAATCGTAATGTACGTCAACATGTGTGGAACTCCAAACTACGTAATCACAAATGTGTACAAGGAGGAGGGAGAAGCACGGGAGGGCTCTAAAAAAGGTGATGACGAGTTCCAGGAAAACAATAAAAAATGCACACGAGTGCAATTAAAGGGGGGAAATAAAAGTACAGAACTCATTAGTGCTTGTAAGAAATGGCTAAAGACATTTGTAGGCAAAGAAGAGCAAGGAAGCCGCAGGTACACTGTTTCTAAAGCCAATGATGAAGCAAGAAACTGGAAAACTAATTTTAACTTTCTTCTATCCTCTGTGAAGGAGCAAGGTCTTCAAACAGGAAAATGTAAACTAAAGGCCAAAACACAGGACATGAGTCGAAGAGAGATGAACGAGTTGAAAGTTCCTTCCCAGAAGGTAGAGAGGACTGTGCAGTACAACTCTCCAAACTGAAGGGGACGGCTGGGGGACCCAAGGGGGACAGGCATGGGCGCCCTTCCGCCTCTCCGCTCTGGATGCACTGTTCCTTCGACCACCGAGGATCCTCTGTCCAAAGGATTTCACTCAGTGGCCTATCAAATTGTGTTACATATAAGAAAACAGGAGGTAGAGAAGAGGAGAAAGAGATGGCAAGAAACAGTAAGTTGGCCATGATAATATACATCCTAACGGATTATGACAGACGGAAATGAAGTACTCGACCTAAGTAAATGAAACATAGTAAGATAAACAGAAAATCAAATAAGGTTTTAAAAACAGCAAAAATAAGTGGTCTTCTAAATAAAAACAACTTGTTCACTGTTAAATTAATTCACAATGTTCATCCAATTTATCTAGCCTCCTTTTTGTGTGCATGTTGCAACCGAAAAAAAAGCCATCGGTGTGCTCCTTCCACACGCACCGAATAACCTCGCCGCCCCAGGCACTGTGCTAAGTGCTGCAGGTACAGAGATGATTAAGATAATGCCACTGCCTTTCAAAGATTTGTACGCTTCTATAAGGAGGCATCTTTTCCTCACTCGGTTTTTCACTCTACGTCAGGGCAGGAGGAGCCAAACACTCGAGGTGCTATGGAATTTCTGCTACAAGAATGGCGAGAGTTGGGGTGGTCTGATCCAGTGAGACTCCTCAGAGGAAGGAGGTTAGGGTCAGGCATGCTTTTGCAGAAGTTTTCCAAGTGGATTTAGAAATAAGTGATTGAGGGCAATTCAGGCGAAGGACACAGCAGATGCAAAGGCCAGATGACAGAGGCTAGAGGACATGGGGTTGGGGGCGGGACAGCAGGGGAGACAAAGCAGTGAAGACAGACACACATGGAAAGACCAGCAAATCCAGAGCAGGAAGGTATTTTGTTTGCTGTGCTAATGTCTGCACTTAATGTTGACAACACCTAACGATGAAATGTCTGTACAGCAAGACTTGCGTTCCCTTTCGATAAAAACCTACAAATGGATTACATCCATGCATTATAGAAAATGTACCTAAAAGTACAATACTATGTGTAGTATTTAAAATAGTGTATGATATGGAGTGGAAGGCACGGGAATCCGAGGGAGTGGTGATGGAGGAAGGGGACAGCTGCCTCTCCAGTTGTTATCAGCCAGATCAGTCCTGCCAATCCCTGAGATGGCAGATGCCACAGCCAGATCATCCTCCCGCCCAGGAAAATGAAAGAGGAAAAGGATAACGGACGGCTCAGTTTTGCTAACTCAGAACAACGGAGAACTGCCAGCATCTTCTCTAGAGAATGGTTCAGTGATTAATGATACTACATACATTCTTTTCATGCTAATCTATTTCATGTTGCAATTATATAGCAACTGAGAAAGAAACCATTCCCTAGGCAAGCACAAAGCAAGGTTTTCAAGAAATGAATGTGGTCACTTACAAGGCCACACCAACAAGTGATTGGCTCAGGTTTATATGCCAATCATGGCCTATTATTATAATCACAATTTTATTCTCAGTACTTACAATTCTACACCATACTTTAATTAGCCTACATTTTTTATTTCTCTAGTAGATGTGTTTGTCCATGAAATATTTTATCATGTTCCATTTTGTGATTAGGTCCCATAGGATGCTGTGATTCTAAGAAACTGAAATGTTATCTTCAGTGTTTGCTCTTTGCTTTCTTACATGGATTCTAGTTCTTTCACCAAATTATCTCTCTCTTTTATCTGTATTAGGAAAGGTTACAAGTGTTATGATCCTTGAGGTTGTGTTGTAACGTTTCACAGGCATGTGAAGTTTTCTTCACAGGATTATAACACAGCCTCTGTGTTAAAGTACAACAGTTTGAATAAGCACAGCAATCACACGTGCAATGGAACAAAAGAGCCTAATTGAGCAGCTTTATAACCTTGCACAGAATTCCCTCACTACCACTTTAGATAGAATTGCTTTTATTTTAGCAATGTTCTTTTAATTAAGTCCCAAACATCTGAAACATGGCAAATGCAAATATGTATTATAAATCCTTAATTATAGGGATCGCTAAGCATCCATGCAACTTTTTGCCTTGGAGGTAGATTCCTTTTGTTTAAAGTTGGCCAAAATTCAGAGACAGAAGTGAACAATGTGGAAAACATTAAACTTTGTTTGAAATGCCCTTCTCTTGTCGCCAGGGTCCTTCCACCACACTGTCTCCTGGAGGTAAATCAGCCTTCAACTTATTGAGTGATTTTAAAGCCAAGATCTCTCCTGTCATTTTCTGCTTCCATTGCCATGTTCAGGGACACCAGCACCCTGACAATTTAAGAGAAATCGAGTTAGGTGTTAGGGACACTGAGGTTTTTGTCAGGCCCTAGAAAATAAAGCCCTTTGGGACCAAAAAGGGCAACACTGTCCCTCTGTTGAGGATAAGTTTAAACTGGATCCCAAAAGGCCTCTTGCTATTTTTTAAGCCCGCGTACTGTTTTAAAACCACACAGATTACTCTGGTATGCTGACAAATATGCAACAACTGTGTCCTACAGCCACCACTACTCAATTCAAGATACGCCCCCTGGGGGCAATGTCTTCGGTTTCTTCACCAGTGGGGGGCCGCTCCCCAATTCCCACCCACTGCACCTCCCGACACAAGCGTGCCCTGCGGAGCGTGCACACTCACAGGGGCAATTTCATCTCAGCGGCTCATTCTCCTTACAGAACACTTTCAATTTAGTTCCTCCTTCTTGGTTATTTCCTGACCAACATATTTGAAAGGACAAACATGTTAATAACTTCTAAAACTAAAGACAAGTCTTGAAGATCTAAAGATATATTCAATTTTTAGAGCAAAGCTATTAGCCAAGAGGGAATTTTAATTTTCTCAAGTTTTTCAAGAAATCTCACCATTGGGTCTGGGATAGTAACGGTAATTGGTTTATATTGGTGAGAGAATGTGGGGCTCTCAGCTGTGGGTCACAGGTTCAAGTGTCTGTTCAATGTCATCCAGGCGTCTACCAACTCCAGGGCTTGGGCCCAATACCCCTCGCTTAAAGGACATTTCAAAATATTTCTGAATACGTTATAACTGCAGAGTAAGCCAAGTAACAAAAGTACAGGTTATAGTTTGTCTTAAATGATACAATAAATGTAATTTAGGAAGGCAGGAAAGTTTATGTATTTACATGCTCTCTCTAAACTAACACCTGCCCATGACGTCACTTGTGATTATCATAATTGCTGATGGGGAAAAAAAGTGGTTACAGAAACAAATATGTCTTTTACAATTTAGAAGTACATAATATCTTATTCTAGAGCACTGCTAAGTAATGAAGAAGTACTTAATTTTCAAAAAAAAAAGTAATTAGAGCTTTAGGCCAACTGATATATTTCATACCATTTTTTCTATTGTGATCTAAATACCTTAGAGGTAAATTTCATCACTTCTCTATTAAATACTTACAGCATTAAAATTTTTATAGTTACTAATTTTAAACTACTTAAGATGTCAAATGTTTCCAGGCTTCACTCACTTTTCCAATTATTACATTGGAATGACTCATTAACTGTAACATAAACAGGCTCATTTTTACCTCCTGTTATGCTATTTCTCTAGTTTTATTACCAGAGCACCACTTTCCCATGAACCGTGATGAAAATTCATTGGGAGAAAAAAATTACACATGCTCTTCCTCTTCCAAACACCAATTTTCCCCAGGAGAACCGAAGCCATAATGACAATGTGTCATGCATTTTACATGCGCATTCTCTCCCATTACACGATGCCCAGTGTCAGGTACCATGCACGTGAATACCTTGGCAAAAGACATTTTGGAAAAAACTTTATCCTCCGAAAGTCAACTCGGAAACAAAAATACCCTCACTTGGGCAGTAATGTGTCAGATTTGGTCCTTACCAACACAGAGTCACCAGGACCCTGGAGTGATGTGCACTGAGAATGGTCTAAAAATCCTAGATTGTAAACCAGTAACAATAATTCTAGAAGTCAAACAAATACGTACGTACCTGAAGCACACTGCCAGACAATTACAGCCTTAGCACTCACTGAAAAATCTAAATGTTGAAATCTCAGACATGAAAGTTTCCTCCCCGAAAAAGAAGATAACCCTATGGTCAACGATATCTTTGTTATTTAGAAATGCAATTTATGGTAACAGAGTTATGAGTAAACTATATCATTTCTTAAGAAAATGTAAACCTTTAAAACTTATTTTTAAAAATCTCAAAGCCTTCAAATTACAATATTAACCCTCAGGGTAAATTATTTCTTTCAGTACACTCAGTTAATTGAGGCTTTTTGAGATTTTTTATAGTCTATTTTTACGAGTCTATTTTTATAAGTCTTTTTATGAGTCTATTTTTCCTTTAAGAAGGACTTTTCAGTGATAGTACCAAGGTTTATTAAGACTCCACATTTTTTTAGTTTGGGGCCTTTATTTCTCTTTTTTGAGATTTTTTTTAAGTGACCAAACTGATGTTAACATTTGATGCTACAATACAAGCCCTGTTTTTAAAGATGCGTTTGCTACTTCCGGTCAAGATGGAGGCGTAGGTGGAAACATTGTGCCTCCTTGCACAACCAAGTTTAAAGACAAAAAAGTTTTGGTAACAAAAACACAGCCAAAACACAGAAAATTGAACTGTACGGAAGTCCGACAACAACGAACCACTCAGCCAGACGGGTAAGAGAGGCAGAGTCTGCGGCTGGTGGAGTGGGGTTGGGCAGGAGAGATCAGGCGGACCAGAAGCGCAGGTGCGGTTGGCAGATCCCATGTGTGGGTGGCAACAGGCAGACCCAGTGAGGGCACAAGGAAGCTGGCTGACCATGGTCTCACATTCGAGCACAGATAAACCAAGCAAAGGAGTGAGCAGTGAGACAGACTGCTCAGGCTAGGGTCCCAGCAATGGGAATTACAGCCTAAAAGCACCAATTGGAAAGACTTTCAGGGTCAAGGTGCCAGGAGAAGCTCCCAGGCTCACAGAGAGTTTGTTGGAAAGACCCACAGGGTCCTGGAGGGTGCACAGACCCACACACCCGGGAGCCGGCACCAGGGAGGCTCGGTTTGCTTTCAGGAAGCAGCAGAGGGAACTGAAATCCCAAAGAGAGTAACAAATGCCATTGCCCCTCTCTGACCCTGCCCCCACACACAGCATCACAACCCAGCAACTGGGTCGCCCCACCCCAGTGAACACCTAACGCTCCGCCCCTCATAGGTAACAGGTGCAAACAGACCAAAACATTATGGCTCAAGAAGACCTCAAAGTCCCAGAACCAATAATTCTAAGCGATCAAGAAATAGCCAACCTTTCAGATGCACAATTCAAACCACTGGTGATCAGGACGCTCACGGAACTGGTTGACTTTAGTCACAAATTAGAGGAACAAATGAAGGCTAAACTAATTAAAATGAAGGGAAATGCACAGGAAACCAATAGTGATGGAAAGAAAACTGGGACTCAAGTCAAGTGAGTGGACCAGAAAAAAATGACCAAACAGAAAAAAATGAAGAAATAAGAATTCAAAAAAAAAATGAGGAAAGGCTTATGAACCTCCAGGACATCTTTAAATGTTCCAATATCTGAATTATAGGAGTACCAGAAGGGGAAGAGGAACAGCCATGAGTGGAAAACTTATTTGAACAAATAATAAAGGAGAACTTCCCCAATCTGGCAAAGGAAATAGACTTCCAGGAAATCCAGGAAGCTCAGAGATTCCCAAAGAAAGTAGACCCAAGGAGGAACACACCAATGCACATCATAATTACATTATCCAAGATTAAAATGAAGGAGAGAATCCTAGAAACAGCAAGAGATAAGGGGACAGTCACCTACAAAGGAGTTCCCATCAGACTATCAGCTAATTTCTCAAAAGACACCTTACAGGCAAGAAGGGGCTGGAAAGAGGTATTCCAAGTCATGAAAGGCAAGGACCTACATCCAAGATTGCTCTATCCAGCAAAGCTTTCATTTATAATGGAAGGAGAGATAAAGTGCTTCTCAGATAAGATCAAATTCAAGGAGTTCATCATCACCAAGCCCTTATTATATGAAATGTTAAAGGGACTTACCTAAGAAAAAGAAGATAAAAAAGATGAACAGTGAAAGGACAGCAAACTCATAGTTATTAACAACCACACCTAAAACAAAAGCAAACTAAGAGGACAGCTAGATCAGGAGTGGAACCATAGAAATGAAGATCACATGGAGGGTTAGCAACAGGGGAGTGGGAGAAGGAGGTGGGGGAGAAGGTACAGAAAATAAGTAGCATAGATGGTAGGTAGAAAATAGACAGGGGGAGGGTAAGAATAGTATGGGAAATATAGAAGCTAAAGAAATTGAGACACGTGGTCATAAACTAAAGGGGGGAATTGGTGGGGGAGGGGTGTGCAGGGTGGAGGGGAACGAAGGGGCAAAATAGGACAACTGTAATGGCATAATCAATAAAATATATTCTTTTAAAAAAAGATGCCTTTGTTGAAGAGTATGTTTGAAAGTTTCTAACTGAAATACCAATTACAGCAGCCACCCATATGCTCCATGAGAACTCACCCCCCCCACCACCACCAACACAGGCTGTTTCATGTCCCGAACACAGTTACTTCATGAAACGCCTCCTACTGGAAGCACGTGTTTTTTGATGGACTCACCCTTCCCTATCACTAGTTAACTTGGACAGGTGCGATGATTCTAGATAAATACTAAGCAAATATCAATGCCACAATTTCTGAAGGAATAAAAATAAAAGAAAAAAAGGCTTGGCAATCACTGAAACACCAGGCCACTGGAAAAAATTGATCCAAGCCCGCATTATCTGAGATTTCACCAGAAATATTCCCCTACCAATCTGAATATGTATACTTGGGATTTATGTAACAAGTTGGATAAATCCTTATTATTCTTCCCGCTGTTTTCAGGGCTAAGCCGCTCCAAAAATCCCTAATCACTGAGGAGATAAAAAAGATTTTTAGGAAGGACAGTGAAGGACTGCTTGGATAACCTCACTGGCAACACAAAAGTCATTAATTGACAATATCAAGACTCCAATATTGACCCATCCAAGATAAAAGGGATAAACATAGCATCGAAGTGTGAGAAACAGGCATTTGCAAAGCAAGACTGATACTCTATTATACAAATAAAATTAGAACCATGTAATGTGAACATTACTATCTCTTGTCCATTCAGAATGAACGGTCTGGAATCCACCACAATTCCTGCTGACAGTCAGAGTAAGTTGCATTTCAGTACACTCCATAAGACTGCCCGAGGCTGTCTTTGAGTTGGAAATCTGTCTTTTTTAAAAATATAAACCTGTACTGAATATGAGATGTTATAAACAATATTATTAGAAATAAATTATTTTAACATATGGCCATTTGAGGAAAAGACATGCTATAACGGATTTCAAGGAAGATATTTTGTAAATATTATATCCCACTATAGTTTTTAACTCAAACTTTTCAAAAACACTGTAGTAAAGAGTGTAATGTAAATAAAATGAGGCTGATCTTCAGTTCTTACATATGAAAAATAAATACAATTCCAAACAGACAAGACATTTTACATAAAAAATTAATTATTTTGGCATGAGTAGGTGAAAGGCACCTGCTTAATTACTATGAATTCTCAGTGGACAGTGCTTAAATGAAAATCCAGTTTCAAGTCACTCTGGAAAGCATGCCAAGCTCAGAATTCTCAGGAATCTACTATGAAAAAGTCAGGGGGACGAGCACACTCTCCCAGGAAGGCCATTTCCCTTCGACGACCAGAGTTTCCAGACACAAGTTTCTGACGAGCACACAGTGGAATACTTGATACTCACAAAAACACAAAATATCAACAGAATTCTTAGTCAGAACGTCTAAGATGCAATTACTTATAGAGTTTATTGAACTTCTTAGACTAATGGGATTACTTGAGATTGAAAGTGCCCTTTTAGCAGCCAAAACTGCTGAAACTTTACAAACAGTTATAAATAATTCATACTCACTGAAATAAGATTTCTGAACAATAAAGCCTGTGCGAGGAAGTTTTCGGAGAAGGTGCGAACTGGGGGGTTTCTTCTGATTTACAGTCCTGGCCACAGCAGTGATGACCTCCTGTTCCAGAACTCTGAAAGTACGCCTTTGTGGGCTAATAATTACAACCAAATTTTATCAGAGTATCCATGCTTCGTCATTATATTTGTGTATTACTTAAATCAAGTGTCAACAATTTTTCTACAAAGGACCAGTTAGTAAAAAATGGGCCCTGGCTGGAGTGGCTCAGTGGATTGAGTGCTGGCCTGAGAACTGAAGGATCACTGGTTCGATTCCCATTCAGAGTACCTGCCCGGGTTGAAGGCCAGGTGTCCAGTTGGGGGCATGTGAGAGGCAGCCAATAGATGTAGCTCTCATATACCAATGCTCCTGTCCCTCTCTTTCTCCCTTCTTGCTGCTCTCTCTAAAAGTAAATAAAATCTGTTCTTAAAAAAGAACATTATGTAGGTCCTTATATAACAAGAGAAAAATCAATTTTAAGAAAATTTTATTGAAAAACTTCAAAGTATAATAATAACTGAGTATGAATTTTTGCCATATAGGTCTACTAATGAGAAGAATGGATGAGTGAAATTTGAATTTTACATAATTATTTACAATAAAGACTTCTCCTTCTGGCTTTTTTCAAACATGTAAAATGTAAAAACCATTCTCTGCTCACAGGCTGTACAACACAGGCCGTGGGCCGGGTCCATCTAGGGGCCACACGTCACCAACCGTGGAGCTAAATATTACATTATCTTCATACAGCTAATGTTCTACTAATTTGTTTTCACTCGAGAGGTAAATTAATTCAGTCTTGATCTACAGATTGGCTCCCATTAAGGAATTGTATATGTGATACAAATTCCAAAATTAACTTAGAAGATGATAAGTGTTCATGACTTAGAGTAAGCGCTAGATACTGTGTGCAAGTCGTATATTTGACTCCATATCAGCTAGAAGCTGTGTTATTCCCACAGCGGCAGGCTGCTCCTATGAAAAGTGATTTAGGGCGTACGCTATGGGAAGTGGGAAGAATGCACCAAATTGAAGGACATCGGTAGTGCTGTTAGAAGAGTGAGTCAACATGCATGCCCCCTTATGTCTAATGGCCAGCTACTGAGGCATTGCATCATAGAGTTGAATTTTACCAGCAGTTCACTATTATAGTCATTTTTGCTATGGACAGGAATTTGGGGGAGAAGGAGGAAAGAAGCAACTCCCAAAAAGGATTACAAGGGTGAGTTTCATAATGTGAGAACCTGTCAGTTGCATTCAGGTTACATTACAGAGTCCCCAGGAGTAAGCCCTGGGCTCAAGCGATCACCTTTACCTGCTGCTGGTTTTAACATATCCTTTGGGCTTCTTTCAGGGTAAGTATCAGATACAGACTTTATTTTGTTTAGAGAAGCAAGAACACAGGGAGCAGCTACCTTCTAACTAAGTCATTCATAAACTACTTGGTGAGCAGTTAACATTCTCAGAGTAAGGCTCAGTACACCTGAGGCCATAGAACCTCTATCACGTAATCTGCAAGAGTAAAAAGGAAAGCAAAACTCTTCATGGCCTAACTACTTATACCTGTTCCTTTTTCTGGGATGAGTCAACCACACCCCCAACAACATTTTAAGGGTCAGAAAGAAAATGTGGGCTCATCAGAGTGATTATCAAATAAAGAGATGACTTCCTTCTCAGGGCATGTCTCTTAGCAGCAAGTGAAGACACCACACCAGTGCGACATCTCAAAGACCCAGCCCTTTACAGGAATCGGCTCTAAGTCTGCATGGAAGGGCGCCTTGCTGTAATAACCAACTCATCTTGGCCAAAACAAAGCGGAAAGGCCTGGGCTGGTTCGCTGCTTTCGTAATGTCGACAGACATAAAAAAAAATTCTTTGCCTGGTAGGCAAAGAATGTGGTACATACAACACAGTTTGTCTTTTGACAGATAAGCAGAAAGCAAAGACACCAAAAGTGTGTGGGCACGTGGGTCTGGTGGTTTACATGTGTACACACATACATATACATGAATATGCACAGGGTGGGGCAAAAGTAGGTTTACAGTTGTATGGAAAATAACACAATAATAAATATTACAAGAATAAATTCTGTTTTGTGTAGACCTACTTTTGCCTACCACTGTGTACACACATGAAAACATATGTGTGTACAGAATCCTTCTAATGTAGAGTTTCTCTGTTGATTAATTAGATCAACTAACCTCCAAACGCAGTGCCCCTGGTCCCTGGGCTGTGTCCACTGCACAGAGTCCTGTCCCGTGAGCGCTTGCCCACTGCAGCCTCAGGCTGCCTCAGTGGGTGACAGATTTGCTCCTGGTGAATCCAATATACATACGGGGAGAAGATCTTTTCACCCAAAACACTGACCTTTAATTTTCCTTATTTATATTCAGTTCTCCCTGCTTTTACATTGGAACTCGAGACTGATTCATGTTTTACTATAAAGTCTCGCCCAGAACAGCTGTTGGAGTCACTGTGCGACACTTTAAAGTGCTCGTACGGGTGATGGTCGCTGGTCTGTGCAAGGGACCCCCATCTGCTGGTGAACACACACACTCGTTCTTCCAGAAAGGACAGAGCACATGAAGTACCTTGGTACTGAATGGCCTTTGCTCCCTCCCTTCCAAAAAATAAAACTTACTAAGTATAGAAACTAAAATAACAACTGGGAATATTTTTTCTTTTATACGCATTGCTGCAAATCATACTACCAAAGTAACATTAACAAGAGATTACTAAATGCAACTTTAATGATCTGAAGTCACTTAACTGCATTTTTGACACTCTAAGAACTGTCCACTGAACATACGGCAACCAAGAACTCTCACTTTCTTATCGAAACACTCCTAGTAATTTGAAATTGTTCAGGTTCCTCAAGTTTATCAAATGCTTGGAAAGGCCTTAAAGTACTTCCTTGAACAAACCCAGATTGATAGAATACAGAGCCAGGACTGAAATTTCAAGCGTCAGAGGCAGACTCAGCTCGAGTTAAGCACCGATGAATACCTGCTCCCCTCAGACTTCAGCACCTTGTCTTTCCTGCACTACGAAGACACATTTCAAAAGAAAGCTACTCAATGTCGATCTGCCTTTTACCAGACTTCAAGAAAACAAACGAATGTAAACAACTAGTAGTCCAACCAATCCCATCAATATGTTTTAAACCTGAATACAGGTGTTGGGAAAGTCACGGCCGTGTCTAGGCCACACGTCAGCTCTGCTTCTCCTCAGGGAAGGAGGCTTCAAGGCATGTGCATTACATTGTAAGAGTGACCTCTAGTGCCTTCCTTTTTTGTTGAACTTCGGTAGTTGGAGGATGAATTATTTATGCCTTTTCTACAAAACTTTGTGTGTGTGTGTGTGTTGTGATTGTCTGGCTGACGCAGAGGGTGTCACGTGCTACCATTACAGCACCCCACGGTTTTCACTTGGTAAAAATATGCATGTTTTACTGACTCACAGGGTTCTTATTCACCCAAATTAACACTGACTCTGAAACACAGTGCAGCAGCCAAGTGAAGTTTTCTCCTTTCGGAATGACAGACACACCACGTCACTAAATGAGCCAACACTGAATGCAAACACAAAATCACAGTAGCCATGCAGTGTCCATGGATGTTTGGCTGCTACCAGTGAGGTCGGCGTTTATATGTTCTTCCCACATCAGAGCACTTCGATGTACTCAGGGATGTGCCACAGCAGATGCCTCACAGCTGGCTTATTTGTAACCCACCCCAACGGAAACCTGGTTACAGGGCAGCAACACAGATTCCTAAATAGGCCTCAGACCCCTTTCTTGAAAAGCAAATGAGCTTTTCCTTTAAAATCTGTGAAAGAGATCAAAAGTTGTATTTTCAGAGCTTGTTTATCATCCATGAAAGAGGGAAAAATTCTCCCATTTAGACATTTTAAGCCAAATATAACTTTTAAAACTTTTCTATCTCTAATAAAAAGTGGATATAGGGAGTTCTGCCGAATTAATTTGAATATTTAAAATCTTTATAAATCTTCCCTGAATCAATTAACTCAGACTCAGAATACTCAATCACAAATTTATAAAGTTAAAAATTCAATCACTAAAGAATAATATCTTTGATAAATCAGCAGAATGTTTTTCCTTCAGCAAAAGGTAGGAATCAAGTCCCCTCTTTCCGGCTTAAGTCTTGTTCTTTTAGCAGTGAGGGCACAATTCTTAACACTGAGGTTCACCTCCACCAATTCTGCTCCTGAATTCTGCAGTACATTTCAGTTATGAGCCTGGCATCATTTTAAATATGTAGCCAGCTATCAGTCTGCCAAATTGCCCACTTCAGAAATCTAAGCTAATGCAGCATAATGTAAAGGCTGCCAGTTGTTTTCTTATTAGACATATTTCAAAAAAAAATCAGTAATTCTAAAAAAGGAAGAAATGAAGACATTTGCAGGCTACTCCCTGGTTAAGATGCTAATGCTAATTCAATGTTTTACTAGAACTTGAGCTTTCTCAATGAATATCCAAAGACGGAAGGATAAGATTCTGCTCACAGACAAAAAGAGAAATGACACTTTGCATGTTTCGACCAGACCAAGAGAAAAGACAGGTGTAAACCCAGTCATATTTGCAAAAGCTTTAAATGATGCTTCATTTAGAGCCGTATTTCAGTTGCAGCAGTTTCAGCTGCAAATAATAATCATCAAAACAACAGAATTAAAGTTTTGCAGACAGCCCCCCTGCAAGTGTAAATCATTTGCTGTATACTTACAGGAATTCCCAGCTATGACCCTGCTCCAGTTTTGAGTAGATAACAGAAGTAGCATCTTGAGGACAGCTCCGGTGACAGACCCCATGTTCACATTTATTGGGCTCCCCCAAAATGTCTTGAGTAGCTCTCCGACCGCTCTAACCCTGTTCTCAGCCCCTCTCCCAGCTCTGTCTGCAGCACCTCTGGGTCTCTCAGCTTCACTCCCTCCTTCCCTCTTTTCTCCAATCCTTCTCTCTCTCTCTCTCTCTCTCTCTCTCTCTCTCTCTCTCTCTCTCTCTCTCTCTCTCTCACGCGCGTGCGAACACACACACCACAGCCCTGACTTCTCTCTAAAAAGCATACAGCATCTTTCCTAACAAGCATCCACACCGCCGAGGCCACGCCCACTCCTCGCAGCAGCGGTCCCACAAATTGACAGCAGCATCCCTCCTCCAAATTCACAGCAGCGCTCAGAGCTACACCCTGAGCTGCTGATGAAAGCTGGACCTGGAGGTCGGCCTGCTGCTCCCGGGCCTCCTCGGGGCTCCCTCCCCTCTCCTCCATTCTCCAATAATCCTTAACCCCTTTCTCCCCTCTAGAGATGTGGGTGGGGGAAGGGGTGAGGTGGCAGAGCCTCCCAATTTTCTGGAGGTCTTGCCTTTGGCAGAGCCAGTCAACTTATTGAGCTAATTGCTGAGTATCCAGGAGGGCATCCAGGTAAAATTGCATTATGTTTCAAAACAAAAGCATGAAAAAAGGCAGAAATAACTAGGCAGCATTGGTACATTGTAGCTAAAACTGTCCTCAGGGAAAATACTTGCTGTTGTTTCTGTTTATATAAAACTAACCTCTTTAGCGATGATGCCAAGATTTTATTATGAAAATTCCTCACATAAAAACAGACATTCCTGTTTGGCAGATATTTTAAATCATCTGGTAATAGTCTGCAAGAAATTAACATTTCTTATTTCAGTGCATCAGAAGTACAAATCCACAAATTAAATGCTATGGATACATTTATTCTGATTAATGCCTTATGTTCTGAATTCACAGTTGCATTCTACAATCAAATTATTTAATAACAATTCCCAAAAGGCCCAAAATGAAGAATGATGGGATACTGAAGAAAGGAAACCACACACACAAACACATATTCACGCCCGACCTAAACAATATATGGTTGTAATTCAAATGATCTAACGGAGAAAAGCTGAATTCAGAAGACCAAGGACCACAAAAAATTACTCTTCTAATGGCTGCTCCAGAGTTACTGCTATTTCTTGAATAGAATATTAAAATATTTAAATACAGGAGTTAACATCACATTATGGTAAGTGTATCACATGGTGTCAGCGGGGATAACTAATCTCTTTAAAATAAATGTCAAGATGTTTAACTGAAAATGGGCTAGATCTTATAAGAGTAGAAATACTAGAGTTCTCCAACACCTCTTGGTGATTACAAACGAGAGGAAACATAAGCCTTTAAGCAGCAGCAGCAGCAGCCTTGCTATGGAATGAATGAAATAAAGAGGAAAATGACAAAAGCATTCTCCTGTATAACCATAAGAGCTAAACTAATGTGTTTAGCTCTTCCCGACAAAGCAGAAGAGATAGTTTTGCTTTTCTGATTTTACAGATGAATAAACAGGGAAGGAGAGTTTAATGACTAGAGGAAGTCACAGAGTTAGTAGTGCCCACTCCGGTTTTACGGCTCCCACACTGAGACCTTCTCCCCAGGCCACAGCACACCCACTCCCGGACCCCCATCCACGGCACAGAAAACCCAAGGCCCTGGGGAAAACACCCGCATGGGAAAAAGGGGTCCTCCTCGCGCGTTTACTGTGCATCCCTAGGCCCATATCCTTGATTTGGTTACTTACAAACATAATATATTAATCGAAAACAGACATAAATTGCCCTGGCTGGTGTAGCTCAGTGGAATTGAGTGCGAGCCTTCAAACCAGAGTATCGCGGTTCGATTCCCAGTCTGGGCACATGCCTAGGTTGCAGGCCAGTTTCCAGTGGGGGACACACGAGAGGCAACCACACATTGATATTTCTTTCCCCCTCTCCTTCCCTTCCCCTCTCTCTGAAAATAAATAAATACAATATTTTTAAAAATAGACATAAATTGATGACTTCTATTAATTATTGAAAGGGATTACATTTTATTGAACACATACTATATACCACTTGCTATCTAATTAAATTATGGTAATCCTTGAGGGAAATGCCATTGTGCCTATTTAACAGACAAAGAACTAAACCTCAGTGAAGTCAGGCAGGTTGTCTGAAGTGCCACAGTGAGTAGAAGAGAGCTGGTTGGTATTTTGCTCTGCAAAGCTCTAAAACCATCACTTCAATTGACTCCACACTGACGGACAGGGTCTCAGGCTCTCTGCAAGGAAAAAAAGCTTTCCTCCTAGTAAACCATCATACTTAATTATTCCCATAAAACAAATTAAAGAGTCAGTACACATATCAAAAATGAAAAATAATTGAACCTTTCATGCCAATAACAACTTCTTTAGGACAAAGTGTAAATTATCACAGCAGCCATTCATAATGGGCTTTTCTGTATCAGTGGGCTATCGTGATGCAATGGGTTGGAGGCTGGCACTGAAAAGAAGACCTGAGCATTTCAGGCCATTGCAACATCTGTCCCTGCCCGATGGCCACAGAGGGCAGAGAGATGATGGACAGTGGGAAGCAATGGGAAGAGCCTGGACATTGTAAACAGAAGTCTAGATAGAAATTCAGCTCTCACCACAGTTCTGAGACATAGTTACTCTGGTCTTTGGTTTCCTTTCCTTAAGACAATAAGATAATAATAACTAAAAAGCCACTGTGATATAACGTATGACAATGCCCTCATGAGGGCCTAGCACTTAGTGGGTCCTCAACTGCTTACTCGCCTTAGATCTCTGCATTCTGCCTGAAGAGACTGGCGGTTTGAGCAGGCAGTGCTGGCATCAGGCAGCCCAGGTTCAACTTCTGCTCCAGTTCCACCGCCAACCAGCAGCATGCTCTCGGGCAAGCTGCTTATTATCCCACATTCTGAGTTTCCTCATCTGCACCAAGGATAAGTAGAATATCAACTTCATGGCTGAGTCAATGCCTGTAAACTGAAAGCCCCCAGAGTTACATGTTGGCTATTGCTATTGTAATCATTATATTATTTACAGCTCACTTTGCACAGATGAGAAATCTGATGAGCAGAAGAATTACATCTTGCCAGAACCACAGGACCCAGTGGTGGCAAAAAAGGGCTGCGCATTAAGACCTTCTTCCTTCCCACCAGACTGGTACTTAATGTCAAGGGGGGAGAAAAACACCAGTATGAATGGGGAAAAGCAGGAAAGTGTAGAGACCTAATTTTGTACATTACTGTACTGCTAATTCAGACACCAAGAATCACTTCTCCCTGTGTATGCATTCCTGATTATATTCTCCACCAATGAAGATAAAAACAACTGCTAGTGCTTAGGGCTTGGCATATACATATTATGGGCCAGACCACGTCTGAGAAATTGTTATAAATCAAATCGAAATGTTAGATTTTGTAAAATTAGGCTTTCGATGTTCTGTTGGCACAACCTGCCAAAGAACTGCACAACCCGCCACAGTGGCACAGAGCCTCCTGGACTGTAGCTTACATTGGAAAGGCCCATCAGGCCATAGTGGAAGGAAGTCACATCAAAAGACGAAAAAGAGATTAAAATGCAGCTCATTTATTAACGCAACAATTGCTTTATCTGATGCCTGAACCTCTGATCTGGTTTCTGGATTTCTTACAAGGCAATCAGTCAGTGTAACTTTGTTAAGCCTCCCGAAAAGGAGGGTATATGGGCTTCCCATTCCAGTCTTTTGCTAATGGTCAATACTCAAAACTGATTCCTTTTATAACTAAAATATATTTCAGATGCAATACTGTTATTTGTAAGAAATATACATTTGGTCTTTTCAGATGACCAAATGTATATTTCTCATATATACTTGGTCTTCCTCCCTCTGTGGCTCCTGGCTCCCTAAAACCCTGGGAATTTTCTGTTGTAAGATCCAGTTTCTTTTGTTATGTTATGTTAATGAGGTGATTTTTGGAAAGCCCTTCAGTAACCTATGGGAGGATAGGGTTGTTGTCAGGGGAACCAACAACTGGATTAGACTGTGGTAACTTTAAATCCTCCCCACCTCTTAATCCACTAAAGTGCCTCCTTCTACCCCCACCCAAACTCCAGAGAAGAGGGTCTGAAGATTGAGTCCCATTGCCAATGGCTGATGATTTTTACTCGGTCATAACTATGTACTCATACAGCCTCCAGAAAAACCCAAAAGGACTGAGTTGGGAGCACTCTCGGGTGGGTGAAGTCTTGAAGTGTTGGAAGCTTTGTGCCCTGTTGAGGTGGGAAAATCAGAACAGGGACCAAAGGTCTCCAGCCCTATCCTTCCCCTTTTCCATCTCAGCTGGAACATCGCAGACAAGACCCTCACTGACCACCTGTTCACCTGCTTCCCTCCCCCAATTCCTTATCATTTTGAGGACCAAAAGAATCGCTATCTGCAGAGGAAGGACAGGATGAGCCAGGTGGGCAATCCCCCGACCAGCATCAGAAGCCAAGGATCACCCTATCCCCCCACCTTGCTCGGGTTAAATAAAAACCTTCCACCCAGACCCCACTGGCCCATCTGGTTCTCCAAGGTCACCCACTCTCACTTCTCAAGTGCATACTATCGCTTTAATAAATTCACTGTGCTTTGCTGAATCTTTCTGCCACGCTCTCTAACTCTTCCTTGTTCTGTGATAGGAACCTGGGTCCAGCCTGAGGCCTCCCTTGGCCTCACCAGGGGACGCCCATCCTCACTCTCACTATACCTTGCCCTGTGCATCAGTCCCATCTTGCTGTTCTGAGTTAACTGCTTTTATAATAACTTGGTGACCCAGTAAATAAAATGTTTCTCTGAGTTCTGCTGTGAGCTGCTCTAGCAAATTAATAGCACCTGGGGAGGGGTTTGTGGGAACCTCTAATTTATAGCCAGCCAGTGGGAGACACTAACCACCTGGACTTGCCAATGGTGTCTGAAGTGGGGGCGGCAGTCCTGGAGAACAGAGCCTTCAACCTGTGGAAAGTGATGCCACCTCCCTGTAGGTAGCATTGGAATTGACAGCTTGCTGGTGTCTGGGAATTAATTGCTTGTTAGTGCAGAGGACACACACACACACACACACACACACACACACATTGAAATTGGTCTCAGAACACCTGTTTATGAGACAGTAACATTTTTTGCCAAAAGCTCCTTCCAAATATATTTATATTGAATAAAATATTTTTCTGTGCTATAACAAGAAAACATACAAAACTATTCATTGTTGTCATTGAACTTTATCAAGTTCATATTTTATTAATGATATTCACTTTTATTTTGTGGTATATTTTCAATTAGGGGACTTGATATTCTGTGACCTTTTTAAAAAAATACATTTTATTGATTATGCTATTACAGTTGTCCCATTCCCCCCACCTTTATTCCCCTCCCCCCTGCACATCCCCTCCCATCCCCATTCTCCCCCTTTAGTTCATGTCCATGGGTCATACGTGTAAGTTCTTTAGCTTCTACATTTCCTATACTATTCTTACCCTTCCCCTGTCTATTTTCTACCTAACATCTATGCTACTTACTCTCTGTACCTTCTCCCCTCCCCCTCCCCCTCCCACTCCCCTGTTGCTAACCCCCCCATGTGATCTCCATTTCTGTACTTCTGTTCCTGTTCTAGTTGTTTGCTTAGGTTGATTTTGTTTTTGTTTTAGGCATGGTTGTTAATGATTTTGAGTTTGCTGTCATTTTACTGTTCCTATTTTTAATCTTCTTTTTCTTAGATAAATCCCTTTAATATTTCATATAAGGGCTTGGTGATGATGAACTCCTTGAACTTGACCTTATCTGGGAAACACTTGATCTGCCCTTCCATTCTAAATGATAGCTTTGCTGGATAGAGCAATCTTGGATGTAGGTCCTTGCCTTTAATGACTTGCCTTTAATGCACTTTTCATAAGCAATTTTTATTAACCTAAGTGCTACTATTTGTTTTCTCTTTTAATCACTATGTTGCAAATAGCATGAGATGACTTGGATAACACAACATGCAGAGTTTTGCAGATTTGCAAATATCCAAAGCTCTACCAATGCCTTTTTCTATTATTCTCTCAACCGACACAATCTTTCCATAATAAAGATTTCATTGAAAAGTGGATCCAAGATGGTGGCAGAGCAGGGGGATATTAAACTCACTTCCTTCCGGAACCAAACTGGAATTACAACCAAAATATAAAGCAAGCAACCTGAATAACCAACTGAAGACTATCTTATAACCAAGGATTTACAAAAGAAGTCATATGGACACTGGTAGGAAGGGTGGAGATGCAAAAAGAGCTAGCTGGGCTCCTGTGGGCAGCAGTGGCTGACATTCCAAAGGAATTCTCAGCTTCAAAGGTTCCCCCTGAAGAGAGTGGGGTCTCAACCTCAGGCCAGATTCCCCAGACTGATCGCCAGAGCCAGGAAAAGGCACCCACCTACCATAATCAGTGGGCATTCTGTCCACCAGAAAGACACAGGAGTATACCAGAGACACTGGCACCCTGTTAAAGGGCCAATGCACAAAATCTCCTCAGCAGCCATTCACCCTGGGCTCTGGCAGAGGGAGGGTGCAGCAGGCTAGAGTCATGTGAGGAAAGACCAGGGTTTATGGCTCTGCTGAGAACACTGAAGGGACAGCAGCCAGGATCCCTGTGCTGGGGCATCCCCCCACCCTGCCCCAGGAGATCCACTAATCCCATTCTCTGAGCTCCCAGCAGCCTCACCTTCCTGATGACCACCCTGCTGAAGTGGCAGAATAGGGACAGAGTGAGTTGTGTGGCTGTAAAAGGAGGGTCATCTTTTCCCCACAAGCCCATCTGAAGCAGACCCATCCATTCACACAGCCAAATCTTGGTCCATTTGAGCCTAATAAACTTTGCCCTCACCCTGATGACTCTCTGAGACCCCACCCCACTACAAAGGTACACAAGCACCCAGTGGGTGGCAGCTAGACTTGGTATACCCTGGAAAATTTGCTCAGTGGCCTTAGGCTCATAGACACAGAGAGCAGATCAATAGATGTCAGACAGGAGGGAGTTGCAGGGCTGGGTAATAAAGGTGAAGTGATTAAGCAAAAAAAAAAAAAAGAAAGAAAGAAAGAAACTCATAGAGACAACAGCATGGAAATCGTCAGAGGAAAAAGGGAAAAAGAAGAGGGTGAAGAGGGACACATGGTGATGGAAGGAGACTTGACTTTGGGTGGTGAACACAACACAGTGTACAGATGATGTGTTATAGAATTGCACACCCAAAACCTGGGTAGTTTTATTAACCAATGTAACCACAATGAATTCAACAAAGGTAAGATAGATAAATAAAGCACAGAGATTTCATAATTAAGTGAGCAAAAAATAAGAACAGATGATTCACCTGAAAGGAGAGTTGAACAAACTTGTTAGTCAATAATATGTAAATTAAACAAGATGCCATTTTTCTATCAAAATAATCAATGTCAAGAGTGGCAGCCCTGTAAGACTATAAATTAATATAACACTTTGGAAAGCCGTTTGATAATATTATCAAGAGCTTTAATTTTTCCATTTCTTTTGATCACATAATTTTATCTTTAGAAATCTATAGTAAGGCAATTATGCTGGACACAGAAAAAAACCCAAATTTACAATTATCATGCCCATTCGCAGCATTATAATAGCAAGAAATAGGGAACATTTTATTCTAAGAAGAGAATGCTAAAGCAAATTACAACCTGTTAATGTACTATATAATATAACCATTTAAATGATATTTATTAAAGGTTTACAGTAATTACATGCTTAAAATTATATGAAATATAAAAGCAGAAACCAAAATTACATATACTATTTGAAAAATCAGGTAGGAAGAAGAGAAATGCATGTATAAAAGTTTGAAGAAATAACACTAAAATGTTAACAGGCATTATCTTGGTAGAATGATATAATACTTTTCTATATTTTTAAAATGTTCTACAGTAAGTACATCCTAATAGGAAATTTTAACTTATTTATTCTAAAAAACAGATTATTAGTTTAAAAGTGCATTACATGGTGAAGACTATAACCACTTAAAAGTATATTTGCTGATGAACAAATATTAGGAACAACACAAGAATATAAACAGTTGTTGCATTCAGATCTGCAGACAAGAGCGATCTTATTTCTGTCACGGTCTCGAAACATGGTTTTGTGATCCCCGCCCACTACACACACACATGAGGAGGTAAAGCTGGGGATGATCTTAAGGTGGCTGGCTGCTCCCTCTGCTCTGCAGAGATGGGTCCTAAGGCAAGAACCAAGTCATGGCCCTGGAAATCGTGAACAGTAAATATGCTCCGAAACATAAAATCAAGCAGGTCTTCCTCTAAGACTGAATTAAGGCTGGTCCAGGCAACTGAGAACTTCATTTCTGACCACTCTCCCAAACTTTAAAAACATAGTCCTTTTGACCATCTGAACCTATTACTACACTGACAGGACCCTCAGAAGTCAAATCAACACATATAAACACATTCCTGTGCGTAAACACGTGCACTCTCAGATAATAGGGTCAAATGGACTGGGCCACAGCAAGGACATGACCATCTTAGAAAGTGCTGGCTTTCTACCCTTGGACACCCAGCTGAACAGTAGCAGCCACTTTCACTTTACAGATAATGAACGAGAGCAAACATCTGCCAAACCAACGCTGCCTTTGATTTTTGCTGGTTATTTACAAAGAACCTTTCACTGTTTCTCCTTTCCTGCCTAAGAGATTCAGATGGGAAAAACCCGCTTCAGTAAGAAAATGTTAACATAATCACCTTGGCATTAGACAGGAAGCCCGGAGCAAGCAGAAGCATGTTTACTGGATTCTCACTGTGCCTCACTGTTCCGGAGATTCCAGCAGGAATTTGCCTTCCATGTGTCTGCTATTCTTCAATTAACAGGAAATTCCTTAGTCCCACTTGTGAAATTTAAGACCACCCCCTTCCCAGTCCTCCCCCACCTTCTCTCCTTTGTCTAAAATGTCATATATACCTAACGCCTCATTATCTTTTGAATTTTCATGCTTATGTGAATTCCCCATGTACATGTATTAAAACCTTGATTTTGTCCTATTAAAAAAATAATTTAATTAGAAAATAAAGATAAAAAGTATAAACAAAGCTGGATAAACTCTTCTGTAAAATAATAATAGTAAAAAATATGCATCTTTCTTATGAGGTATTTCAAATTTACTTTGTTTTCTTAATATTGTTAAAGAAACTCTAAAAATCTTGTCTATATAAGCAAGTTATACATATAGATGTATATAAATGTATACATAAGTATACATATATTTTCATATGCATATACTGTATGCACATACAGAAATTGTGTAATTCAACAAGATTTAAAATGAAATGTAATTTAATTTTCAATAGAAAGTACACAGAACTTTAGATATCATTATAATTAAGTTATATATTATACTGTGAGTGTGGTATCTTAATGACTTGACGTTTTTCATTTTAAAAATAAATGTTTTATTTTTAAATAATTTAAATAAGTATTTAATATTTATTAAATACTTTTCATAAAAATAAATTTTAACTTTAAGCTATTTTAAACTTATGGAAAATTGGACAGATACATGCAAAAAATAAACAAAATGGGACCACCAACTTATACCACACACAAGAATAAATTCAAAACGGATCAAAGACTTGCATGTAAGTCATGAAACCATAAAAACCCTACAAGAAAATATAGGCAGAAAAATCTCAGACAGCTCTTGGGGCAATATTTTTGCTGCTATGTCTCCTAGGGCAATGGAAATAAAGGAAATAATAAACAAATGGGATTACATCAAACTAAGAAGTTTCTGTACAACAAAGGAAACCACCAACAAAATGAAAAGGGAACCATTGAATGGGAGAACATATTTGCCAATGATCCAACTGATAAGGGGTTGATCTCCAAAATACATAAAGAACTAATACAACTCAACACCACAAAGAAAATGGGCAAAGGACCTAAATAGACCCTTCTCCAAAGAGGACGTACAGAGGGCCCAGAGACATATGAAAAGATACTCAATGTCATCAGAGAGATGCACCTCACACCTGCCAGAATGGCTACATCAATAAAACAACAAGTGTTGCAGAGAAATGGACCCTAGTCTATTGTTGGTGGAAATGCAGACTGGTGCAGCCACTGTGGAAAACCGTATGGAGTTTCCTCAAAAAATTAAAAATGGAACTGTTTTTGACCCAGTGATCCCACCTCTGAGAATGTATCCTAAGAATCCTGAAACACCAATTCAAAAGAATATGCACCTCTATGTTCATAGCAGCAATTATTTACAATAACCAAGATCTGGAAACAGCACAAGTTTCCATCAGTAGATGAGTGGATAAAAAAGCTGTGGTACATTTGTGCAATGGAATACTACTCAGCCATAAAAAAGAAGGAAATCTTATCTTTCACGACAGCATGGATAGACCTGGAAATTATTATACTAAGTGAAATAAGCCAGTTACAGAAATATAAATACCATATATGATCTCACTTATATGTGCAATCTAACAAAAATAAATAAATTGACAAACAAAACAGAAACAGAGGCATGGATACACAGAACATACTGACAGCTGTTAGAGAGGAGTGGGAGAGGGGGTTGGATGAAAGAAGATGCAGGCACCAGCCAAAGAAAATATACAAAGATAGCTCAGAAAGTTCCTACTTCTCCCCCACACCCAGTTTTCACTCTTATTAACACATTACTTTGCTACATTTGTGATAATTAGTGAACAGATATTAGTATATTATCATTAACTAAAGTCCATACCAGTTTCAGATATCCTTCATTATCCTTCATTTTTACCTAGTGCATTTTGGTATGTGTCCCAGGATCCCAGCCAGGCTACCACATTATGTTTAAAATCCACATGTCCTTAGGATCCTTATGGCTGTGACAGTTTCTCAGAGTTTCCTTACTTTTAATAATTTTAACAGTTTGGAGCATACTGGTCAGCTATTTTGTACAGTGTCCCTCTGCTGGAATTTTCCCATTTTTTTTTTCATTAACCTGGGATTACGAGTTTTTGAGACAAAGACTACAGAGGTAAAGGGTTATTTCCATAACACCATATCAAGAGTACACACCACTGACATAACTAATCAGTGATGATGTTGACCTTGATCACTTGAAGGAGAAAATGTTTGTCAGGTCTCCCCACTGTACATTACTCTTCTCCTTTTTGGTCCTTTCTTCCTCCTCTTTGGGAGGAAGTCACTATGCACAGCACACTCTTAAGGAGCAGGGAATCATGATCCACCCACTTGAGGGCAGAGTATTTATATAAACCATTCGGAATTCTTCTGCATGACAGATTAGTCTACTCTCCCAATACACCTAATTTAATTAATCAGAAACTATTATTCTTTGTCAACTGATATCTAGTATCTTAAAACCAATTATTACATGTATTTTACCAGTTTATTTTGGTTATTTCAATTGAGAGAATAAATCTGATTCCTTCCCTCTACAGTGAGTAGAAGTATTAAAAAATAGTGCAACATACTTCTGTTATACATAAGACAATCAAGTTATTTTATAAAGAGTCTTCTAAGTTATGTTCCAGGCCAAAAGTCAATTAACTAGCCTTGAGGAATTCAGAAGTTAGAGGAGGAAAAAACAGTGTTTTTTCAAAAAAAGCTAAAAAACACTCTTTACTGAATGGTTTGCTTGAATGTTTCTTTAAGATGAGAACTATATGGATGCTCTCATGTCTAATTTAATGTCATACAATGTAATAAAACCAATATTCATTGATATATGGTTTCCCTATATGATTATTCTTGATTTAAATGCCTTCTTAGATATAGACCCCAAATCAGAGTTAACTTTATACATACAATAGGTACACAAAATTAAGGTGAGATTTTTAAGAGCTGGAAAATAAATCCTTGATCAAATTGTTTCAAATATATTTAGCATAAGACAAAACATTCAATTCCTTAAACATAATATTATGCTTAAAATTCAAGTACACTAAAAAGGTGGTGGGCCTTCGATCACCTTCATCTAAATTTCTGCCCTTTTCCTAGGAGTTGGCCATGATTCAGGTGAGAGCAAAGATGACCAGATTTATGAAAGTTGGGAAGAAAGGAAAAAAGGAAAGGAAAAGAAGAGTAAAGTGTGGTGGAAAAAGAAGCAGGAGGAAGAAAGGGATAATTAGGCATCCAAGATGGATTTGCTTCCTGTGCGGTTCTGTCCCTGTGACTACAGCATTCAAAGTGTTACTTCTCTGATAAAAAAACATACCCCAGTAGGAAGGCACAGCATTAGGAAATGTCATCCTTGGGTTTGTGATATCTTTCTCCTGAACTGATTTAAGCATAAGGGAACACGGTTACTGTAGAAAACAAAGGATCTTCAGATAAAGACTTCTTGAAAAATTTTTATATCTACCAGCATTTATGTTTTAAAACTCTAGACTGTCTCACAGAACATTTCCGTTTCTCAGAATAATGAAGCAGAAACAATGTTGGCCTCGGGCAGGTCCAGGAAAATCAAATCCACCCACCACCTAGATCTTCAGATCTACAGCACACAGCGAGTTTCATGCCTGGCAGCTGATGTGCCTTCAAGTGCCTTCAGGGAGCAATTCTCCAATTCTCAGGTACAAAACCACTGTTCTAGAAGAGTGAGGATTGCTGGGGTTAATATTCTACAAGTAAAAGTAGCTGATAGACTTTTGCAAACACGGCAATGGCACCATCTTTACCATAGCAGAAAAAACAGAGGACAGTTTCAGGGCTCACTTGCTTTCTGAAATAGACTGGCTCACTTTCTGTGCACCGTCTGAGTGGACGTATGAAGTCATTTCATGTTGACATGCTGTTCAATGTGGAGGCCATATGCCATATTAATAACACGAGAGTCAGTTGCTCCATCACACTACCCAAATATCAAATGCCGACAGTTCGCATGGCTAGTGGCTGCCATGTTGGACTATGCAGAGACAGAACATCCCATCAAAGCAGAAAGTTACACTAAACAGCGTGACTCTAGATGTTTGCAAAGACTGCACGAAGTTCTTAATTTACGCCAGTGTTTCACTACCCAATTTTTCCATTAGAAAGCTTTTATAAGGAATTTTGTGCATGGAACTATCAGACTATAAAGTTTCAAAAGAGGAACTCAGCTGCCTGAAGTAGCCATGTAAACTGCTCACAGGTAATACTTTAGCGGTGTATGTTGAATGTTCCATCCAAGGTGATAAGTATAATTGGAAGATTACATGCAAAGGAACTAAAGTTTACAGTAAACATTCTTCTAACACAAACTGGTGTGTGTACTCTGGTACACATTTTAAAATAAAGTAGCTTGGATGTGAGGATATTTTTTTTTAATTCACCGAACAAAAAAAGACCTAAAATCCAGAGAGTGTTGTGTCCCAGATGAAAGGAACGTTGAAGAGAATGAGACCAAGCATTTTGATTTCCACTACTTTCATCTATTTGAGCAAGTTACCAAATCTCTGTAAACTTTAATATTTATATCTTGTGAATATTATATGAGAATAACTAATGCAAAGTTTCCAGTTACTATAATACAATAAGGGATTAATAAATGGGTCCCATAATTATTAATATACAAATAAACCCAAGAAACCACATTAAGCTGTGAATATTGAATATGTACAGCTTTATGTATGTCAATTACACATCAATAAAGGGTTTAAAAAAATAAGCCCATGAAACTTTCAAAAATACTTTCCAAAATCCTAACAATTATAAATATGTTTAATGTCATTGAGTGTTTGCACAAACTAAAAATTATATTCACCCTTAGAGTTTAAAACATATATCATAGATATGAAATTTGCCAGAGAACAATGTGGTCAAATGTTAGTTTTGACCCCTCTGACTTCCCATAGTTGCCAAGTTGTCTATTCATCACATGATGTTACCCCAAATCCATTCTTGTACTAAAAAAATTATATTATTGAAGTCCATTATATTTATGTTTTCTTTATTGCAAAAAATATCCACAAAATAATGTCAGCCTTTCTTTTCAGTTACAAAGTCCCTGTGGACTTCTTTTACTTCATCAAATGCCCTGGTTGAATTAAGAAAGTTAAATTTTTCTTGCATAAGAACATCCATTTATATGCATGCCATTGAATACTGATCAGGTTAGGATTATTAATTTTCTTATGTATTTATGCTTGTCCATAACTTTGGGTTTCTTACAAGTTGTGAAACACAATTTATGATATATGTGTTATGTATAGCAAGTGTTAATATCTTATATATAGCCTATATCCATGTATATAAAAATATATGTATAGCTGTATCTATACATATAATTATATATAGTTATATAATTATTATTATTACATGACATCAATTGACTCATTTTCAAGAAAATTTCAGTGTCACAGGGTCTTCCTCAAAAGGAGGGAGATATTAAATATAAATTATAAAGCTGCACATTCTCAAAATGGCCATACCTTTAACCAATGACCCTGCTGGTTTTGTTAAACACAAAGGGGAATTTTAAGAATTGCTTATCAAAACCTTCGTATTCCTCCTTCTCTTTCACTTTCTTTCAGAAATTGGGGTTTATGATGATGACAGAGATTTATTCACTCACAGAATACTGTGTATTGTTTTATATGAGAAAAGTCTTTAAAAAGGTAACAACCAGGAAGATATTACAACCTCTCGCTAGTTATTAAAGTAACCTAAAACCTACCTGTGTTTCAGTCAAACCCTACTCCTAAAATATAGTGGCTGAAAACAGTAATGATTTGTTATGTCTATTTCTGGAGGTCAGTGGCACTAGAAAATCTACAATGGCCCCTGTCACATACGTGGTGACGGGGTGCCAGGTGGAGTGTTCCCATTCTCCTCTGCCCTGGCTTCCTTACTTGGGGGTTTCAGGGCAGTGGTCAAAGGGAATAAGGATACAAACTGCAAGGCCTCTGAAGCCTAATTTCCGGAAATCGCACTATGTCACTACCAACATGTTCTACTTCTCCAAGTGAAAACTGATTTAAGGAGGTGGAGAAACAGATTCCACTTCATTATTGGCAGGAGTGGCAATGTCACACTGCAAAGGGAGGTAAACATTAGGATGGGAAGGATTTGTAGCCACTCAATAATCCAACTCATGCCAAGTCTTCTCTTTTTTTATCTTTCCATTATTTTTCCAACACAGCCATGTGACAGCATGATAGGGCATCATTTGCACCTGTCTGATCTTAACAACCTAAACACAAGAGGAAAATTTTGCAAAAATATTTCTGGTCTTCCTCAATTTTTCCAAGGCCCCTGCTTAATCTTCTGATAGTCAAATCATTACCTTTTGAAGTTTGAGATGAATTTGCATTTAACTTGCTAAGTATATCTAATGTTGACATCTTATACACAACCATGAACTAAACTACAAACGACCTAACACTAGGCTGTGAGCGAGGGGACAGCCTATGCTAGTGTTAAGTGGGAATGATAGTTGAGAAGTGCCTGGTTTTATAAAAATTTATTACTGTTTTGCTACTAAGAATACTGTGTCCCTACAAAATCTTATGACAGCAGACCATGATTATATCCAGTTAGTAAGGGCCCTCTCTCATCCAAATTACTTTTTTAAACTCCTTCCTTTGCATTGCACTAGTTCCAGATACAAGTAAACAGAGCCATTCTACGCATTTTCAAACACACTATGTTTTGTACACAATTTTCTTACACGGGTATTGGAAGGGCTATAGGAACAGAAGGAAAGGTTATCCAAAGATTAATAACCGCAGGAAAACACTGGCACCCGTGAGCTGGAGACGCAGAGGCATAAATAATGTTTCCCGGAGTACGACGCCGCAGGACCCACAGCCGGCACTGAGCCGCCCCAGCACCGTGCGGAGACCTCCCGCCCTCGTCTGCAGCCACCCGCACGTCCCCGCTCTCTGAGCCAGAATGTCCGAGAAATGAGCAGCTAGCTTCTTCCCATTTTTCCTTCTCACTAGCTGAACCCAGCAGGAACCAGTGATTGTAATGCAACAGCAGACCCAGCACACACCGGTCCTATCTTGTTTCTAAGAAGACTCAGAACCCATGTTTTCGAATGAGTATCACTTGTGAAACACTACCCACGAGAAACTCTTACCAATCCTTAACTGCTACCCCTTAAAAACCTCACCTCGAATGGTGAATCAGGGAGACAGATTTGAGCCCTGCCTCCTCTCTCCTTGGAGGTCCACCCCACAAGAAAAGCTTTGTCACCTCTCAGAAACTGCTGCCATAGCACTCACTGGCTTCTATGCACAGCGAGCAGCGCACCCTTGCTCAGTAACAGCGGGAGTCTGGGAGTCGTAGCCTTCAGGTTCCCAGGCTGCTACCACACAGGGATGAACACTGAGCACTCACTCAGCCCAAAGCGGCAAACGACCCAGCACAGGGAGACCTAGTGGCTGTGGCCACAGATGGAGTCACAGTGCAGTGGTGGCCTCACATGTCAGGGCTCTGAAGGCTAGTTCCGTTGTAATGAGCGCTGCTATGAGATGAAATGAGGTAGACCCCGACTGACTGTAGCAAACAAGCATAATACACTGGGGGATCAGAGGAGGTAAACTGTAAACAGGAATTTAAACACAGAGAGAATCTAAGTCACCATCTGGGTAGGAGAATGGATTTCCAGGTAGAGGAAATAATGTCTTTTGGGTTTTGTTTGTTTTGTTTTTAGGTGAGTCTAAAATGTAAATTTGAAAGACAGTTGTTTCTTGGATTGAATAGCATTCAATGAGCTTAATTTTTATTAGTAGAAATGAGAAATACATGGACAAGAAATTGAAGTGAGGTTTGAGTTTCCTCAAAAGTGGTATCTCTTTTCAAATACATCAATAAAGCATTTAAAAACATCGCCAAGAAAAACTAAAGACATTTCCCACGTTGTCAAGCCAATTTTATTTCTTTATACTCTGAGAGATCACTGATTTACTTCTCTGTCCTCACTAACTTTCAAGAAAGTTTACCTGAAGCAACAAAGGAACTGGCTCAGTGGGAAGCAGCCAAATTCCCGAGATAGCATTTAGAAGCATAATCGACTGGGAAAAGCGACCTCTCAGGTGAGGAATGCACCAGGACACATCATTCACTTTTTCTCAGAGTGCTTTTAAACATCATTCTGTCCGAGGACAGGATGGAAATCGCTCAGGCCACTAGATCAGGGCAAGAAACCGCTATAGGATTTAGATACCAGGAGGAATGACCTTGAGACCAATCTTGGCTATGAACACTGTAACCTTGGAAACTTTATCTGCAAAATAAGAAGGTCTGAATAGGTGATCTCAAATGCTCCTTTCAGCTCTGATAAGGCAAAATGTTAGGGAAATGCTTTAAAAGGTGTTTCAGTCAAACAAAAGTGTGTGAGAAAAGGCATTACCAAATATGTTTTCAGTGTATTGGAGACATTTAAAATGTCGGTGCTGTCCTCTGCATTTTCATCTATTTCATTATTTGCAAATGAGGCTGAAAAAATATTGGGGGAGACCAACTTGGTATAAATTAGACTTACGGGTCTTAGAGAACTGTGTTGGCAAAGAACTGCCAGAAATGTACACCTTTGATAATGTTAGGACTTCTGTGAGAAGCTGCGTTACAGAGCTGCTCTTCTCTGTTCCCATCTTTTGTGGCGAGTGGGTATGGTGGAAAGGTACGGGTTTAAATTGCACTGACTGAATTCAGTATCTGTGCCATTGTATCTCTGTGATGTTAGGTAAATGTTAAGCTAAAAATAAAAGGCCAAGTGAGAGGCAGCACGCATTTATTTGAGATTCTTTAAAAAAAGAGCTATTTGGGGAGCACAGGCTGAGGCAGAAGCCCAAACACTGTGCCAATTATGAGGTGAACGCAAGTGGTATTTATGAGAAAGAAAAGGGGAACAATTGCATGGGTAAAAAGAAGAAATTGTTCCACAGGTGCCAGTACTCTAATGTAGTCATGCCAACTCTAAAGAATATCTTTAATTTTCAGTCTGGTAGCCACATATCTGCTGTCTTGTTAGCCCTGCTGACAGCTGTTGCGGATACAGCGCTGCTCTTGGCCCAGCCCCAAGGCCCTCTGCCAGGTTTGAACTTTCCAAAGGGTGAGTAAGACGTGTGCGGCAGCCCCTCTGGGAGGGCAGCTCTGACTCCGTTTAGAGTGCCTCCTTTTATGTCATTTTGTACACAAATAAATTAACTTCTCTGATCTCTAATTTCATTTTTATCAGCCACATGAAACAGAATGCATCATAATCTTTGGCTTATTGTTCCTTATCACCACGAGCTCACACATGACACTCTAATTATTTTTAGTCTATTTCATAATTTTGAAAAAAATAATGAGTATAAGATCATTAGTATAAGGAATACCCATGAACTAGCCTCGTTTTACTTGTTTCTGATTACATGATAAAAGTCATGCTGCATGTCACCTTGCTTCTTGTTTTTCACTTAGCAGATGTTCCTAGGAGTACTCTGTGTCTTCCTGGTGCCCTCGGACAGTGCGGTTCATTCATTTTATTGCTTCCTGTTGTGTGAATGAACTATAATTTGTTAAAGATTAATTAGGTTATCTCTAGATTTTTTTAAATTAAAAACATTGCTGCTACGAATTAGCATCTTTATATCTCCCGGTGCAAAGCATAACATTTTTTACTAGATACATAACTAGGGATGAAATTTCTGGGTGAATATGTGTTCAAATTCATAAACTAATGTAAAACTAGCTTCAGTTGGCAACTTAAATTGCTGTCTGTAATGAATAATAAATTCCATTGACCCACATCCTCTCACACACTGGGTCTTTTTCTAATTTTCTACCAGTTGAAGTAGCATGACATAGTAGGTCAACATAGTAGCAAAACGCAGTAGGTCTGCGTGTTTCTGATTATAGTGAATTTAAATTTTTCTTTGAATCTTTATTTATTGAACATATATATGTTTCCTTTTTGAAGAAATGCAAGTTCATGTTTCTATCCACAATTTCAGTGGCACCATCTACAGACTGTCCATCCCATTTTGCTGGTCAGTTTACAGACTCCTGCACCAAAGGCACACTGTATTAATCACCATGGTTTTCAAGATCTTCATCACCACATAGGAAAACTTTCCCCTCATTATCCATGTTCTTGTTCAGACACACCTCGTCTTTTAGGACCACTGAACTCCATATACACTTCAAAACCAGCTTGTCAAATTTTATGGAAAACTCTTCTAGATTTTTATTGGAGAAGTCTCAGGTCTATAAATCAATTTAGAAAGAATAGACATCCTTAGAAAATATGTTTCCATCATGAGCATGGGATACATATCCATTTATTAAAGCTTTGTTTAATGTATGTCAGCAAAGTTTTAGAACCATCCATGTACAGGGCTTGCAGAACTTGTGTTAGATTTATTCTCAGATCCACTATAATTTTAGTTCTAAATTACATATTTTAAATATACACATATGTGTGTCTTCTAATCGTTGATGGTGTATTAGCAACTATTTACTTCTGTGTATTGATCGTATACCCAACCTCATTGCTAAACTTCCCATATGAACCATTACTTCTCTGTCTCTGAAACGCCAAGGCACAGGGCTGTTACGAGGCTCCAGGAGGGAAAATTACTGACAACACACATTGTATCGAGTGTGTCTAAATATTACTTCTCATCACTTTGTTTGTTAGGAAGACAGTAAATAAAAGAGAAGTACAAAGAGAAGATGATGAGAGAGAATCAGCTTTAATGTCATTTTGGTTTGAGTTTTTGTTATATTTTTGCATAGTTAGTAGCATAATGATTGTGCTCTTTGAGTTAGTGAAATACAAAGTAAATAACTGCATACCATTTATTTTAAAGCCAGGGAAAACAAAGGGCATATTCAAGAACCACAGTCACATTATAATGGTTTCCTCATTTGTTAAATATGTTATATACAGAAATAACCTAAGACTATTTGAATTTAACTTTTATTCAGGAAAAAAAATGTGTTATTTTATACTTTGACTACACTTATATTATATACACTGAAAATTAAATCTCTTGATACATCTTAAGCCAGTAAGATTTAACACCTCCCTCCCTTCCTCCCACTCACCCCCTCCCATTTTCCCTTTTTCTTCCTTTCTGATTTCTCCTTCATTCCCTTCATCCCTCCCTCCTCTTCCTTTTTCTCATCTTCTTATCTGTGATAAATTTAAGACTCTTTGAACCCTGAATTAAATTTGAGGAATAATGGGTACATGGCTTTAGACATTGGCATGGAACACTAACTAGTTATTCATTTTTACTCTGGGTGTTAAAATAGTAATTTATGATGATATTACTTGGATGAGTGTGTTTACCTTTCACCGGTTCATATGCGTGTTACATATTCAAACTTATTTTTAAATTTTATTGATTTTTTTGAAAGAGAGGGAGGGAAGAAAGGAGGGAGAGACAGACAGACAGGCAGAGATCAGTTTGTTGTTCCGCTTGTTTATGCATTCATTTGTTGCTTCCTATATGTGCCCTGACTGGAGATGGAACCTACAACCTTGGCATATCAGGAGAATGCTCTAACCAACTGAGCTACCCAGTCAGGGCCCGAACATTTAATGTCCGCTTGTGCTGCCCTGGCTGGTGTAGCTCAGTGGATTGAGCACAGGCCTGCAAACCAAAGGGTCGCCTGGGTCTCTGGGCATGTCCTCAGTAGGGGCGTGCAAGAGGCAGCCACACACTGATGTTTCTCTCCCTCTCTTTCTCCTTCCCTTCCCCTTTCTCTAAGAATAAATAAAATCTTTAATTAAAAAATATCAGTTGGTGCTTTATTTCATACTCTAATATTAAGAAAGAGATTTTGAGATTTTAAATGTTGTTTATATTATTGAGATTCAGCATCCTGAAATAGTCTTATGACTCACTGTGTTTGTAAGTCAAACATTCGGGAAACTTTTTCAGCAAACGTGCATGAAGACCATGCTTAGTACTCTCTCAGCTGTGGAAGGACACCTACAATAAAGGACTTAAATGACCTCTCATTTGGATAGCTTTGCTTCAGTAGACTTAGAATGACTCCTATATTTGAAATTGTTCCTACATATGCATGAAAGGTAAATCTTCATATCAAAGAAGCTTACTTCATCGTTTATGGGTTATAAATGGTCAAATGAGGTAACTTAAGGGTGAGCCAGTGAAAATTTCAACTCACGAAATTTATTTTTCACAAATTGACTTTTTTCCATCACCATCCACTTTCAATATCTGTCGGCAAATAAGAGTTACTGGTTGGAGGTAAATAATAACAATTCTTAGTGAATAAAGCCCCACACACAAAAAAATAAAAAGTATATTGTTTATAGTAGTGAAATTCTATCAGACTGCATTTAACAAAAATAATCCTACCATTTGAAAAATGTGTGAAATAGGAAACCACATTCATATCTAAATGTTGTCTTTTCTTTTACTACTAAATGTTTATTCCAAGTACCAGAGTTAACAATTTTTAAGAACCCATGTCTATGTACAATGAGTAAAAAACAGTCCTTTCCGGTGGATAAACATCTATTTTTAAAAATCTAATACATGGTTCTGGCACCACATACAACTTCTACAATCCATCTTTTCTCTCCACCTTTGCCTTCTCTTGGATTAGAAAAAAGTCAATAATCATATTGCTTATGGTCAGTGAAATCAAAGAACATTTGCAAAAAGTAAAGTTGTGACATGATGGCTTTCTCATTTTCAAAGATATTTTATATTTTAAAGAAACACCAGGAATTATGCCATATTCCATCCACACAGGAAGTGCCAGTTAAAAGTACTGCTGATGTAGAAGATACCATTGGACATACAGGCTGACCTAGTGATCATCATTTTCAAATGCATGGAAATAAAGCTTGCTACCATAGACAAAACAAAATATCATTTAAGTTCTCTTAAAGGCAGAATTAAATTCATTACTTTATTTCCTCCATGAACAACCACAAAAATATAGCATTTGATGCCCTTTTCCCATCTCCTCAAGAGAGGAGTTTTTTTGTGACTAACTGTACCTGGTAGCTAGTTTAATTTGGATAAACTTTAAAGGAAAAAACCTGAGAAAAGCCCATGTTGCCTTTCACATAATTATCTTTGTATATTCGTTCAATAAATATGTGCTATTTCAAGGTTTATTAATCAAGATTATTGTCTTAAAAGTAATTCCAATAGAGTCTAGAGTCTCTAACAAATAACTGGATTGCATGAGGAAGAGCTCCAGAGGTTTGGTTTCCTTGTCACAAGTACATTTAATGGGTGTTGGTTTCTCCCTTTTCTGGGAGTTGATAGAGATGTTTGTAGACCTGATCTAAGTTTGACCAAACAGTCCTTAAAACTTCATTCACATCCAAGTTTCTAGATTCTTGGGATTTGAATGAAAGTTTAACTTTACAAGGATGTATGTTCTTGATTACTTTTGAAGAAAATGATGAGAAATTATCTTCAAGGAAATAACATTGGTTACTCTGGGGTGAAAATTAAAATGAAGTTAATTTATTTTACATTGTCCCTAGTTTTATCTGATCTTACTTTAATTTAAAATTAACTTAATCTATTTGGATATGCAGTGCTCAATGAAATAAAAACAACCACCTAAGCCACTTGTAAATGCAAGACTTGCCAAACCCCGACCCATAATTTCCTTTCAAGATGCCTGACCTTTCTGAAAAGTGTTCAGCAAGAGGCAAGAGGCAACACAAAGTCCACTTCCAACAGTGGAGCCTGAGTCACAAACACCAGCCGAGCGCATTATGTGTCCTCTTCACATCCAGTGTTCTCACAGCTAGTTTTTAGAACAAAGTATTACAACGTAACAGCTCAGGGATACTTAATTTCTTTTTAAAAAGTGAATAAATCTTTAGTAGTTGTAATCTTTTAAATATTTTTTATATTCATTACATTAATAAAGGTACTTCATGAAAAGTGAAACTTCACTAAGAAGTTTATGATAAAACAATAGCAGCCTCCTACTACAAGTATCTCGTCTACTTATCAACTGTGTTACCTAGGTCAAGGAATCTGATATATTTCTGCTCCCTTTCTCCATCTATAAATGGAGATATTAAGAAGTCCCTAACTCACAGAGTTTTTGTGAGCAGATATGCATGAATAATATCCACAATACCCAGAATATAAGCACAAATTAAATGTTAGCCATCAGTATTATTACACCCCTTCCCCATCCTAATTCTCATGGTAGTCCCCCAAATCCTTCCCCCTGGCATTTACCTCCATATTTTCAAAAGCAGCATAACTTCTGTACATTATTTGTTTTTGACTCTGATAGATAATAGTTTTGTATATCCTCACCATCTTGCAATGCCTCTCAAATTATCTATATAAAATTGACATTTCATCATTTTAAGTTAAATCAAGACTCATCCATGTTTATATTTTCATGATATCAGGAACTTCAGACACGAGTAATAGTGAAGTCAACAACAGTGATTTAAACAGAGAGAGCTTCTATTTTTGTCTAATAAGAATTTTGGGGGAGGATGGTGGATTCCTGCTACCCTCCATATTTGTTTTGTATTCTTACAGTTGTCAAATCACCTTGAAAGATGGCTGATTCAGCCCCAGGCGACAGAATCACATCAGAAGCAGAAAGCAGGAGCTAGCTAGGGTCTCAAAATCCTTTCATCTCTTGTGGACTGCACTTATTAGGAAGAAAAATAACTTTATAATTAGCTATTCAGTAGAATTTCTCTGTATCTCACTGACCACCCCTGAATCCTATGGCAACTCCTAATTCCAAGGCAGGCTGGGCAAGTACTATCATACCCAAAGAATGGCACTGCTTTAATTGGTTTAGAGCAAAGTGTCCTGAACTTCCTTAGTTCACAGTGATAGTGGCATTTTCTGTGATTATTTCCACCATTGCTCCTAGGCAAAAGAACTACCTAGTAATCCCCCTTTAAGTAGCTGGGACCAAACAATGTATTATGTATTTATATCCTTAATATCTTACTGGCCATTTAAGTACATACCACACATCAATTGTCAAAATAATTTTAATAATAAAAAGAACTGTGTACCTCTTGGGTATCATACAACTTCTCATCTGAAAGTCAGATTAGACACCAATGCCCTCATTTCCTTTTCCAGACTGATCTCCATGCAGTACTGAAATCTCTGAAAATCCTGCTTCACAAACACATGATGTCTTGGAAGGAAAGGCAGTTGGGATGAAAGGTGAAACTAGGAACTGTCATGAACTCGCTCAAGAAACTAAATTCCTGTGACCTGGAAAAGAGCTGAACCCCTGAATGTGCAGTGGAGGGAGATTTCCTTTGGTATAAGTGTTCTGTTAACAGAATTTAAGCCACTTTTTTCTCTTTTTAGCTCAGTGCTTGAAGCCCAGCAGCAGGGACGGTTATTGGAACCCCTGAGCACTGAGCTTGAAGTTCCTCTGGGGCTGATGGTCTCAACGCTCATCCACAGAAGGTTCTGGGTTCAGAATTCTCTGCTTTCTATTGTAAATTGGTTATCGTTCTTCAGCTGTTTTCTGATTCCCAATGAAGCTACTGATATCTTCAATCAATAGTGGGCTCTCAGAACTCTGTTTTCCATGTGTGCTGATTATTTTTAAAATTACATCTTTATCTATCAGTGGAGTTTGAGAAAGAAAACAAGGGGGTGGTCAATGCAACATTTTCAACTAGAAGTCTGGGGTGAGTTTTGCACATGGCTTAACCTTAACAAGATGAGTGATAAAAGTAGAAAATTCCAGGCATTATTCCATATGAAAAATGTGCTATCATTATATAATACATAGTCATCCATTATATATACCAAAAACTGAGAGTTGTACATTTTGAAAATCCCTTTGATGCCCAGGTACCTAATGTATCAGGATGTCATAAGGTTCACCTAATCACTACCCTGCCCAACACTGCCCAAATTGGTGTGGAAATATTGTGGGAAACAAGCCATCTCCTACTCCAAATGCCCCTTTGCCTTTTCACAGTGACTCAGTCTCTACATAGGTAGAGAAGACAGTAAGTGTTATACCAGATATTAGTTCGAGATAATTGACATTGGCCAACAAATTTGAATATGGATTTTATCAGCCTCCAATTCAGCAATGTTTTTTGCATTACAAAAATAGTCTTTAAAAGATATCTTCATACTCTTGTATCCTATTGTCTATTTTCTATTCCTGAATGGTATTTTTGAAGACAAAAGTATTTTTTATTGTTATTAAGGAATAAGAGAGGTTACGCTAGGGAAGAAAAGAATATATATACCAAGATTTAGTTACAGATTAAATTTTATCAGGTTCAAAAAGTTCCTACATCATTCCCCTACTGAAAGACTATGAAAGAATTTGAAATAGTGCTTGCTTTGGCAGCACATATAGTAAAATTGGAATGGTAGAGAGAAGATTAGCATGGCCCCTGCGCAAGGATGACACACCCACTGGAAGAGAAAACCCAACAACAAAGAAACCACCAACAGACAACAACAAAAGAAAGTGAAGGAGGGAGTGGAAACCAGACAAACCTTCGATCCAGGACCTATCTGGAAATACAACAAAATACTGAAGAAACTACCTAGTACAAACAACTGAACAAGAGTAAAAGAGAATCCTAAAACCTTGTACACAGGGAAGAATCAGCTTGAACAAAACCCGCCCTCACCAGCACAACAAATTAAAACAGGTGGTGGACAGAGGCATCATCAGTTTAACAGCTGGTGGGAAGGACCCACAAAACAAAGATGCAAAAACAAACAAAACCCAAAGACAAACACAAACTTTTGATTAGACGTGACGCCTAATTGACTTAAACAAATCATGCATCTTGGGCTGTCCTTGACTTAAAGGACAGCCCAAGACCAGTGAGCTGGGGAGATCAAGGACACCACACCACTAAATCTCACAGGTATTCTACCACAGAAGTTCACACCATAAACCCAAGAAGCCAGAAAAAATCAATTTAAGAAGCTTAAGATAACAAGAAGTCTCACAGAAAATGGGAAGACAAAGAAACAATCCCCAAATGAAAAAAAAAAAAGGAAGCCTCAAAAAGAATGCTACATGAACTACAGGCATGTCAACTATCAGATATGGAATTCAAAGCACTGGTTATCAGGAAGTTCAAGGAGCTCACAATGACCTACCAGAAATTAGAGGGGAACTACAATGAACTCACTGCAAACTATATCAACATGAAAAATGACATAGAAACCATCAATAAGGGCCAGGAGGAAATGAAGAATACAATTTCTGAACTGAAGAACACAGTGGAAGCAATCAAAAGCAGCATCAATGAAGCAGAAGATCGGATCAGCGAGTTGGAGGACAAACTAGAAAAAAAATCCCAGAAAGATCAAGAAAAGGAAAAGAGGCTCAAAAAGACTGAAGAGGGATTAAGAGAAATGCAAGACAATATGAAACATACTAATATCCAAGTAATAGGGATACCAGAAGGAGAAGAAGAGCAAGGGATAGAAAGCCTATTTGAAAAAGTAATGATGAAAAACTTCCCTAATTTGATGAGTGAAAAAGTAACACTAATCCAAGAAACACACAGAGTCCCAATCAAGAGAAACCCAAGGAGGTCCACTTCAAGACACATCATCATTAAAATGGCAAAATTCCAAGACACAGAGAGAATCTTAAAGGCAGCAAGGGAGGAAAAAGGAAGTAACATACAAGGAAGCCCCAATAAGGTTAGCTTCTCACTTCTCAATGGAAATGCTCCAAGCAAGAAGAGAATGGCAAGAAATATTCCAAGTAATGAGACCCAGAGGCCTGCAACCATGACTACATTACCCAACAAGGCTCTCAATCAAGCTAGAAGGACAAATAAAAAGCTTCCAAGACAAAAGAAGTCTAAAACAATACACCTCCACCAAACCAGCTCTGCAAAACATGCTAAAAGGATGCTTTAAGGAAAGGAAGGAAAACAGAGAGACAAAGAGAAACACTAGTACAAAAATGACAATGAATAAGTACCTATCAATAATAACCTTAAACATAAATGGATTAAATGCTCCAATCAAATGACATAGAATAGCTGAATGGATAAGAAAGCATGACCCACACATATGCTGCCTACAAGAGACCCACCTCAGGACAAAAGATCTACAGAGACTAAAAGTGAAGGGCTGGGAACAAATTTTCCAAGCAAACGAACAGGGTAAAAAACTGGGGTAGCAGTACTCATATCAGACAAAATAGACTTCAAAAAAGAGCCATAAAAAGAGACCCCCAAGGTCACTTCATAATACTCAAGGGAAGAATCCACCAAGAAGACATAAACATTGTAAATATATATGCACCCAACATAGGAGCACTCAAATATATTTAAAAAAATCTTACAGGACTTCAAGAAAGATATTGACAGCAACACAATTATAGTAGGGGATTTTAACACCCCACTGTCAAAAATGGACAGATCTTCCAAACAAAATATCAACAAAGATATTGTGGCATTGAACAACACTCTAGATGAAATGGATTTAACTAATATATATAGAGGCCTTCATCCCAAAGAAGCTAAATACACATTCTTTTCAAATGCACATGCAACATTTTCAAAGATAAACCACATGATAGGACGCAAAATGAGCCTCAACAAATTCAAGACAGTTGAAATCATACCAAGTGTTTTCTCCTACCACAAGGGACTGAAACTAGAAACCAATCCCAAAGGAAAAGACCCAAAATATTCAAAATCATGGAGATTGACTAGCATGCTATTAAACAATGAATGGGTCAAGAATGAAATAAGAGAAGAAATCAAAAAATTTCTGGAAACAAATGAAAATGAACTCACGACAACACAAAACTTATGGGACACAGCAAAGGCAGTGCTGAGAGGGAAGTTCATAGCGATACACGCCTACCTAAAAAAGATAGAAACATTTCAAATAAACAACCTAACCCTACACCTAAAAGAACTCGAGGAACAACAACAAAGACAGCCCAGAGCAAGTAGAAGGAAAGAAATAGCCAAGATCAGAGCAGAATTAAATGACATAGAGACTAAAAGCACAATTCTAAGGATCAATGAATCCAAGAGCTGGTTTTTTGAAAAGATAAACAAAATAAACAAGCCTTTAAGTAGGCTCATCAAGAAAAGAAGAGAGAGGACCCAAATAAACACAATCAGAAATGAAAGAGGAGAGATTACAACGGACACCACAGAAATACAAAGGACTGTAAGAAAGTACTATGAAGAACTATATGCCAAGAAATAGCACCCATTTATGATAAAAACACTCAGCAAAGTGGGAATAGAGGGATCATTCCTCAACATAATAAAGGCCATATAGGAGAGACCTACAGCCAACATCATACTCAATGGGCAAAAACCAAAAGCTTTTCCACTAAGATCAGGAACAAGACAAGGTTGTCCAATGTGGGGGCAAATTTGCCCTCAAGTCCCCCCATCTGCAACGGATGAAAGTAAAACTACCAAGACATAATCTGCTTGGGGAGGAGAGGTGGCCAGTTTCTCAGAAGAAAAAGGCCAGGAGCCCCTTCCTCTAGAGGCTTTTATTGGATTGTAATACACAGAAATACAGGTGGCAAGGATCAAACAGTAGATAACATTTCAAAGAAATCTGAGTGCTTAGTTTGAGTCAGTGTCTGTCAGGAAAGGGGACTGCAGAAACTTTGGGAGACATGCTCATTTCCTGCTTGGACCCTTAACATATGAATGAAAGCACTCTTAGTAAAGCAAGTTTCGCAGGACTTTTAGGAATTCTTTCTTATGCCTGATTACCCCGGATACCGCTCTAGCAAGGCAAGGAGCAGCACCACCTCCCCATCACAGGTTTTTAGGCTTAAGTGGAATACAGCCAGGAAGCGCTTCTCCCAGAGGACCTGGGGAGTCTGGCTATGTCAGAATAGCCAGGGGGCAAGGGTCCATTGCTCCCTCTTTGTCACAGCCCCCTGAGTCCTTCCATGATGACCTCCCAAGTGATCCTGCCTGGCTTAGGTTGCCTCTCACTGTGAGGAGTCTTACCTGTCATGGACATCAACCATACTTTGGGAGCAGGAGAGTAAGCTGAGGCAGCGATTGCTACCAGAGACAAGCTTTTGTCTCCTGTGGCTCACATTCCGGAGGCCGCTCACTCATCCTTAGACATGGGGGGTAGTTACAATCCCTGAAACCAGGCAGAGCACTTCCCAGCAGTCCACTTTCACCACTTCTATTCAATATAGTATTGGAAGTTTTAGCCACAGCGATCAGACAAGGAAATAAAAGGCATCCAAATGGGAAAGGGGGAAACAAAACTGTCATTGTTTGCAGATGACATGATAGTGTACATGGAAAATCCTATAGACTGTACCAAAAAACTGCTCGGACTAATGAATTTGGCAAAACAGTGGGATACAAAGCCAATATCCAGAAATCAAAGGTTTTTGTATACCAACAATAAAACAGCAGAAGCAGAAATCAAGAAAAAAATCCCATTTGATATAGCAAAAACAAAAATAAAATACCTAGGAATAAACCTAACCAAGGAGGTAAAAGACCTGTATGCAGAAAATTACACAACACTGAAGAAAGAAATCAAGGAACACACGAACAAATAGAAACATATACTGTGTTCATGGATTAGAAGAATTAACATCATCAAAATGTCCATACTACCCAAAGCAATTTACAGATTCAATGCAATACCTATTAAAGTACCAATGGCATATTTCACAGACATAGAAGAAACACTTCAAAAATGTATAAGGAACCATAAACAACTCCGAATAGCAGCTGCAATTTTGAGAAAGAAGAACAAAGTAGGAGGGATCAGAATACCTGATATCAAACTGAATTACAAGGCCACTGTAATCAAAACAGCCTGGTACTGGCATAAAAACAGGCACATAGACCAATGGAACAGAACAGAGAGCCCAGAAATAAACCCAAGTGTCTATGGTCAATTAATATTCAACAAAGGGGACAGTAACATAAAATGGAGTAAAAATAGCCTCTTCAACAAATGGTGTTAGGAGAACTGGACAGCTACATGCAAAAAAAAAAAAAAATGAAATGAGCACCAACTTACACCATACACCAAAATAAATTCAAGGTGGATAAAAGACTTAAATATAAGCTGTGACACCATTAAGGTCCTAGAGGAGAACATAGGCAAGAAAATGTCAGATATTTCGCGCAGAAACATTTTTACTGATATGTCCCCTAGAGCAAGGGACATAAAAAAAGAACAAATAAATGGGATCTCATCAAAATAAAAAGCTTCTGCATGGATAAAGAAAACAGTATTAAAATAAAAAGAGAACCAACTATATGGGAAAACATAGTTGCCAATGATACCTAAGACAAGGGTTTAATCTCCAAAATATACAAGAAATTTTCACACCTTCACTCTAAGAAGACAAGCAACCCAATTCAACAGTGGGCAAAGGACTTGAACAGACACTTCTCCAAGGAGGACATACAGAGGATCCAGAGTCACATGAAAAGATGCTCAATATCGCTAACTATCAGAGAGATGCAAATTAAAACCACAATGAGATACCACTTCACACTGGTCAGAATGGCCATCATAAAGAAAGCAACAAACAACAAGTGTTGGAGAGGTTGTGGAGAAAAGGGAACCCTAGTTCACTGTTGGTGGGATTGCAGACTGGTACAACCACTGTGGAAAACAGTATGGAATTTTCTCAGAAAACAAAAATGGATCTGCCTTTTGTCCCAGCAATTCCACTGCTAGGATTATATCCTAAGAACCCTGAAACACCAATCCAAAAGAACCTATGAACCCCCATGTTCATAGCAGCACAATTTATAATAGCCAAGTGTTGGAAGCAACCTAGGTGCCCATCAGTAAATGAATGGATCCAAAAACTATGGTACATTTACACAATGGAGTTCTATGCAGCAGAAAGAAAGAAGGAGCTCCTACCCTTTGCAACAGCATGGATGGAACTGGAAAGCATTATGCTGAATGAAATAGGCCAGGCATTGAAAGACAAATACCATACGATCTCACCTTTAGCAGGAACCTAAACAACAAAACAAACAAGCAAGCAAAATATAACCAAAGACACTGAAATAGAGAACAGGCTGACTGTGACCAGAGGGGAGAGGGGAGGGAATTTCAGGGGAAAAGGGGAAGAAGGGTTTACAGAAATAAATATAAAGGATACATAGACAACAACTAAGGGGGGTGGAAATGGAAGGGAGGTGGAGGGCACTGGGGGGTGAGTTGGGATGGGAGTAAAAGAAAACTGTACTTGAACAATTAAAATAAACACATTAAAAATAAATAAACATAAACAAACACCATAAAAAATTAAATTAAATTAAAAACCTCCCATTATCTACCTGAGGGCTCAGACTAAGATCAATGTATTTTTTTAATCCAAAATAAAATGTAACCTTAATTAAAAAAAAAAAGACTATGAAATACTTATTTCTTTGAAATTTTTGATGCCAGGAATCTTCACAATTGTAAACACATAACCAGGTCTCACTATTGGTCCTGGATTCAAAGTTAGAAGTTACAACTTTATATACTTTAGATGAAAGTGTACAGAAACAAAGAGTTGTTTTCCTTTTATCTTCACACAGAACCTGTGTTAAGTTTAGAGTGATTAAGGAATAAAATGGCTCAATATATCTGTTTCTTTGTTTCCAGTAAGAGGTTATGGTAGCAGGTGGGTTATGAAGACTCACCTATGCACTCAGTCATCAGCACATTTAGCAAATACAATTTCTGGTATTTTAGCAACTTCAAAAAACTTGAATTATTAGTATTTAAAATGAGAAGTTGTTTTCAGATGAGATGGCAGGAGAAAAGATGGATGGATTTTATTTTTATTGGAGAAGTCAGTCATTGGATCTTAACCTGAAAACTTCCTTTCAAATTATTTGTATTCTTCAGACAGCAGTTCATATTAAAAAATAAGTTTCCAATTGGTTAGCTTTGAGAAAGCCACGCACAGGTTTCTAAACCCAAAACATTCACACACTCACAGTTGTTTTTCAAATTTTCCCGATGAAAGTAGGACTGCCATGTGTGAAAAAGTACTTGTACTTTACTTAGTTGCCTCAATATCCTATACAATATTTTTGTTTCCAATGCATATTAGCCCTTTCCATACTGATTCAACTCTTGCTTGAGGTTGGAAACTTTTGAAGCATAAACCATGATTTTTCTTAGTAAATAAAACTGCAGCATCGGCAACATCTGTAATAAACCCTTAAGAAATACATGCAAAATTATTTTTCAAACTAAGGGATCTTAGTTGCAACAAAAGACATTGATACTGGTCACTATAAGCAAGAAGGAAATATAGCAGAAAGATAAGGCCAATTCATGGGGTTCTCCAGGAGTTGGGTCAGAAATTGCACAGAAACCAAGGCAGCCCCGAGGAGCTAAGAGCTAGGACCAGCTCTCTCAGTCTTTGACTCACCAACACCTGGCCTGAGTGGGGAGCGAGTAAACAGCCAAATTCCAGGTGCATGCATACACACTGGTTGCCAGGGAGTCAAGAAGGCAGGAAGCTCTCTGCTTGTCTCCAGTCAACCCACAGACAGGTTGTGGTCAACCCACAACCCACACCCAAAACCAGGACGGAGGTCAATTCTGAGTAGGCAAAAAATTATAAATTTGATTGCCCAAGAACTTCACACATAACTTATCCCATATTACATTTCCTATCAAGAATGTTCTCCTGAACATAATGGAATATAATTTTAAAAACAAAATTGAGCATATCTTTCCTCCAAGGAAAGCAAGGTCATATCAGTCGAGGGTCACTGGGCTATGTCCATCACTCCTGTGGAATCATTAAGACTGATCTCATTTTCTGTCATTAGGCTACTAAAGTGCGCAAGTTACTTAAGTTTTCCATAAAGGATGACTCACATATCTTAGGTTTCTTCTCTGTTCAATAAATGTTTACAGAAACCTAGATTTCCTAGTTTATTCATATTTAAAATATCTCAATTTTTCTAATTTTGAAAAAAATCCAATAGTTGATATAAATACCATCCTCTATTAAGTTGTTTTTGCTAAATATATCTGCTTGTAAAAATCCCATTTTGTTACTTTTTTGCATATGAGAAAACGAGTGGTTACAATTTTATTTGCATTGTCTTCTGAATAGACTCTTCTGCAAAAGTAAACATAGTTCTTTATAAGTTTAGTTCTAAAATAGGTGCTGTGCTCATACATTGTTCCTGAATTTTGATTAGACAGAATGTGTTTATGGGAAGATGAGCTCCGCTTTCCTATTCCTCAGTGCCCTTCCAAACTGTACCGGTCTGTGAAGCCATGAATTCACAAACCCTCAACATTTAGAAAATAATAAGTTGGACCAAAATGAGCTATTAATAAAACAATGTTTATGAATTCTCCAGAAACTCCCTGGCCTAGAAGATGCTCAAAATAGCACCATAGTTACATTGCCTTAGGACGCAAATAATCTTTCCAAAGAATTATTCACATAGAAAAATTAGGATTTTAAAGCTCTTTAAAAATTAAAAATCCATAGATTATATAGAATTTATATATAATAAACATAAAGATTGTTTAACAGATTTTATTTCACTAAAAGCTCTTAGACAAACCTAAAGTCTACTTAAAATCTGTTCTGATTAGTAGTCCCAATTGTACAGATTTAAAATTTTGAATGTCTACCCAATTCATTTTTACATGTATATTTCAGCTGACTTATACATAGAATAAAAATAATAGAGCTCTTATAAGGATTGATGAAAATAGTGCACATGAAGATACCTACATACAGTTTTAATATTAACAGTGCTGGTAATCACAACACTTTTATTGTACTCACTGCCTTGAGAAATAAATATGCTCTTCTTTGAGATTTTTTAATCTGAAAAACTGTCATACACTGTGGCTTTTATAATGGCCTCTAGCATAGATGATTTCCAGTTTTAACAGCACATGTTCAAAACTGTGCTAATACGCAACCACAAAGGTATTCTTAAAGTTATGCCAAATTGACTGATATGCTTCTTGTTTATACATAGCAATCAGAGCAAGCACTTTATGAGTTTGAACATATGGGAAAAATTTAGCAAATGAACTTTTTATCTTAAAAGTTAATAGATTCTCCACATGTAGCAATACATTAGTGAGGCTATTATCTGGGAGAGATTAAAGAATAAAGACAAATAAATGGAACTTGGGGGTGGCGAGAGTCCCTATCAGGAAACATGCACAGCGACATGCTGCAGGGCTGAGAGACGGTAATCAGGCAGCGTCTCCTGTGAGGCTCCTCACCGTTGATCTAGTCTGGTTTTTCTCAAAACATCAACATGGCTCACCATAATCACCTGTTAAAACACAGAGAGCGAGCTGCCACCCCAAGATTCTGACTGGTAGGTTTTGGCAGGGCCTCAAATGTTGCATTTCTAACAAATTCCCTGATGCTGCTACTGCAGCTTGTCAGAGGCCTCCACTGTGAGAACACTGGTCTAGTTCATAAGAGATGGGCAGCCTATTACTTCATTCTCCTGCTTGATAAGAAATCTAAAACATGTTTTGATGAGTAATATATATGACTGACACTGGTCATGTTTTCTCAGATTTTTCAAATTATTATAAACAGTAAGCTATAAAGTTTAATTACTATATTTTGCCATGTATAATGTCCATCCACAATTTTGTGCATATTATACATGGGATTCTCATATCATTATACTCACACATGATATGCATCCTTATTTTTTACTCAAACATTTGGGCAAAAAAGTGTGCATTGTACATGGCAAAATATGGGTATTACATATATTTATAAGAATTAAATTATTTCATATCCTGAGCATTGCATGTATTATATGAGGTGTGTCCAGAAGGTATCCAGCCATGTAATATGAAAAGCAGAGACACTTACTGAAGATACAAGGTACAAGAAACATTGTACATAGGACAATGACACCTCAGTGAGCACCTTGGGACCTCACATGGTCATATTTTCCTGAATCTCACTGCGGTCTGAAATTTCTTCCCTTTCGAAGGTGATTTTAGTTTTGGAAAAAGCCAGAAGTTGCAGGGCATCAAATCTGGGCTGAGTCACCTGGGTGATTTGATGTTTTGCAAAAAACCTCTGCACAAGACATGATGAATGAAGAATATTGTTGTGATGAAGCTGCCAATCACCAGTTGCCCATAGCTGCAGCCTTCTGAATCATCTGAATAGTTTCTGCAGGGGAATATTCAAGCTTAATGCAAAATTTGATGCAGATTCGTCACTCTATCCCCTTTGAATGTGACAGCCACATGGTGTCTACTGCCCCCACTGACTAGTACAGTGAAGTTCACACACACACATCCCAGTCCACTCTCCTTGGCTGCCAGGTTACACTGATGTCTTGTAAACTGTTCTTGCTATATTAACAATGGGTGGACTCTTTTAGGACAGACCTTGTATAGCTCTATCCAGTACTGAATTTAAAAACATTTAAACATAAATTAGATGCCGTAAGTATTTGGCATCTAACATTTGGCCCTGGCCATTAAGACTACAGAATATTATTTATATTGGTACAAATTAAATAACAATGAGACACCATTTTTCCATTCCAGAAAGGCAATAACTGAAATGTTTTATAATATCCTACACCCTGTTGGTAAAAGTTGAAGGTGAGGCAACCTTGAAAGGATGATTCTTGGGTTTATCTAGCTGGTGAGATTTGGAGACATTATTATAGTTTCTTGAATTAAAATACAACTATAAAATGTTATGTAAGTAGTAAAAAACACACTGCAATATTTTAAAAACTAGTTAAACAGATTTTAAATTTGTTTCTTTTGTGAATTCAAAAAAAGTGAAGGAATTACTCAAGGAACATATATGAAGGACCCATGGACATGAACGATAGGGTGGGGACTGACTATGGAAGTGGGGGCCAGGCTGGCTAGAGAGAGGGCAAAGGGAGAAATAATTGGAACAACTGTAAAACATTAAAAAAACATTTAAAAACAATGCAAAATAATCCTTTATCCTACAGTTATTAACTTTGTAAACAGTGTGTTTTAATAAATTAATGGTGGCAATGGTAAAGTAGCACATGAGGAGAAATGGCCCACACAGGCAGTAGAACGACCTGGAGAAGGGGACTTCAGTTCTGCAGTGGAGGAATCATGGTTCTGTCCACTTGGGCCGTGCAACTCGGACACCATCCCTGAACACCTTTCTCCTCATAGAAATACCCGTCGGCTGCTTAACCGCTCCAGCCGTCTCTGTGCCTCCAACAATCCTGACCACACGGGTTAGGACTGCTTCTGAGCTAGCTGATGTGGCTATGTGCTCATGTTTTTAGGGAGTTATATATGGAGGAAGCACAGTCCAAATAAAATATGCATAGTATTTAACAGGGTACACTGAACAAAAGGCTCTGCCAGATTTTCAGTCATTCCCTTATTTCCTTGATTCATAGAAGTTCTTCTATAGCAACATGAAATAATCTTTCCTAAATGTCGTCAGCATTATACAAATATGCATATATGTATCAAAATATATTTAGAGATAATTAAAATTATGGCAAAAAATTAATATCACAATCTCCATTGTTATACTTCCTGAAATATGCCAAGGGAATTAGCATTTTCTAGGAGTTCATTCTTTTGATATTTATATCGTATAAAAATGTTAGGTGGACTAATCATATTTCACACTAAAGAGGTTAACCAAGGCTGCGAAATAGTAAAGAAATTAATCCACATTTAGGACAAGGTTAACCTGTTCTGTAAGCCTCTGGGAACCACTGAAAAGAAATGGCATAATTTTGTGTAACAGCAGATAGACTGAATACTATAGAAGTTTGCTGATTTAGCATTTAATTCTTGTACAGTGATTATTGGGAAAAGAAGTTCCATCAGAAAATAAAATTAACATCACTACAGTATTCAGATTTTTTAAATCTCTGCTGAGAAAATAATTTGATGGAGACAGTAGATAAAATGTGTGTACTGCATATGCATAAGTGTGTTATGTATACAAACGTGTTGTAAGACACACTACACACATCCTCCAGTGATACAACAAAACCTCACCCTTTAACCATGCAGATATATCTCTTTTCAGAATTCCAGTTGACTCAACTCTGCTGTTTTCAGGAGGAGAAAACAGACCGACAGATGACATGCGTGGCTGTTTCTTTTTCATCAGTCCTAAGCTCATGCAAACTGTGTTTCTAATTGTCTGCTTTCTATTGTCACAAAACAGGGATCCGTTAGTAAAATGTTGATATCTGTGACATATCCTTTCCCAACTCTGATATGTCTTCTAAATTGTTAAGTCTCCATAATTTTAATAAAAATATTTTTCTATAGTAACAATCAACTTACAGTACCAAAACAGAATATAAGAAAATCAGAATCTCTACTTTTTAGAGACTATTTCATGTCCTTAAGTTTTAATGACTTCAGCGCAGGTCCTTCCCTTTCCCCACAATGACTGGAGTTATCTTCCTGAAATTTAGACAGATGAGAAATTTCAGCATCTCAGGAACTACAGGTGATTACTCTTTTGTTGCACAATGGTATTCAAACGCCTTATCGAGGACACAGCTTGAGGACATAGGCTGATGCAACTTTTCAGTGCAGCCTCCACACGCACTATATAATTCCAAAGGTCTTCTCTCATCCCCCAGCATCCATGCAGTCCCTGTGCTATCTGTTGTCTACACTCCCTTTGTGGCCCTCCCCACAGGGACCCACCTCCTTCATCATCAGCCCTGAGGCCATCTGTTTACAGTGCTGCCTTTCTTCTCTGATGACATGACATTGACAAGAGCCAGGCCGGAGCTCCAGGATCACAGACCTTCCAGAGGAGCACTGCACCCTCACTGCACAAGCTCGTCCTTAATTCCTCAGTTTGCTACTGGGAGAGATGCTGAGTATGAGGAACAAACTTTATTGGTGGTTTAAGGAAGTCTAGAAGAAATTACAATCTAGCAAAGGAAATAGGACTGTTTTCAGGAGGAAAAAAATAACCAAAACTTGTAAATGTGTCCCCAGAAATGACCCCCACTGCTAATTCTAATCAACTATCTCCATATAACTGAATGCTCTGATTCTGCTTAGATTAAAACCAAGTTTTGAAAGCCCCACAGACTTCATTTCTCTTTAGGAAAATTCTCCATTCCCACCCCCAACCAGGACAGCCTGACAGATACAACAGTCCAGTAGCAGGTATGATTTCAAAAATCAGGCCACACTCGGACCAGGACAGTACAGGGTTTGCCTCAGCTCTCCAAGTCCTACAGAACAGTTCAGAGCAAGCTCCATACACTACAACACTCTCTTTGAGCTCTTTGCACAGGAGAGGAGAAGACATGACTCACTATTCTTCCTGCAGTATCCTCAGCCTTTTCTCATAGACCACTCTGGACAGAACACACACACACACACAGACACTTACTTTTGCCTCATGCGTTCACTCAATAGACATCTTTGAAACCTCCTATATTTCAGCCACTGTGATCAGAAATGTTTTTGGTGGTAAAGAAAACAGATTTGGAGCTTACAGTCAGGTAAGTCAGGACAAGTCATGTCAAACACAAATTTTTAACTGCATGGTGTCATCAGCAGAGCACAGGGAAACTGTAAAACATTTTTTACATTGCCCACTTAGGGGACCCAACCCGGTCTTGGGATCAGAGAAGGTGCCCCTGAGAATGTGACTCACTCTCTATCTGAACTGTAAGAACTGATTAGGTGAAAGAGGAAAACTTGTGACCAGAGGAAGCATCACTTAAGGCTCAGAGTTACTTCCAAGTGCCCCAGGCTGTGTACGATGGCTCCAGCCAGACCCATCACACTACAAAACGTAATTCCTATAATACACTCTATGACTATGCGCCAGCAAAATCGTACTCATACACGGAGGGTGGTATTTTTTAGTCCAAATCTGACTAGATTTGAAAGTAAATACATACATGTATCTTATATTTGAAAGGCTCTTTCAGCATTTTAACACCAGACAGTGCCAAAGTTATCTTTGGAACCATTTCCTTTGATTACACAAGGCCTCAATGGCACTTCATCTTCTGGCAAATAATAGACTGATTATGTACATTTGCTTTAACCTTCTGAAATTGCTGAGAAAGAGCGTATCTATAAATACGTGGTGATAATTGATGGTCAAAATACCAGTCGGAGTTTGAGCTCATTGAACAGTTTTAGCCTCAAAAAAGAGAACAAGTTAAAATTGTTCTAAGCTTGTATTGCTTCTAAAGATTCTTTATACACACACACACACACATATACATACACACACACTATGACTTCTGAATGGGCTCTGGTGATGTTTTTACATTCATAATATGCCTCTCTTCTGAATAGTCAAAATACAACCATTATATTTTTAACCTATTAATTCAGTAATGTTTGATTCCATGCATATGTAAAAATGAAAAATTCAAAAGTAATCCAAACAGTACAGATGGCTATCAAGTAAAAAAAATCAAATCTCTCTTTTGACTCCCAATTCCTAATCTCATCAGTACAGGCTTCATACAACAAAAGTTCCCTTTTTTGTCCTAAACAATTTTACCGTGCATCTCTTCCCAAATGAGCACCGGAGTGGCTAGTGTGCCACTGCTGAGTATGCCACCCTATGGCTGCATTTAACAATATTTAAGCAACTCTATGTTAATGACCATTCTGGTCTTTCTCTTTCTGTTTCCATCACAGACACCATAGTACTAGACACAAACCCTGTTGTAAAGTGTATAAACACTTCCGTAAATATATAACTTGGTACATTTAGCAGACATACTAACATTCTCCAAATATTGAACTTTCTCCCTGATGTGATTAGGCAATAAAACCATGTGGTCATATGTCCAATGAAATGGCTAGTACAAAGGCACGATGTTATCCTCCTGGTTCTTCCTGCTCCTCCATGGTGACCAGACTCTAAGTATTCCAGGTTGTGGAGTTTCCATCAGACTTGCTGTGTGAACCAGAACCTTTCTCAACAACCCTGTCCTCACTTGTGCTGGACTTCCCACAAGAGTGAGAAATAACTTACTATCAAGAAAAGTTTTCATCTTTGCCATGACATGTGTTCCATGGAATCTGGGTTTGGAGTAGACGGCCTATAAATATAACTGCACCCCTGTATTTCATATTTATGAGCCATCATATAAATGATCTCCACTTATCTTACTGATGAGGACAATTTATGCTCAGAAATTAAAAATCACAAGATCTTTTTTGTAAGGCTTTTACCAAATAAAACTATTATTTAAAATCTTGTATGTGTGACCCTGGCTGGTGTGGCTCAGTGGATTGAGCACTGGCCTGTGAACCACAAGATTGCTGATTCAATTCCCAGCCAGGGCATATGCCTGGGTTGCAGGCCAGGTCCCCAGTAGGGGGTGCACAAGAGGCAACCACACATTGATGTTTCTCTCCCTCTTTCTCCCACCCTTCCCTTTGTCTAAAAATAAATAAATTTTTTAAAATAAAATCTTGTATGTGTGTATGCATGCATGTACATATGTTTACATGTGTATATTTCAACTATAGTCCTTATTATAAAGCATTAGGTTTTATCTTTAATTTTGCTGCATAATATTATTTGTCTTACTTGCTCCACTCTTCCTTCCTCTTTCTTCCAGGCTGTGGATTGATACTTGAACCTGACCCATAGTCTTTCTTCACCTTACCTGAAGTGAAGAGATCGTCTGCCTCCATGGGTAGCTGAGGTCACCTGTACCTTGATTTCAACTACCTATCCCAATACTCTGTTGAAATTCTATGAGCACCAGCACTGACTTAAATGATATGAACACTGTTAACATGTGACACATGTGCGATTATGCATAGCACATATATTATAATGTGCCCAGTATTTTTGCCACAAGCAACTTCACTGCAAGCATTTTTCCTGCAAACATTTTCCCAGCATAATGAATAAGAATACCCAGCACAGCATCATATCTCACTTCTGTGGAGAAGTGTCCCCACCACCAACCTTGTCCTCAGAGCTCACATCACAACTGTTCATTGCGTATTTGCTTGTGTGACTGTCTCTAAGCTTCGCAAGAACAGCAACAACCCATTTGCTTCACTTCTTGACTTCAGCCCAAACCCTTGGAATAGCATTCAGCTCATTCAATTTGCTCAACAAACATTTTTTGAATACTCTGTTTTGTTTAATTTTAATGATGGGTGCTTTTATAATTAACATAATGACACTTGAAGCAAATTTGCAAACACAAAAAAAAACCTTAGAGCATGAATCATAATTGAGAAATCATTAATGTCCCTTCTGATTTTCCTTGATACTGACTGCAACAAAGTTTTATTTCACATTTTTATAAAGTATTTTAGATTTGTTAATGATTTTTATGTAATCATATGTACCTGTACACCCTGATAACTATTCAATATGTGTTTGTGGTTTTCATGGGGCAATTCTGCCCACCTCCCCAGGGGACATTAGCAAGCAATGTCTGAAGACGTTTTTGCTAGTCATGCTCCAGGCATAGGTACTACTGGCTTCTAGTGCATAGAAACCAGCAATATTGCTACCAATCCTGAAATGCACAGGACAGCACTTCCCCACCCCTACTAGAGACTTATGACCCCTCAAAAGAGAATTATGCAGCCCAAATATTAATAGTGCTAAGACTGAGAAATCTTGGCTTAACTTATGACCTTTAAATTTTAAATGTAGAAAGAATCTAATGCTTTTTTTTTCTGAGTTAACATGTGATATATGTTATTTTTCAGAACTAATACATTGGGACTTCCAGCCAAGACCGAGGCCTACGTAGACACCTCACACAATCAAAATAAGGACAACATTTTAGAAACAAAGTAACAACCAGAACTTTCAGAAAATTGAACCGTATGGAAGTCGGATGGCCAAGGAATTGAAATAGACACATTCATCCAGACCGGTAGGCGAGGCAGAGTCAGGCAGCCAAGCAGAAAGGGGTTGCAATACAAGAAGCAGTGACACCAGGCACAAAAGGCACTTTGGGCTCACAGAACAGCGGCAGGCAGACCCTATGTGCACAGACGGCAGCTGGCAGACCCCAGGCACAGGGTGGCAACAGGCAGACCCAGGGAGGCAGCGATTGTGAATCAAAGTACTGCATGCAAGGTGGCTGGCTGAGCAGGCAGCGGCCCCAATTCTGCACACAGATAAACTAGGCAAAACTGGAGAGTGAAACAGACCATGCAACCCATGGTCCCAGCTCAGGAAAATAAAGACTCAAAACACCCACTGAAAACACCTGTGGGGGTTGGGGCGCAGGGAGAGACTCCCAGCCTCACAGGAGAGTTCGTTGGAGAGACCCAAAGGGTCCTAGAATGTACGTAAGCCCACCCACATGGGAATCCACACCAGAAAGGCCCATTTTGCTTGGGGGAAGCAGTGAGGGGGCTGAGGTTCGACAGAGAGCGGAGCAAGCACCATTGTTCCCTCTTGGGCCCTGCCCCCACACACAGCGTCACAACACAGCAACTAGGTTGCCCCATGCTGGTGAAACCTAAAGCTCTGTCCCTCATATGTAACAGGTGTCACAAGACAAAAAAAATGGCCCAAATGGAAGAACAGAGCAAATACAAGTAAGCGACGAAGAGATAGCCAACATATCAGATGCACAGTTCAAAAACTGGTGATAAGGATGCTCACAGAACTGGATGAATTTGGTCAAAAATCAGATGAAAAAATGAAGGCTACACTAAGTGAAATAAGGGAAATGCACAGGGAACCGATAGTGATGGGGAAAAAACTGGGACTCAAATCAATAGAGTGAACCAGAAGGAAGAAAGAAACAATCAAACAGAAAAGAATGAAGGAACAAGAATTCAAAAAAATGAGGAGAGGTTCAGGTACCTCCAGGACATCTTTAAACATTCCAATATCTGAATTATAGAGGTACCAGAAGGAGAAAAGGAAGAGCAACAAGTGGAAAAGTCATTTGAAAAAAAGTAATAAAGGAGAACTTCCCCGATCTGGCAAAGGAAATAGACTTCCAGAAAGTCCAAAAAGCTCAGAGAGTCCCCAAGAAAGTGGACCCAAGGAGGAACACACCAAGGCACATCATAATTAGCCAAGATAAAAATGAAGGAGAGATGAAAAATAATTTTAAAAAAATAATAATACTGCTTATTAAAGGGAAGAAATATTACAAAAATGGAGAGAATTCTAGAAGCAGCAAGAGATAAGGGAACAGTCACCTACAAAGGAGTTCCCATCAGACTGTCAGCTGATTTCTCAAAAGAGACCTTACAGGCAAGAAGGGGCTAGAAAGAATTATTCCAAGTCATGAAATCCAAAGACCTACATCCAAGATTGATCTATCCAGCAAAGCTTTCATTTAGAATGAAAGGGCAGATCAAGTGCTTCTCAGATAAGGTCAAGGTCAAGGAGTTCATCATCACCAAGCCTTTTATTATAAGAAATGTTAAAGGGACTTATTTAAGAAGAAGAAGAGAAAAAATATGAACAGTGAAAGAACAGCAAACTCACAGTTATTAACAACCACACCTAAAACAAAAGCAAACTAAGCAAACAACTAGAACAGGAACAGAACCACAGAAACGGAGATCACATGGAGGGATAACAACAGGGGAGTGGGAGGAGGAGAAGGGGGAAAAGGTACAGAGAGTAAGTAGCATAGACGGTAGGTAGAAAATAAACAGGGCAGCGGCAAGAATAGTGTGGGAAATGTAGAAGCTAAAGAACTTAAGATACATGGACATGAACTAAAGGGGAGAATGTGGGCGGGAGGGGGTGTGCAGGGTGGAGGGGAATGAAGGGGGGAATGGGACAACTGTAATGGCATAATCAATACATTGGTTTCTTTTGTTGAAACTAAAATGTTTCGTTTCATCAAACTGTTGTATTTATCCTTGAAAATGAAGGAAAGAGAAGTAAGTTGATTCACAGGGTATCTCTCTGGGCTGGACTTTGGTCTATCAACATTTTTATCTTGACAGACCAAAGTAAGTCTACATGATGTGCAGGACACAGAGAACCCCATGCCTGAAGCTAGAGGGTCAGCAGTTACAAGATGGTGAATGCAAACTAATGCCTAATTCCCAAGTCTACTGTAAAATCTGCCTCTATAAAACCTTGTTCTCAGTGTGCTTATGTAGGGCTCACTCATCTTGTGCATTAACAGCAAGCATTAATTCCCTTGAGTGCCCAGAATGGATAAAGAGAAAGATAAAGTTGCGTTTTCCATTGCCTAGGGGAGACAATCATCCTTACGATGCTCTAAGCTACTGGATTAGCCTTTCAGGGGGGAACGGAGTAAGCTGCTCTACGAGTGCCTCAAGCGGTGACTCCTTTAAAACACATTTACCTGAAACACTTTGAACACTGAGTTTTACCATTCCTTCCCAGCCTTAGAGAATTTAATAATTTATAGGTCTGCACATTGACCACAGAAATATTTTGTCATTGATGTTTCCATTAAATTGTATTTGCTTGAAGTCAGCATGGGGTTGAAATTCTTTCCAGCAAATACTCTGATTTCTTCCACTCATTTATCAAGGATGCTTATTGACAAGCTTATGTGAATAGAATCCTGCCTTTGGACATCATTTTTACAAGACAGAAACAATCACAATATTGAATAAGAGTCTTTGTGAAGATAAAAAAAACTTGCACATCAATAAAATATATATTTCTCATCATCATTTCCTTCCTTTTACACTGTAGAAAATTTTCTACTCAACTTATTCTTGAGTTCACATAAGCATCTTTAGAGAAGCGAGAATTCACACCCCATCTGGTAACTTGCTCCAGCCTTTGATTGCAGGCTAATGACCAGGGGGGAGGGAGTGAGGGAGGGAAGTCTGAGTTTTCCTCAGACTCTCTGAATTCAGAGCAGTGCTTACTTCATGGTCTTATTTACATCTTCCTCCTCTCTCAAGTGGAATGATAGGAATGTGACGATAAATTGAAGACAGTGTGCTTTCAGCTAGCTGCTAGATCAGAATATAGGACATTATTAGTTGCATATTTATGGAGCTTTACTATGTGTTTAATTATGAACTCCATGGGTGGAGGGTTAATACAAAAAGGAGCATGGTTTAGTGTGAGGAATACAGTGATATATCATAAATGATAAGTAACCCAGTGCTACGGGGGGAGGTGCCATGTCAGTGTGTATTTGCACAAAGGAGACAGGCAGAAATGGAAGAGGACAGTCGTCCTTTCAATAAGGACCAAAATGAAGGAGAGAAATAGTCCAGGTACTGCTTTCCAGTACCTGGACTACTTCCAGGAGGTGAAGGTCTTACTCTAGAGTCTCCCTGACCAGAAATTCTCCCTGTGGTAGAAATAAAATATACCACATACATAATTTTAAATTTCCCAGTAGTCATATTATAAGAAATAATAAAAAACAAATGAAATTCACTTTGATATTTAATCCAATATATCTAAAACATCATTTTAACAAGCAAAAAATATATAAATTATGAGATATTTTACTTTTTTTTACCATATCAAGTTTCCAAAATTCAATGTATGTTTGACAATTACAGCGCTTCTCAATTTCATCTGGGCATATTTCAAGTGCTCCTCGGTCTCATGCATCTAGTAGCTACCGCCCTGGACAGTGCAGCTCTAGAGTCCTGAATACAGTTCCCCAAGCTATGGAGAGGCAGGAGCAAGCTGAACTCTGTGGAGGAGCAACATGCATTTCCCCGTTGTGCCTTCTTTCTGCACTGGAATGTGCCAAATGGAAAAGGGCTGTACGCCCACTTTGTATATTCTTCCGGATTGTGTGTAACTCGCTCAGCTTGCAGTCAGGGTGCTGGACAATGCACTGTGCCACCCTCTCTTCTATGAGTAAAGTTACCTTTAGGCAATAAAGGCCTGAGCATTTTTGGAGCCAGTGGGGAGAGGCCTTAGGAAGGAAGGACAATGTGTTAGGGATTTCAGTATTTGGCACAGGAGAACTCCAGAGAATTCTGGCTCAATAAATGTGACAGATCTACAAGTAGAAAACAGAATCAGAACAGACAGGAGATTAAAGACTGGTGTGAGGTATTTGCACTCGCACATTTGTTTGAATGTTCTACAATTTGTATTCAAATGTAAAATGTGCAACTACAACACTGTGAATATAAGCATTGATATTTTTTTATTTAATTATTGTTCAAGTACAGTTTTCTGTCTTTTACTCCCATCCCAGCCCACTCCCTCCCAGTGCTCCCCATCTCCCTCCCATTTCCACCCCCCTTAATTGTTGTCCATGTGTCCTTTATATTAATTCTTATAAATCCTTCCCCTTTTTCCCCTGAAATTTCCTCCCCTCTCCCCTCTGGTCACTGTCCCCCTGTTCTCTATTTCAGTGTCTTTGTGTTTATTTTGCTTGCTTGTGTGTTTTGTTGGTTAGCTTACTATTAAAGGTAAGATTATATGGTATTTGTCTTTCAACACCGGGCTTATTTCACTCAGCATAATGCTCTCCAGTTCCATCCATGCTGTTGCAATGGGTAGGAGCTCCTTCGTTCTTTCTGCTGCATAGAATTCCATTGTGTATATGATATTTTAAAATATATAAATATCCAACCAAGACAACCTTAATGTTGTTCCCTTCAGTTTCATTAAACTTTAGACAGGTTTTTTCATGATTATAGGCCCTGGCTGTCTTATACTTACAGGCTGTAGTTTAGAAAACTTGCCATGGTAAATTCTTTCTCTGACCCTTTGAAATGTGTTAATCTTCTCTAAGCCTCTTGCTGGTTTTATGACTCAGCAAATGTTTTCTCAAGGACCTGGAAACCATCTCTTCAAAGTAAACATCTAAGGAGATAGCACCCCTATTTGCCCAGTCTCTGTGGGAAATAACAGTCTAACTTTAATGGTTACCAATTAGCAAGCACAATGGCTCATCACAGAGAAAAACATTTGCAAACTCAGGTATAATTTGATGCGCTCAACACATCCCATTGATTAGCCTCAGCTTAATGTCCTCCAGTGGTTTTCCACGAGGTCACCCAGCACTTAATGTCCCTCCCCTGTTTTGTTTCAGAGGAGGTAAGCTCAGTCTCTCTCCTATTGCAGTAACCTAAAAGAAGTCCTCCTTCCCTGTTTAACTCTGTCTGGCTCAACTTTTGCTTTGACACAATTTGTTAATGTAAGTTTTCATAATTCCAAAAATAATGTACAAAATAAAGCTAAATAATAAACATGAGGAGTAAGAAAAAAAGAAAAAGTAAAAAAACCAAGATAAGGACTTGTGGAGCCAGCCAGAAGGCCTTGGAAAGTCTAGAAGAAGTGGCCAAAAGAAAAAAATAGTCAGGTATTCACTGGGAAAAGATGAGGCAGGAGTTTATTACCTAACCTGGGGCAACAGCATTTATGTGGGGAAAAATGAATTTCCAAACATATCCTGGAAGTACACAACCGTATCTATATACTAAGATGGTCTGGACATATCACTCATTTTTATCTGCCTAGATAGGGTCTCTCTCAGTTTTTCATGGATCTCCCTAATCATCATATACAACATTCTGCCATCTTGTAAGTGACTTCCTCATTATTTACCTTTTACTCAAAATACTTTATGTGCTCTTGGCTTTCCTGGCTATTTGTGAACTCTGACCTGGACTCAGGAGGTTAACCCTCTAGTTACCCTGGGCCTCTTCTTACATCCTGATTCATAGGCCATGATCCACCCTCAGTTTTATTCTCCGAATTGTCCTAACTGTCCAGGGAATTTATCCTTTTCCTAGGTATATGCTAAAACAGAAGGATATAAAAGGTATCTCTTAAAATCTAAAATATAGATCGCTTACAGGATTCAGAATACTATTTCAGATGAACAGATCATTAGCCTGTGTAGGGTGGCATTTAGAGATGTTTTATAGTCAAACATCTGATCAGAACAGTTATGAGTAGTGTTCACATAAATCCTTTAGCAAATTATATCTATAAATGCAAATAAAAACATCTTGGAAGCATATTTTCCATCATTAATCATAAATATGTTGCTCCTCACAGTTATGAATTCAGCAAAGCAAGCAGAGTTTTATATAACCACAGATCTTAAAACTCTGTTAGGTGAAATAAAGATATGTAAATTAAGATATTTAGCCTAGCCAAACAATAAACTCATTGGAACTAGCAACAGTATAAACAGACATCATTATAAACTAATCTTCTTTTCTAAATCTCCAGCACAGAAACAAAAGATTATTTATATTAACCAACAATCACAAGACGCATCTTTCAGAAAAGTCAGCATATGTAAGGACAGCTGTGAAACTGGGCAGCCATCTTTTCTGAAAAGTTGGCTTATTACCTCCTGTATCCCCTAATGTTCTAATAGAAACTAAAGCTTGTAGAGTCAAGAATCTCCAAAGGGGCAGTTAATGGATTCTAGAAATTATGGGTGGGATGGTGCTTTTAAACCTTTTTTACAGCACTGTCATGATTTTTTTTACCTGGTGAGTTCAGAACTTTTCAATTTGGGAAAATATAATGTAGAATTCTGTGAGTCACAAGAATAATGGACATAGTCTGCCATTTTATGAAAGCGGAGATGCATTCTCTAGCTTTGTTAAAAACCAGATGCCTCTTCCCTGTAACTTATCATTCAGTTGTGTTTAGAAAACAAAACAAGACACAGATGACTAAAGAATATGGGATTTTTTTCTTTAGTAGATATCAACTCTGAGCATGAATATACGTTGTAAATAACCACTATATATTATTGAAATACATTTTATGTCTATATTTTACTGCTCCCAATGAAATATTTTCCATGGGACTGTGGTCATTTTTCCTGTTCTAAATAAGTCCTTTTTCAATTAAACTATCATATTTAAATGCAAAGTTATAACACAGAGAAAAGTATCTACTTAGCGAACTATTACTTTCTTAACATATCATTTCTAAAATAACCCATCAAGTCATGCAAACTAATAAGAAGAATGGATAGAAAGAAATGTACTGGAAGACAGTTTAAGGAATAAGTTTCCTTTGGTTTTAAGTCACATTATTTTAAATGTAGTGAATAAATCTAGGTGAAAAAATAGATTATGAAGAGAAATGCAAATCAGAATAATAAAAAAATAACTTCAATATGAGAGAAGATATTACTGGTGCTCTGAGATAAATATACTTCCTGAATTGACCTCAAATCCTATGTGATTTTTCGCTTAGATTTGTCTTTTTATTTCTTCAAAAAATTTATTATCCTAGTGCATTAGTTTCTTCTCAAATTGAGAATAATCTGAAAAGAGGAGGGAGCGTATGACGGAGTGCACTGAGTTTTCTTATTATCTGCACATTTGCTGATTTACTGTATTCATTTATAGAAAAAATAGTTAAATTATTGCAGAGCAGAGATCGGCTTATGAAACGCTAGAGGAAGGCCCAAGCAAATGCTCAGAGCCAACGCATCACGGACCTAAGGGTCTGTCCTAACGAACTGTGCGACCGCCCTGTGTGCAGAATGTTGCTGTTTCCCTAACGTCACTTTGTTTTCTACTGTACACCTTTCAAGCATTCAAGTCATAGAATAATTTGAATCCCTATTGATTGCCATCTCCTAGAACTCATCTGAACACCCACTGGAAGCTGTTCTAAACATTTTTACTTTATTATGTTTAAATAACAACACAGAGGTGGCTTCGAAAGGTGAGATGTGCTTCCCTCTTCCTGACGTTAAAAAAAAATCATAGAATTTGTTTCACAAAGATGTCAGATGTACTTTTTATTTCAATTAGGAATTTGAAATATAACTTAAGTTGTATTGATTAAAGCTATAATCAAAATTCATACTCGGCCTTAGTTTCTCAATGATGCGAATGTCCATTTCATGGACAGGAACTCTGGCGGGGCCCAGCATTTGGCACTCTTCTTGAAAAGCTTTAATCACTTTTTTCAGGGCTCGTCAAGCCTGCACACTTTTAAAGAATTCTAATTCAGTGGACCTTTGAAGTAAACTCCTCAAATCACCCTGGAATAAAATGCTAGTTGAAGCTCTGGATTAAGTAAATTATAAGGACAACTCAGATTGACCAACATAACTACCCATTCAAATTCCATTTGAAGCAATCTTATTCAACCTGCAAAATATTGGTCCCAGTTCTCAAATGGGCTGATATGCCTCCCGTGTGTCTATTACATAACAATTTGTAAACACATCTAGGCTTCCTAGACTTGATTAGATGTAGGCACAGTGAAACTATCTTATTAAAGTGTCAAAACATATAGATGTTGCCACTGTGTACTTAAACACTAGGCTATTTCTTGACCAGAAGGTGAAATGTTTGTTTTCACAGGATTAAGTACAATAATGTATTCACAATCCTTGACATGCATTAAATATTAAATACATGACAGCTATTATTACTTTTGCTAAAATTTTAAATTAAGAGTTTAAAATTTTTAAACTTTATATCGAACTATATTCTATATGCAGAAAAGTGCTAATATAATCAGTTGACAGTCCAATAAATTCTTGAAGGCTAAAATTTGAACACCAAAGCTCAATATTTCCAAACAAAAGTTTTCTGTCTTATGTGACATATTTTCTAATTCTTTTTATCTTCTTGTAATGTAAAACCTGAGAAATGTTCGCTCAATCCAGTAGGACATAAAGGTTCTACAATGTAAGCTTGAGGGTAGAGTTTCATTGCCTATGCATTGATCTGAACCTTTACTCACAAAGCAATCTAAATATGACCATCTTTCTTAACTAGGCATTACCTATTAAATATATTTTTTTCTCCTTGTGTGGGGTGAGAAGAAAGATAAAGATAAAGTGTAAAGAATGAAATTAACTTTTATTGTATCTGCTAAGAGCCAGGCACCACGGCAGACGTCGTCACATTATTCTTCCACTGTAGGGAGATGGGATCCTCACAACATCTCTATGAAGAAAATATACAGCTAAAGACGCTGATTTACAGGCAAGTATCTTGCCCAATACCACACCTTGTAAGCAGAACACTGGAATTTCAATTCTAATGCAACCCCATGGGCTTTCTACCATCCCAGCTTGCCACTGACAGTGAAGTCATATGTCTGTGAACAAATAATCCAATTCCAATAGTTCCTTTCCAGAAACTACTGCTAATGAGTTTCACCATTACAAATATTATTCTTCACATCAATCACAGACTTTTTCAAACACTGTTCCTCAAGTTCAGCTTGACAGAAGTCTTTGTCATCTGCAGGCCAACAAACACTTGGCCAAAGCAACACACTGCCTTTTTTTATGCTCAGCCTCCCATATCCGTCTTCAGCCCTATTAGTCAGTGTCAGACACAGTGAACCAGAGAGCAAGGGAAAACTATCAGCTACAGCAAGTCAGAACATAAAGTTGACTGATGCTCCTGGGTGTGTTTCTATTGGAAAAATTAGAATTCTGGTTTCTTATTTTATTCCATTTCTGGATGAATAATTACCCACTGAATACTTCTACTTGGAAGTTCGCCTCTGTTAATTTTTTTATCCTACATATCTTGCCTTCATAGTTTCTTCCTCTTTCATGTTTTCCTCAATCATCTACCTTGAAAACCCTGGAGAAATGACTTATCTTTCTTCATTCCCCTTTATTCAAAAGGTCAGTAAGTTCCATGGATTCTGTATTGGATTTATCTTACCTCTTTCGGTTTCTCCCTGGACAAAACATTTCAAGTGCTCACTAATTCCTCCATTAACCTCACAGCTCCCAGGCCCCTGCCTCTGGTCTGCCCGAAGTGATTTCATTAATGGCCCCATTGCCATGCCCTCCTCCTGCTTGCTTAACCTCTCAAGCAAGTGCCTTCCTGTTTCTCAGTTACTATGCAAACTCTCCACAGTCCAGCTCTAGGTCTAGTCTAAAGGTGCAGTTACTCTCATGCTTACCCCTGCTGGCCATGCCTCTCCCCGCACATACCCTACACACTCTTTCCCTTGACATGATCCTACTGTGTTGAGAGAGGCCACAACATGATATTCTAAAGCAATGTTACTCAACACTATGCTGAACTAAGATAATAGTTGTGTGGAAATTAAATACATAAGTGAATTATATTAATGTTTATTAGAGTTCAGGATTGTCCCCCTTTCTCAGAAGAACCAAATGGTATAATTAACCAGTATAAGCTATTTGTATTCCCTCTTTTGAAACAACTATACTTGCATGAAAACCCATTTACTTTACATTACCCAGAAGTTATTAATGACTTTTCAACATGAATGATAAAGCAACTGTTTTAATTGGTCCTGGTTTTTTATTTTTTTAAAAACTTATCCTCCCTCAACCTTTTGTTGTATGTATGAAATTCATCATTTTATTACCAACAAGCTTGTTTCCCCCTTCTCCTTTCTTTGCAGCATTCCCTCACTGCCATCATTGGTTTCTTTGTTACTGCTGTACCCCAGTGTCACGGAGAGTTGTCTGATGCATTGCAGATGTTCAATTCACTTGACAAATGAGTAAATAGGTCTTGTCTCCATTTTTATCATGACACTTGCATTTTTTTCAAGGAATATGGCTGGTCAACTATTGAATGTTCTGCCTTAAAAAGTGGTGAGCTTGCTGTCTCCAAAAGGGATTATGTAAATGCTTGGTGATCAACCAAGAGAGAAGTTGTTATCAAGTTCCTCTAATGGGAATCAGTGCGGATCAAATGGTTTCTTACTTCACCTGCATGGTTCTATAGTTCCATCTGAAGAGAGAGAATTGGCCTCACATTCTGACATGGACCAACAGACTGTCTATTTCTTAAGACATGTTTTGATGCCATGTGTCATGTATTTGTTTCCTGTGATTGCTGTCAAAAACTGCCACAAATTCAGGGGTTTAAAACAACAGGAATGTATTCTCCCTCGGTTCTGGAAGCCACGAGCATGAAATCGGTGTCACTGAATCAAAACCAGACTGTCGGCAGAGCCTCGCTCCTTCCTGAGGCGGTGGGGGAAGCCGTCCTTCCAGTTCCGGTCACGTGGCCTTCTCTGCTGGGGGTGCGCCTTTCCCTCTCATGTCAACTCTCCCTCTGTCTCTGCCTCTTATTATGGGGCGTCAAACTCATTTTCACCAGGGGCTACATCAGCCTCGTGATTGCCTTTAAAGGGCCAAATATAATTTCAACTTCTTAACAGTTAAGGAATAGTTACATTTATACAATCCTAAAATTATTCCAGCCCTTTGAAGGCAACACTACAAGGCTGATGTGGCCCCCAGTGAAAATGAGTTTGACACCCCTGTCTTATAAGAACACTGTGGTTGCATTTAGGGTTCACACCTTATCACAAGATCTTTAACTTAATTATGTCTGAAACACCCTGGTCCCCTATAAAGTAACATTTATAGATTCTCAGGATTAGAATTTGATATCTTTTATGGCCATTGATCAGCCTCCTATAGGCATATAAGTGACTATTGTGAGCCATTATGTTTTAACTGTTACTCCAACTATATACAAATTTTGGGTCAGAAATTTCTATGTAGCAGCAATTAAGTGATAACCAAGAGATGGTACAAAGAATCAGACTCTCTCAAGTTGTTTTGTACCAAAGAAAAAAGAGTTTTAGAATATACTTTGCTCATAAAATTTTTGTGCTGATAAAAATGATGATTTAAAATATAATAAAGCTTTTTATTTTAAAAAGTAAAATGACTACAGGCATCCTCTGTGGAGAGCAATTTATTGATGGGAAGTTTTATTTCAAGTACTTTTAAAGGAAGAACATAAAAAGTGGGTCTATGTGGCGACTACTCATATGTAAAAACTTCACAATTTTTTTGAGGTTAAAAAAAGAATGAGGGAGAAAAGCCATACTTTATACAAATGAGGGAGAAGGATGGGGAGGGGACTCCCTGGAACAGGAAGTCATGGAAATATATTAATAAATCAATTTTCCTAATTGACTACGAGCAGGAATGAGAAATTCTCTTTACACTTTTAATCTTTTTGAGAAATATGAGATTATTAAAAGTTAACTGTCAATCATTTTTAAAGAAGTTCAGGGTCCTAGATTCTCTGATCCTTGATAGCTTTTTAACACCCTCTTCTACCAGTCTCCCATTAGATTTCCAGCCCTTTCAGTTTTTGGGGGGGAGGTGGTTCCTACAAAACTTGGAAGTATTTCAAGAACTGCTTTTGGTAGTAATTCAGTACTTTCCTGGCTGATATTGATTGAAATAATATACTTCAAAAAGGCATGAAAACTTAAATAACTATTTTAAACTTCAAAACTGTTTCCATTATATTTTAGTTTGGCAGTTTAGAGCGCTCATATTTTATAAGAATTCTTCACCTACCATCAACTAATATCATTAAAAAAATGAGCATTTGCTCACACAGAATCTTACGCCTGGAACGAAGACAGAGAAATATTAACACAGCACATCCAAAATAATCAATGTTGTGTTAAATTTAGATAAATTCCATTAACTGTAATTTTAATAAAAGGATAGATACCTTTGTTGATTGAAACAATACATATCATTAATCTTGATTGGCTGCAATAATAAACATATTGGAACACTTTCATCTACATGTGAAAGGGTGTAAAGCAGGACTGTCCAACACACGGCCCGGGGACCACAGGTGCCCAGGACAGCTATGAGTGTGACCCAACACAAAACGGTAAGCTTACTTAAAAACAGTGTAAGATTTTTTTTGTGATTACGTGTCACAGTATATTTAATGTGTGGCCCAAGACAGCTCTTCTTCTTCCAGTGTGGCCCAGAGACACCCAAAGGTTGGACACCCCTGGAAATTTTAAACCTTTGAAAATGTCACTGTACATATGAGTCTCTAATACTTTCCCTTAATCTTCCTTTTCCGGCATTAGAACTTTCATCCTCAGTTCCTGTGACTTCTCAGTCCTCCATCCCTCTTCCCTCTGACATCCCCCTCCCCATTCAAAGGTTTTATTCCCAAGGTGGCAGCAGCGCTGCTGTTCTAAGGACGGTCAACGTCTTCATTATTGAACAAACACTTCCTAATTATTCACGTAGTCGTGCATACTTTATTCCCTTCAGCCTTTCATTTATTCAGCAAAAAACAATTAAAGATGTTGCAGGCTTTGGACTTGACGCTGAGGACAGAAAGACAAATAGGAAAGACCTCCTGGCCATGGGAAGCTCATAACCTCCTGGCTGAGGCAGAACCATGAACATGAGGTCTCCCGACTTAAGCCGCGCCGATCTGTGGGACCAGCTCTCTTGTTGTGGAAGGCTGCCTTGTGTCCTGCAGGCCGTTCAGCCATACCCCTGAGCTAGAGCCACTGGGTGACAGCAGCGTCACCCCAGCTGTAACAATCTAAATGTTTCCAGACATCGCCAAAGATCCCATTTGGAGTAAGACTGACCCTGGCTGGGAACCAGTTACAAACCAATGTGCCAGATTCAGTAATAAACACATGGCCTAAGGTTAGACGATGAGAAAAGATCAGGGAAAGCTACATAAAAAAAAGGGTGGAATTTGCCCTGGCTGGCATAGCTCAGTGGATTGAGCAAGAGCCTGAGAACCACACGATCACGGTTCAATTCCTGTGCACAGTCAGGGCACATGCCTGGGTTGCAGGCCAGTTCCCAGCAGGGGACTCACGAGAGGCAACCACACATTGATGTTTCTCTCCTTCTCTCCTTCATAAAATCTTTTAAAAAAAAGGTGGAATTTGAGCCAAATCTTAGAGAATCAATTAGCCAGTCTTATATTTTTCCAGAAAATCCATATAAAGAAAATATCACACACTAAGGTACAGCAGTAAGATTCTGCATGATTAATCTGCAGGTAGGACAAGGGGATAACAAAACATGGCTGTTTTGAGAGCTACAATTTAAAAACAGCAAATGGCAATAAGAGGCTGAAGTCATAAGGAAAGGTCGATCGCCGGTGACACTGGGTGACGCATCAGAGCAATGGACTCTCTCACAATGAATGAGCAGCTGTTGGCAGCATGAGGGGGAGGACGGGATGTGAAGAGATGCCTTTTGTATCTGTGTTAGAGAGTAAGATCTCTAAAGAAGAAAGCCATGCCCGTGTGTTGTATGTTTGCTTGTCTTTTAAATACAATGCATAGCAGAATAATCATACATGTTCAACAAAGATTTGTTGAATGAATAACAATACTGACAATAACAACATTAAGCACTGACATTTATCGCATCCTCACTGTGTGTAGTACTCCCCTGAACGTTTACATGAATGATGGAGCTGGGTGCATGCCTGTGATGCAAAGAATCCTGCAGGCAAGGAAACGGTTAGGATGCACTGAATTACCAGACATTTAGAAATAGCTGGCAGGTCGGAGAACACCAGCAAATGCTGAGGCCAAGGGGTACAAAGTGATATCATCCATCCAGTTGGTGTCAAAACCCATGCGAGGCCTCATCCGAGTTTATTATCAGGTGTTCTTTTTCATACTACCCTGCCACTCTCAAACCCCAGTTTCCCTCTGTAAAACTCCAGATGCTTCATTTTTAAGTGCACATCAATAGCCACCTTGTCTTCCTCGCTTAAATTCTATGAAGAGCAAATGAGATAAACTGTGGAAGTTGCTTAGCAGTATGGATGATTATTAAGACCCAGAGTTAAGATGTACATGGAAATATACGTTCTTCCCCAATGTGGCATACATTTAAATCCCAGCAATTCCTTCTTAAGGAGATCCCAGTATCCTGCATAAATCTGTTTATTGATTGGCTTTCAGTCTATAGATGGCATTGAGATCTCATCCCAGTAAATAGAGTGCACTTGAGTACATGAAAAAGGAAGTGTTTGCTATTCAGTATTTTAGACATTTGGGTTATCTTTTTCTTTTTCCCTCCAAAACAAATGCACATATCTAGAAGTAAAAGATGTGAAGGTTATGTACAGTTTTTGAAAATACAAAGATCTTTATGTGAGACAAATTTAAATAACTGAAACTCACTCTGTAGAGTTATAAAAGAAGTTAGTGCACATGGCATTTAGAAGTGGGTCAAGCATGTATGGATTTTATATTAAAAATTTTCATGCTACTAGTGACTAGGTTGTGACCAGGGATTTTGTCCTTTGTCTGTTTACAGGTTTCACATCTGTTTTTCGGGTGAGAAACTTTATTGATGGAAGTGCAGAGTCGTTGAGTCTCTGATGTCCCTCTCCAATTTCATTGTATTGTGATGGTTTATTTAATTTATCCAATTTATAAAGGATATTTTGAATCTTATTTCTATATCATAGGCTGTATATCCTCACATCCAACATGGTACCATGTAATATTAATGAGAAACATCCCCAATGCCTTCCTTTAAGTCACTGATACCTATTTTAAAATAATACTTGCTCCCTGCAGAACAGTACCAGGAAGTTTTGAGTTGTTTTCCTTTTCGGTTATTCTGTTGACAAGTATCAGAAGGATAGCTTATTGAGTGGTTATCTCATATAGTGCTATAAACTGACCGAGCATCTCAGCAGAATAAACTGGTTTTGTTTCCATATGCAAACCAACCAGAGTGAAGCCCACACCCCAGCCACTTCCTTGCCGGGCTCTCACAGTGCTTGCCCTGTATACCCCAGCCCTAACCCCTCCGGCACCAGGTCCCAGACAACTAGGGGCAGCCGCTCCCCGCAAAGACTGATGAAATTATTCAAGCTAGACGATCTAAACCTGCTTACCCTGCCACACCCATCCCTTCCCACAGAAACCACAAGGAGGGCTCTGGTCCCCATCTCCCCCAACTCCCTCTCTATGGGCTGACCCAGTGCTTCCCAGCATGGCCCCCGCAGCATGGTGTGTCCCCTCCTCCTGGGAACAGAGAGTAACAAACGACTTCGTGGTGATTATTGTCTCCTGATCTTCCCTGCCTCACTTTAGCTAAATAATAATAAAACCTACATTTAAAAAAATAGCAATTAAAATTCACATTAACTTTTCTTTTCCCCTGGAACAAGATGTGCCTTTTCACATGACAAATTCAAGGTCTTGGTTCAGGGGTAAAAAAGTCCAATTTTATATGTCAGATGATTTGAAATATATACATTTGAGATATATACAGGGCTGTGAAAAGTAGGTTTACCATTGTGAGTACATGAAACACAGTTTATTCTTGTAATACTATTTATTAATTATTGCATTATTTTTCATATGAACAAGTATAAACCGACTTTTGCTCTCCCCTGTCTATTACACGTTTTCCACAGAGATATTTGTGGACTTTGTCTCTACAGTATCTTAAGTTTTTCTTCCCCTTATTTTTTTTGTCCTATAATGTCTTTAAAAAATATTTTTGTGTCTCCTTTAAGGACTTTGTTTAGGGAAATTTTGATTATGTAAACTATCTTGGTAGCCTCTCCTTCTTCCCTGGGAAGTTGTTTACGGGGTGCACTCTTTTTATTTCTGTGCTTTCATTCCTCTCTCCTCTGCCTGGTGGTGGTGGGGGACTCTGCTCAGATCTCACGCTGGCTCTTTTCTGATGGTGTTCGCCAGACCGCCTCTCATCCACAATCTGCTGGAGATGTAACAAATTCGGGCATGCTCCGCAGAACACACTCTCATCAAAACCGTCCTTTCTTCTGTCTTTGGGGCAGATCTCCCTACAGCACCCGCGATGCCAGCGTCCTCACAACTGATGTCAGTGCGTTAACTTGTGAGCTGGTGACTGCTGCTTGCCCGCATCCCCCTGAGACTGAAAGCGAGGCTGAAAATCACAACACTGCGCCGCACCAGTGTTGCCTTCCTCAGCATCCCCGTGGCCATCCTCAGGTGCTGCCTGTTCACATTTCTGCGTTCTGTCTATGAACTAAATACACAAAGAACACTGGCCTCAGTGATGGAGAAGTCGGGGGAATCGTCAACCTCCCTGCTGTCTAGAAAGGAACATTTTGGTTCCTCCCGACAACATCACTTGTCTCATAGTTAACAATATTCGATAAATTCTCCTCCCAGTGTCGGGATGTAGTCATTTCCTGGCTTCCATTAAAGTTGGTTTATTTTCTCCCTTTTTCCTCATTTTGTTTTTCTCCCCAAGGAGTTGGAGCCAGAGAGAAAGGAGGAAATTCCCTGTTCTCTGTTTTCTTTAACCGTATCTTTTTTATTAGGCAAGAGGAATATGTACAGGCAATTAGAGGAAATTTATTTTCAGTAAGTAGTGTTAATGTTGCTGAGTGAATGACTTACCCTAAAAGCTGACACATCCATGACCTAAAATAACAGAAGTGACTTCTATATGCAGGCAGCAGGACTTTAGTAGGATTTTTTAAATCTCATTTGATTTTTACAACAACCCTGTGAGTCAGGTAAATCAGGAGTTATTATCTACGTACTATAAATGAATAAACTAAGCCTGATAGCAAATATGTAAGTTGCTCTAGTGAGGATTAAAATACTAATAATTCACATTCTAGTGGCGTTTCTTCTAAATATCTCTGCTTCTTAGAATTTACAATATGTAGTAAATGCAGGAGGGGATTTATTATTAACAAATACTTGACTTCTAAGGGAAATAAAAGAGCAGAATCATTGCATCTTAATTAGGATTCTTCTGGATAAAAGTGAAAAAATCCCAATTGAAACCAGCTGAAAATAGATGTAATAGACTGAACGATGCCCCCCCGTTATGCATCTTACATAACACATCTCCCATGTTATGTAAGATCACATACTGGACCTGCCAATATCTGATCTTACACGGCAAAGGGGACTTTGAAGGTGTGAGTGAGGATCCAGACACGGGGAAATTATCCTGATTAAGTGGGTGGGCTCCATACGTCACAGTGATCCTCAAACGAAGGGTGCAGCAGGGCTCGAGTCGGGGGAGGGGGCGTGACACTGGAGACAGAGAGAAGGAGATCTGAAGGTGCCACGTGACCAGCTTTGAAGATGGAGGCCATGAGCCAGGGGTGCAGGCAGCCTCCAGACACCAGAAAAGGCAAGGAAACGGATTCTCCCTCGGACCTACCAGAGGGAGTGCAGCTCTGTTGAAAGTTAGGCCATTTAAGACTAGTTTCAGGCTTTGACCTCCAAAACTGTAAGATAACAAATTTGTGTTGTTTGGAGCCACTTGGCTTGTTACAACAGAAACAGGGAACAAACACGGTGAGGAATATCCGGTGCTCACCCCTGGGAAGCCCAAGGCCTGGAGAAGGCACGGGGCGTGGCTGGATCTCTCAGACACCCGAACATCTACTTCGCTTCCATGACCATCTCTGTGTGGCTCGGAGGTGCTCCTGGTGCCTCTAGGCTCCGTCAGTCTCTTGAAGACAACAGATGGCTCTTTTTATGCCCACCCACATATCAATCAGTGTGTCCTGGGATGACAGGCCCTGATTTACCCACTTGAGATCAGGCACCCACAGGGACAGCCCCCCTGACAGCCTCACATAGCTCACATAAGGACTCCCATGAGGAAAAATTTCAGCAGACTTGCCTCCTTAGCATCCATACACACACAGATACATACCCTTCTTCTATATATAATGTAACAAAAATCCCAAATAAAATTAATGCAATTTTCCCACATGCATCTAAAAGCACACTGATCCCGCCAAGGTCTGGCCCGTGGACTGCTCCAGCTCCCAGTTCAGGACCTTTGGCTGGTGTACACTCCTTCTAATGAGATCCAGAAGTGGTAGTTAAACACCTACAGACAAATGATCATCTTACCCCCAACACATCCAATACACACTTGTGATGGGAAACCAAGTCATAACAGGGAACATTCCCATGAGTAACAGGGAGAAAGGCAAAACAGTGCAGTGAGCTCACTGTCTCATGGCTTATGACACCTGAGGACAGTGGGCATGGGCAGCGTTGTCCCCGCTCTGGCCCTGCTCTCAGGGACCATGGCTCTTGGCCTGATTCTGATCATACATGAAAGAACTAAGCTCCATCACTTTTACCTTTTACATCTTGTTAAAATGCCACAAAAGCCAATGGTGGGCATTAGGATGGGATTAATTCCAGATGGCCAGAGAATCAAATTTCCAGAGAATCAAATTTACTGGACATTGCTTTAGCTGAAATATAGGTTTTTTTCTTTCTTGTATTTGTGACAGAGCAATGCTATTCAGGATGGTTGGGCTTATTTATAACCACAACACACTCCTTAGCAGCCAACATCATAGCAACTTGCCATGTGTCTGTTTTTATCAATTGACTTCAAAGATGAGTCTGTTAGGGGAATTTGCAAGAGTGATACAATGGAATGTAGCGAAAGGTAACTTATTTAGAAGAAACCTAGGTGCAAATCACATAGCAGTCTTTTTTTGTCCCCTTCAAACAATCCTATTGAGCCATGAGGAAATGTTTAGAAATAATAAGAAATTACTCTGGCAAGTGACAGGAACTTCCAAAGAAGATAAACTATAACATACCTCAAATATTTTGGAATTGTTGTTCATACATGTGCAACTAATTCTCATAAAATTTCATGATGAGTTGCAAGTTTTGTAATATTAAATACACATGCTATTTATATTAGACTCACTTCTTAAAACTCAAAACTCTTTAAAATTGATGTGGTTTTTAGAGTTACTACACATTTGTCTGTCCTATTTTATGTCTTAATCTCTCTTTTCTTTACATTGTACATGGGGATCAACGTCACATCATTTAAAAGAATAAAGATGAAATTATTGTGCAGTCATTAAGAATCTGTGCTAATGACATCAACACTGTTCATAATTATCAAAATGTTTCTTTAATCTTTGAACACATTTATCCTTCATAGTTTTGAATGGAAGACAGTAAAGTTCAAACAAAGGAGTAACTGCAGTCAAATGAAAAAGAGTGGAGAGTGTCTGTATTCTCTCGTGCATGCAGTCACCGGGTAAGCTCAAAACATGTTTTAGTCCTGCTGCCCATGCACGTTCTTTAACCGTTCATACATTTGACCAAAGTGCTTAAGAACAGAGCATATACTGCAAATGAAAATACCACCAAGGTATGAAATTATCAGATGCTATTTCTATTTCACCGACGCATGGCATCCACTGTATGTTGTGGCGATAGAACACTCAGGCCCGTTTTATGATCTGAGACAAAATGTAATGGAGCTTCTGGCCATCCGCCAGGTAAAATGCCTCCGACGAGCATCAGCAAGGACAGGTTTCTCGATTTCATACAATTAATCATTTGAGTCCCAACCAAAGATAATAATCTATTAATTGTCCCTTCACTTTGAGGGGCTAACATAAAATTATTTTGTTAAATCCAGAAAGGTTACAAAAATATATTCTCATTTTCCCTGCTTTTTAAAAAACAAAGAACAAATGTTTTGCATTTTTTATGCTACTGAGGCCCTTCCAGCCTCAACGCTTACCTGGAAAATACATCTTGGACCAGAGGGCTGCCTGGGACAGCACTCACCGGACGCCACACCTCTCATCCTCAGGACCCCTTCCTGGTACCACCGTTGACCTGTGAGTCAGAGAAAATAGGCGGATTACTCAGTTCAAAGCCATCACTATATGAGAAAACGAACACATTTTTGGCTGTGCATGTATTCAGTGTGTCAATCTAGCACACAAACACCATTTATGGTTTTGTGTTTAGGATTTGGACCTTGGAAATTTTACCATTTGCCCCATGAAGGACTCTCGTGAGTCCCTGTTGCTTCCAGCCTATGACACAGACTTCCCCAAGCCTGGGCACAAAGAGAGACAAGCTGGGCCACAGCCACATTTCTCACAACAGCATGCAGTTACATTTTCTTGCCTGATATAACAAAATAGAAAAAGAATTAAAAACGGGATATGTTTAGAGAAAGACCAGACTGAAGCATTTTGCATCTAGGCAAATTACGCTTTGTTTTCACAGGATTCTCTAGAGCCTACTCCCCACAAACAAAGAAGGTAGCATTTCCTAAAAATAGGCATTGCTTCTGAGATTCTTCTGCTGAAGTACAGTACAAAATGCTCCGGCCCCTTTTCCAGGCCATTCATCCTCTTACTGAGTTCTCAGAGGTTATCTGCAAGGAAAGAGCACAGAAGGCAGCCTAGTTCTTTCTCCCAGGTCCGGCCGCCTTCCCTACTCACAAAGCTGAACTGTGTACATTCCCATAAGCCTTCACACAAGAAAGATGTATGTGCTCTGTGTACTGTGAATGCATCCAAGGAAGAGTTGATAGAGATGGACAAAGAGAAAATGCACACCTAAACCTATGAAGACAGGTAGATTTCCCAAGTAGCACACTGTTATGAAGGCAGAAATGTTAAGACTAGAAGTTAGGGAACCCCACCCAGGGTAGAAAGGAGGAAAAAGTCACAGCTCCCCCTTGTGGAATTTTAACTCAACGAAACACACTGTCCTACACACCTTGCATGTGTTAAATCATTCAAGCCTCATGACAGGCCATGTGGTTAGATCATGTTTTTAATCCCCAGTTTACAGGTGAGGAAACTGAAGAACAGAGTGTTAAGTAACTTATATAAGGTCGCAGAGCTACCAGATGGTGGAGGCCAGAGCTGACTGGAGGCAACCGGACCCTGAAGCTCCAAATTGTGGCCTGCACACTATCCTCTCTACTTCTGCGGTACAAGAGATGGCATCAGGCTCTGCTCTCACGGCTTGGCAAATGGGGAGCTTCTTTATATCCACAAGAAATTTAGGCTAAGGCTACAAAGAAAGGTTTTTCCATGTCTACGTCCTAGTTAAATGTGCCATAACTAAGCAGCCATTCAAAGAAAAAACAGAAGTTCTCTTGAGGAATTATTTCACGCCACATTCAATCAGCAAGAAACACTAGTAAATATGAAACAGGGGCACTGATTTCGCTCTGTGGGATCTGGGCACAATTTCCTGTAGCATATGTTTTTCCCATTTGGAGCCCTAAAATATTTCTTTCAAAACACTGACTGTGCTCTAATCCCATGTGGGTATTCCATAAATGGTGTGATACTGAATGGTTTAATTTGGGGGAAAATGAGTTTTGAGATTCTACAATAAACAGGACATTTGATTAGATACTGAAATAGGTTGACTTCAAGGGGAGACAGATGTTCATGAAGTAAACACAAGACAAAGTACATTTTAATAGAAAAATAATTTTCGTTTTTTAAATGTGTGGCATTATGTATGATAATTTAGAAGTACTTGTTGAAATAGACAAAAATGTACTTGAAAAATAACTAAATAAAAATTTTTAAAAAAGTACTTGTTGAAAACTTTCAATAATATTAAAATTGAAATCAAGAACATAGTTTTCTCTTATATTTAAAAAAAACTATTTTAATCTACATAAAACTACTTTTACCATGTCAAATATCTCCTGGAAAATATCACCTATATCACCCTGCCCGGCATCTAAACATTCCTATTTAAGGTGACTCCAAAATTACATTGAGTCTTTATGTTTGCCCTATTTTTTTTGCATAAAAGTTAAATTTACATTTGATCTCTCCAGTGACATTATATTCTCATTAAAGGCAGTGCCTAGATCCAGAAAAAGCAAGCATTCAACAAAGACTTAACAATTAGACTGATTAATGGAAACCATCTCTGTGAATAATGCTATGCCAAAATATTCTACATAAGTTCACAAAATTCTGCTATGATGTACAGGCCAAATGAAGAATAATAGCACTTTCAAATTCGCCATGCAATGGTATATAATTAAATATATTTTAGTGCTATCGAAATACACTCTTCTATATGTATAACTGAGAGATTGCTCCAGTTAAGAAAGGAGAATTGTGTATCTCCATTGGTAGAAATATCATAGTTACAGGTAAAATATTAGCTATAATTTTTACAGAAATGCTATTCAACATAATGATAGTAATTCTCCTATTTTGGAAGGGGTTTGTGATGACTGTGAGTACTGTATCAATTTTCTATCTATCCCAAAACACAGTAGTTTTAAATAAGAACGATGTATTATTACAGGTTGTATAGATGTGGGGTGACTGAGGGTCATCTTATGTAGAGTAGCCTTGGCTAGGAGGTTCTGTGGATCTCGTCCGTCTTGTTCTTGAGTCTGTGAGTGAATGTGCTGTAAGCTGGACAGCTCTGCTGCTTGTGCCTCTCTTCCTCCTGGGACCAGTGCCTTAGCCTGGGCATATTCTCCTCATGGCAGTATCAGAGGCACAACACAGCAAGCAGAAATATACAAGGCCTATTGTATGTGCCTGCCCATGTTTGAATAGGCAGTCACTTCCAGCTGCTTCTTTGGGTTACATGCAGAATCCAGAGTCAAGGAGTGTGGAAAAAAATGAGAGATCTATGTCTCTACCTACAAGTATATCAATAGATAGATACAGTATGTGGGAGAAACTGCTAAGTTTCTTGACCAAGGGATGTGTGAATTCCAGGACAAGTGAGGAAGGAGACAGATGATACTTACGTTTCTCATTCTGGGTGCTATGCCCTATCAAAATGCATGCTCACTCCAACTACTTATTTCTGAGAGCAAATTAGCAACAGAAAGTAATCCTACTATCAACTGAATGGGTGAATTCAGCAGATTTTATGGACTCTTAAGTCTTTAAATGGGAGTAGAAATTTGGATTTCTTTTCATTTCTGCTCCTGAACAATCAAAAGCCATCCATATTAAATGTTATTCAAAGAATGACTTCAAATTCCTCCTATCTCTTAAATAAATGTAAGGTGTGTTTTGCAAAAGAAAATTTTCAAACACAAAAGACCTACTTAAAGAGTCTGTTATTAGTAGATGGGGGGGTATCAGTTGCTTGAATTTTATTGGAAGATACAAATCATTTGGTTGTACCTTAATCTAGAATACAAATTAATATTTTTGTAGCAATATTGGTTTATTTTTAAAAGATAACAGCTAAATATGTCATAAGACTCAGCCTACCTACCCTCTAAAAAATTCAGCAGCAAACGCCATAGTAAATGAGAGCCAAATAAACATGGCCCAATATTGCTTTTACATATGTATTCAATTGATTATGTTTAACCCCTCTTTGCCTATAGTAGCTTAGTGTTCTTAATGACTCATTTTAGCTAAAATTTCCTAAGGCAGTATTAATAAAAATGAGCATGAGTGGCTATTATCTGTACTACTGGAAGCACCTTCAAGCTCATATATCAGGTAACATCTCTCCATGTATAGGACTTTGGGCTGGAACAGACCAGACTAGTCAGATGAAAATGGACACATTATGGTCTCCAGAGACCCCTGAGTCGAAATAAAAATATTAACAGCAGACCTCTTCTATGGCCCCAGCATGGCAGAGACATGCTAACTGGTCATGCCACATCAACTAGCATCATAAAAGTACACTGAAGTTATTTTTTTTGAAGTTATTTTTTTAATGACTAAGTTTGTAAATTGAACATACATACTCATTGCTAAAAATTGCATCGAGAATATGTTTTGTGGCAAACTTGATGTTTCATATTGGGATTACAGAATGAATCAGTATGATCACTGTTTTCTAGTTTCTGAGTGAGGGCTGAATTAGTGATTTCTTGAAACATAAAACAAAACTCCAAGACCATTTTTCTAATAGCATTTCATATCCTCCTCAACTGCAGGAACTAGTTTTGCCTGTGCTTCTGCATGAAAGCAGTTTATAGGAAGCAGTTACCATGTGTGCTGAACACATTCGAGGCAGTATTTCAGATCCTCTAGCCTTCAGTGGCCTTCCACTCCAACTGCTGTTGTGGCCACCAGCTCTGCGTGAGCTCTGGCTGGCACCTGTGCCTGTGCGTGGGCCTTCCCTGTGCACTCGTCTAGGAGAACCAATAGGATGCACAAATCTATACATACTTGTACATCACCAGAAATGCAAGACCTCACAAGGTGAAGCTTCGAACAATCAGAGATGGTATCCTATCTATGAATTCTTCCTCCTCAACCCTAAAGGTGTTTGCAAGGTAATTTATTCAGCTACCTGGGAGCTTGTTACCATGATCTGGCAACCAGCCACACTCAATAAACTTTGTAGCTTCAGCATGAAAACACATCCTCACCTGAGTCTCCCTGCTTCTTTGCTTTGCTCCCTTACTGCTCACTGATGTTTCCCTTGGCAATAGCAAATACCCTTCTGTCCCCTCTGCTCCAGGCTCTGCAGTCTGGGGAACCCAGAAGAAGACGCAGTAAAAGAGCAAACTGCCGTGGATCGTGCAGAAACAGGATGAGCAAGAAACGAAAGAGAAGAAAATAAGCAAGAAATGGAATTCTGTTTTGAGGGATGAAATAGTAGGAAAGAGAAGAAGTTGAGAGGAACTATTTTAATTACTCTGACCAGTGATAAGACTCTGAAGAGCCAGTCTTCTTCATTTGGCATTTCCTCTGCTGTAAATCTATTTTACCTAAAGGTTCTGGAAAAACAAAACACATTAGAGAGTTAAGGTAATGGTTCTCCTCCAAAATGTCTACTGTTCCCTTTGATTACAGCGGTTACTGCCCGCAGTCTTGGGAACGCGGCATCACTCCAATAGCAAATGGGTAGATCAGTGTCTCTCCCCAGAGATAAATGAAGCAACAATGTGGTAAAAAGCTCTTGGTTTCAGGAGGTGAACAGTTGGATCTTTAATTACAAAGGACTAAAATCCATTACAACACAACGGGGAGTGTGTTTAATTTGCAGAAAGAGAGAAATAGCGGTGGGTTTTTTCTTGTTGTTGTTACTTAAATGACCTTAATATAAAAACCCAACAGTCCCCATTTCTGAAGGGCGACAACAGCCTCTATTCTGAACACTCAGATAGGTCGGAAGGACTAGGAATTGCTTCCTCCTCATAACTGAGTGAGGAAAAGATGACGCAGAATCTTACTGCTCTTTACCTGATTTACTATCCTGAATTCAGCTTCATGGTTCAGTGAAGTACTCACCCTTTGACTTGTTAGTAGAAAGAAAGCTACATTAGAGAACAAGTGGGCATTTTATTATATGGAATTTGTGGGTTTTAACTTTGCTTTCTTTTAAAAATATGCCACATCTCTGTTGTGTTTTGTCTTTGAGAGCAATATGCTTTTATCTCATACAAGTAGTTTTCATAGTCCCCTTCCTTATTAACAAAGAATGCTCTGAAAACATCTTATTCTCTTTATTCCAGTTCTGAAGACGTCTCTGTAGAAAGTCTGTAAATCGCATGAAAACCTTTGCCTCAGCAAGGTCTTGCCCCTTAGCTGAACAAACAGAAACATGCTCTTCATGAGCTCCCTGTTCAAAAACGCCGTGAAACAACTCTGGAGGAATCCAAAAATGGTATTTGGCTTCACAAGATCATTGCAAGGTAGGAACAATCATTTCCAACTCATGCTGTTTCCTTCCACAGGGCAAGTGGACAGACATCAATTAATTTAACAATCAGCCGATGCCAACTCCTCATTCACTCTTCCCCCAGAAAAAGGAGTTTAAAAAGCTTAGTAATGAGGGGGCCAAAGGCTTGACCCCCGCTGCCCCTGTCCTCCTGGGCACAGACTGCTCCGCAGAGCGCGCATCCTGCTCCATTAGAGCTCCTGGCGGTTTCATTTCAACTTGCTCCAAGGACGACCCCAAACCCTCTCTGATTTTCTTTTGTCTGCAAAGAGTTCTCTGTAGAATTGCATCTCTTCTCTTTCAAGGAAATTCTGACCAATTCAAATGTGCTCAAATTTATTTCATGGACATATCTAAAAACTACTTTTAAATGATGATTCCAAAACATGTCTTTTTTTTGTTAAAAATCTTCCCCCAAAATAATGAATTGGCCTACTTTGTTTAGAATTTATAATTCTAATAAAGTACAAATACTAATAAAATACAAAATAAAGTATTTAAACTCCAAACTGCCAAAGTCCACAGAATTTATGGGTGTGTTCCTAAAGGAGAAAATGAACATATAAAGACCTTAGACCACTATTCATAGCAGTTCTACTTGAGCTAGCCAAAGACTGGAAACAAACTACATGTATTTTAATGGGTAAGTGGTTAGATAAATTGTGGTACATCTTTTATCCTTGTTTGGAGTTACGATGACATACAGAAAGGTGAAATTCTTTCTTTACCTATTAAATTGAACTTTCATTCAAATTTACAAGGCAAAGTTATCTCTGCTTTCTCATGACCTGACCTAGAAGTATGCACCTGTCTTTTATTTTCAGAAATGTTAAAATTAGAGAGGTAAGTCATTGTAAGTCCACAATTTATCTCATGGAACTACCTAGAACACTGCTGAAGTTTGTGAAGCAGATTATTTTAATTACAAGAATTTGAGCTGGTTTTAAAAAAAATTATTTTGAGTGCCAAAAATCTTGTTTCTAAAACTCAAGTAAAGCAGACTTTTCTGCTCAATAGCCCACCCAAGATGATGTACTGGTTCTTTAATATTCAAAATAGTCATTCAATTAGACATGGCAACTTCTTTCATCTAGTTGTGGAAACGACTCCTAATTAACTAGAAAGAGGGACAGAACTAGTCCCAGGTCAATTATCATGATTTATGTACGTTGATTACTTCATGGGAGCAGATACTCTGCTAACAGCACTCAACTCTGATCTAATTTCAAATAATCAGATGCAAACCAGAGATAATCTAGTCAATATTCTCAACAGATAAATAGACCTATTAAAAGTTTAGGAATAAGACTAAACTTCTAATTTTAGTGGGCTGGTTTAGGTGATCAACCTTTTTAAAAGACTACTTAATTCTACTTTCTATTCAATTCTAATTAAAATTATTTTTCTTTGAAATCAAATATTAATAAACAAGAACAGAAAGAACGAGGAAAAGAGCTGCATATATATGTCATTTGGGGGTGTGAAAAAAGAAAATATGTATTATTTGCTCACCATTAATGAGTCATTCTAGATAATATTCTCAATGTTGTGATAAGACATTCCCTACTCTTCTTGTCCAGAAGTTCTTTTCTGTTTCAATCACTAAATTCCTTCTGTGTTTAATATTTGTGTCTTTAAAATTGTTATTGCTCCAACCTGCAACATTAATTTTCTCCAGCGTGGATCTTGGGGTTTCCATCTTATTCATCTTGGTCAGTTTCCTTTTAGCCAATGATTATTTTACCTACTGGTCCAACCAGGCAGAACACCACCAGTGAGGCCCACCACGTCCCTTTGTTGACTGACAGACAGAGGGACCTGCAACTCTCATTTCAAAAGCTGCAGTTTACAAAATCTGATGCATCTCTCAGTAGACACAAAGATAAATAGCTCAAAATCATGTTAATTACTTTCATCTCATCTTTAATTTTGACAAATATATATTTCAATCTTGGTTGCTTGTGACAAATGTACCTGAGAATGCTATAGATGTATGAGTGCATCCAATATGGTGGCCAAATGTGGAAACTGGGGGCCTGAAATGTAGCTAGTCCAAATTAACATGTACCTCTGACCTAAAATACAAGACAGATTTCAGAGACTTAGCATAACAAAATGGCTAACAGCTCATTAATTTCTTTTATTCATTATAATCTGAAATGATAGTAACTATAAAATCTCTGTTGCTTAAATACTTCAACATAGCTCTAGTCTACCTTTTACCTACTATAAACCCTCTTCCCACTTAAGCGCATTCTCCACTGCCACTGGAGTCACTGCCACGATAATTCACCGTTTGCCTAGATTCCTAGATTCCTCATTCTCGTAAAATGTCCAGCCAATGGTGTGAGCCTTGCTTAAAACCAAACTCACCAAATATTTAAGAGTAAATGACACTTCCAAGGGCACAGAATTTATATTTCTTCCGGTAATAATTTTCTTAGCTTAAAAATCATCCAGCAATACAGTTCCCCAGCCAGCTGACAAAACATATTTCCCCACATTTCCAAATAGAACTATAGAATATTGAAAGGTTTTAAATTGAAATTGAACTTAGTAATAGATTACAACTGTAGACAAAGCAATTTGTATTTTACTTTTATATTTATCTCAATAAAATAAATAGGCGTTTAATGGTAGAATTTCTATTACTCACACATTTATTTTTCCTTAAATTTTAAGAGACATTATATAATATTTGATATATACCAAATACATGTCACAAATGTAGGGATTATAAGCATAATAATAACTCATGATCCCAGCACACAATACAAGAAACAGAACATTAGCGGTGCCATTGCATCAACTGTGTCATCTTTCCTTATCTTGTTCCCTGACACCATAAGAGGTAACCAGTATCCATAATTTTGCCAAGAGTTTTGTCATGGATTTTTGCATCTGCGTTCATGAGGGATACCGGTCTTTAATTTCATTTTTTATGTGTTTATTTAGTTTTGGTATCAAGGTTATAATGATTTCATAAAAGAAGCTGAAAAATATTTTCTTTTTTCCATTTTCTGAAAAAGTTTATATAAATTAGTATTAATTCTTCCTCACATGTTTAATAGAATTCTTCAATGAAATCCTAAGTGACTACAATAGTCTTTGAGGTTTTAGATAATTCATTCATTGCTATTATTTAATATAGGCATATTTTAATTTCCTGGTTTTTGTCAGTTTGAGTTTTTTTCAGTGTAGTTATTTCATTGAACTGCATTTATAGCAGAAACTTGTCCATATACTGCTTTGTTAGCCTTTTAATATCTGTAGATTTAATAGTACTATCACTCTTGCATTTTTGATACTGCTAATTTTTTCTTAAATCAGTCTTGTTGGAGTTTCAATTTTCTTTTTTTTTTTTTTTATTCCTCACCTGAGGACATGTTTCCATTGCTTTTAGAGAGAGAGGGAGAGAAACAGAAAAAAACGTGGAGGTGAGAGAGAAGCATCAACCAGCTGCCTCCCATATGTGCCCCAACCTATGATCAAAACTGTCACCTAGGTACGTGCCCTGACCAGGAACCAAACTGGCAGCCTTTCAGTGCACAGGATGAGGCTCCAGCCATGCAACCAGAGCAGCTGAAGTTTCGATTTTTATTAGTCATTTTAAAAATAACTTTTTTAATTTGTTAATTTTTTGTATTTGCTTATCTAGTTTGAACTTTTCCTAGACATTTTTAAACTTTTTTATAAGTAAATATTTTTAACACAAAATAGAATTCTAATTAGTTTTTTCTACTTAATTCTTTTTAATTTTGTGGGGTTTTTTACCTTTATTTATTTATATTTTATTGATTATGCCATTAAAGTTGTCCCATTTCCCCCCCTTCATTCCCCTCCACCCTGCACACCCCCTCCCACCCACCATTCCCCTCCTTTAGTTCATGTTCGTGTGTCGTAAGTTCTTTAGCTTCTACATTTCCCACACTACTCTTGCCCTCCCCTATTTTCTCCCCACTGTCTATGCTACTTATTCTCTGTACCTTCTCCCCCTCTCTCCTCCTCCTACCCCCCTATTGCTAACCCTCCATGTGATCTCCATTTCTGTGATTCTGTTCCTGTTCTAGTTTGCTTTTGTTTTAGGTGTGGTTGTTAATAACTGTGAGTTTGCTGTCCATTCACTGTTCAAATCATTATCTTCTTTTCCTTAGATAAGTCCCTTTAACATTTCATATTATAAGGGCTTGGTGATGATGAACTCCTTGAGTTTGACCTTATCTGAGAAGCACTTTATCTGTCCTTCCATTCTAAATGAAAGCTTTGCTGAATAGAGCAATCTTGGATGTAGGCCCTTGCCTTTCATGACTTGGAAGACTTCTTTCTAGCCCTTTCTTGCCTGTTCTCTTTTGAGAAATCAGTTGACAGTCTGATGGGAACTCCTTTGTAGGTGACTGTCCCCTTATCTCTTGCTGCTTCTAGAATTTTCTCCTTCATTTTAATCTTGGCTAATGTAATCATGATGTGTCTCAGATGGGAAATCCTTGGTAGGTAACTCTCTCATTTTGTCTTGCTGCTTTTAATATTCTCTCCTTATCTTTAATCTTAGGTAATATAATTATGATTTGCTTTGGTGTGTTCCTCTTCAGATCCAAGTTCTTTGGGACTCTCTGAGCTTCCTGGACTTCCTGGAAGTCTATTTCCTTTGCCAGATTGGGGAAGTTCTCCTTTATTATTTTTTTTTCAAATGACTTTTCCACTTGTTGTTCTTCCTTTTCTCCTTCTGGTACCTCTATAATTCAGATATTGGAACGTTTAAAGATGTCCTGGAGGTACCTAAACCTCTCCTCATTTTTTTGAATTCTTGTTCCTTCATTCTTTTCTGTTTGATTGTTTCTTTCTCCCTTCTGGTTCACTCTATTGATTTGAGTCCCAGTTTTTTCCCCATCACTATCGGTTCCCTGTGCATTTCCCTTATTTCACTTAGTGTAGCCTTCATTTTTTCATCTGATTTTTGACCACATTCAACCAGTTCTGTGAGCATCCTTATCACCAGTTTTTGAACTGTGCATCTGATAGGTTAGCCATCTCTTGGTCACTTAAAAGTATTGGCTCTGGGGCTTTGATTTGTTCTTCTGATTGCGCCATTTTTGGTCAGTTCAAGCCTGTTAGGTATGAGGGGCGGAGCCTTAAGTGTTCACCTGGGTGGGGCAACCCAGGTCCATGGATTGTGACGCTGTATGTGTGGGTGTGGTTAAAGAGAGAGCAATGGTGCTTGTTCCGCACTCTCTCGAATTTTGGTCCCCACTGCCACTCCCCAAAAGCAAATTGGGCCTTTCTGGTGCTGGTCCTGGGTGGGTGGGCTTGTGTAGGTTCTAAAACCCTGTGGGTCTCTCCAATGAACTCTCCTGTGAGACTGGGAGCCTATCCCGGCACCTCAACCTCCACAAGTTTTTCCAATTGGTGATTTTAGGCTTTATTTCCCGTTGTTGGGGCCCTGAGTTGTGCAGTCTGTCTCACTGCCCATTTTTTGCCTGGTTTATCTGCTCACAAATGTGTGTACGTGGTCAGCCATCCACCTTGTGTGTCTCACTGGGTTTGCTCGTTTTCTCCCTGCACCCAGTTCTGCCAACCATCACCTCTTCCTGCTGGGACCCCTCTCTGCTGGCCACCCACTCCTCCTTTCTTACTGGTCTGGATGAATGGTTCATTGTTGTCAGACTTCAGTACAGTTCAATTTTCTGTCTGTCCTGGTTGTGTTTTTGTTTCTAAATCTTTGTTGTCCTTAAATCTGGTTGTGTAAGGAGGCACAGTGTCTCCATCTACACCTCCATCTTGGCCAGAAGTCTCTTTTTTCTTTCTTTTTTTAATTGTTGTTCAAGTACAGTTGTCTCCATTTTCCCCTACCACTCCCTCGACCCCAGCCATCTCCACTTTCCACCCTTGATCCTACCCCTCTTTCAGATTCTTTATGTGGAAACTGAGATCATTGAGTTTAGACCACTTAATAACATAAATATCATAATTTTTCTGCAAACCCTGCTTTAGGTTCATCATATAAAATAGGATAATGCTCTGTGTGTCATAAATTTTGTTTTAATCCTTTGGTGAAAAATTTAATTAATTGTTGAATGAAATACTTCCACTAGAGGATCATCGATCTGAAATTAGAGAGCTCTTAACTGTTTTGTTTTATTTGATGAAAGTTGTGGTCAAGCAAAATTAATTTTAAGGTTTTTTCATTCATGAATGGAAAAGCTTTAAGAACCTCATAGAAAGAAAAGCATGAAATCCAGTAAATATACTCTTTTTCAAGACATCATAAAATAAATTGATATAAAATTCCCTATTTTTCTTTGTTTTAGGGTTTCATTTACAATTTTATCAGTACGCACATTTTCTATAACACACTTTTAGAAATTATATATTAAAAAGAGCTGTCATTTTGAAAAACTCCATGTACATACAATGTTTCCAAATAACAGAATTTTTAAGTTTAGAATGTTCCCTAAAGAAAAAGATTTTATGTATTCTTAGTACAATTTCTTTCTCTATGGAAAAGATACTTAAATTGATATTGTTTTTTTACTTTCAGACATTCATGGTCTTATGCATAATCATACATTCTGAATCTGAAAAACATAAACTAAAATCCTGCCTGTAACCATATAGTATTGTTTTTTATAGTTTCTTTCTTTTAGTTTATGCTGTGATCTCTATTTCAACTAAAGTCAAAATCCACTAACAGTTTACTATCTATTATTTTCTTCCTTATACATTGCTACAATTTATAGCACAGCTAAATTTTCTTTATTAGCCTCACCTTGAGTCTATCTACAAAAGATATAAATAATAAAGAAAGGGAAAGAGTACTGACCTGAATTAGCTCTATTCTCCTTTAGGTGCCATGTAGAGTACTTTTTATATACTGATTCAAATCCCTTAAAACTATTATTTTTACTGTTTTGCTAATGATGAGACTGAGACTCAGAGCTGAAAGAGGATTTGCTTAAGGTGATACAGTTAATAAATGGCAGGACTGGAAATGTTTAATCAGTGTTTAATATTGTTTTACCAATAGTTCATTGTCCCAATCTTTATAAAAACCCTTCTTTCCTGAAGTACTTTTTCTGTTTTGTGTATCCTTACCAACTAAGACAAGTTTGATTTTCATTTTTAGGTTCTACAACAATGACTTTTGGTGCTTAAATGTGTTAATTTTTCAAAGTAAATAATCCAAACCCTCTGCCCTAGACATTAATATTTATATTCTCTTCCCTCTCATTGCCCATTCTCGATTCCAAAACTTCAATTTAGTTCATCTTTGTCAGCTCCTCCCATATCCTTTTTGGTGTTTCCCCACTCAAGGATTCAAAGATCAGTAGTAATCAATAAAAAATCCTCAACAGGACCTGGCAGGCGAGCCAAGTGCCCTGCATCCCTCCCGTGCCCAGCCACTATTTGCCACCAGCAATGGGAGAGGCACTTACCATAAGGCTGGAGAATTGATGTGGGGATGTAGAACTAGAGAAATGACTCAATTTTTAATTAATTAAAAACTTTAAGAGAAGAAAGAATAAATGAACACAACTAATCATGCAAGTAGGGAATTCAGTTCAAGATGTTTACTCATATACCATGTGGCAATTCATTATTTAACTTCAATGCAAATAAACATGAAAACCTTGATGAAATGGATGGTTACCTAGAAAATATAATTATAAATGTAATATTTAATAATATAATGAAGCCACAAGTGACCCCATCAAAAATACATACTCTGAAGAAATTAGCAAGTATATATAATAAATGGAAAAAGCTACCAAATCACTCCTACTTAAAAGGGAAAAAAGGCCCCAAAACCAACTGATAATTTCATGAGTTTGTGACTTGTATAGGTCACTTAATAAACTCTGTCTATTCTAAATATTGAAAGCAAAAATATTCTGCTGATGACTGAAGTAAGGGAAGTTTAAAATAAGTCTGAAATTACACTACACTTAAATAAATGTGATAAATAATATTAGAGTAAATAATGATAAAATAAAGTGATAGGTAAATCCTGTCTCTCGTTTACTTCTCCATTAATAAAATAACTATTGTCCAATTAAATAGATAGTCAGGGTAATACCCTCTAGTTCACATCACAGTTTGATATGCAGTGGCTGCCTATCCCTCCTCCTCCCAAATGGCTTCTCAGAAACCCAGTCTCCTTTCCGGTATGCCCTCCTTAAAGGACATGGGCAGTGGAGGCAGGAGAAGGGAAGAGCTTGCATGGGAGCACACAACCAAGCTCAGGGCCAGGACCTAGAAAATGCATCCATTACCCCCTGCAACAGCCACTGTCTAGAACTAGTCCCATGATCCCAATCTACCTACAAGGGAGACTGGGACATGCTGCTCTTCCCACATGTCTAAAAACAAGAAATGCGATTGGAAAATATCCTATCGGTTTCTGCCAGTCTGCATTTGTCATATCCAAATACACAATTAACCCTTCCTCACAAGCACTGCAAACACTCATGTTCTCTCCAAACAATGTTACGATAAAGCCATCCAATCCTTGGATTCAGCTCCTGTCCAGGTGATGCATGGTCTTTTACTGCTTTTAAAACAGCCAATTCTTCCTGAGCTCATATTTTCCTAGCAAGACTTAACCAATATGCATTACTAAGGTTTTGGTTTTGTTTTTTCAAGTCCTTCCTCTAGAGGTCATTAGGAACATGGTCTGCTTTCCAAGCATTCCACAGAACCAATTATTTTACCTATCAATTTTTTTGGTACTATGCCATCCCATGACTAAGCAATGTTACAAAAAATAAAAATAAATGAAAAATCATAATGTTCTTGGCATTCCTGGATAAGGGTGCTGTTAATGGTGAATCACTATATAACACAATGATCTCTTCATGATGAATTCCTCCCCAGTGGCAGTATTAATAGTTGCGTTTCTCTTATCACCTAGTTGTTTTTGTCATAAAGACACTGTGAATCATTCCCATCCTTGCCTTTGTTACTGTATAAAAATCAAGTAAGTCTGTGGTAAACTTTCTAAAATGTAAATTTAAAACTTAGAAAATACATAGAGCTTTAGAGAATGAATTTAGCAATTAATCTCCCTAGCTAATTTCGACCTTTTTTCTACCTATATTTTTCCATTGTTCCTTGTTTTTAAAATAGTTATTTGTTTAGTTATATATTTGATCAGTTTTATAACTGATCTTAGCATCAAGGATGGAATACAAAAGTAAGCAAGCAAATACAGGGAAATAAGAATTAAAGTTCACTGTACCTATAGTTTGTTTCTATTTTGTTTGTTAGTTTTTGTTTATGAGATTCCATGTATAAGTGAAATCACATGATACTTGTCTTTGTCGACTGGCTTATTTTACTTAGCATACAAACTGACAACTGTCAGAGAGGGTTAGGGGGCTGGGTGAAAAAGGTGAAAGGATTAACCCCAAACAAACAAGCAACAAAAAACCTCACAGACACAGACAATGGTACAGTGATTACCAGAGGGATACACAGGTGGGGCAAGTAGAAGAGGGTGGGGGGATAAATCATGATGGAAAGAGACTTGAATTAGGGTGGTAAACACACAATATAATGTATAGATGATGCATTACAGAACTATACATCTGAAACCTACATAATTTTATTAACCATCACCCCAATAAACTTTAAAATGCAAAGAAATATAATTTAAATTCATTATAATTTATAGAATCTCCTGGTTTTGAGCCTTTCTCCCTGAAATGCTTCAGTAACAGAATCTGAGGAAGTATGGAGGGTAAAGGCTCTGAAACCTTGACTGGTTTTTTAAGTAATGTAGATCTATTATCTGGACTAATATTCTTCTTTAGAAAATTGACCTGTGATACAGAGGATGCCAGTTGAATTTTTTTTTAATTTGCTGATGATTGACAAGGGGAGCCAATAGGTCTCTCACTTTCTCTCTGGAAGGGACAGCAGAACAGCTGCTCACACACAGATTAATGGTCCATATATTCCAGTCTCTTGTTGCTGACCAGCTGATAAGGCACATAATTGTCCTTAACAATTGGACATAATTTATTCCTGCCTTAGACGGCCGTTACCTTCAGCAATTTAAGCATAGTAACTGATGGGCCCTGTTATGTTATACTAGCAATTTAGCTGAACTGCCATTCCTATTCATAGTATACAGCACGTCTACACATTGCCAGGAAATTACATAACAGCTTGCTTTGGCCCAGAAAATATTCTTCTATTCTCATAGAATTCTGGCAAATATCATAAAATAAATGCCTACCCATTTTGATGGAATATCCTTTTACTCTAGAGTCATGGTACATTTACATATCACTTTGTTTAAGAGTGTATCTTTTTAAAATACATAATTTCTATTATATTTTTTCCATTACCATTTAGTTTCTTTATACTTCCCTTCCCTCAGTAATCACCACCCTGTAGTCCATGTCCATTTTTAATGGTAGAAAGTTGCCAATCCACATGCACTTGACATGCAAGTTCAACAGCCTAAGAAAGTGATGTCAGGAAAAGCACAACTATGTGGAGGCCCAGAATGTAGCACCTGTAATACTCAACCCTGGAAGTGTTTCGGTGGACCGCGTACCCTGCATTTCCATTCTGTTACACAAGGGAAAATGGGAATCTTCTTCCAATGGGGAATAATGAAATGTTCCTGTTAGGATGTATTATTTCCACTTCTTGAAAAATTAGGTAGGCAGAGGCAGAGGGATGGTTGTACAGGAAGACATGGTTTGGGAGAGATGCCAAACTGGCCTCCTCCACAAAAAGAACAGGCACCGTCACCACGGCTGTGAGTTCTCTGGACGGCTCACGATGGGAGCTGCATCCTCAGGCCCTTTCTCCCCACCTTGTGAATAACTTCTAAAGTGTTCCAGAGCGCTAACCTGTCTCTTGGGCCTCAGAAAATCACCAAAATTACATTTTCGTCATATAGGTTAGCTCTTAACTATTGTTCTTAACTTCTACAAAAATTAATTCTATAAATAAAATATAATTCAAGAAAAAAGAATCTGAGTTTTGAAGGCAATATCTTTCAAATATTCTAGCCCTTTTACCATTAGCAATGAACAATTAAAGAAAAAAAGAGCAATTTTTACCATTTCGATAAACAGATATCTTTTCATAACCATAGTAATTATTTAACTCGTAATCCAGGAAGTTGTTTAATTGATCTTTCTAATAATAGTGATTCTTCTTTAAGTCACATGGCAAAAATGGTAAGTGGTCTATACTATATTACAAGACCTCCTGTTTTCATTACCTTAAGAACCTACTCTAGTTTATAATTATTCTTAAGGTTTTCCATTATTTAACCAGCAGTACTCCTGCATAAATGTAAGAGTAATAGCACATTAATATCAGACTATTAATTGCATATGTAACCTAATCATGTGTAGGCATACATGTATGTATAATGTGCATGTATATATATACATACATATGACTAATAGTCAGATGTGGATATATGGAGAGCAAATCAACAATTTTCCTAGTACTCATTAATGCTCTAAATAACTTTTCCAATTTTTCTTTTCTTTGTTTAGCTTTTTTAAACATCTTTATTGAAGTATCATTTAAATGCCATTAAACATCACCAATTTTGAGTGCGCAATTCAATTATTTCTCTTTAATTTACAGAGTTGTGAAACTATCACCACAATGCAGATTTAGAACATTTCTATCACCTAAAAAGATTCCTCACACATATTTGCATTCAATCCCTGCTTTCATCCCAGCGCCAGGTGGCCATTAATCTTGTGTCTACATAGATTTGTCTTTTCTAGACATTCCATATAAGTGGAATTACACAATTATCCTTTTTAAATAAGTTGTAAGTTATTACAATATTTTAAGGTTCCTTTGTCTTTTAGTCAGTATCAATAGGCTGTTCATTTTTATGACTAATATCCCATTAGATAGATAGATAGATAGATAGATAGACAGACAGACACATAGATTTATATCATTCTGCTTATCCATTCCTCAACCCATGGAGATTTTGCGTGTTCTCACCTTTTGTCTATTATAAATAATGCTACTATGAATATCCACAAACAATTCTTTAGTGAAGAGACACTGTCATTTCTATTGGGTAAATACCTAGGATAGAATTTCTGGGTTGTATGACAGATTTACATTTAACTTTCTAAAAAACAAAAAAGCTGCCATACTATTTCCAAAGTAGCTGTATCATTTTACATTTTCACCAGTGATGTCTGAGGTTTCCATTTCTCTCCACGTGCTTGCCAATTCTTGTATTATTATCTTTTTTGATATAGCCATTCAATTGGATGGACAATGTTATTCCACTGTGGTTTTAATTTCCAATTTCCTAATGGCTAATGATGTTGAACATGTTTTCATGTGTTTATAAACCATTCATATATCTTCTTTGGTGAAATGTCTGTTTAGATATTTTGCCCACTTTAACAGTTTATTGAAATGTTATTTACATAAGCTATAGTTCATCCATTAAAAGTGTACAACTCAATGGTTTTGAGTATCTGTACAGAGCCATGCAATTACCACAGCAGTCCAATTCAAAACCATTTCATCATCCCCCAAAGAAAGCTTGTATCCACATGGAACAGGATGACAGTTGTCAGAGGGGAGGGGGCAGGGAGGACTGGATGAAAGCAGAGTAAGGGACTAGCTAAAGAGCAGGTGTGCATGGCCCATAGACACAAATAACAGTGTGGTGATGGCCAGAGGAAGGGGGAGTGGGGGCGGGGTAGAGATGGGCAAAGGGTCGAGAGGGTGGGAAATGGGGACACCTTTAATAGTGTCAACAATAGCCCTGGCTGGCGTAGCTCAGTGGATTGAGCAAGGGCCTGCGAACCAGAGTATTACGGTTCAATTCCCAGTCAGGGCACATTCCTGGGTTGCAGGCCAGTTCCCAGCAGGGGACGCATGAGAGGCAACCACACATTGATGTTTCCCACTCTTTCTCCTTCCCTTCCTCTCTCTCGAAAAATAAATAAAGAAAATATTTTTTTTAAAGTGTCAACAATAAAAATAAAGTTTAAAAAAAGCTTGTATCCATTAATAGTCACTCCCCATTACCCTTCTCCTCCAATTTTTAAAGTGAGTTGTTTGCTTTTTCAATTGAGTTGTAAGAGTGCTTTAGATATTCTCCATACAAATTATTTACCATATATAATTCATAAATATTTTATCCCAGTCTGTTGTCTTTTTATTCCTTACAGATGTCTTTTGATGCACAAAATTTTTTAACTTTGAAGTCTGATTTAGTCACTTATTACTGTATGGACTGTGCTTTTGATATCATACCTGAGAACTCTTTACCTAATACAAGGTCACGAAAATTATTAAAATGCTTGGCTTTATAGAGAAAACTATTATGCTATTCTTGTGGAGAAAATTGAATCTCATAGAGTTAACTAACTTCCTTAGGGTTTACATATTAATAACTGCACTGGTACATTTGCCCTTTCATTTTTAGAAATGCATTAATAGGGACTCTCTTACCTTCAGCTTGCTTTAATAAATATTTATTGAATGTTGAATATTTAAAATGAAGCCTGAGAATCTAAACTTGTTATCTACCTAGCAGCATCAGATAGAAGGCACAGAGTACATACAATTAGTTCATCTTCAAAAGAAAAGGATACTTTTCTATAAACCTTTGCAGTTATGTGACTGAATACCAGAATAACTAATAATAACAGGGGATGGAAGCACTTAATTATTTTTTTATCCTCACCAGAGGGCCTTTTTTTGCTTTAGAGAGATAGAAAGGGGGAGAGAGAGAAACATCGATGCAAGAGAGAAGCACCCACTGGTTGTGTTTCATATGCACTGGACTGGGGATCAACACACTCTGAATGGGGACTGAACCCCAACCTAGCTTCGTGCCCTGACTGGAAATTGAACCTGCAACCCTTTGGTTGCGGGACAGCACCCCAACCAACTTAGCCACACTGGCCAAGGCATACTTGACTGCTTTTTAAGAAACAGATATCTACTAGGAAATTTATAGATTTTGTAATTTTAGCACATTAGTTTCTTTTGAATTAACATGTTTTACATTATGTTGTAATTTTGAAATAGTTTATTAGAAAAACTTCTAACAGCAATTAAACAATAAAAATCACATAAAATTGGTAAGTTGCATGTGGGGAAAAAAGGTGACAAATTCTGACACTCATTTCCTTTCTAGCCTCTGAAGCAGGTGGTAATAGTAGTTTCTTCTCTTCATAATTGTAGAGAAAGTTAAGTAAAAATAGAAAACATAGCAACAAGAAGCACAGCCAAAATGCTTCTAACAGCCTCTTTCACATCTTTAAAGAAATCTGTTTTACATTAATGATTTTTCACTGTGTCACACTGTCTTTGCATCAGTATATTTTTCTGTATGTATTCTGTAACACTATGGAGCTTTTATAGTGATAAATCAGCCACTTTGAGCATTTGCTAATAATAGGATAGTTAAAAAATAAAAAGGACATCGTGCATTCATACATTTATCATAAATTTCTGTCATTTCTGAGAACAGCCTGAACATGTACACTCAGGATATGATTCTTCATACCCTCTGGCACTTCGGTTTGTAACTTTCAGCCGCCATCTGTGCCTTTATGTGCACTCACGCATTATTTTCATCCAGCTTCACAGCTCAGCATCTTTACCCATCAAAACTAAGAATTATGATCTGAGTGAGTGAGAGCCACAAAGCAATTTATATTGTGCTGCCAAAATCTCTTGGGGGAATTTTAGATCTGACTAATATTATCCCATAGAAGGCCATGATATTTGGCATTAGGAAGCAAAAATTTAAGCCCATCAACACTAGCTATTCTGGTTGGACCTTGAAAAATACCACCACCAGTTTCAGTTTTCTCAACTGAAAAATGAAAATGAAGAAGGTAGGCCTGTTCTTCCCAGTCATGTTATGTGCTTACATAAAATTATACATAGTAGGCTTCCAAGCTCCAGATTGAAATGAAATCACTCCTGAGATGCAGGCATGTCACGCAAGGGGAGTAGAGATTTTAGAGCCTGCAGAGGTCACCGTGGAGGAGACAATGAAATACATGTCCACATACATGGCCTTAGAGTGGACAAAGAAGAGAGCAAGGAGCATCAGAGGGATGGACCAGAAGGAGGCAGAAGATAGAGAACACGTATGCACAGACAGCCTCGGGGCTCAGAGTTGTGTGCACATGACACCTTCTATATGCCTCTGAGTTTTTCATAGCCCCCTTTAGACCATCTTCTTTGAGAGTTTCAGTAGATATTTTTTGTGGTAGGTATCACTTTATTATTTTATGTATGTCACTTACTCTGAAAAATTCACTTTTTAAACTGATCAGTTGTTTATAAAGCATCCCTTCAACTAATGCTGCAGCTTAGTTACTGAGTTTTAATAATGTGTGAGCAAACCTTTCTTGAATTCTGACTGGTCCTCTACCTTTATGGTCCAGTGTAGCTGCACCTACACTAGAATGATATACAGTGATAACAAAACTGATTACAAGAATAATTTCTGATAGTTCGATCTTACTTTAAACATGACAAACAACAGAAAACAATATGTCACTATGCATAAGAGTGGGAACTTTACAATCAATTCCTGGCTTATATTCTGGCTATGTAACCCTTGGGAATACTGACAGTCATTAACCAACAGGTCTGTGATAAAAATTAAATAAGATGATGCTTATTATAAAGTACTTACCAGAGTGTCTGGTATATGGGAGTGTTAAAAATTGCTAGATACTATTTGAAATTTTTTGAATAAACACTACATAAGGTCTAATTCAATGAATTTCTCTAATTTCTCAAAACAATGCTCTTCACTAAAAATAAGAGAATACACATGCATATGATTCACTGTTAACACAACTACATCTACGTAAACCAAATAGGAACATGTCCGTGTTAACCGCTGGATGCTCCATCTTACTGCATTATGCTGGCTCACCTTGAACACATTATACTCTAGGTGAACCCCTCGTGCTGCAATGATGACTAATACTAATACTGCTTCTTCTTCCATTCTTATCTTTTCCAACTTTTCAGCAAATTTTGCTCCATCGATGGTGCCTTCTCCTCTGCACATCCAAATGGACTGCCTTCTTCCAACATTTAGATATCCTTAAGCATCCCCCAAATAAAAAATAACACCTTACTTCCCCCCAAACCTGACTTTCCAACTCACTTTCATCTACCTAATTCCTCTCATTTAAAGTCCAGTTCCCCGAAATGCATCCCCATCAACACTGCACCACCACACAATGCTGAGCAGTGAGGAGTGTTGCATCAGCAAGGCAAGAGCCCAACAATACCAGAGTCCACTACAATGCATTCATGCAGAACTGTCAAATTAGGCAATGGATAAGAAAGCTGTTCCAATTCAAGAATTTACATACATTTTGGTGACTTTAAAAATACAATTATATTCAGAATAACCTTTATGGGAGTGGGCTCTGTTGTCTTCATGCTTACAGGCACTAAAGGTCTTAAATCTGCTCTGGACTCAGTTCTCCACTTATTTCCTCTCCTTTCATTGGCCTACCACATCCCTATAATATAGCTTCTCCAAAATAAATCCTCCCTCCAAAATGAATTCACTGAAACTGCTTTTGTCAATATTGTCAATGCCTGCCTTATCACTGTTTAGGGGAGCATCACGCTTCCTTAGTTTAACTGAAATCTCTTTAGAACATGGCAGTGTTGACCCCCGTCTTCTGTGAAATCATCTATTATTGCTTTGACCCAACACTAAGTTTTTCGGCTGCACTGTAATTCTCTTTGGTCCTTGAAGACATACATCCACAGTCTTGCCTCCTCTCCTTGGACTTTCATCATTGTGTTTTCAATGCACATCAACGGTACCTGTCACGTGATACATGTCACATGGTAACCAGGGAAGATGGGTGAACTCACTTTCGAAGGCCCGAATCTGATTATCCATGACACTGTGGCTTTTATTTCCGTTAGATTCCCATATCTCCACTGATTTTCTGCCATAGCTCATCTTCCTCCACCCCTCACTTGATCTTTGCTATTTTCTGACTTGATTTCTTTCTCTTGATTCTATGCCTCAACATTTTTTAAAGTCAAAAATTGTATAGACATACAAAACTCAATTGTGTGTCTATATACTAACAATGGCCAATCTTAAAGGAAGTTAAAAAATCCCATTTAAAACAGTATCAAAAAGAATTAAAATACTTAAGAATAAAGTTAATCAGGAAGGAAAAAGACTTATACACTAGAAAACAGAAAGCATTGTTGAAAGGAATTAAAGAAGTCACTTATAAATAAAAGACATCACATGTTCATGGATTGGAAGACTTGTTATTATTAAAACACAATCTACAGATTCAATGCAATCTCTATTAAAATCCCACTGGAATTTTTTACAATAGTAGGAAAAAATTCTAAAATTCATGTGAAACCACAAAGGAACTCGAATTCTCCAAAATTCTTGAGAAAGAAAAACAAAACTGAAGGCTTCACACTCCTGATTTCAGAACATATAACAAAGCTACAGTATTAAAACAGTGTGTTACTGACACAAATGAAGACATATAGAGCAATGGAACAAAATAGAGAGCCCAGAAGTAGAGCCACACATATAAAATCAACTTTTCTTTGTCATACAATTGGTACAGGATATTCACTTCAATAAATTATATAAGGAAAACTGGATATCCACATGCAAAAGATGAAATTTGACAAAAATCAACTCAAAAGGGATTAGAGTTAAACCTAAGAAGTGAAATTAGACAAGCGAGACTACATCAAACTAAAAAGCTTCTGCACAGCAAAGAAAAAATTCAATAGAGTAGAAAGGTAGTCTATGGAATAGGAGAAAATATTTGCAAACCGTATATCTGATAAGGGTTCATTCCTAAAAATACAGGGTTTGGCATTGTGAGTACATGAAACACAGTTTATTCTTATATTATCTATTCATTATTGTAATGTTTTCCATACAAACAACTGTAAGCTTATTTTTGCCCCACCTTGTACATAAGGACCTCCTACCATTCAATAACAAAATCACAAAACATCAATATCAACTTTGCTGCATCTCTAAAGCAAGAATTATGTCTAATTACTTTAAAGATGAATAAAATAAAAAGAGTACGCCAGAATAACATGATTGAGTTTCATTTTTGGATATGAGAAATGCAACATGACTCATTTTTACAACTAAAATCAAGTTTTTAATAAAACTGTTGTAAAATGAGAATAATATAAAGTTAAAGGAAGAACAACTAGGTGTAGTAGAACCTATTTCTGCTTTATTAAATCTGTGATTGAAAAATAAATAAGTAAATCTGTGATTGAGGCAATGATTAACAATTCTTTAAAAATGATCTGAGCAATGACAGAGAAGTGTATGTGAGCATGGTACTTGGCCCTATTAGTTTCAGTGTTGAATAATCTATTTAAGAAAACATAATGTGATTTCTCAAAATTTATATGTGGTCATTATCTGCTACAAAAGCACAAAGAGTTTTGTTACAATAGAAAATTGTGTCTTGCACCACCACCCTTAGGACGATGGTCTTCCACCACATGAGTGAAGGAGCTGGAAATCAAGGCCTTGAAAAATCAGTTCCAATCTTCTGTTCTGTTTCAGTAACTCCTCCTTTCCACACAAATCCTCTTCCTTGCTCCTACTTATCTGTTGCCCACTGTATTTCTAATTCTGCCTTAGCTCCAACTAATCCCATTTCCTTAATTCCTTCCACTTGATTTCTGACTCATTCTTCAGCTCATATTACTTTCCTGTCTTTTATGAAACTTTTTCTTAATCAATGAAAAAGTCTTTTCCAGTAGCCTAGCTTGTACTTTAAAAAAACACAGTTTACTTCCTTTTTTCTGTTCTTATTATTCAAATTGTGATCAAATCCTATAGTGTATCAACATTCCTCAGAAGTTCTTTAAAAGCTGGTATATGCCACATACATTATTTTAATTTTCCCTTGCACCCAGTAAATTATGCTTATGCAAAAAGTACTCAATATTTGTTGAAAAATAAAAACAATGAACCTGTGAATGAGTGAATGTAAGTTGAAGCTATTATGATGACTTTTCTTTGAAGATAGCAAATTCATATTTATTTTTATTTCTATTCACTACCCATGAAAAGAAGAATTATTGAAGAATGTAAGTGAAGCAATTATAGAAGAAAAAGAGGAAGAGGAAGATAGGCAACAATTTTGCATACATTTTAGGAAATGACTATAAAGGAAAATGTCACCTGTAGACAAAATAGAAATAACATATAAATACAAATAATTTGGGGGTCCCAAAAAAACACATTTCCAATTATGTATCTCTCTTTCCTATAATCTGAAATGTAAGTAATCTTAAAAGTTTATACATTAAAACTTTTTTTTCCACGCCAGCTAGGGCAGTGAATTTAGCATTTGAAGCATAGTAAGTGGTCAGTATATAATGCCAAACATCATTCAAGTTCAGTAGCTTCACAATTTCACTGTTGCTAAGGACTAAAGCAAAAAGGACTCAGCCTCCATTCAAAATATGCCTTAATACTACATTATATTGAACATAATTAGAATTACAATTAAATGTTATATTATTTTAAAAGAAATTATTTCTCCATCAAGTTTTACAAGGGCCTTTGGCATAGCACAGTGAAATTGGACCTAAAAATAAAACCTCAGTTAAATGAAAAGCTCAAATTAACTGACAATTTTCATACTTCAGAATTTCCCTATATATTTTTCCTCAGTGACCTTTCTGAAGACAAAGCCTGAAATGATAGCTAATTACATTTATATCCCAAGGCACACTATAAATTTGTCAAGACCAAAAACAAGTGCACTGCGAAGTACATGAAATCAGCTCCTGGTACCCAGAAGTAGAGATAGAGAACAGGTGACCTGTTAGTTCCTAGTGCTTAAGCTGACATTGACATAATGATGCTCACATCTACGTGAGGATGAAGAATGAAGAAAGACCTTCAAAGCTCCCTAATACCATTCATTTAATTATACAAATTTAATTCGGTATCAGTACCCTCAAACAGAATGTGGCTCCATTTCTAGTCACGAAGTTTACAAGATCACATGTGTATACACGCTCTCCTTGGTGACTTAAGGCACAGGCACTGAAGAAATGCTCATTACCTGTTTGGTGCAGGTGAAGGTAACACAGGATGGAGGGTCTCAGTGTTCATTTTCTCTTGGATTATGACACCCATATTTTACTGTTAGCTAGTTCAAACTTCCATTTAAAGAGAGCCTTTTCGCCCAAATGAGTAAAAATGTATATAAAATATAAAATTTCCAGTTTATTTTGATACTTGTATCCTGAGTGATGTCTAATGATGTCTTCTGTTATGTAAACTAGGTGAGGCTGTGTTACCTGGTTGTTCTTGCCAATGCAGAAAACAATGACAGAACAGTGAGCCTATTAGGGTACATGCAAAGTTTATTTGTGCTAAGATTTAATGGAAGAGCACAAGCAAGGGCGGCAAGAGCAGGAGTGCCAAAAGAAGGGTGGCCAACATACAGGTGGCCAGAGCCCACATGGCCAGGAGCCCTCCAGTGTAGCAAAAAGAGCCAAGAGAAGAGGAGAGAGTCTTTTGTTCTGAGGACTTATATAGTTGGTGCGGTGGAGGTGAAGAAGTTACATATTGATTGACAGGTAAAGGTGCCAGCTTTCCCCCAGAGAGACATGACTACCCAAATGTAGGTATGACTAGGGGGTCTGTTAGCCTGAATTCTTATCTTGCTCTATTTGTTCATTTGCGTGCATGAAGGGGAGGTAGGCAGTTAACTAAAGCTGTTTATGGGCTTTCTTTTCTTTGGGACCCGTAGCCCCCCTTCCTTTCCACCTTCCAGGCCCTGGGATGAATACGCAATCTCAAAGTTTTCCTTTGACCAGCTAAAGGAGATGACACACACAGACTTTCAAGGGCTTCCCCAGCTGCACTATTTTATTGTTCAGAAAGCCTGGCAGCCTTATCAAACCAGGCTCAGGATGACTGGGTCAACAGGTGAGCCTTTGCTTTTAGCCTCCTGTATTAAGTTCTTTATTAGATTGCAATGGTGAGGGCTCTGCCTTGATATTTCCCCTCTGGCCATTCTTTCCTAGCTGTTACTTAAGTGCTAAAAGATGTTGCCTGGCAACCAGGACGCTAGCCACTGGCCAGCAACAAGCAGCACAGTCTCAATTCTTAGTCTCAACAAGCAGCACTGGATGTTGCTATCTCCTACAACAGCTGGACTTCCTCACCAACTTTCAGTTACATAAGAACCATGAAATTATATCCTTCAAAGAAGAGTTGTGTGACCATTCTTTTGGGGGACTGTGGCCAGGGGAAAGTTAGTCTTGACATCAGAAGAGTCAGTCCTTCCTTACATACCAATATATTTAGGTAACCTTCTAATGACCCCTATGACCACCAATACCCCATGTAAACTAGGGCAATCCCACATGTGAATTCTTAAGGTGGCAGATCAGCTCCAGACACAAATGGAACTGAAAACCGTTTTCCTCTAGAACTGAAAAGATATTTCTCAAAAGTGTATGCTTACTCTATTCTAACTTCCTGTCCTAAACATGCATTCATCAGTAACTTTGTATCGTAAGGGTTTTTAAAAGCAAATTCACTGGCAGTGGGAAAGCATTTTGAGAAATAAATTACCCTTAGAAACTTAAATTTCTCCTTTTCTCTTCTTTTAAAAAATTTCTCCCACATTTATATTCAAAATATATGCCTCTTTTTCATTAACATTAAATATTTATCATGATATGAAAATATGACAGTGTATTAGAATGTCTAAGGTAAAGCAAAAAGGTTGTGGCCGCTCTTTTATGTATGTGGACATAGAAAAAAGCCCTTTAAAAATTACTAAACTGTTTCAAACACAGTATTTTCAAATATAGTGATAGAGGGAGGGAGTTCAGATTCAGTATGAGGCCATATGAAAATAACTTGAGATTTATGTGAACTTTTCCTCCAATAATATCTCCACCCATTCACAGAACCTCGCCTGCTAGCAATTGTACAAATCTCTCTGCAAGTCACCATCTCAACTGAGCCAAAATATGACAAACCAATCAGGATCATCAAAAAGACATAAAAGGTGATTTCTGGGATTTAATACAAAGTGAATATAAAAGTACTTGTTCAAGTGGGAACAAAGTCTAGCCTCTTTTGTATTTTTTTGTTCTCAGACAAGGCATTTGTTTGACATCTTATTATTGAGCATCCACTGTTTGCAAAGTACTGCGAAGAAAATAAAAAGATTTAGCCACAGTATTCTTGGAGTTTCTCTTGGAGAGATAAAAACTTCGATACTGACACCACCGTGTCAACTGTCACACTGTTATAACAAAAGCAGTACTTAATATAGAAATGAAGAAGACAGAGATTGTTAGAACAAGAGGATAAAAAAGGCTGTAAAGAAACAAGTGTTACCTTGAGAGTGTGCAGTGTGGATAGATGGCTATGGAGAAAGATGGGCAAGAAAAAAAGGCCTTTCCACAGAGAACTATATTCTAAAAAGTAAGGCAGAATTAGAGGCAGAAGACTTTGCTTCTGGGGGTGTGTTTGAAGATGCTGAGCAGGAGAGTAGGACCATCATGTATCTCTTTTGGAAAGATAATGTTGCCAGCAGTTTAGAGTTATGACCGCCTAAGTGAAATGTGCACACTCTAAACAGAGATGGGTAGGGTGCAAGGTCATCAACAGGAGCTGATTGATTTCAACTTCATGTCTGTAATATCAAATGTGTTATTTAATAATATGTACAATACTTCAGTAAAATAAAACAGGCACGCAAATTACAAATCTATATATATTTGTGTGGTGCATACACCTGCCTTTGACTCTTCAATTTCTCCCAAATACCTCAAACCTGATACTAAAAATACTACCAACACCCAGTACCAGCAACAGCCCATCTTTGTCTTAGCTGAGATCAGACATAACCGATGCAGAGGATGGATAGCTGGGAGAGGAATAGATGGGATCAGGCTGAGTCAGAGAAAAGCTACTATTAATCTCAAGCTTTTATTACTTTGAAGTAGAACCAGAAGATATGGTCAATAACCATATGTAATTAAACAGGTGACACCCTGAGACAATTGCAATGCCTTAGACATGAATCAAATTGATATGCTATGAACCAGTAAGCAAAATTCAAAACTGGAAGGAAATCAAGAGGGGGAAATGAATCACTAAATCAAGACTCTTAAAAAACAAATAACACATATATTCTCTTTAGGCTCTTCATCATGGTAATTTGAAGAACAGAGCAAATTTAATTAGCTCCGTGAACAGTATTATGTTTCCATCCAAGTACCAGGTTATTCTGCTCAAGTAATACAGCTGGATGAAGATTGATAACTCTCACTACAATATATACTTCCAATGGCTTTAACTTGTTCTTGTTACAGTTAATGTATATAGCAGGTGAAGAGTAGTTTTCTATTAGTGAATGGGATATCAGTATGAACCACATGTTTATTGTGAGAGTTACATGAGTTAATACACAGAAAATATAGATAAATCCACAATATATTACTTAGACTCAATACATAGTAGCAATGGTTACTAATAAGTATTTACATTCAAACTATCTATGTTAAAATCCTGGTCATTCCATTTACAATTTTTTTTTACCTAAAATAAACTGAAATTTTTCTAAAGCTCAACTTTCTCACTGCAAAATGAATACAGAAGTATTATTAAAAACTTGGAAATAAGGCAAAAGTATGACTTTGTGTCATTTTATTGTCATGCTGGAGCACTGTTGACTAGGTCTCCAAAAAACAATGACTATTCCAAAGGGAAATGTACCTTTGTTTTACTTTGTATTTATTATGGATTGGAGTCCAGATTACAGGAAGCTTCATGTTAACTTGAAGATTTTTGTGTATTAGAGCTGCCAGTGCTTTCTGGTTAGTAGAAAAGACAGCCCCCCAAACTTAAGGCTGTGTTGTCTTGTAGGACACCACCAATTTCGTACTACTGTCTCTTGGACTGATGCCAATATTCTTTGTTTCTGTATTTATATATTTATACTAACTCTTGAGTTCTTATAATCAGCTTTACTTAACATTTTGCTTTTTCCTTCATTAATGGAATAAACATTTACATGTACATACTATACATTTGTGTGAGTTATTTTAAAACACTCAGTATTCTTGCAATACAGCTAGTATTTATTGAGTACTAATTAAATGTTATGTATAATTATTAATTCATTGGTTTCTAAATAAAAATATGAAATGAGAAATTATATAATCCATATCTTACAGCTAAGAAAACTTGTGTGATCAGTCAGTCATTGATTAGGCAGATGCCAAACTAATGAGAAGTGTACCTTGCCCCATGAATTACCATTTTTCAATTACTTCTATTTTTTGATTAAAGAAATTTAGGACATAATGCCACAGAGCTAAATGGCCCTTTTATCCACCAAAACTCCATAGTTAGAACATAAAGGAGAATATATGACACATTTATTCATTGAGATCCTTATTTTATGAGCTTTTATTTTCTTCTTTGATGTATTGTTTCTGTATTTTGTGACTTAATTCAGGGTAAATAATCCATCACTTAGGTCTAAATTTTGAAATTCTCTCAGGATCCAGATTTCCTAGATAGATAATTTTTAAAAATCACATACAATGATTCACAAAATTCTATAACTTCTACCTCCATAAAGTGGTAGACAGTATACAACAGGACATTTAGCATCTGACTCTTCTGCTACTGAAGTTTCTGACTGAACTCCCATTCTCCCAATCCCAGGTACGCCCTGAGCCAGTCGCCTCTGACCCTGTTAGGGAAGGACTTCGCCACTGTTGCTGTTATTGTGGGTTTGAGTCACTTGGAAGTTGAAGTAAAAAAAAGTATATGCACTGTAAGCGTATGTATATTATATATTTATAATGTTGTTCATGGTCTGCTACTCTTTTTATACCTTATACATAAACATATCAAATTAAAATTAATGTAAAGATAAATAAAAATTAAAATTTACAAATTTCTTCCTTTATCTCCAGTTGATTGTCTGGCATCTCCTAGTCCCAAAAGGTCAGCACATATCACATAATTTCATATTACTGCCAAGATTATATTCCCAAAAGAGGGGTCTGATGGACTTTCCTGTTCAAAATAGTCACAAAAATATGATGTCAGAGACAAAATCTGAATCTTTTGCCTCCTTGATTTGAGTGGTATAGGTCACTCTGTTAGTTATGTCTCCTGTGTACCCACCTCTCTTCATGAGCCTCTAAATCCTACTCATCTGAGCAACACTAAATGTTCCAGAGTACCACTCCTCCTGCACTAGCCTCTCTCATGCCCGTTCCAATCCTTCTCTCATCTTCACATGCCTATAATCATTTTTGTGTCTGTGCTTTAACACTTTGACAGTTTACCCTGAATCCTCACCCCACAGAAAAGAGACACGGACCGTGAATAAATCACTTTACATGGCAAAAGGGACTTTCCAGGTGTGACTAAGGATCTTGAAAGGGGGAGACTAGCCTGGATTATCTGGGTGCACCCAGTGTGGTCACAGAGGTCCCCTGAGGGAGGCAGGATGGTCAGAGGATGAGATGTTATGACAAAAGCAGAAACAGAGATTTGAAGATGTGATGCTGCTGACTTTGGAGATGGAGAAAGGGGCCATGGGCCCAGGAATTCCAGAGAACTCAAGAAGCTAAAAATACCAAGGCAACAGACTTTCCCTAAACGGGCATCCAGCCTTTTGGCATCCCTGGGCCACACAGAAAGAAGAATTGTCGGGCCACACATTAAATACACAAGCGCTAACAACAACTGATGAACAAAAGAAGGGTTTAAGTAAATTTGTGATTTTGTGTTGGGCGGCATTCATAGCCATCCTGGGCCGCATGCAGTCTGTGGGCCCCGGGTTGGACACCCCTGCCCTACAGCCGTTGGAAGGAACACAGCCTGCCAACCCGTTTTATACCACTGAATTCCAGAACAGTAAGATAATAAATGTGTTGCTTTAAGCCACTAAGTTTGTGGCTATTTTTCACAGCAGCAACAGGAAACTGATACATCTCATAGTGACATAATTAAAATAGTCTTCCCCTCCATACAGTAAGCCCTGAGATAACAGACTGTAGGTTTGTCTGCTTCGTTTCCCACAGCCTTCTTGGAAAATGATTAGATGCTCAATTAATATTTATAGAAGAGATGGCTCTCTGAGAGTAAAACAGTTTAATTAGTCCTAGCTTAAGCAGAATGTTTATCCTCCATTTGGTTAGTCTAAAGGGACACCATTTATGGTCTTAAATGATTCTTAGCAGTTTTTTTATACTTTGTGTCAGACTGAGATGATAATTGCCAAGTTCATCTCAGTTCTGGGGATATGTGGGTTTATTTATGGGCCATGGCATTTAGATATCAAACAGAAAAAAAACTCCATATGCCTCCCTGTATGTATTTTTCAGGAAATAAAAGTGAGACATATTTCCATAGTAAATCTGAATGTCTTCTATATTATCAGGCGTAAAACAGTTACGTACGTTAGATATTACATCATGGTTTGAAGTACATTAATGCTTTTGAGAACAGCTGCCTTCAATCTCCATTCTCATAAAAAGAGCAACCACAGCCTGTGCTTTTTTATGGCTTTAAAATGTATGTTAACTTAGAAATTCTGATCCACACTAATGTCTGTGTATCATAATATAGACTATTCATGTAAAACATAAAGGAGGAAAAGCCTTTACAAAATAGGACAGAAGGGGAAACTTACGCTTCTCAAGAGTATTTTGGTTTCAAAATTCCCTTTGGCAGTGAATGTTTTTATAAAAGCTTCATGAAGTGAAATTACTAATACATGTGTGTGTACAGTAGATGAGGTGAGAACAACACAGCCATTGATTTGCAGAAACCTTTCTAGATGAGAGAAGTTTTGACCTTTGTATACAGAGCTGACTTCTATGAGTTCTCATTAAGGCCTGCCCTACTATGCACAGAAGGCTGGTGTGAACAGGTAACATGAGCTAAATGTTAGTGTGTTATCTAAATACACCGAATCTAAGAATTCCTCTGGCTTCAAAACCAGCTCTACAGGAAATGCTGAGAGCACATTGTTCTTCTCCGTAGAAGGTGATCTCTATCATCCTGGTTCTAAACCCTTGTCTATTCAACACAGCAGTGACGATGAAAAGCCCATTCCGACAGCAAAGCACATTTTTAAAAGATTTTATTTATTTATTTTTAGAGAGAGGGGAAGGGAAGGAAAAAAGAAGGAGAGACACATCGAAGTGTGACTGGTTGCCTCTCACACGTGCCCTGACTAGAGACTGGCCCACAACCAAGGTATGTGCCCTGACTGAGAATCAAACCAGCGACCTTTTGTTTTGCAGGACAATGCCTAACCAACTAAGCCACACCAGTGAAGGTGCAAATATATTTTCAACATCACTCAAGATACAAGAATGGAAATGTACAGAGAGATGATGAAAATGATGATGAAGAGGAGAAGGAAGAGGAGGACGGGGGCAGGAGATTAATTACTCCTCCTGTATGTACTTGGGCACACTAAACACTAAAGAAAATTTGATTCTTTGAAAGGATGACCTTCCCAGCCACAGGAAGAAGCTTTCCTGTGTTACAGCCTGAGAACAAATTAGCACAGATGTCACTAACACTGCACTGCCTTTTGCCTACGATAAGGAGGCCGTGAGCATTTCTTAAGTGGCTGTTCCTTACCTGAACCAGCAGGGGAGGACATATAAATGCATACTTGGGCACTTAACATTTAGAAATGGGGTTAAATGCCACATCTGACTTTCTCAGGCTTGAAGGAAACGAAGATTTTAGAAAATAAAACATGATGTTGGGAGGTGAGTGGCTGCCTTGACCCTTTGTACTCTTGCAGAGCGGAGCAGCACCACCTCCGTGTCTGTGTGAGCAGGAAGGTGCCCTCCAGGCCCTCCTGCCGATGAGGAGGGGCATGGTGCGTTTGCTTTGTGTTTCACAAGTTAGCGATTTACCTTGTGGTGAAAATTTAATGGACAGCATTCAAGAGCTTTGCACCTAAGAAAAGGTGCCTGAGAAAAATACCAGAACGAAATTCTGAGCCACGAAAACTGCCTGCTGATTTGATTAAATGGTTTCATGAAACCAACCAGAGCATAAAAGGATATGTTTTCTGTAGAATATACAAATATTCTAGTTGATTACATTTATTATAAAATATAAAAATATTTTATTTTAAAAAATTAGAGTATATATGCACCCCCATATTCATTGCAGCATTATTCACAGTGGCCAAGACATGGAAACAACCAGAGCCCTTCAGCAGATGACCAGGTAAAGACGTGGTGCACGTACACGATGGAACACTACGCGGCGTAGGAAAAGATGAACCACTGCCATTTAGAAGAAGGATGGATCTTGAGAATATCATGCTAAGCAAAGTTCAGTCAGACAAAAAAAGTTAAGAACCACATGATTTCACTCGTAATGTGGGATATAAAACAGAACACAACAAACCAACAAACAGAAGCCCACAGTCACAGACAGCAGTACTGTGGCTACCAGGGGGAAGGTGGGCAGGGAAGTAGTACAAGCGGTCAAATGCATGGTGACAGGACTTCTGGTTTTGGGTGGTGAACACACTGTGAACTTTCCAGATGATTTATCACAGAATCATACACTTGAAACCTATATAATTTTATTAATCAATGTCACCCCAATAAATTTAATTTTAAGACATTTAAATTAGATTACTTTAAGAAAATTTAATATGACCAAGACTGTACAGCAGTTGAGAACAGAGAGGAGAAATAAAAAAAAATCCAAGAATCAAATGGGGACAATAGGATGAGTGATAATTAATATAATTGGGCTTGTGCTAATGAAGTACACTGGCAAACCAGGTTTTCAATGGCTAACCAAATGGAGTTTCCAAATGGCAACACTGGTGTTTTAGTAGCCTAACCTCCATATTGAACACAGGAAGTACGATACAACATCTACATGTGCATCAGGCTAATGAACACAGAGGACTCAATGTGTAACTTTAAATAAATGAAGTGATAAATGAATATATGCAATTTACATTTCAAATCATTTGGACAATTTAATATATTTGTAGACATTATTTTATAAACTACTAGTTTCTAAAATATTTGAATTTTTAGAATATTTGCTGTCATATGGGAATAGGAGAATAGGATATTTAAGGACAGTATTGTTTCAGATAAGCTGGCCATCTCATAAACAGACCCACTTAAAATTACTGTTTTCCAAAGTAAAACATTGATATTATTTGTATAAAGGCATCATTACAAATGTATCAAAAGAGTCTTGAGTAAATTTTAACTTCTTTCACTTCCTAATTTCTTTCAAGACTAGTTCAATTAAACTATTGTTTACTTTTGTATAGACTCAGGCCAAAAAAATATTTTCAAAAGTAGAGTCCTATTCCTGATGAATTTACTCATTATTTTAGTGGGTAACCATTAAAATATATTAATATATTAAAAATATTAATATATTAAAATATAACCATTATATTTTAATAATATCTATTAATCAACCTCCCTGCATCTCATGGATACTAAACTTTATCCATTTGAGTTATTTCTGCCTAAATCCATGTCAGAGATTGTCTAATACTCAACTGCTTGAAAATTAACTAAATAATTTTCCCAATATTATGATTAAAAGTTAAGCCTTCTTTGGAATTATTTTAGTATGAGTCATTCTGAAACATTAGAACAATTTTTTAGTTTATTTTTGACTAATCTTTAAACAGAAATATAATTAATAAAACATCTTTAATTGTACTTAATATTTTTTAATTTCAAGAAATTTTTAGGTTGATAATTTACAATTAAAATCTGCTTTACTTTCTTTTGAGCCATACTGACATTCTCTAATTTCAAAAGCAGTGGGGAACATTATAGAAAAAGAAAGAAGGTTATTTGTATTAGTTATCTACTGCTAGATAACACATTACCACAAAATTAACAGCTATACATGGTGGCATTTATTATCTCTCAGTTTCTGTGGGCCAGCTTGGCTGGATATTCTGCCCCCACATTTCACAGAGCTGAATTCAAGGTATAGACTGCACTGCATTCTCATATGGAAGCTAGAATGGGAAAGAATCTGTGTCTATTCTCACACAGAATTGTACACAGAACTCCCTCAGGTCTGTAGACTGAAAACCTGACCTTCTTACTGGCTGGAGAACACCCTCACCTCCTGGAAACCGCCTCTGTTTCTTAGAGGCCACACCCCACTCCTAGAGGCTGCCCACAATTTTCTGCCTTATGGACTCTATCAACCTGATGCTGTATTTCATCAGCCCACAGATAGAGGCTGTAGCGCAAGTTTGCTACCAAGGCGGCATCTTACAGAATGTTATGTACTCACGAGACAGGGGATCCCTTGTGTGACATCACATCTATCATCTTTGTCACATTCTGCTGCTTAGAAGCAAGTCACAGGTCCTACACACAAGCAAAGGGAGGGGATCACACAGGGACATGAGCACCGGAGAGGGTTATGGGGAACCACCTTGGAGTGTGTCTGCCAAGGTCTTGCTCTAAAAAAATTTATTTTTAGGGTAGATTGATTTTCCTCACTTAATAACCAGTTGATTCTTCTTTTTAAACTTAAAATATAACTTCATTTTTAAAGGGAAGTTAAATGTGTAGACCTTTTAAACCTTGAAGATATTTTGAAAGAAAGATACTACATTACTCTGTGGGAGACATATATATACATACACATACATACACACACAAAAAAAGAAATACTGAGAAAAAATTTACTTGCTAACAAATGTATATAGACATTTTGATACATAGGCATACTTAAATTAAAATGTAAAAGCCTGTATGTGTTTGTTGATTATTGATTCAAAAATGCATTGCTCACCACATCTGCTATTTCCTATATAGAAAGGTAAAGTCACTATCCAAATTAATAGTAGTAATTAGCAGACTGGGTTTCTCACCACAGGCAAAGATCAGACTTTAGAATAACAAATGAGAATTTAAGAGTTGAAGCAAGAGGTAGTATATGCTCTGAGAACAAAATGATTATTTGACATCATTTTACAAAGAATATTTCCATATTAATTCCTACTTAAATATAAATTATATAAATTCTTCATATAACATTTTATTTTGTGAGGAATACTTCTGAAAAGTTTTTATTTGGTAATTTTACTTGATTTCTATTCTGTTGATATATAGTTTATGAATCTAACTCCAATGAATTTAGGTGGGAAGCCTCAATAATTCATTATAGTGGCAGATTCAGAAACTCACTTCATTTAACCTAAGAGAAACTTTAATATTTAATTTCATAATTGACACAGTTCCTAATATAATAAGATTTGAATAACTGTCTGTGAATTATATTAATTGATGGAAGAGAGAGTGAAGAAAATCAACTTTTTATTTTTTGATTTACTATACTGATAAGATTACCTTTAGCAATATACCATAGGGTCTTGCTAAATTGTAATATCTGGCAGAAATTAATTAGCCTTAACCTCCAGTATAATAGAAATAGTAATTATTAACTAATAAGATTATTTGGTTTGAAAAGAAATATGCAAATATACCTTTTTCTGGGGAAACATCAAATTTTTGCCTACTTCATTTTTGCCTCTCACCCTCTGAAAACATGCAAATGAGTTCACCAGAATCAGGGATTTAAGAGCCCAGATTACTGCAATGTCTTATTTTGAAATAATTTGAAATGCCAGAGAATATGTAAGAATATTACACAGATTATTCATTGCATCGGCTAATATTTTATATTTACAAAGGCAAACCACCACCCAAATTAATAGTAGATTAAGTTGTAAGAATAAAATACATATATACTTGTAAACATATTTTATGTATGTATAAATGCATACATAGTGAGTATATATGTACATATTTTAAACATACATAGTACTCATTTAAATGTGACTTGCAGATAGACAGCAATTTATTTAGAATGTCCTGCAATATCTGGAATATATCACCTCATATCACCTCATAGTTTTTCATTATTTTCATTGCTAAACTTACAGTTCTTTTTATATGAAGTTTAGTGCTCATTAATTTAACTCCATAAAAAACAATTGCTGTTATTTTTCTGTTTGGCAGTCACTGATTTAAAATTTAGAAAATAACTTGGACCGTACTGACCTATTTAGAGTGCTGAGTCACCCTGTCTTGAGAACAGGGGATATGTTTCCGTTTGTTTAAATCTGCATTTCTGTCCTTCAGAAATATTCCTTCAGACTTTTCCTCAACACATTCTCTAACAGGCTCCATTCATTTCTGTGTGTTCACGATGTATCCTAATAATGAACTGGGCTTTTTCAGTTAGTTTCAGCACTGAGTCTTTTGATTCTTTAGAGTTTGGATATATGTGTATATATACATTCACGTCAGCTGCAAAAAAAGATAGTTTTAAATCTTCTTTACCTATTTTACCCATTCTTGTGCCACTAAATTATTTCTTTTGATCAATTACATTGATTAATATTTGCATTAAAGTGCTGACTAGTAACAGATCATGGGCCTAGCTGCCTTGTTCATAGTGGAAATATACTACTATTTTTCATTATACAAGATGATTCTAACTTCAGAAAATATGTGGTGTGCATACACATGTGCATATGTATACATAAAATAGATAAAACGTGTATACATACATATCAAACATCAGTGTGCATGTGTGTGTGAGTAGAAGTGTGGAAAATGTCTTGTTTTATTCTCTAGGACTAAAATAGTAAGAATGTTATTCCTTCCGCTCTGGTCTTCCATTTCCACTACTTTCCATTTTTCCCTGTTTACTTCTTTTTTAAAAGGTTCACTTTTATTCTTTTGGTTGCTGGCCTGCCTTTCTTCAATGCCCATAATTAAGTTTAATTTCAGTCAATTCTTCTTTGGAGATCTTATAATTTATTACCTATCTTACATCATTTTGCCTTTTTTTCCCATTTCTTTGTTCAGTTGACTCTTTAAACTAGGGTTTGTTATTTTTCATTTCTATTCTTAGTTTCTGAATTTATGAATGAGATGGTTTTTCTGTGTTAAAGGCTTTTATATATACCTCTAACTCCATTTTAACTGTTAGTGCATACTCTACTTCTGTTTTGTGATTATTTTTCCAGGTGCAATTTATGTCAATGAATAGATGTTGACCTCATATCCTCCTTGTTTATTTTTGCTGTATTGAGGCATTTTCACAAAAGTTCTGTTTTAATGCTCCTCTCCTTTGTCATTCTTGCAGTAGCCAGTAGCTTCCTGGATGTTTATCTTTGTTTTGGTGGCATTAGTAAAATCAAATAAAAATTTAATTCCCCAGTGCATGTTAACAATGCTTAGTGTTACTTTACTCCAGTTTACTCTAAACATAACAGATATTCTGAATTAGCAATGCTTTTAGATTAAAATTTTATGGGAGATCTGGAGAGCTGCACACAAAAAAATGAGACTCGACCACCAATTTACAGCATACACAAAAATAAACTCAAGATGACTAAAAGACTTAAATATAAATTGTAACACTATAAAAGCCCTAGAGGAGAATAGGCAGGAAAATCTCAGATATTCCATGCCACTGTTTTTTCAGCAATATATCTACTAGAGCAAGGGATAGAAGGAAAGAATAAACAAATGGGATTTCATCAAAATAAAAAGCTTCTGCACAGTTAAAGAAAACATCAGCAAAATAAAAGGGTAACCAACCACATGGGAAAATATATTTGTCAATGATACATTGGACAAGGGTTTGATCTCCAAAGTATATAAAGAACTCACATGACTCCACACCAGGAAGATAAACAATCCAATTAAAAAATGGGCAAAGAACCTGAAAAGACACTTCTCCAAGGAGGACATACAAAGGTCCCAGAGACATATGAAAGGATGCTCAGCATCACCAGCCATCAGAGAGATGCAAATTAAAACCACAATGAGATACCACTTCACACCAATCAGAATGGCCATCATAGTCAAATCATCAAACAATAAGTGCTGGCAAGGTTGTGGAGAAAAGGGAACCCTAGTCCACTGTTGGTGGGAATGCAGACTGGTACAGCCACTGTGGAAAACAGTATGGAATTTCCTCAGAAAACTAAAAATGGATCTGCCTTTTGATCCAGCAATTCCACTGCTGGGATTATACTCTAGGAATGCCAAATCCCCAATTCAAAAGAACCTATGCACCCCAATTGTTCATAGTGGCCCTATTTATAATAGTCAAGTGCTGGCCCTGGCTGGTGTAGCTCAGTGGATTGAGCGCAGGCCTGCGAACCACACAATCGTGGTTTGATTCCCAGTCAGGGCACATGCCTGGGTTGCAGGCCAGTTCCCAGCAGGGGACTCACGAGAGGCAACCATACACTGATGTTTCTCTCTCCTTCTCTCCTTCCCTTTCTCTCTAAAAATAAATAAATAAAATCTTTGAAAAAAATTCTTTAAAAAAAATAGCCAAGTGCTGGAAACAGCGTAAGTACCCATAAGTAAATGAGTGGATCAAAAAACTGTGGTACATTTACACAATGGAATACTATGCAACAGAAAGAAAGAAGGAGCTTCTACCATTTATGACAGCAAGGATGGAAATAGAGAGCATTATGCTAAGTGAAATAAGCCACAGAGTGAGAGACAAACACCATATCATCTCACCTGTAAGTGGAACCTAATCAATGAAACAAACAAGTGAGTAAAATATAACCAGGAAATAAAGAACAAACTGACAATGACCAGAGAGGAGGGGGAAGGGGGATAACATGGGTCCTTTATATAAGTTCCTTGTCAAGATTTATATAAAGGAACTTATATAAAGGACCCACGAACAAAGACAATGGGGGCAGGAGGGGATTGAATGTGGAAGGTGAGGGGTGGGTAGGACAGGGGAGAGCAAAGGGGGAAAAATGGGGACAACTGTAATTGAACAACAATAAAAAAATAAAAGAAAAATGTTTAATGACTGAGTATTAATACAAACTGTAAGTAATGAAATAGTAAAAACATCCCACTGTTTATATCAAAAAGAAATTAATGTAATGGAAAGTAAATCTCTTTGTTCACTTCATGTTTAAATTAATATCTATTTTAAATTTTACAGATAAGTTCACAGAGTCTGTGAAGAACTCAAATTGGAACATGATTTTTCGGAGGATAATGTCAAGTTTCTGTAACAACAGCAAAGGTCTTCCTACTTACTCTGATGCACCCTGAACAGGAAACTGAGGCTAACCTCAGGAGGGTAATGAGGCACTCCTTCCAAAGATGCGGGGAAATGTTAAGGACGAACCACAGAACATGTCCTCGGAGTCCCCGGAGACATGCCACACAAGAAAGCTGTGCCCCTCTTCTACAAGGGAGTAGCCGTCTAAAACCTGAGGAAGTTGATAAATAGAGAGCGGCAGTCAGCAGGTGCTATGGCCAATAGAAGGGTACAATCAAACCAGGTGAGTTGGTAAGGATGGAGCCAGGTTGTAAGTACACCACTCCCTTTTCTGTCTCTTAATGCAATCAAACTGCAGAAGAATTTTGACTGTTTATTATATACAGCCTGGTATTTAGTTGACACATTGTTATTACTGTTCATTTATCTTTTCTTAAGTTTAATAATTATCAGTATTTCATTTTCCCTTAAAATATCCATCCACATCATGTTCCTGTTTACTTTTTACTATTTTTCCTCAAGATGACATATGTGCCTTATCTTAAATATCTCTCCATTAACTACTATTCTTTCATAAGTGTAAATGTTTTCCTTTGTGACTTTAATTTTCACAGTGCCTTTGGTGTACAGAAGGTATATTTTGTGGGTCCAAGTACATTAATGATTATTATTTCTTCTAGAGATATTTAAGTATTAGAAATATCTTCCTTATCTATTTATTAGCCTAATATATTTGTAAATTTTTTGTGGCATCTGCCATTTAAATATAAATGTAAGTATAAATTTTATATTAGCTCAGAATATTTCTCCTTGGAGGTCTGATAAAAATTCTAAGGTATGTGTGTTTTGTGTGTTTGTCTATATGACTAATCACCCCGATGATTTTTTGAATAACCTATTCCTGTTCATTTTATTATATGCATCATACCACAGTCTCTTTAAAGACTAAGCAAATTGTTTCATTGATCTGTTTATGCCAGCATCACAATGTTTTAATTATTGTAGATTTATCATTTTTGGCTTCTGCTAATGAAAGTCAGTCCGAAGTCTGTTTTTGCTCACCGATGCTCATCTTTTACACCGAATCTTTCATTCCCTTCCATCAATCTTTTCCTACAAAGAGAAGGTAAACCCAACAGAGATCCCGTGTTAAGAAATCTGGGTGTAGAATAGGAAAACAACAATTTGCAGAACTCTTTATCCAAACTCAGGAGTGCACCTCGTCCAATTTGGACCATACAAATCCCTCCTCAAATTGCACTTATGTAAAGTTCAAAGGTAGTCAAGTCACCGGTAAGCCTCTTTGAATTATCATTCATAAAAGTAAAGTGGCTTTACACTTGTCAGAAAATGTATATGAGTAATTGGTTTGATTTCTATGTTTCTAATCAACATAATAGTGTTGAATTGAGAGTTAAAAGCAACCTAAATCAGAGAGAAAAATGATCACCCAGCTTCAGCTCTAATTGATATTAAAGCAAGACTTATTTCCACACTTATAAAAATAAGTGCCAAAGTGTCCAGAAGCGAAGCCTGCTCACGGCGATGAGCATGTTTTCTCCGCGCACATTGGGGAGCGGGGCTCATGAATGCATGATGTTCGTCAGCGCTCTCATTCTCTAGGCCACCTGCTTACTTGCTGTAAGCAACAGACTTGATGATGATATTTTTGTTTCTTCACCCACTAAATTACCTTCATGCCAAAAATGTTCGAATTGGTATTCAGTGCCTTAAAGCATCAACAGCTGATTTTCGTAAGGAAATGAAAATGATAAGTGGGGTTCTTGGCCTAAGCTCTTGCAGGTAGATAAGTTTTGTGACGAGCTCACTGCCTGCCGCCTCTGCGTTGACTCCTGCATCAAGACTCACAAAACCCAATTTAATTTGATTAACCATCCTTCTAACAAGTTGTTAGCAGTATGTACCTTCACCTTCCCCCACCTGAGATGCCTTTTATAAGGTCTAGTGGATAAATTTGACATTCTGCAGGACATGATTTGTCCTTCCAGTTACCGACAAAAAGAACTGGATTTAAAGATGAAAGTGTTGGCGTGAGGGATGACGGGGAGGGCAGAAATGAAAAGGAACGTTTAAGAATGCAGAGGGCCACATGCAGTCAGCGCAGGTCAGCCTGGTAGTGCCCGCCGCAGGGTCCCTGGTTCACATGCTGATTGAGTGAGCCAGAAGAGCCTCATTTAAACCAAGTGGGAAATTATAGTTACCAAATTGACAATTACTTCGTGCGCATATATATCTTTCTTTGCTATGTTTCCGTCATTGCATGGCTCACTTCTGGCCTGAGGACTCTTTCAATTCTTGATTTCATTAGTGTAAAAATATGCCCTCTGAACACTCACTGGCATAACTTCCAGGCAGAAAAATCAACTGTGTGAACCAACCAGAGCATTTGCAGCAGCCCCTGAGCTGCTGTGCCATGGACTGACTGTGCAGACTGCTAATGCTTTGCTGGGATTTCTTTCAACACGAAAACCATCTGATACATCAGCTTTGACAGGATGTGGCACAGCCACACTCTAGAAGAGTAAAATGTTAAGGTCTTTCCCCCCAAAGAGCCAAGTGGCCACATGAGGCTCGCAGAAGCTCCGACAGCCTCTTCACCCTGAGCTGGTCCTCCTGGTGCAAGCCAGGACGTGCTGTGTTACTGGAAACAAGCTGAGGTCCCTGCCCACATGCTTCCTTGCCTCTTCTATACTGCTCATTAAAGTATTTTGTGAGCTACAGTGAGTATGATCTGTTCAATGACTCATTTACCGAAATGTTTATGAGGATCAATTATAGAGAAGTCTTGGCGACAGGTGATACAATTTAAAGGAAAAACAACACAGTTATCTCCTGGCCTTTTCTGCGCTAAGTATCCTGCAAGGGACATAGGTACATTAAATAAGAAGTTACAGTAATGGTTGATGAATACTGTGATAAAATTTGAAGGAGCTATAAGAGCATGTAGCAAGATCACCTAACCTAGTCAGGTGGGACCAGATAATGAATTTAGTAAGTACTTGTTGGGCACCATTAAATGAGTAAGATGACATTTATGCTGGTGTCTGAAAGATAATTTGGCAAAGTTCAGTAAAAAGGTGACGGTTTAGGGGCAGGTATGAAAATTAAGGAGGCAGAGAAAGGAACAAGCATAGGTGAAGACCAAAAGCCAAAGAGAGCAAGGTGTTTCGAGGAATCGAAACAAGGTCAGGACAGATGTCACCAGGGCTGCGACCAGGGGAGTGATCAGAGTGTGGCTGCAAGGGAAGGCCATCCAAGGTCTCCCATGTTCAAGAATCTGAAATGCATCTTTAGGTCATCAGACAGTTATCATGCTCATGAGGTGCCTACTAAAGAGAAGATTTTCTTTTGTAATATTAAAAAACCTCAAATGTATACATTTCTGGGTACTACAAGAAGGTGTCATGTAAAAAATGCATGGCACACGGGAGGTACCCAACAATTTTTAATGATCCTGAAACTGAATGACTTTGTCAGGAATTATAACTTCCTCCACTTGTAATGATTTTGTAATACATATGTGCAAATTTCCTTGTTGAGCATATTAGGAGATAAAGTTTTTATCTTTAAACACTGTTCTTTAACCTTCGGCAAAAGCTGAATTTCAAAAAAACTTAAAGGCACTGAAATAGCTGATTGCGCATTTCTACTGCACTGAAATGTAACTGTGAGCACCTTGAACAGGAGCACCATAAATAAAAATAACTCATCAAGCTGTTTTTCTAACCTAAGCAATGCACAGTAATTAGACCAAGAAATTAAATTCTCTAACATTAAGAATGCAATCCTATACATCAGATTTAGCAATGATTTTTCCAGATATTGATAGATATTACAGTCTGGAAACAGCCTAGTTTGGTCAAATTATAGTCAATGACTAGTGTGCTTGTTTATGTCAAAGGCTGTCTTGCATTAACAAAATCACAATTCAAATTTTCAAGTAAATTTAAATTGAATATTCCAAATATTTAAATATATATGTGTGTCTGGCAAAGAGCTTTATAGGGGAGATTCTCATTTAAAATCTCATAATATGATCTGTATTATGAAACAGTCTTCATAGTTACAAAATGACAGACTTCTGCTGATGACAAAGTATTCATGCTATTCTATTTAAAAATATTGTATTTAAACAACTATAAAATGTGAAATACATACATTTTTTCTATGTGTACATGTAGAACACTATCCAAAGACAATGCTTAATATATAATATAGAGGGGAATTATAAATTGACCGTAATTATCCATTAGAAAATCACAACACTGTTTATAGTGTTCCAGGTGTTCTATTAAATACTTACAGATTTCTTAGCATGTATCAATAATCACCCACATTAGTTTCTACATATGAAGGAAAACTTCATTGATTTTAGCCTCTTCTCCATGTTTCTATGTATCTTGAAGAACACACATATTATTTTTATTTCAATATTTTTACAGGGACCTCAAAAACTACTGAAAATTGTTGGTTTTTGAAAATACCATATATGAGGTCTTTCTGAAAAAAAGTCCAGCCGTTGTTAACATAATGAGGATGGTTTGCACAACAACAGCATAACCTGGCAGCCATGGAGAGTGGCCTGGAACGCACATGTGTGAACAAGGACAACTTCACTGTACTAGTCAGTGGGGGCGGTAGATGCCATTGATTAAGCAGGTGTACTGTGTGGCCGTCACATTCAAAATGACTGAGTGAGTAGAGCAATGAATCTGCATTAAATTTTGCGTTAAGCTTGAAAATTCCTCCACAGAAATTATTTGGATGATTCAGAGGGCTTTCATGGATGATGCAATGAGTGCAGCACAAATAAAAGAGTGGTTGACAATCCATTGAAAGTGATCCACGTTCTAGAAGGTCTGCAACAAGCAGAACACTGAGAATGTTGAACGTGTATGGGCTGCAATCAACAAATATCAGTGGCTGACAGTGTGAGAACTAGAAGCTGATCTGGGAATTCTAAAAACTACCGCGTCTGAGATTTTGATGCAGGACCTTGGCATGAAATGTGTTGTGGCAAAATTTGTTCTGTGGTTCTGCTACCAGAGCAGAAGGAACATTGTGCTGCCATTACTACTGACTTGATTCAAATCACTACAATGAACCAGATCTCCTGAAGAAGGTTATAACCAGAGATGAATCATGGTGTCTATGGCTGTGATCCAGAAACAAAAGCCCAGCCATCCCCATAGAAGTCACCTGGTCCTCCACACCCAAAGAAGGCATGGCAAAGTCACAGCAAGATCATATTAACTGTGTTTTTTGATTGGGAAGGTGTTGTCCATCAAAAGTATGCTTCTTCAGGCCAAACAATTAATAAAGAGTACTACCTCAATGTTATTTGTCAGTTGAGAGATGTGATACAACAAAAACAACCACAGTTATGGGCAACTGGTGATTGGCAGCTTCATCACAACAATGCGCCTGCTCCTGCATCACGTCTCATGCAGAGTTTTTTGATGAAACATCAAATCACCCAGGTGACTCAGCCCCACTGTGGCCCAGATGTGGCTCCCTGTGACTTCTGGCTTTTCCCAAAACTAAAATCACCTTTGAAAGGGGAGACCATCGATGAGATGCAGGAAAATATGACAGAGCAGCTGATGGCGATTCCAATAAAAAAATTCGTAGAGTGTTTTGAACAGTGGAAGAGATGCTGGGAGAACTGTGTAAGGTCCCAAGGTTCCTACTTTGAAGGGGACTGAGGCATCATTGTCCTATGTACAATGTTTTTCATATCTTGTATCTTCTTTAATAAATGTCTCTTTTTTTAATATTACATGGCTGGATATTGTCTGCACAGACCTCATACATATAAATATGCATACACACATCAGTCTATTTCTGTAAGAAAGGACAAAAGGAGGATTGTCTTCCCTCTTCCACTTCGCCTCCAATTAAAAGAGATGGACCCCTGTCACATGGAAGGCTGAGAGCTAAAAAGGGAAGTAGTTTTTCACTACGGCTATGTTTCCCTTGTTCCTTCAGGAAAGTCAAGGCTAGAGAGGCTAAAGAAAGCAACCTTCCTATTGCTGCTTGCCCTTCTATCCTGTGATAGCCTTTCTGCATGTCAACAGATCCCGTCCACAATTCTACGAATAATCCCTTTAACAAATTCTCCTCCACTATGTCACATGTTCTGTGTGAGAGCCTTGCCAGATACAGTAAGAAACACCAGAAATAGTCCCAGGAAACAAACTTTCAAATGGAATTCTGAAAATGGGTTGTTCATCTTTATGAGGGGTGTACAAAAAGCCACTTTGCTGTGGGACAGGGGTACATTGTACAGAGTAGGGAGGTATGTCATGGTTATTCAAATTTTCCCTAGTGACAACATGGGATGAGAGAGATGCAGGTAGAACACAAGATTTAAGAGATTATGCAGCCATGACACATAGCAGCTATGACAGAATTAGCAATAATACAAAAATGATGTCAGCTGGCTGCTTCTGAGAGCAATAAAGAATGCACAAGGATAAAAAGAGAAGTTGAAAACCAACACTTTTCAGTTTAGAAAACAAATGGAAAATGAGAAAAATCTTCACAGCCACTTTGAAGGAACACCATCTTCTATAGTCTTGGGTTGAATATGGCTAAACACCATGCCCAGCCCAGGATATGATTTTAAGTGTTAAAGAGTGGCATCCATCTCCCGTCACCCCGGGACTTACAGGACGACTTACCCACTACCATTTCATCCCATATGACATTTGTCTCAGATGAGGGGACACCTTTTATAGCAAAGGAACTTCAACAACAGATCATTCCCATATAAATCACTAGACTTAACACATGCTCCAGCCTCTGAAGCCAGCTGAGAGACGCCTGTCAAAGTTAAATACAGTACAGCAAAACATGGTATATTCCTTAAGCCAGCAGTCAATACATTGTGCAGAAGTCTACGGGTCCAAAACCAAAGGGGAAGGTAAAAGTGTCCCCCTCACTGATACTAAAGAATAATACACGTGAATTCCTTTGTTCCTTTGTCCAAAAACCCTGCAGTTGAAGCGGTATGAAAGTCCTACTGTGCAAGACAGCAATATTGCCACCAAAGAATACAATCAGGTGTTGACAGAGTTGAACAATGAGGCAACACTATGGCCATTTTGGCGTCCTTGTGCACTGGACGAGTAAGAAGAGAAGGATGTCAAGGACACTGATTTTATCAGCAAGGGGAAACTGAGTTGCTGCTACACTGTGGCGGGGAGGAGTAAGTACAAGTAAAACTGCCTGTGGAAAACAGAGGATTATATGGAATGCCTCTGTGTACACCCCTGTCCAGCAGTCCTGGTCACTGAGGAACTGAGGTAACTCCATGATGAGCAGGAACACTGATTCAGGGAATTCCTTTTATTTTGCTTTAAGAATAAAGGTTTGACTCATCCCCCCAGGAAAAAAAAGTCATTAAGTGGTGATAGTATCACCACTGTCTCAGAAGAGGTGAGAAAAATAAAGTTCTGATTATTGGATTGTCTTTGTGATGAACTACATAAATGGGGGTGCTACTGAAAATGTCTGTTGATACTACTGCCCCCCTTTTCACTTCAGTACCTTATATTAATAGCAATGACGTAGCTAGCACTTTAGACTTACAGATGGTAACATGTTCTAATTGCTGTTTCCTCAAGATGTTACATTATTTAATCAGACATGGGAATTCACTGTTGAGTGCGCAAATCCTCCACCCATATAAAAACCAAGAGTAGATGTAAAAGACAGAAGTGATAGATTATACTGCACATCTTCTATTAATCTACCCCACAGTGGGCACCAGCTGGAGATGAGAGGCAGGAGAAGAGGTGGCTCTATGCTACGGCTTCCTCCCTGCTGGGTCATCTCCAGCTGGCCCTCCACCAAAGCAAGCTCCTCTCCATGTGGCTACTGTCCCCGGGTCTCCTCAAGCAGAGGGAGGTGAAGAGTCACTCACTATTGCTACGTCTGATTCTCCTAAACACTGCCCACCTCTTTGTAATCTTCACTAACTTTCCTCAACTTCTTCGTTTCATTGAAAAAGTTAGCCAAAGGTAAAAGCATGAAATACTTATATACTCTAAACACACTATTTTAACTTAAAGACACAAAAGATTTTCCAATTGTTTAGAATAAGTTTATTACTTTTTGTTTTCCATTATCCTTCGTGCATAAACTACACTCACAATGCACTATTTAATTGTGTCTGATTTCAGGTTTTTAAAGTGGAATAAGAACATTTGTGAAAAAATATCTAAATATTGAATTCCAGATCTTTCTTACTCTTTGTTACTCTTTTTCACCTGTAAATCAACAGGAAAAAAATTTTTATTTTTTCCTGATTATCCTATCTCAAGTCTTTCCAATGCATTCAATGTGATTTGTACAGAAACAACTCTACAGTCTTGTATGAATTTCTTTTATCTGGCATAGTGTATACCTAAAACACACAAAATAACATGTCCCCCTTGCCCAATACGTTTAGGAACAAAATCCATGGACCAAGATAAGCATACAACTCTACAGGTAGGAGAAAAAACAGAAGATGTAGCCTACCAGACACAACGGCTTACATTCCTACGGGAATCAAGAAGAATAGTTCTCTGAGGAATGGTGAACATCAGTGAAGCCAGCACATTGGTTAAGCAGAGACTGGTTAAGAGAGTTACCACAGTTTGCTGTGTATAAGGTGCTTCCATGTATAATGTGCACCCACGTTTCTGGCCCAAACTTTCAGGAAAAAAATCTTTCGCTTAAATCTTATAATTCTATGTTTTATTTATGTATATTTAGAAATAAAACTGATTATCATATCCCAGGGCATTATTTCACATACAAATATCATTAGTGCTTTCTAGAGTTACACTTTTAATGCATAAGCATAAGTAAAAGAATTAAAAACATTTATATAGATACGGAATTAGTACTACCCATGTATAATGCACATCCTTATTTTTCCCTCAAAAATTTGGGCAAAAAGTGCATATTACACATGGCAAAATACAGTACTTTAAGTGCCTCCATGGAAGGGGATGAGAGAGCCCAGAAGAGAGTGCAGAGTGTGACCCACAAGGGCCAGGACAGAATCACAAGGAACACCAGCATATGAGATGGTCACGAGAAGGAGCTGAGAAAGAAGACTAAGGAAGCAAGGTCTGAAATACTGGAGACCTACCAGGAATTACTTGTTACATTAAAAGGCATCTTTCATATTCTAGTGCCGTTCATGCACAAATTACTTTTTATTTATCTTAGCTTGGCTGTGTCCTGCTGACATGTGCGGGAGTCTGCTTCTCAGGGAGCTTGGTGTTTGGGAATGTGCACAAGGTCGTAAATTAAAGAGCCATGGCCGTGAATTCTGCCTCTGATTCTGATATGTCACGCTGACCCTAAGTCTCTGAGCCTCATTCCCTTTAACTGCAAATGTGAATAATTATAACTTAAGACAGTGACCACGAGAATTATGTAAGGTGTCTTCCACAAAACTTACTATTTGTAAGTGCTCAGCAAATGTGCATTTCCTTCTTTCCTCTTTAGGATAATATCTCTAGAATAACACTGTAAAGTGGCTGAATACCGAGAAGGAATTCCAAGCCACCCTTTCACGACATACATGTGAATTGGTGGCTCTTCTTTGCTTTATTCCTAATCAGGGCCACTTACTAGCAATTTCTCTACAACTGAAGGAAAATGTTCTGCATCACAGCCCTGAATACATGCTCTGTGATTTCCTGATTTTATTGATTTTATTTCATGCTTCTTTAGTCATATTTCTCAATTGAGATGTTCTTCCGTGCCATGTCATTTCAATGGCTTATTTGAGCCCCATTCCCTGTGGTAATCTAAAAACCTGAGTTAAAACCCAGTTCTCTGCAGGAGGGCACCTTCCTACAAGGGGTTCACAGAGCTCACGCAGGTGTCCATGAAAGTATCTGCTACAGAAACAGCGCTTCTCCCAAGGGTGCAGTGGAGGAGCTGCACTCTGGTTAATATTACATGCTATGAGAACAGGTTAAAATATGGAAAGAGTGCATCAGTAAATGGATAAAACTAATGTAACCCTTTATGTGATCTAACAGTTAATTTTAGGCACAACACATACATAAATTGTGGAAGAAAGATACAAAATGACAATTTTCTTTCTCTGTCTTATGTATCATTATAAATCCAAGAATCTAAGCCCCTCCTGTCTATGATTTGCTCACAGTGTTACACTGGTCTACCGATCTGATCTACAAGATTCAGACTGTCAAATCGGACCAGCTTTAGAGGCAGCAGTGTGGCAAAATGCAGCTGTAGTCAGCATTAGAAATGTGGTCCATGTTAAAAATTCAGGGGGTTAGCTACTGAGCTGTACCAGGAAAGAGTTTCTACTCAGTTATTATTGTTCTTACAGAAACTCTGGTAATAAGTGCACAAATATTATTTTTTATCATGACAGATCCTGAGATTTATTATACTTCAAACTGTTTTGAAATTTGTATTTATTACAAAAAGTCCAAATGGACAACTCATGTTCAGATGCTTACTTCTGATGTAATAAATGAGTTGAATTAATAAACTCCCTGGCCACTAGCCACCCAATAGTGGACATTACAGCTTTATTATGATGTTGAAAAGAAATAAGAGTAAATCATTTGAAGAATAATTTAAACGGCATTTTGATATTTTTAAAATAATAACATTTCATCAATCAGTTAAATATTTTCAATCCTGTCTTTTAAATTATACTGATTTTAAAAATCTACAAATAAACTTGAGTGTTTCACATGTGCATGTGTGTGCAAAATCTTAATACAGATTTTTAAAAATCAAGAAATCAAGATAATTAAAGAATAAAGAAATGTGTGCATGAGAAAATTTTCTAATTTAAACTGAAATAATTTCATGTAGCTCACTAGCAACTCCTTTACGAGCCCAGATTTCATGCTCTGTGGTTATTGAATCCAACCATAAGTATGAGGCCAAACAGATTTGTTCCTGACAATCACCTGGGGCTGGACATCAGTTTGGAGACTGGAAATCTGCTTCCACCAAATTAACCAGAATTCTAAGCAAAGGTCATTTTTTAAAAGAATTATTTGATGATCCTGTAGAAAAAAACTTCTAAACAAATGCACTAAATAATTAAATGAAAAGTACAACAATTTACAGGTATGTGGTACTGACGTGAATCTCGTCTGGGACCTGGAAGAATCTCTTACTCAGGCTAGTTGGGTCAGCATTCTTACACTCTGCTGGAATCTTGGCTAATTCCACAAGCCATTTACACCAGAGTTTGCTCTAGTACTTTAGCTTTTTCATTAATTTAAAACTGTCTCTTTTCTGCACCTCGCCTTTCCCACATTTTCTGCATGCTCTCTTGTGTTTTTCCTGCTTTTTTGCTCAGCTCCTGAAATCTACTGTGAATAATTTAGTTCAGGAACTCTGCGTGCACTGAATGGTTTTCTTTGTTGAGGTTTCTCCAACATGAAATTCACCATTTGTGTTTTTTATTTGCTTTTAATCCTCACCCAAGGATATGCTTTTATTGATTTTTAAAGAGAGAGAAAGGGAGAGAAAGAAATATCAGTGTAATAGAGAAACATCGATCGGTTGCCTCCCATGTACACCCTGACCAGGGATCAAACCCTCAACCCGGGCCTGTGCCCTCAGTGAGAATCAAGCCTTCAACCTTTTATTCTACAGGATGTCCAAGGTGTACTTTTAGTGTACAGGATGACGCTTCAACCCATGAAACCACCCAGCTAGGGCCACCATTTGGTTTTATGAATGCATCCAAATTAAAGTCTGCATACTTCTCGAAAGCCCAGTCATCTGCACTTTGTCCCTGACAAACAGCCCTCCTGCACGGTGAGAAGAAATAATTTTCCCCAGGATGCTATGGCTTAGAGCAGAAAGTCAGGAGTAGGGTCACCTGGCTTGGTCTGCTCTCAAAGGAAAAGGCAGCCTTCCAAAACACCCTCTTTCTATGGCACATTCATTTCCACACTAAAGTGGGATATCAGAAATTACAGTGGCCAGACATAGTTGCCACTTTGGGATTTTTAGAAGTTCATGACTGAAACATGTATTTGAATATCACTAAGATATCTGACAAAACTTTTCATTTGAACTGACAAAATGGTGAAATGTGGACTCAATATGCTTAAACGACTTTGCATTTTTATTTATCTACCGTTTTCTAAAGCTACTGGATTGATTTCTACCATGAGTGACATTTACATGTTGTGGCAGAATCCTGGCCACCGCTGTTCTGTTCAGCACTTTTATTGATTTCTTGAATTAGAATACAGAAAGAATACTTACAATCAAGGAAATACAAGAAAAAGTAGCTTAAAATTTATGTTACAAACTGAGTCTACTGAAATAATTTTTTGAGATAGGTTTATGTAAAAAATTACAGCTAGTAGGAGATCAGCTATTTCTCCACTTTCGTTGATTTCCAATATTGTACATTACCCTTAAAGACCAGTTCTTGTTGCTAACAATTGTTGAGCAATGAACTGTGTTACTTAAGGAGTATGTTTTGACCATCACCTATAGCTCTGAAATCAGACTGCTTGAGTATGGATTATGGGCTCCATTCTCACCAGCTGTGTAACTTTATTTACGTTATTTAACCTCTCTGTGCCTTGAGTAATAATACTAGTATCTATCTTCTATGGCTCCTGGAAGAAATAAATAACATAATGAATGCAAATCATTTAAGCAATGCCTGCCAGACGGTTTGTGCTCAGTAAGTCCCAGGGATTACTATTATCTTTTCTAAATAGATTTGCAAATGGGATATGTTTTCTTCTACATTCAAGCTTAAATTTTATCTTCAATAAAAGTGATATAGTAAGATAAATCCTCACTTACCTTAAACTCATTTTAAATTTGTGCTTGAATGTTGGCTTATGCATTCACACAGTAGTAAAGTCTTGGGAGATATCCTCAAACGAGACAGCCCACACTTCACCACTGTGAAAAGAAATGAGCAGTTCAAAAGAAAATTAGATTAAATCCTTAAATTAAATTCCAGATTAAAAAAAGATCCTAGTAGAAAATGTACCAGTATGGCTTGCTATTAAGATCTAATATTTTCCCAATTGTGTAGCAATGGGGGTTGGGGGAGCATCCCTCAGGCCCTCTCATGAAAAGATTTGGATAAACGGCTTAAATAGACAGTGTGTGAAGCTGCCTCTGTAACATCAAAATTACCTCCAACTTAATTTTACTCATTCAAAGAAAGAAATTACTTTATTTTTAAGTTAAGATGAGGTTCCTTTGTAATATAATAATTGGCAGCCGACATTATTTAGCTTCATATGCAGTAATACTAAATGTATTTTGTGGGTTATTAAATTGGTGGGATCATTAAGACCTTGGAGAATAAAAAGAGACAATTGCTTTATTTTCCTCCTGCTTTCCTCTGTGACTTGAATTTTCAGATTTTATTTACAAAGTGACTTTTGTATTGAAAAGAAAATAAAAATTATGATTTTTACCCGGAAAGACTGTGAAAGCAAAGTTAATACAGTAAAATAAAAAAGTGAACCAGAGTAAGATGTTTGATTTCCATTTCATCCACTTATCCTTTCTATAGAAGAGAAGAAAAATGGATATTTACCTTGAATATCAGAGAGTTTGACATGTTCTTACCTAAATATGTCTTCAGGAGAACATTTTCAAAATTCTTATATAAACATCTCCCTATGAACACTTTTCTAAGGGTTATTTTTAACTAAACCTACGAGCTCTGTGAGAGGGAGTCACTTTGCCTTTCTAGGAAGCACTCAGCTCACACAAAATAGCTCATCCTGAAAACACAGCTGTAATGCTAAACAATTTTAACAAAATTGGGGGACATTAAAATTATAAAGAATAGTGAATACAAATATGTTATATAAGGACAAAGTAAGAATGATATTTGAGAAGGAAGAGTTTATTTCTGATCCTACAGAGAACAAAGGGAAATCCAAGAAGAGTTCTTTGAACATGAGACTCAGACCTGCAGCCTTACAGAAAACACAGATATGCACAAATCACCCTTCATCAAATCATCTCAGTGGTTCAGTCCACATGCCTTTAATATATGCACTGTCTCCACTCCACCACTGTTGATTCCTCTATATTACTGTAAACTGAATTTTTATTATTTATGTATATGATTCTCATTATTCTACTATAACTGCTCTCAGGGAAAACAATGCCCCCCTGCCCCAATTAATGTCTTTTTCCTCTTCTCCCTCATTATTCTAGTTGTCCTCTCAGCAGAAAAATATTATAGATGCTGCTCCTTCCTTGGTCATAGCCTGTTTCTGGTCTCCCTTACACATAGAGAGAAGTCTTTATCGTTCTTTGTAGATCACTTGCTAAATCTACGTGTGAGTACTGCTCTGGTCCCAAGTAACATAGAAGGAGTGTAGTGAACCAGCACTGGTAAAGAATTTGCAGTTTGAATCAACTGAGTTTGTATCTTCAATGGGTTAAATATTCTCCACAAAAGTATATATGTTTTCAAAAGGAAGAAACTAGAATACTGGTATCAAAAATACTGCTTTTTTCTCAGCAAAGGGGAATTCTCAAGAGTAATACTTCCTATGAGGACTGAGTTCATTTTTATACACACTGAAACAATGACATCACCACACCGCCATCTTCTTCCCTGTCTGTCACCTCCCATTACGGGAGACCTGCCTCCCTGCTTGTATCCCTTTCTGCTCACCCAGCCCCACCCTACTTCCTTGGGCCCTCCTCGGCAGCAGCCTCTATTCCTTCTACTGACTCTCTTACTGAGCCTTTAGGTCTCAGATTATCTGTGGCTTCTTCTGGGGAACTTCCTAGCCAGGCCATGTTGATTCATGCTGCTTTTCAATGCTCACCAATACCCCACATGCATTTCTATGGTTTACTCGACAGACTTTATTAAAACCCTCAGATTCTATGTCAGTTTCTCCCCCAGCTCTGTGAGCCCCAGAGGGCAATGGTGGTCTCCTATTTAGTTTTTTGTCCATTGGCCTCGACATAATGTTTGACCTATAATAAATGGTCTGTAAATATCTGAATCCATAAATAGATAAATGAATAAACAAATACTGAATTTAAGATTCCTGATGATACTATCCTAAAATTCATCATCAATGAGATTAAGTTTAGTAAACACATAATCCATTTTTTGGACTTCAAAAACTGTCCACCACAATCTTATTAATGTGTACTTCTATCTTTTTACTATGACTACTGATTAATCAACTTTATACATTGATATTCTTTGGAGTGGTTTACTGCACACAGCATGTCATTTTGTTTACAGAGTCTCGAAGAAAGATACTGTGAACAAGGTCATGCATCCCCTCCCTGGAAGGGTTTGATAAATCTGAGTGCTCACAGGACAGAGATATTATAAAATATCAGCAGAGGTGGAATGACGGATTCAAATGAAAGGCAAGATCAATTTCAAATCAGCCAGACAGCAAATTTCAACAACATGTTCTGTTATGTCAACTCAGGTGCCATTAGAAAAAGAAGGGTGATTTTCAAAGTTTTGTTTTATTGCTGAAAAAGTCACACTTTTTTTTTAATCCAGTGCGGTAACTTAGGCAAAGTAATCCATTTACCTCAACAATTCTATCTAACAGGCTTGTGTCTGAGACTGCATGGACAACCCTCCTCGTTACTGATGTCACCACTAGGACAGGACATCAGTAACTTACTAAAAATTCTATTCTAAAAGAATTTTTCAGGGGCCCATTTTCTGGGAGCCTCAAGTATTTTATAACTTGAAAATATAATGAATAATGTAAAAGATATCAGATAAAATAAATATGGGTTGTGATCATAAGATTAAATTCCACCTTCAAATATCTCCTTTTTTCCTTAGCTATGTCCTGTAAAAGTTGTTTTCTCAGGCAAAAAGACCAGTTTGGTCAATGTAGGCACCAGAGTATAAGGACTTCTAAACAAAAAAAAAAAATGTGTTGGTGCCTTAGCCATCTAAACAACTGCCTCAAATTTCGTATTTTTGTTCTGTTTGCTGAGACATTTGAACAAAACTTGTGCATCTCACACTGAAGTTGGTCATTTGTATCCAGCCCACTGTAGAACCTGAACAGGGACCAGGAGACAGACAGAACTGAGAACATTTCATTATCAGAAGGGAGAAGAGCACTATATTCAGCATGACTTAAAGAAAAGTTTATTTCATACTTACTATGGAGGCTTATATTTATAATTACTAGGTTGAGCTGTTTTCTCCAACTTAATCATTTAAAGGATGCTATTTTATCGTATTTTCTTAATCATTTAAAGACTGCTATCTTGTCATAAATTGTATTTCCTTAGGATCAGGAACATATGGCTTTTAAGAATTTCTCTTTTGAGCCAGATAAATACATTATTGTGTAGTGATGAACATTAAATCATGATTTTATGTCTTTTCATATTCTATAAAAGAAGACAGACCTTTAATAGAGGAAAAGAAATGAAAAAGAAAGAATTGATTAGGTATAAAATTCACAGTGACTGCATGTATCATGAGTGGAACATATTCATTAAATACAATTGTGGCATAATTTGTTTCTTAAGGAAGTAATAGAGGAATGCACTGTGGAAAGAATACTGGGTGAGATGAGAATGTTATTCAGGTTATCCTCATAATCAAACAGATAGAACTGCTCTACATGAGAGAATCGCAGGTCTGTAACAGACTCAAACACAAAACTACCAAAATAGTATTATGACTTTTTTTCACCAGTTGCAAAAAAAATGACTGATTTGTTTAATTTCAGCAAAATAACCACTCTTAATGTTTGTGTTCCTCTTCTGTAAACAGGTAGAACTGTAGCATGTAATTCACCAGACCAAATGAAGTGAATCACAAACTACACAGATATTGTTAAAGATAAAAAATGGTTATATCTCAGTGCATAATAGAAAAGCTGCATCATCTACACAGTTACACTGGCAGGCTTTAGCACAGTTATATGGGTAATGAATTTCCTTTTATTTGTTTAAAAAAAACAAAAATCCAGAATTGTGTATAAAAAGGACTTTTTTTTAATTGTATAGAAGCTCTTATGAAATATGATTCTGTCTACTTTTTAAAAAACCTATAGCTGCAAAGGTTTTATTTAAAAGATTTTTAAAAAGCAGAAACTTTCAAAAAATAAAAATCATTCTAAAATCTCAATATCCAGATACCATTACTGCTGTCATAGATATGTATACACAATGCAAAGCATATTTTTAAAATAGTATTACAGGTACTGTGGTACAACAAATAACTTTCAGCTAACTTTTTTCCACTTAATATTATATAATGTCCTTTTTAAATCAATACAAACAGGTCCACCTGCTTCTTTAAAAAATCCTAGAGTGATATAAATAGTAATTAATTTGACTACTGCCCTCTTAACGGACCTTTTAGATTAGCCCAATATACTGTTACCACTGACAATGTTACAGTAGGTACCTTTCTATATGCTCATATTGTATGTGCATTTTAAATTTTGAGAAATTATCAAATCAGCCAAATGTATAGGATTATTTTTCTCCACATTTTGTCATTACTGAGAATCTTAACTACTCTAATCTTAGCAAGTTTGACAAGCAAAATCAATGCCATGGTTTTCATCTACATTTATTGTTAGGGACACCAAATGATCTTTTAAGGTAATGTTAGGATTCCTCTGCCAAATTGTCTATTGGTCTGGTCATTGCTTATTTTTAAGCAATTAGATTTATCATTAATGGAGTTCATGAAAACCTATGAGGAAAAGTACTGTTGTGGACTGAATGTATATCTCTCCAAAAATTTCGTGTATGGAAGCCCTAACTCCGGTGTGACTGCATTCGGAGTAAAGAAATGATTAAGGTTAAATGAGGTCCTAAGGATGGGGCTCTGATTCAATACCACTGATGTCCAATTAAGAGACACCAGGTCCATCACCCTCTGCACACATGCACCAAGCAAGGTAAGGCCATGTGAGGACACAGAAAGAAGGCAGCTGTCTACAAGCCAGGCAGAGGTCCCTCACTGAAGACCAAATTAACCAGAACCTTCCTGTTGGATTTCTAGCCTCCAGAACTGTGGGAAAATAAATCTCTATCATCTAAGCCACCTAGTCTATCACATTTTGATCAATATTTGATATTTTGGATCCTAATTCAGTCAAAATTGGTGAGCATATTAGTTTTCTGTGCTGCATAACATACTACCACAAACATAGCACTTTAAAACTACACTCATGTATCGTGTATTATTGTGGTTTCCATAGGTCAGAAGTTCAGTCACAGCCTACCTGGGTTCTCTGCTTCAGGATCTCCCCAGGCTAAAATCCAGGTGTCCGCCAGGACAGTGGTTTCCTCAGACACCTGAATGGGAAAGCATGATTCCAAACACTCTCAGGATGTGAGCGTAATTATTTTCTTGCAGTTGTAAGTCTGAGCTTTTTTTCTTTCTGTTAATGAAGGGTCATTCTCAGCTGCTACAGGCCACCCCTGGTTCCTTGTTACGTGGCCTTCTCCACAGGACCTCTCACAGTATGGTATTTTCATTCTTCAAAACGGTGATACAGAGAGTTCCCTATTTCAGGGAGAGCTCAGTTCCTGCTTTAAGGGTCTTCATTTCTTTTTAAAGTCCCCGTCCAAGGATACTTTTTTCATTGCTTTTAGAGAGAGAGGAAAGGAAAGAAGGGACACAGAGAAACACTGACGTGAAAAACCTTGACTGGCTGCCTCCTGGGACTTTCACATGCCTGGACGAGGACCCACAATCTAGATAGGTGCCCTGACCAGGAACTGGACCTGCAACCCTCTGGTTAAGGGATGACACTTCAACCAACTGAGCCACACCAACCACACCAAGGGTCTTCATTTGATTAAGCCAGATCCACCCAGGAACATCTCTCTTCTGATTAACATGAAATCAACCGATTTGACACCTTAAAACTGCATCTGTAACAATCCCTTCACCTTTTCCAGATTCTCATGGACAGAAGCAAGGCACAAGGCCCACCTGGACTCAAAGGGAGAATTACACGGGGTGTGGACACAAGAAAGGGGGAGCAGGAATCATGGAGTATGTCCTGAAGTATGATCATCAGAGTGAGTATTTTGTGTTTTCCTTTAACTCTGAAATCAATGTCTTTTTTCACTAACTTCTGACAATCTGTGCTGTGGAATTCTAGGAACAGCAAAGGTGGTCATCTAGGAGCTATGGGAGAAGAACAGAAAGAGTACAGTAACAGGAAATGAGAGGTGATTGGAGAATGGGAGAGTTACGCATGCAGTGAATAGAAGAGTTATGTTGAATAATGACTTTATGTGAAAGAAAAGGGAATGAGTTTTAGCTCTCTCTCATACCACATCCAGTCTTACTATGTGAGAAAACTCCACGTTTCTCAATTTTATTTTCCTCTCAATAAGGCACCCAGTTTTTCTTGCCAATGACGGTACCATCATAGTGCCTCTTATTCATCCTTCATGCCCCAGCTGAAGTGAGAAATTACATTGTCTGACACCAATTTGTTTCTTCCTCCCTCACAGTTTGAAGACTGAGCCTCATACGTATAAGTCAGAGAATCTCCCAGCCACTTGAGACTACAGCAAGTCCCTGACACTACACCTTGGGGTAGTAGAGAACCTTCTCCAATATCTGCAGACATTAAGTGCTTCCACCCTAGGACCTCTCTGCCTGAGTCTCCATTGAGATTTTCTGTATTCAATCTCCTTTCACATCACCCTCTGCAAGTCTCTCTTCACATTATTCTGAGATTACTGAACTCAGTGGTAATTTTAAAGGGAGAAAGAGAATGTTTTCAAGGTGGAGATAAAGGGTGTGCTTACATGATAGGAATTTACACAATTTGATTGTAAACATGATGACCCTATTAAAATGCTTGCCAGCTTCACTTCATCTCGCCTCACACAACATCATCTCACTGGGCCTCTATTCTCTTTGTCTCATCAGTTGTTTATATCTTTTGTCCATTTCAAATGAGAAAGGAAAACATAAAAGCATCAAAAAAATATCTGATTTCCCCATACTGAGCAGCTCTTAATGGTGATTTGATGTTGTGGACACTCATGTCCTGGTATTTTGCCTCCCAGCTTACTTTGCCTATTAATGTATTTCCCTTAAAATATTTCCTTCCAAGACTTCCGCCAAGATGGAGGAATAGGTGGAAGCACTGCGCCTTCTCACACAACCAAGTTTAAAAACAACAAAGTTTTAGCAACAAAAACACAGCCAAACCACAGAAAATTGAACTACACGAAAGTCTGACAACGAACCCTTCAGCCAAACCAGTAAGAGGGGCAGAGCCAGCAGCAGAGCGGGGTCAGGCTGGAAAGATCCACCGAACCAACCAGGCATGTCGGCAGCTGTGGGTGGATCCCAGGTGTGGAGTAACAGGCAGACGTATGGAGGGCTGACCACAGTCACATAGTCAAGCGCAGATAAACCGGTGAAGGAGCAAAGCGGTGAGACAGACCGTGCAGGCCCCAGTGGCAGAAAGTGGCAGAAAGTGACAGAGGGGACTGCCATTGTCCCTCTCTGACCCCGCCTCCACATACAGCGTCACAAACCAGCAACTTGGGTGGCCCCGCCCTGGTGAACACCTCCTCGTACATAACAGGCATGAACAGATCAAAATATGGTTCAAGAACAACTCAGAGCCCTAGAGCCGATAAATCTAACCGATAAAGAAATAGCCAAACTTTCAGATGCACAGTTTAAAACACTGGTGATCAGGATGCTCACAGAACTGGTTGATTTTAGTCACAAATTAGAGGAACATATGAAGGCTAAACTAATTAAAATGAATGGAAATGTACAGGAAACCAATAGTGATGGAAAGGAAACTGGGACTCAAATCAAAGGAGTGATTTGAATTTCCAGAAAGAGGAAAAAAATGACCAAACAGAAAAGGATGAAGAAACAAGAGGAGAGGCTTAGGAACCTCCAGGACATCTTTAAACATTCCAACATCCGAATTATAGGAGTACCAAAAGGGGAAGAGGAACACCCACGAGTGGAAAACTTATTTGAACAAATAATAAAGGAGAATTTCCCCAATCTGGCAAAGGAAATAGACTTCCAGGAAATCCAGGAACCTCAGAGAGTCCCAAAGAAGTTGGACCCAAGAGACTTCCGCCAAGATGGAGGTGTAGGTGGAACCACCTTGCCTCTGTGCACAACCAAATCTAAGAACAACTATTTTTAACAACAATAAACACAACCAAGCTACACAGAAAATCGACAATACGGAGTCCAAAGACAACTAAATGCTCAGCTAAACCGGTAAGAGGAGCAAAGCCAGCAGCGGAGCAGGTTGGCAAGAAAAAATCCCCGAACGGCTGGTGCACGAGCAGCCGAAGGCGCAGATCACGGGCTGGCTACGGGAGCGCACAGGGAAGACGTGCAGTGGGCTGTCTGCGGTCGGTCGCACATCTGCCTGCGGTTAAACCACTGAGGAGGGGAGCCTGCACGGGGCAGCAGGCTTGCACAATTACGATCGGATAAACAGGCCCAGGGCGAGTGGTGTGACTGGACGCACAGGGCTAGCGGGGAGGACCGCCATTGCTCCCTCTCTGACCACGCCCCCACACACAGCTTCACAAACCAGCGACCTGGGTCGCCCCGTCCTGGTAAACAACTAAGGCTTCGCTCCGCTCACTTAACGGCACGAATAGACCAAAAATGGCTCTAGGACAACTCAGAGCCCCAGAACCGATCAATCTAAGTGATGAAGAAATGGCCAGTCTTTCAGATACACAGTTCGAAACACTGGTTATCAGGATCCTTACAGAACTGGTTGATTTTAGTCACAAATTAGAGAAATGTATGGAAGCTAAACTAATTGAAATGAATGGTAATACAAAGGAAACCAATAGTAATGGAAAGGAGATTGGGACTCAAATCAAGGGAGTGGACCAGAAGGAAGAAAAAAATGATCAAACAGAAAAGAATGAAGAAATAAGAATTCAGAAAACTGAGGAGAAGCTTAGGAACCTCCAGGACATCTTTAAACGTTCCAACATTCGAATAATAGGGGTACCAGAAGGGGAAGAGTCATGAGTGGAAACCTTATTTGAACAAATAATAAAAGAGAACTTCCCCATTCTGGCAGAGGAAATAGACTTCCAGGAAATCCAGGAAGCTCAGAGAGTCCCAAAGAAGTTGGACCCAAGGAGGAACACACCAAGGCACATCATCATTACATTAGCCAAGATTAAAACGAAGGAGAGAATCCTAGAAGCAGCAAGAGATAAGGGGACAGTCACCTACAAAGGAGTTCCCATCAGACTGTCAGCTGATTTCTCAAAAGAGACCTTACAGGCAAGAAGGGGCTGGAAAGAGGTATTCCAAGTCATGAAAACCAAAGACCTACAACCAAGATTGCTCTACCCAGCAAACTTTTCATTTAGAATGGAAGGGCAGATAAAGTGCTTCTCAGATAAGACCAAATTCAAGGAGTTCATCATCACCAAGCCCTTATTCTATGAAATGTTAAAGGGACTTACCTAAGAAAAAGAAGATAAAAAAGATAAACAGTGAAAGGACAGCAAACTCACAGTTAGTAACAACCACACCTAAAACAAAAGCAAACTAAGAGGACAGCTAGATCAGGAGCAGAACCATAGAAATGAAGATCACATGGAGGGTTAGCAACAGGGGAGTGGGAGGAGGAGATGGGGGGAGAAGGTACAGAAAATAAGTAGCATAGACAGTAGATAGAAAATAGATAGGGGGGAGGGTAAGAATAGTAGGGGAAATAGAGAATCTAAATAATTTGAGACACGTGTTCATGAACTAAAGGGGGAAATGGGGGGGTGTGCAGGGTGGAGGGGAATGGAGGGGGGGAACAGAACAAATGTAATGGCATAATCAATAAAAAAGTTTGAAAAAAAAAAAGAAGTTGGACCCAAGAAGGAACATACCAAGGCACATCATAATTACATTACCCAAGATTAAAATGAAGGAGAGAATTCTAGAAGCAGCAAGAGATAAGGGAACAGTCATCTACAAAGGAGTTCCCATCAGACTGTCAGCTCATTTCTCAAAAGAGACCTTACAGGCAAGAACGGGCTGGAAAGAAGTATTCCAAATCATGAAATCCAAAGACCTACATCCAAGATTGATCTATCCAGCACAGCTTTCATTTAGAATGGAAGGGCAGATAAAGTGTTTCTCAGATAAGATCAAATTCAAAAAGTTCATCATCATCAAGCCATTATTATACAAAATGTTAAAGGGACTTACCTAAGAAAAAGAAGATGAAAAAGATGAACAGTGAAAGGACAGCAAACTCACAGTTATTAAGAACCACACCTAAAACAAAAACAAACTAAGAGGATAGCTAGATCAGGAGCAGAACCATAGAAATGAAGATCACATGGAGGGTTAGCAACAGGGGAGTGGGAGAAGGAGAAGGGGGGAAAAGGTACAGAAAATAAGTAGCATAGATGATAGAAAATACATGGGGGGAGGGCAAGAATAGTATGGGAAATATAGAATCTAAAGAACTTGAGACATGTGGTCATAAACTAAAGGGGGGAATGGTGGGTGAGGGGTGTGCAGGGTGGAGGGAAATGAAGGGAGGAAATAGAACGGTAATGGCATAATCAATAAAATATATTTAAAAAAATTTTTTTAATTTCCTTCCATAAATGGAGACCTCATGCTTGTTGTCAAGATAATAAAAGTTACATACTAGGGGCATGTTTATACTCTTCCTATACTGGAGCTTCCGGGGGGTGCTTATGCAATATGTCTTACTCATCTTAGGAACACCCAGCCCAGCTCGTGTCCATCAAGCCTTCCACACTTATGTGCTGATCAGAAGAAAGATATATTGAAACTTAGCAAGTTCACACAGTAAATGTTATATGAGTGTAACCTGGGTTCCTTGTTAAATTTCAGAAACTTTTATTTCCTTCAATGTTTGCAGGGCTTCAGGAACATGGAACTTCAAAAAAAAAGTAGCATGAAATACATCATATTATAGCACACACCACACTCCCAGACCTAGCATCTCCAGTACACATCATTGTATATGACACATCACATCTCAGAACACACCGTCCACACACCACGTAATCAACTACTGCCATATTGTACATGGTACCCTGAACACTGCATGCCACAGCACGCACATGCACCCACACTTACGCACCACCTCTATCATCCTAGTACATCAAACTATACCACAGAGCACAACACACACTACACCACACACCCCACCCTCCACATCAACCATCCCCAACCAGCCACATCACACTAGCCACTCTACACACCATGCCACTTCCAACACACCACGGCACACACCATCCCTCCCTTACCATCATAATATACCACATCTATCCATCCCACACCAAACATGCAAATACAAATTATCCGAATGCTGTATATTTGGTTCTAGCTTAATCCTAAGTAAAAACAGGGAATGCTAAAACTCAAGGACATCTCATCTACTGCTGTTTTATGGCATTTGAATGTTGACCTAAATAAAAATTATGGACTTCAGGAAGATATTTATATCCATATTTATAAAATATGAAGTTACAAGTAAAACTGGAGTTATATAAGTAAGCCAGAAAACTGAGATGGGAAAGGAAAACTAAAGTTGAATACTGATATTTGGTGGATAATCAGGCTCTTAAGATAAAGTTTGGTATACTGGTTTGTCCACTAATCACTCTTCTCAGACCAATAGCATTTATCATAATATGAATAATACTTTGCTTGCCTTGTCTTTTAACCTAGTTGATAAAGGTAGGATCAAATATTCTGCTTGTTTGCTCAGAATTTCTCCTAGCACCTGGCACACTGTAGGCATTCAAATGATTTTTATTGAATCATGGCTTTGAAGAGGGATATTATGTTGTTATTATAAAAGTAATTAAAACATAATTTCAAGATACATCTGATGTGCTCTAAGTCTAAAAAAATTAAATAATATTGTTAGGGGACTTTTCAAGGCCTTGCTCCCTCAGTCATTCTCATTCCCTTGCAAATTTATGGGAAATTTTAGGGCATTTAATTTTAAACAGACTTGTGTAACAGACTTCAAGTTAAATAAAAGTAGATTTCCCTGGGATTTAAAACTGTTTTTCAGGAACATGTATAAAGGACACATGGACAAAACCAAAGAGGGGATAGGATCAAGGGTGGGAAGTGGAGGTGGCTAGAGTCGGGGGAGTGGTAGGAGGAAAATGGAGGAAATTGTATTTGAACAACAATAAAAAATATGAAAAAAAATTTTTAAGTGGGTAACTTTCTAATCAATTATGCATATAGTTCACTTGACTTGTCCTTCACAGCAGAGAATTTCTAATGGTGTTTAAAGTTGGGAAAGCCATGAACAGTCTTTCCACCATATGCTATCGTTTTCTTTAATTACAGTCCTATTTGGTTTCTTAATGAAGTAAAAATAAAATCCAATATATAAATGTTATGACATTTAGGGATATCTAATTCATGTTCTCATCCTATGATTGATTTTCCTTAATGAAGAATTAGAGTGGGTTAAAGCCTATAAAACCAAATATGTTCTAAGCCCTTCAACATATCAGTTTTCAAATAATTGTGTTTCCCTCTTTTTTCAAAGCCATTCAAGTACAGCATTTTATAGCTCCTATGAGGCCATCATCTTGAGCACAGGTATCTTCATGAAAATGCAATCAATGTAATTTATCATGCACTTGAATTTGAAAAAGACCAGTTTGAACTGCACATTAACTCTGAAGCCAACCACACTGAGTCTTATTTATTGTGCACATACTTTTCTGTCACCTCACTGTATTCTTCTCTATCTCATGAGTTAGCTAATGAAAAATGAGACAAGAAATGGCATAAAATATCTCCACTAAATTGTAAAATTTGAAACCTATATTGCCTAATATTAAATAGTGATTATAAGTATTTTAGTTTGAGCAATCATGTATTACAATATAGGTTTGAAATTGTATATGCTTAAGAACATTTGAATATAAAATAATAGTTTGAGAATATTTTAATACACAAACTGAAAGTGAGGTAGTTCTGTTTTTGTGTTGTTACTCTTGATTTAACCTTTCAAAATATCCTAGGAAATGGCTAGTTAAACCATAACCAGTATATGTTTTCCCTCTATGTATTGTGTTGTAATAGATATGTCAACAGGAGCAGCAGACAGAACTCTACAATTACTCCCTATGATCCACACCTTTGTATAGCCCCGTCCTGTTGAGTGTGGAAGGTACTGAAGAATATGACAGAATATGATTAAGTTGTGTTATGTATGACAGTTGACTTTTGAAAAGGGCGATGATCCCCCCTGGGCCTGACCTAATCAGATGAGGTCTAAACACAGACTAGACTGTGCCTAGAGAAGGAGATGTGGAAGGTGGGGGGATTTGACTTGAGAGTTTCTGTTGCTGGCTTTGGAGATGAAGAGGGCCACATGAAAAATTATCTCACAATATATCACAGCCTAAATGAGTGATAAAACTGCAAACACTTAACAATAATATATGAGAAAATATCTATAATCTGGGTTATACAAAATCTTCTTGGATACAAGAATAACACCAATAATATCATCCAAAAAATTTTAAAAATGGAGTTTATCAAAATTAAAGACATTTGTGTTTTAGAAATCATTAAGAAAATTTAAAGATAAACATCAAACTAGTATAAAATTGAAAAATCTAACATCTCATAAAGGAATTATATCAAAATAACTATAAAAATTTATTTTATTTTTATATATTTTATTGATAATGCCATTACAGTTGTCCCATTTCCCCCCTTCATTCCCCTCCACCCTGCACACCCCTTCCCCATCGACATTCCCTCCTTTAGTTCATGCCCATGCATCATAAGTTCTTTAGCTTCTACACTTCCCACACTACTCTTGCCCTCCCCCTGTCTATTTTCTCCTCACCCTCTATGCTACTTATTCTCTGTACCTTCTTCCCCCTTCTCCTCTTCCCACTTTCCTGTTGCTAACCCTCCACGTGATTTCCATTTCTATGGTTCTGCTCCTGATCTAGCTGTCCTCTTAGATTGCTTTTGTTTTAGGTGTGGTTCTTAATAACTGTGAGTTTGCTGTCCTTTCACTGTTCATATTTTTTATCTTCTTTTTCTTAGATAAGTCCCTTTAACATTTTGTATAATAATGGCTTGGTGATGATGAACTCTTTGAACTTGACTTTATCTGCAAAGCACTTTATCTGCCCTTCCATTCTAAATGAAAGCTGTGCTGGATAGATCAATCTTGGATGTAGGTCTTTGGATTTCATGACTTGGAATACTTCTTTCCAGCCCCTTCTTGCCTGTAAAGTCTCTTTTGAGAAATCAGCTGACAGTCTGATGAGAACTCCTTTGTAGGTGACTGTCCCCTTACCTCTTGCTGCTTCTAGAATTCTCTCCTTCATTTTAATCTTGGCTGATGTAATTATGCCAAGGTGTGTTCCTCCTTGGGTCCACCTTCTCTGGGACTCTCTGAGCTTCCTGGGCTTCCTGGAAGTCTATTTCCTTTGCCAGATTGGGGAAATTCTCCTTTATTATTTGGTCAAATAAGTTTTCCACTTGTTGCTCTTCCTTTTCTGCTTCTGCTACCCCTATAGTTAGAATATTGGAATGTTTAAAGATGTCCTGGAGGTTCCTAAGCCTCACCTCATTTTTTTTTTAATTCTTATTTCTTCATTCTTTTCTGTTTGGTTGTTTCTTTCTTCCTTCTGGTCCACTCCCTTGATTTAAGTCTTAATTTTCTTTCCATCACTATTGGTTCCCTGTGCATTTTCCTACATTTCCCTAAGTATAGCCTTCATTTATTCATCTAATTTGTGACCAAAATCAACCAATTCTGTGAACATCCTGATCACGAGTGCTTTGAACTGTGCATCTGATAGACTGGCTATCTCTTGGTCGCTTAGAAGTGTTGGCTCTGGGGCTTTGAGTTGTTCTTCTGCTTGAGCCATAATGTTTTGGTCTGTTCGCATCTGTTACATATGAGGGGCGAAAGCTTAGGTGTTCACTGGGGCTGGTCAGCCCAGTCCCTGGATTGTGATGCTATATGTGGGGGTGGGGTCAGAGAGAGAGCAATGGCATTTGTTCCACACTCTCTCGGATTTCAGTCCCCTCTGCTGCTTCCCAAAAGCAAATTGGGCCTTTCTGGTGCTGGTTCCTGGATGGGTGGGCTTGTGTATGTTCTAGGACTCTGTGGGTCTCTCCAACAAACTCTCCTGTGAGGCTGGGAGTCTCTCCTGGCACCTCAGCCCCCACAACTCTTTTCAGTTGTTGCTTTTAGGCTTTATTTCCTGTTGCTGGGGCCCTGGGTTGCCCATTCTGTCTCACTGCCCATTTTTTGCCTGGTTTATCTGCATGTGAATATATGTCCTCAGTCAGCCAGAGGCCTTGCACACCTCACTGGGTTTGCTCGTTTCTTCCCCACACCCAGGGTCTGCCAACCACCACTTTTTCCTGCCTCAACCCCTTTCCACTGGCCACTAACTCCGCGCCTCTTACAGGTCTGGATGAATGGTTGTCAGACTTCCATACAGTTCAATTTTCTGTCTGTTCTAGTTGTGTTTTTGTCCCTAAATCTTTGATGTCCCTAAATTTGGGTTTGCCAGGAGGCACAGTATTTCCACTTATGCCTCCATCTTGGCCAGCAGTCCTATTTTATTTTATTTTATTTATTTTATTTATTTTATTTATCTTATTTAATTTATTTTATTTTATTTATTTTATTTATTTTATTTTATTTATTTTACTTATTATTTTATTTTATTTTATTTTATTTTTTATTTTATTTACCTTTTTTAAAAAATTTATTTAGTTATTTTTCAAATACAGGGTTTTTTTTGTCAATTTCTCCCATCCCAGCCCCACCTCCGCCCCATCTCCCCCCCTCCCTCCCATTCCCCCCCCCCCCCCACAGTCCTCATCCCTGTGTCTTTCATACTTGTTCTTCAAAATCCCTCCCCGTTTTTCCCCTTAAATTCCCTTCCCTCTCCCCTCTGGTCGCTGCCCACTTGTTCTCTATTTTAGTGTCTTTGTTTTTATTCTATTTGCTTGTTTATTTTGTTATTTAGCTTCCTGTTAAAGGTGAGATCCTATGGTATTTGTCCTTCAATGCCTGGCCTATTTCACTCAGCATAATGCTTTCCAGTTCCATCCATGTTGTTGCAAAGGGTAGTAGCTCCTTCTTTCACTCTGCTTCATAGAATTCCATTGTGTATATGTACCACAATTTTTTGATCCATTCATTTACTGACGGGCACCTAGGTTGCTTCCAGCTCTTGGCTATTGTAAATTGTGCTGCTATGAACATTGTGGTGCATAGGTTCTTTGAAATTGATGTTTTAGGATTCTTGGGATATAATCCTAGCAGCGGAATTGCTGGGTCAAAAGGCAGGTCGATTTTTATTTTTCTGAGAAAATTCCATACTGTTTTCCATAATGGTTGTACCAGTCTGCTATCCCACCAACATTGAACTAAGGACCCCTTTTCCCCACAACCTCTCCAACATTTGTTGTTTGTTGCTTATTTTATTTTAATTGTTGTTCAAGTACAGTTTTCTGTCTTTTACTCTCATCCCAGCCCACCCCCCTAGCCCTCCCTATCTCCCTCCCATTTACTGTAAAGAATTCTTAAAACTAAAAATAAGAAAATAACTTAATTAAAATGAACAAAAGTGTTGAATTGACATTTTACCAAAAGGAGATCAATAAATGGCTAATAAGCACATAAATGATAGTATCATTCATCATTAGGGAAAGCTAAATTAGTATTACAATGTGGTATCACTTCACACCCCCTAGAATGACTATAGTTAAGATATTTTTTTCAAAAAAAAGAGAATAAATTTTAGAAAGAATGTGGAAGAAATGGAAGTCACACTTATTCCTGGTAGAAATTAAAACAATTTTGCCACTTTGAAAAACTATCGGTTGTTTCTTAAACATCTAAACTTAAACTTCCATTTCCCCCATAACCCATCAATTCTACTTCTAGGAATCTACACAAGATAAATGAAATCATATGTTCACACAAATACTTATAAATTAATATTTCCAGTAGCACTATAATGCTCAAAATGTAAAAACAACCAAAATATCCATGTGCTGATGGATGGGTAAATAAAATGTTGCACATCCATATATGGAATATTACTCATCAATAAAATTAATGAACTACTGCTACAAGCAAAGCACAGATGAACCCCAAGTACTATGCTAAGTAAGAAAGCCCACCACAAAAGACCACACATTATATTATATGCTTCCATTTATAGGAAATGTTTCTATTTATAGGAAACGTCTAGAAAAGGAATATCTATAGAGGCGGAGGGCAGATTCTTGTTTGTCTGGGGGTGGGGCGGGAAATGAGATAGACTCCAAATGGCATGAGGAATCTTCCTGAGGAGACAAAAATGTGAGATTACGTTGCTACTTTTAAAATTTGTAAACTTATGTAAAATCATTGTACACATAAACTGGGTAAAATTTATGGTTTGTGTTTACGGTATGTAAACATCTCAATAACGCCATCTTTAAAACAATCTCACATCTACTGCAAGGATGAAGACCATTCTCAGCAATCAGACTGTCGACGGCCCAGAAAGTGTTAACATCACTCTGAAGGGACACACAGTTATTGTGAAGGGCCCCAGAGGAACCCTTTGGAGGGGCTACAATCACATCTCCTTGGGAAGAAAAAGAGGCTCCGGGTTGACAAATTGGTGGAGAAACAGAAAGGAACTGGCCACTGTTTACAGGACCTGCAGCAGCCATGCACAAAACAGGACCCAGGGTGTCACATTGGGCTCCCGTTACAAGATGAGGTCTGTACACACTCACTGTCCCATCAACACCGTTATTCAGGAGATTGGTTCTCTTGTTGAAATCAAAATTTTCTTGGGCAAAAAATACATCCGCAGGGTTCAGATGAGGTCAGACATTGCTTATTCAGTATCTCAAGCCTAGAAAGATGCATTGGTTCTTGAAGGAAATGATCCTGAATTTTATCACATTCAGCTGCTTTGATTGAGCAAGTCACAACAGGTAAAAACAAGGATATCAGAAAATTCTTGGATGGTATCTGTATTTGTGAAAAAGGAACAGTCCAGCAGGTTGATGAATAATATCTAAATTGTCCAACCATAGAAATAGCAATATGCCAAATGATTCCTCTCATTTACATGCAGTATTTTAAAAATGCAATAAAAGCATTGAAAAAAATCACACAGGTAGTAAGTGTTACACAGATAGTAACTTGCAAATGTAGGCATGTCTGTCTTCATGGCCAAAGCTACACCAATGGCTTCCCTAAATATATCGAGGTCCATGAGATCTATTTTTGGCCTTAGAGTAAGTACTCTAAAGTGCTTTCCTGCATTTGAAGCATTTTGTATTTCTGCTGGTTATCACAACAACACGGCTGTGTATGTCAACGAAGGCATGCCGCACTTGTTGTTAGTGGTGTTAACAGCAGTATACTTTAGGGGTATGGTACACATGCTAAAGACTGATTACTGACTAATACTGAAGGTGGGAGAACAACTGGATATTAAATCAGACTTACAGTGGAACTTTTATTATTAATAGAGGCATAGGTAATACTGCGAAACACTGCCAATGCAAGAGGTTGGCTGAGATAAGGTCACCGATCAAAATACAACATGATTTTTGCAAACACATTTACATAGCTATTGGAAGCATTTCTTTTCCCTGAGGAATACTAATAAACATTCTCAGTCTTTTATCAGTAGAAATATTAATTAGACACACATTAGAGAATTTGTTAGAAGTTTCTCTTTGCCTTGGACTTAACTAAGCCACCTCTGACTATCCTGGTTTTAGTTTATGCTAAAAATATAAATTAGGTCTGATTGAATGACACTAAATTAGAAAACACTGTTTTTAGCTTTCAAATTCATATTTAGCCTTTGTAATGTGTCCCTAGAGATGATTCCCTTCAGGGCATATTAAATTCATATGACATTTATATAATGGCTTGTGAATTGCAAACAACAAATATTAGTATTAGAGAAGAAAGCTAGACATAATATTGAAATCATGTTACATGAGACGCATTTCTCTTATTTTCAGAATCATTTTTTAGCTAGTGTCATTTTTTTGTTGGTTCAAAGGGTAATGAAATTAGTTAAGTGCTTATAAACAAAACTGCCTGTCTTTATCTGAAAAAGCTGTTCTTTAAAATAGAAATTCTTATATGGTATATGGTTTTAAGTCTTTTCATTTTAATATTTTCCTTTAAATCAACTCATAATCATTTGTAATAAATAATTAATAAATAATATCAAGATACGCCCTGGCTGGTGTAGCTCAGTGGATTGAGCGCGGGCCTGCGAACCAGACAATCGAGGTTCGATTCCCAGTCAGGGCACATGCCTGGGGTACAGGCCGGTTCCCTGCAGGCCAGTTCCCAGCAGTGGACGCACGAAAGGCAACCATACATTATGTTTCTCTCCCTCTCTCCTTCCCTTCCCCTCTAAAGATAAATAAATAAAATCTTTAAAAAATAATAATAATAATATCAAGATACAATAAAAATCATGTTCAATACTTGATACTGAAATATTAAATTAAATAAGAATTACTATATCTCACTCAGAGTAGAAAATGTAAATAATACAGTTAAAGATAGAAAAATTTTTGTTTCTTCTATCAAAAAAAGGTTATTTTGAAATAAAAATGGTAAACATTTAGCAGTTGTACACTTATACCAAAAACCCAATAAATTTGATATAAAACATGATACAGAACTTTTTAATAATTTAGCATATAGCATATGATTGTAACATGTAAAAAAGAGCAATATATATTAGATCCCAAACACACTGGAAGATGACAACAAAACATCCGCAGTCCAGAGCTAGGACTTTGTGTCAAAAATAATTTCTCTTGATACAGTATGAAGAGATATGTGTCTAAATGTAGTATCTGTAATAGGACTTTCCCTATTTTTATCTTCTATGTCTGAAGTGACATATTTTTCAGAGATTCTTCTTTCAAAGTTCTGTATATGGATCTGAATTAGATGCATCAAGATATTACATACAAAAGATTGGACTATTGATTAAATATCTTCTTACCCCCACTTGACCAGGTTCTTGTCACAGGCAAATAGAAAAATTATTTTGACCCCATCTGTCACCATTGGTCTCCTGATCACATGCAGTGATTAACCCAACAGGTTTCATTTTAATAACAGGAACAATCTCCTTCAGCACGACAAGAATCTCTGATTTCTGTGCAGATAAATCAGAGAAAAATCTACTGGAAACAGTTCTCAGATCCTGGTCACAAAACCCTCCTGTGGTCCTGCTGGCCTTACAACAAAAGTGTTCCTAAGACACACACTCATACCAGGTGGTGCGAATACACAGTGTCAGGACAGCCCCCGACCTGCACCACGGTTCCTCAGGACCAAGGCCAGTGTCACCCTGTGCTATGCACGCAGCATAACTGGTACTCATGAGGCTTCCATGGCTCCGAGTTGCAGCTACCACATCTACGAAACAGAGAGACTTACTGATATTCAAAGTTTCCCTCCACTCCAAGTTTTAATATTCAATTCACTATTATTCGATTTAATGTTAAATTCAATACCATCCAATTTTAAGGACAGTCATAAAATTAAGTGAACATAAAGTTAGACATCTGAGAAACAGTGGTAGGCAGGTGTGTTGGTGAAAACTTTCACAGGTCACAGACCATCTATGCCTCATAGCTTTAAACCACAAGGACTTTAAAACTACATGTTTGTACATTTGTTTAATAAATAATTTTGCAGAAATCCTACTATGCATAAAAAATAAATAAGAACTGGGTCTTGGGAATAACCAGCCCTACCCCTGAGAACAACCTTCTAATGGAGAATGAGTAGAAAAACTGAAAAAAAAACCACAAATTTATACGTGAAGGCATCAAAGAATTAATGAGAATAAAAATCAGGTGGTGGAAGGCCAGCATAAGAAATTCAGTGAGCCAAACTCAGTATTAAAGGCCACATGGACCACAGAAATTGATGCTGATTTAGAAGTAGCTGAGAGGCAAAAAAAGAAAACAGCGTAACAAAGACTCAGATACGAGAACAGACAACTGTCAGAGTAGAGAGGGGTTGGTAGTCTGGGTAAAAAAAGGGAAGGGATTAAGCAAAAAAAAAAAAACCCCACACATTCCACAGCATGGTAATTGCCACAAAAAAAAAGGGGGTTAAGAGGAGGTAGAAAAGGGCAAGGGGGGATAAATGGCAGTGGGCACAGACTTGACTTTGGGTGGGGGGCACACAATTCAGATGATGTGTTACAGGGTTGGACACATGAAACCTGTATTGTTTTATTAACCAATGTCTCCCCAATAAATTCAATCTTAAAAAGTATGGAAGGACATGTTTTTTAAAAGGAGCAAGTAAAGAAGATTTTCAGCTGAATTATACCTAAATACAAGCCAGGGTGAGTGAAGAACCAGAAATGAAAGAATGATAGGAAAAGTTTTCACTGGAACATTCCAAGAGGGAAGAGATGGGCTGCTGCACCTTTCAGTAGGTTCCGCTGATAAGTTCTCTACCGATTTCACAACTATTGTGCCGCTGAAACACTTCTGATTCTCATTTTGGTCTTCAGACTACGGAAATCCCCAAAGTTCTGTCTAAAAGTCTACATACTCCAGAAGTTGTCATCCTTGGCTAGATTTTCTCTCCTAAATTGAAAAATACTTTTTCTCCTTCACTCATTTTATTTCAGAATTCGACATATTTTTCCTCTCCATACTTTAGGCTAAATGTAAAGAAAATGTATTCTAAATTTAAGAAAAAATGGAAACAGACACTTCTTATATCTTAGTTAAGGAAAGGGAGCTATGGTATTTACAGTTACACATTATTTATGGATTTATTTACTTGCCTTCTCTAGTTGATGTCTTCAGCATAATAATGCGGCATTAAATTTAAAGATTTTTATCTATATAATATCGATAACTATATATAACCATTTTCAAAGTGTGTAAACAACAGCAGCAATCATTTTATAGCTACCTGCTGTGTATTTTCAAATTGATAATAGATGCAGATATTTCTATAGATTAAATAGACAGACAGATGGCCGTGCATTTGCTCATTGCCAGTGATCTCCACTTCACAAATATGTTGTCTTACTCCACACACTTCATTATCCTCATTGATCATACTGGCCAATGTTTATAATGTGCTACAGCTTGTGCCTTTGCTAGAGTGCTCATCGCTACTTCTCCAACTAGACATGTGCTTACTCCGAGTGCTTGGGGATGTTTTTTATGGCTGAAGCTAATTGTGCTTAATGTATCTAATTATAATTAAATTATTTCATCTTATTATGATGAGTTTTAAATTATAAATGTATATTATAATTAAATTGTAATAAAATTATAATTAAAAAAAAAACAAAATGTGAGTGAGGGATGATACCTGTTTTCTTCTAAGAAAATAATTGGGTGCTTTGAAAAGACTCTATAAAGAAACGTAATATAAACTGTGTTTGAATTAGAAATGAATGACAGTGCAGGAACATAAAGAGAGAAACTTTTCCTTAAATGGCTACACGAATCTCTTCAATATCTTACTTTTCCTTAAAAAACAGAAAGCAATCGGGGGAGTGTGAGGGTAAAAGAGCATTGTTCTTTAATAGAAATACAGTTTCAGGTTTTCCAGATGAAACATTCTGGAGGTCTATTTCATGACAATGTGTACATACGCAACACTGCTGAGCTGTACACTTTTAAAAAGGTCAAACTAGATATCACAGATAATGGACTTACAGGCCTGTTTTCCTTAAACCCACAATTAATTGAACACTTCCCTTTAAAAAAGAACTGTTTCTATATGACAAGATTTATAATTAAATAATGTACATGCATGTGGTTTTGAGCAAACATTAAACACCAGGTTCACATGAGTGATTGTTTTGATAATTTTCCTCTTTAACCAGGAAGACTGTATCTAGTAAGTCTGTAGTGAATGTTACTGTACATAAGACACTTGTGGTTGTTAAGTCAGAGAGTGCTATCTTTCCAAACTTTGTTGTTGCAGTTTTCAAATGGTGTTTCTTACATGGAGCTCTGGTGGCCTGAGCTTCCAGGGCTGCTGGAGGGCTGCAGGGGGAGGAGGCTCAAGTCAAGTTGGAAAGAAAGTACAGCTGCCGGGAGCAGGGAGGGAAAACAGACTAAGGACTCCAGGACTTCAACTCCTCCCCATCAAAAAGAACTCTGGGTTCATCTGCTATGTGTGGGGTCCTAGGTGAGAGTTCAACTAGAAAATAAAAGATTCTATGTTTCAAAAAGTTTGGTAATGGTGGTTTTAAATAGCAAAACACAGTGAGAAGGAATACCATGTACTTCTTATGTGTCAGGAACTAAGCTAGACCTTTTTAAAATACAGACATTGTTTTGTTTCATTTTCACAGCAAATTTAAGAAGAGTTATTATGCCTGAATTTTACTGAGAAAAATACATGCCTCAAATGCATTAATTCAGGCAAAACCACATTGTTTATTAAAAAGCCAGATATTTGTCAAACAAGCCAGTTTCCATGCTGATCTACTTAGTTTTATAACTCTTCCCTGTGTTACCCTTTTCTAAATATAATTTAATATATTTTACCAATTTTCTTCACTAATCAACTCTGATTTCTCATCATCATTTCTGAGAAATATCTCACGTATTTTTCAAATCCCTTTTGTTTTGACTTTCCCTAGCAGGTGTCCTAGCAGGTGTCTCACCAGTCAGGGGTGTGTCTGTATCACACAGTAATACATACATGCATGCACATGTTTTCTTGGAACACCATATGTCATTAACAATTTGTTTCTGAAAAGCATTTAGTACTATGTCTGAAAGAAGTAGAAACCTAAATTTGACTTTAAATAAATGCAAAAATATGAAAGCAATAGCCTGAGGCAGGTGATAAAATACACTAACAGAAATATTTTAATGAACTGCCCAGAGACATTCAGAAGAAGAATCCCAGAGTGATGGTACTATCATTTGGATTTGCAACATTGCATTTCATTTTCAAGTATTTCATAGAGTAAAAAGCATTAATATAAAGAAAAGCATTGAGCCCTGGCTGATGTGGCTCGGACTGAGCACTAGCCTGTGAACCAAAGAGTCATCGGTTCAGTTCCCTGTCAGGGCACCTGCCTGTGTTGCAGGCCATGTCCCCAGTAGGAAACACATGAGAGGCAACCACACACTGATGTTTCTCTCCCTCTCTTTCTCCCTCCCTTCCCCTCTGTCTAAAAATAAATAAATAAATAAAATTTAAAAAAAATAAAAGCATTGAGTAATTGGGTTCTAGCATCTTGACGCCCCCATGAAAGGTGCAAGCCGAGAAGGGCTCCGTCTGTGCACAGGCCAGTGCAATTGGGTCAGCTCTTGTTCTGAAACAAGACATCTTGAATGAATGAGCTCACAGCAAAACCAGGAAAGGACACCTGTGTTGCTAGCTAAGAAATCTATTTTTAGCTAAGAGAAACTCAAGGATTCATTTCACTAAAATAAGTTTGCATAAAAACAACATTTTTTCTTCATAATTTAGCTATTTTCTGAGCAAGGAAAAGTGGATGACTTTCCTTTGCCCACACGAAGTTGAAAGGTCGAGTGCAAAAGAGCATTGCCGAGGTCCCTGACACAAGTTCCATGGTATTTAGCCGTCTGATTTACTTCAGGATTTATAGCCAGGCATGCAGTTTTATCATACAAATTATTCTTTTGAAAATAAATTATTCAGATATAACCCTTAAATTTCATAAGCTTATGATATGATTTTTGTCTCTTTTGTCCAAGTTATAGAATTATGATTCTGCTTCAGCTCATCTCTACATTTCTATTATCTGGTAACTCTCCACTCTAGAAAAAAATTGAAACACCAGAAATATAAAGGACATACCACAATGAAAAACAGTCTCACATGAACCCTAAATTTCTTTTTCTATATTGCTGTGCAATCAAGGACAGGCCTTTTCTTTGTTCTAATACTTGTTGAATAATGATACTGATACATGATCTTCTCATTACAATGATTAGACAAAGGGAAGGGGAAAGGGCAATCTCAAATCAATTTTACATTAAAGCAAAGAATTTTGAAAGTATTGCTTTCACTTGCCATCTCACATAGGCATCAACAAAAGCACCATTTGGGGGGGTGCAGTTGTTTTAAGAAAAGAAAATAGCTTTTTCAAAGGCTGTTTATTGCTTTAAATGTTTTTTAAAAGCTTTTTAAAAAGCAGCTTTTTTCTTCTCCTTTAGGCATCAACAGGGGATAATTGCCTTAGCATGCTTTTAAATAATCCTGTTTAAGACACACAGTAGCATGGAAGCCTGTGCTTGGCAAACTTTTTACTTAACTGGATTGCGTGGGTGTGAATGAGGGTCAGCCATGGAATCTCTCTACAAATAAGGACACTTTGGAATTTTCTGTTAGAATTATGTTTTTAATTGCCATATAGTAAAGTGGACTTTTTGGTGTGCACATCTATGAATTTTAACATATGTAAAGACTCATGTAACTACCATCCCAATCAACACGCAGAACAATTCCATTACCCCAGAAAATTCCCTGTGCTCTCCCCTTTCTAGTTGCACCTTCCTCTTTCCCATTAAGCCCTGGAAACCACGAATACATTCATCACTACACACTTTTGCCTTTTCAATGTCATATAGTCTGCAACACATTCTGCCTACAACTAGGAAAATGACTGGCTTAAGAGCTAAAGGGGACTTAATGGCTTTTTCTGCACCGAAGATGAACTGAGGCAATGAACTCAGCTGTGAAATACACGATTCTGGAGATATCTGTGGCAACAGCTCACTCGCTGTCCTTTAAACTCTAAACCAAGTAGTTTGTAGTCCCAGAGGGATATACTAGGACCTAGGCAAATCGGAATGGCTTTGGTCTTTCTACTGAGGAACCTTCACATTCTGGAACGGCTATGTGTTGTGACATCAGCACAAGAAGCACCAACCTGTTTTCTTTTGAATAACTATTACATGAGTATGTAGAATAAATCCTTAGGTGTTTTTGTCACCCAGAGTGAACTGAGCCCCCTTTCATCTGCAGTAAACCAGAGCGTGGCAAACAGCCACATGGGTATGAAAAAAACCCAAGAAGCTTCATTCCCATCTCATTTGATCCCCAATGAGGATATGTTTGATCAAATATAATTGATCCCAGGGTTTACTAATTTTATACTTTAAGAAATTTTAGGAAATGATATAAACCTAAATTAGCCAAAGAAATTCAACTATTTTTAACATAATTAGAGAGCTGTCTGAGTTAGTTCCATAGCATTTTATGATTTGAAAGTAAAAATATTTTGGGTTCTATTTGAGACATACTTTCCCCCTCCTCCACCACCAAATTTAATAGTATGCTGATTCTAACTAGAGTATATGAATTTCAGCATTGTAAAATGTTATGCATTTCTTGTTTTAGATTGGGCTAGGGTAAGCAGATGTTCAATAATTTGAACTCTGTTTAAAATCTTCCTACCTGCTGGGTTTAATTTCAGAAGCAAGCAACGTTCCTGATGATAGACAAAATGTTATTTGTTCTTTTATCCTTGTACCACGTTGCACTAATTTTTATCATTTCCAGCTCTGGTTATGGCAGGTCATTTCTATAACACATAAAATCTAATTGTAACCTGAGAAGAAATGGGTAACGTTTGCTCCTGTGTCTGGTAAATAAAATAATATAAAATCATTTGAGATATACAGAGAGTCCATACTGATGCTGGATTTCCAGTTGAAAATAAAAACCCATAGATAGTCTACTATGACCAATGAATACTAAGACTTTAGAAAAAGGGTACTTTCACTTTATTTACAGGTTTTAAAATATCAAATGAAATAGTTTTACATTAATTTTATAAAATTAAATATCGGTGTATTCCAATTTTCTGTGCTGAGATTGTTGAAATACTCTCTATGTACACATTCATTTTAACAGTGAGTAATGACTGGTTTCCTTTTCCTTTTGTTCACTTCCCTGTCTGCATTATTCTGTTGGCTGAGTTCTCTGTTACTGTGTAAAACAAACTGCTGAAGGCAGCCTTCCTTGTTTTACTCTCTTTTTTATCTATTGAGGTACTAATTTGACATTTTCCACTTATTCTGTCAATGTTTGAATTATATTTATTAATTTAAGAATGTCAAGTCAAACTTGCATTCCTGGAATGAACCTTGTTTATGATATAATATGCTATTTATAATCACTGGATTTAATTACAAATAATTTATTTAGAATTTTAGTCATGTTCATGAAATATATTTGTCTAAACTTTTCCTTTCTTGTAATATCCTTGTCATATTTTGGTACCAAGGTTATCCTAATTCATGAAATGGTTTAGGAAGCATGTCCTCCTTTTCTCTTTAATGGAATAACTGTCATAGAATTTGCAATAGTTCCTCACTGCACATTTTTAAAAACTCTTGAGTGAAATTATGAAGGGCCAAAACTTTTTGCTAAAGATCTTTAGTTAGGTTTTAATACCTCTAATCATTATTGCACATATTCATATTTCCTGTCTGGGTTTAGTCAAATGATCTGGGTTTAGTTTTGCACATTGTATTTTTCCAGAAAAATTATGGAAAATTTATTTCAATTAAATTCTAAAATGTATTGCATAAAGTTATTCATAATATTCTTTCATGCAGTTAAAGAAATTTCCATAATTAGCGATGAATTGTCTCTGAATAAACTTTAAAGAAAGCTAAGGTAATATTTATGGTAAATAAAGAAAAAAATCAAGCTTTCTCTACATAAACCATATCCTTGAGTAACCAAATAGCTGACAAAAGAGATTTTCTCTTTTTAGAAATACCTTAATTAATGTGTGAAAAGAGAATAAGAGAATTAGAATATCACTATTCTGCATATGGCTGCAAACATCAGGACAGAGAGAGAGAGAGAGGAGAGAGGTTAGGTACCTTCTAATGCAAGTACACAAGACCTTCTGTAAATTAATTTTCACCCAAAATTCTAACTTCCATTCGATCACACCTGTAGATGCAATTTGTAATTTACACAAACACAGACCATGGAGGAACATGTTAAATGTTTCCAGGAAGATATACTATTCAAACACAAAACTGTGGAAAATTGTACAGAATAAATGACTGACTCTTTCCATATGTAAGTTGCATAGAAAGAGACGTTTGAGACAGAACTTGGAAATTAAAAGATATATTTAGATATTTAAGCCCTGGCTGGTGTAGCTCAGTGGATAGAGCACAGGCCTGCGAATCAAAGGATCGCAGTTTGATTCCCAGTCAGGGCACATGCCTAGGTTGCAGATTGCTTCCCTGGAGGCCAGTTTTTTAGCAGGGGATGCACGAAAGGCAACCATACATTGATGTTTCTCTCCCTCTCTCCTTCCCCCTCTATGAATAAATAAATAAAATCTTAAAAAATAATAAAAATAAAGATATTTAAATAATTCATGATATTTAAATCTTATTTGGATCTTGATACATACAGTTTAAAATGATACAGTTGGTGTAATCAAAATTCTAACAAGCTCGTTTGTGGGTACTGACAAACTAATTTTTAAGTTTAGATGGAGAGGCAAAAGACCCAAAACAGCCAACACAATATTCAAGGAGAACAAACTTGGAGGACTGACACTACTCAACTTCAAGACTTACTATAAAACTAGAGTAGTCAACACAGTTTGGTATTGCCGACAGAATAGGCAAATACATCAATGGAACCAAACAGATCCCTAAATAGGCCTACATAAATAAAGTCAAATGATCATGAACAAAAAAAGTAAAGGAATACAGTGGAGAAAAGTTAGTCTTATCAACAAATGGTTCTGGAATAACTGGACACCCAAATACAAAAAATAAAGTTAACACCTCACCCTGACCTGTGTGGCTCAGTTGGGTGGGAGTCATCTGGCAAAGCAAAAGGTCACCTGTTCAATTCCTGGTCAGGGCACATACCTGGGTTGCAGGTTCAGTCCTGTCGGGGCACTTACGAGACGCATCCAACTGATGTTTCTCTCTCACATCAAGGTTTCTCTCCCTCTCTTTCCCCCTCCCTTCCCTTCTCTCTAAATAAATTTTAAAAAACCTTCTACAATCTAGATACAGATCTTACACCTTCCACAAAAATTAATTCAAAATCAGTTGTAGTCATACATGTAAAATGCAAGGCTCTAAAACTCCTAAAAGACAACATGAAAGAAAATTTAGATGACCTAAGGTATCAAGATGACTTTTTGGCAAAATCTATGAAAGAAATAATTGCTGGGCTTGACTTTATTAAAATAAAAAATGTCAAGAGAATAAGAAGACAAACCAAAAACTGGGAGAAAATATTTACAAAAAGACATCTAATAAAAGACTGGTGTTCAAAATATAAAAAGAATTCTTCAAACACAACAATAAGAAAATAAGCACCTTGGTTAAAAATGGACACAAACATAAAAATGTTCAACATCATATGGCGTCAGAGAAATGCAAATTAAAACAACAGTGACATACCACTCCACACCTATTAGAATGGCCAAAATTCCACACTGAAAACATCCAGAGCTTGAGGATGTGGAGCAGCAGGAACTCTCCCTCATTTCTGGTGGGAATACAGCCACGATGAAGACAACTTCTCAGTTTCTTACAAAACTACAGATAATCTTACCATGCAATCCAGCAAACATGTTCCTCGAATCATTCATGTTCATATGAATTGAAAACTTACTTCCACATAAAACTTATGTCCTACAAATGGATGTTTCTAGCTGTTTTATTTATAATTGCCAAGACTTGGAAGCAATAAAGATGCCTTTCAGTAGTTAAATTTATTTTTAAAAAACTGGTACATCCAAACAATGTACTAAACACTAACAAGACACTAAGAAAAAAATGAGCAACTAAGACATGTAGGGATATGCAGGAACCTTAAATCTGTATCACTAACTGACAAAAGGCAATTTGAAAAGGCTACACACTGTGCAAGTCCAACTATATGACACTTGGGAAAAGGCAAAATGGTATAGAGTGGAAAACCAGTGGGTCTCCACAGATTTGGGTGGGGAAGGATAAATAGGTGGAGTATGGAGAATTTTCAGGGGAGTAAAATTACTGTTTGATACTCTGATAGTTGACATATGTCATTATACATGTGCCCAACCCATAGAAGACACAATGGCCAAGAGTGACCCTAATGTGAACTATGGACTTGGGGTGATGATGTGAAAATGGAGGTTCATCAACTGCATCAAAAGTGCCACTTGGACTTCCTCTTGACTCTGGGAAGCAGAAGGCTCGTCGGGTATCTGTGCCATCTTGCCAACGCACAAGCCCGTTCTTATCTGTAAATTCCCTTAATACACCCTTAATATAATGATGGAGTCGGCAGCCTCTTTCTGTGCTCTCTCAGCCTCAGGAAACTTTATACGACCCTGGTTCAAGATGAGGATAGTTGGGGGGGTTGGTGCAGGAGGCACAGGTATATAGGAATTTGCTGTACTTTCTGCTCAACTTGGCTGTTAACTTAAAACTGCTCTAAAAAAAATAGAGTCTATATATAATTTAATTAAATAATGTTACCCCATTAAATTCAATACAAAAAATAAAGTCTATTTAAAAGGAAAAAATTACACATTTGAGGATATTAGAATATTTGCCACAGTTTTCATGATAGTACAGAATTACTGTTAATTATCTTACATTTGGTAATGCTGTTCATGTTGCTTTTAAAAACTAGCAATAATTCTTTAATTGAGAAATGTACTATTTTTCTGGCTGTTAGTTACACTGTAAAATGATCTGAAATATTTCCTTTAATATCCTATTTATCTGAATGAAACTTGTTTAGTTCCCAGACCATATTTACGCATGAGTATATAAAGACATACACATCTATATGTGTCAGTATTTGATTGAAGTGGGCACTTTATTCATCGTTTAGTAAGGTGAAAAAGGTACTGCTCATAGTGTGTGACACAAATAAGGTGGTGAAAATGGTGCAAAATACCAGTGCAATTAGCACACTTGTACTGATTAATACTTGTCTCCAGTTGTTTTTAAATATGTATTATTTTTCTGACGATTCTTTTTACACTCCACGTGTTTTGGGTATCATCATTTTTATGGAAGATAAATACTTGTCTTATTTCAGTACTCTGCTGAAATGGGTATTAAAACAGTTTATGTTCATAATGAATACATATCCATATTCTAGGAAGAATGAGTTAAGCTGCTTCCATTTCTTCATAAATATCTAAAAAATTGTGATACCTAACTATGAAGTGTCATACACTGTCAAATATAATTGCTCTTTTATTATTGTTTAAGCTGTTACAGTTGCTCCCACTTTTCACACCCTCCCCACCTTCAGCCAGCCCCATACTGTCCCCAACCCAAGGCAATCCCCACATTCTCTTCCATGTCCTTGGGTTGTGTGTAAATGCTCTTTGGTCAATCCTTCACCATCTTTCATCCCATTCCCACCCCACTCCTTTCTGACAGCTGTCTGTTCTATGTATCTAAGCTTCGGTTACTATCTTGTTTTTTTTTTTTAGTTTACTGTATTCATCAGATTCCACATATAAGTGAGATCATGTAGTATTTTTCTTTTACTGACTGGCTTAATTCACTTAGCATAATTTCCTCCAGATCCATTCATGCTGTTGCAAAATGTAAGTTTCTTCTCTTTTATTGTTGCATAGTATTCCACTGTATAAGTGTAACAGAACTTTTATGTCCATTCATCCACTGCTGGGCACTTAGGCTGTTTCCAAACTTTGGCTGTTGTAAATAATGCTGCTATAAACATAGGGATGCATATAGTTTTTTGTACTGATGTTTTGGGATCCTTGGGGTATATTCCCAGAAGTGGAATCACTGGTTCAAAAGGGAGGTCCATCTTTAATTTTTTAAGGATACTCCATATTGTTTTTCACAGTGGCTCACTACTCTGCATTTCCACCAACAGTGCACTAGAGTTCCCTTTTCTCCATATCTTCACCAACACTTACTATCTGTTGATTTATTGATGATAGCAATTCTGACAGATGTAAGGTGATACCTTATTATAGTTTTAATTTGCATTTCTCTGATAATTAACAATATTGAGCATTTTTTCATGTGTCTAGAGTTCTTCTTTGGAGAAGAGTCTAGTCAGGGCTTTTGCTCATTTATTAATTGGCTTGTTTGTCTTCCTGGCATTGAGTTGTATTAGCTCTTTGTATATATAGTGTTTGTAGACTGAATTAACATAATTAAAATGGCCATTCTATCCAAAGCAGCCTATACATTCAATGTAATACCTATTAAAATACCAATGGCATACTTCACAAAACTAGAATAATCAAAAAATTTATATGGAACCAAAAAAGACCCCAAATAGCCTCAGAAATCTTGCAAAAGAAGAACAAAGCTAGACGTATCACAACTCCTGATGTCAAACTATACTATAAGGCTACTCTAATAAAAAGAAAAAGCCTGGTATGCCACAAGAACAGACATATACCTTAGGTCAATGGAACAGACTAGAGAGCCCAGGAATAAACCCGTGCCTGTGTGAGCAATTGCTATTTGACAAAAGTGACAAGAGCTTACAATGGAGCAAAGACAGACTCGTCAATAAATGGTGCTGGGAAAATGGGGCTGGTACATGCAAATAGATGAAACTAGACCCCCAACTTACACCATACACAAAAATAAACTCCAAAGGGGTAAAAGACTTAAATGTAAATCATGAAATCATTAAAAATCCTAGAAAAAACATAGGGAGCAAAATCTCAGATATTCAACGTAGACATATCTTTAACAATATATTTCCTAAGGCACTAGAAACAAAGCAGAAAATAAACAAATGGGACTACATCAAATTAAAAACCTTTTGTACAGCTAAACCATCAGCAAGACGAATAGGGAACCTGCTGTATGGGGGAACATTTTCACCAGTGACACATCTGACAAGGGTTTAATCTCTAAAATATACAAAGAACTAATACAACTCAATGCCAGGAAGACAAACAACCCAATTATAATTGCTCTTAAGAATTCAAATGTATAAAGAGAACTCTTTGTTTTTTGTGTTCAAAAGAGTTCAATTTCCCCTTCTCTCCCTGGCTATAAGGGACACCATATAAGGATCTAGAATATTCCCCTGGCAGATACGACTGGTCGTGTCTGCTTCAGTTAAGATCTAGCCCAAAACAATAACTCATTGTCAAATTCATGCTTATTTATTTTTCATACCCGAAAGTAAGATGCTTTCTTCATTTTTTTAAATGTTTATTAAAAACTAAGGTCAGGATGGGGCTCTGCAATTTGCTGCAGATGTCGTTTGCTGCTATGACCATAAAACATGTAGATCCCCTGGCTGATGTTTAGCAGTGACAGTACCTTGTTTTGAAAAACAAGGACAATGGACTCTAATTTTTAACCAGGCCTCAGTGTCACAGGCCCCACTGCACTTGTGAGAAGAAAACCTTTTTTATCACGTAAGGCTTCCTAACCTCAATCAGCAGGTGAGAGAAAAACCAAAGCCCAGTGTTCGTGTCAGTCCATCTCTTTGTTCACGACACATTGAGACAGTATGAGGAACTGAAATCCAAACTGAAATTTTAATGTTATGTCTGAGTCCTTTTCTCCCAGCCTAATAGATCTAATGTCTAGTTTGCAATTAAGATAATAAAAACCTTATCTTGGCAAATATGGCTCAGTTGGTTGAAGTGTCACCCTGTAACCGAAAGATTTTTGGTTCAATTCCCAGTCAGGGCACATACTTAGGTTGTGCATTTTAACCCCATCCAGGCACAGTTGTTTTCGACCCCTGGTCCAGATGTATACAATCCCCAGCCCAGGTGTCGATCCCAGTCTGGGCACAGACAGAAGGCTACCAATTGATGCTTCTCTCTCAGGGGTGTCTCTCTTTCTCCCTTCCTCTCTCTCTAAAAAGCAGTAGAAAATGTCCTCAGCTGAGGATTTAAAAAGAAGATAATAAAAACCTTCAACAAACTTCTAAAATATAAAAACAGAACATCCAACAAGTGTTGCTAAGGATGTGGAGAAAAGGGAACCCTAGTGCACTGTTGGTGGGAATGCAGACTGGTGCAGCCACTGTGGAAAACAGTATGGAGTTACCTTAAAAAATTAAAAATGGAACTGCTTTATGCCCAGTAATTCCGCTCCTACATATACTTCCAAAGAAACCCAAAACAGTAATTCAAAAGAATGTATTACCCCTATGTTTACTGCAGGATTATTTAGCCTAGCTATGGAAGTAACCCAAGTGACCATTGATGATAGACCATCATAGTTTTATTCACCATGAGTGAATAAAAAAGCTGTGGTACATTATACAATGGAATATTACTCGGCCATAAAAAAGAACAGAATCTTACTATTTGTAACAGCATGGATGGACCTAGAGGGTATTATGCTAAGTGAAGTAAGTCAGTCAGAGAAAAGCAAATACCATATGATTTCATGTGTATGTGAAATCTAAAAAGCAATATAAATGAACAAACAAAACAAAAACAGACTCATAGATATAGAGAACAAACTGATGGTTTCCAGAGGAAAGAAGGCTTGGGGGATTGAAAGAAAAAGTCAAAGGGGTTGAGAAGTACAGATTGGAAGTTACAAAATAGTCATGGAGCTGTAGAGTACAGCATAGAGAATATAGTCCATAGTATTATAATAACTATGTATGGTGCCAAGGAGGTACCAGAAATATCAGGGGGAACATTTTTGCAAAGTATGTGACTGTCTAACCACAATGCTGCACACCTGAAACTAATACAAAATAATATTGAATGTAAACTGTAATTGAAAAATTTAACTTAAAAATGTAAAATTAATTATTAATGTTTAAAAAGAAAATAAAATAAGAAGGAAACATTCATTTGAAAGTTAGGGAACGTCCTCCATTGAGTGAATGTAAAATTGTGTTACTGAAATTCCAAAGAAGAAAATGTAATTTAAGAAAATGACGGGGCTCTGTAGCAAATGTTACTTACATACTCAAATTCATACAAATAATATTCATTGGTTTTCCAACAGTTTTAACAATTTCTCACCTAATTTTTATGCCCTTTGCTTCTGCTTACCACTCTTTATTGCACCTACATCTTCAAGCCTATATTTTACATGCCATTATGAGGCAATTTAAAATTATTTGTCCTTGGGGTTCTCTGCCCGAAAGGCACTTCCCCCGGATTACCACATCAGGCTCCTTCTCATCATTCATATTGCAGCCTAACTATCACCTTTCAAAAGCTTGTCATTTCACCTAAAGCAGTTCCCTTTCACCACCAGTTATTCTCTTTTTAGTACTCTATTCTGGTTACTTAAAAGCACTGATAACTTTCCCATGTGATTTTGTCTATTTATTACATATGTACTTTATGGCTACCAACACAAAATGTGAATTTCAATAGAGCAAGGGCCCAGTCAATTTGGTGCATCTCTGATGGGCAAATAATAAATGCAAAGTAAGCATTTGTTAAATACATAGAATCATATGTAAACACAGTACAGAAAACTTTATAAAGGTCACATAACAGAATGTAAGTTTGTTGACTTTGCACAAAAAAAACATGTAAAACTTACAGCTCTTGGAAAGTGGGAATGAGTGAGAATGAGGGAACTATAGGGCCAATAATAACATATCTTAAAACGGGGCATGAAGGAGGCAGGACTTCTGGAACAGTGGGGTGAAGAGCCCAGCAAAACCTCTCCCCAAAAAGCAATGCTGCTGCAACTGGACAAAACTGACCAAAGCAAGCATTTCAGCACTCTGGAGATCAATCAGAGGCTTATTAAAAAATGGAGACGAGTGCAGTCCAGACAAACCACCAAACCTGAGGCAAGAACAGTGTAAGTTTACACAGTTTTTAAGCTTGAGGTCTGGGCTGCTTTCATTGGCCCCACTTCTTACCCCACCGGCTTGCTAAATGGGAACTAGCAGTTTCCCTACTACAGGGAACTGACTGAATTTCGATGAGAGTGTACAAAAACTCCAAACTCCTGGACACTGTCCAAAACAGTAGCAATCCTGGTGCAGGAAAATGTGGAGACTAAAATCACAACCTGCATGAAGCTGCAATTCTGGCTGAGAGGCAGTGTACTGCCAGATTATCCAGAAATTTAACAAGAATCTTGGAATGAGACAATATTAGCTGTCCCTGATAAGCTCCCGCATATCTCTAGTCACCTGGAAGGTATGTGCCAAACTGCAAGACACTCAGGATGGACTAGAGAGAGGCCTACCTGTCCAAATATCACTATTTGGATCACGAGGGCTTATGTATTCCCAGAGAAAATACAAGAGAACCAGCAGGAAGTAAAAAGCCAGGGCCAATTTATGAAGTGTCAAAACTTTAGCTGTGATCACACAGCCAACCCACACAATATGTAAACAAACGAGTGTGTCCATGTTCCCACCAAATTCTGTTTATAGAAACGGGGTTGATTGGGCCAGATTTGGCCCACAGGCCATTGTTTGCTGATCACAGCTCTAAAAAATGTAAGCTCACCCCCAGTGACATAAAACAGATCACTGGTCACAGTAATGAAGCGGGGATTATGAAAGAGCATGAGGAAACTTGTGGGGGGTGATAGAGTAATTACACTGATTGGGTTATTTCACAGGTACAAACATACATTAAAATCTAATAAATTATTAATTTTAAATATGTGTAGTTAATTATATGTCAATTATACCCAGATAAAGTTATTAAAATCAATTAATATATTTTGCCACATTAAAAGAATAAATTAGAACTATATGACCATATCAATAAATGCATAAATTTTTTTTCCAAATTTGACACTTCCTCATGATATATGACACCCAACAAAATGCTTCTCAGGTAGTGTATTCAGTAAAAGCAATTACCATGGGAGACATGGGGTAAAAGTAATTACCATGGGAGATAACAGAAAAGTATAATGGAAATAACACTGGCTTGTGAAATAGGTACACCATTGTTCAAGTCCAAACTAAGCTATTTGGTAACTGTATAAATTTAGTAACTGTTTAAATGCTGAAATCTGTAAGAAAGCAATTAAGTAAATGTTTGGCAATGTTGGGAATCACATTCTTCATGGTTGGTATGGGATATTTCAGATAAACAAGAGTAGGAGGTGGACCCCATGGTAATGGATTAGAGCTGGAGACACCAATATGAACTCATGTTTATCTTAATGCAGAGACAGTTACATATAAAATATTTATAAATGTGCTTATACATGGGTTAATATACAGATATTTATTTCCCTGCTTTGTCAGCTGCAGAGGCCCAGACAAGCTACACTTCTGAAGTAACAAGCACATTTATCACTCAGACCTTCATTTCTAATGCCATTCTTCAATAAAAGGAGCCAAGGCTCCTTGAAGAAATGGTTTATCCCAGTATCTACAAGATGAGACTGTAGCATCTGGTAGTGTTAGAAAGTAAGGAAGTACCAAACAAATCCATAAAACCAAAAATACCCCCCCACGCACTGATGAAGGTATGTCAAAGGGACATTAGATGCAATATAAATGGTTCCCAATGGCCACAGGTGGAATAATTTAAGCAAAAAAAAATGTTATGTTGAATTATAATGCAAAGTAAAAAATAAAACTGACAACCACAACTTCAGCCAAATGATCAAGGTGAGCCTTAAGAGTGGTAAGTCACGTTGACAGTATGTACCTTTGATACGCTGTGGTGAAAATAATACTTCACCTCTCTGCGACCGTGCTCTCAAAAACTCATGCCCCCCAGTCTAGTTGTAAGAAAAACACCAGACCAATCCCAAATGAGGGGCATTCTACAAAACGCCGGACCAATACTCCTCAAAATTGTCAAGGTCATCAAAGGAAAATCTAAGTAACTGTCATAGCCAGGGAGATGCCAAAGAAACATAAGAACTCAATGTCAAGTGGTGTCCTGGATAGTACAGAAAAAGAACATAAGGAAATCTAAGTAAAATATGGACTTTAAATAATGCATTAATATTGGTCCATACTATTTTAAGGTTTTAATAATATGGGAAATAAGGTACAGAATATGTGGAAACTTTATACTATTTCAAAATTGTTCTGTAAATCTAAAATTGTTCTAAACTAAAAAGTTAAAATAAAAAATCTATAAGATGAAATGCCACGTGGATTATGATTGCAATAACTAATATTTATTTAGCACTTCCCAGGCTACAAAGCACTCTCTACTGCATTAACTTGTTGAATGATAAATCCATTACCTTCCAGAATTTTACGATGAGATCATGTTATGAAGGCTGTCTAAAAAGCACATGAATAAAACATGTAACTGTCATTATTTCAATAAAATCATGTTCTGCTCAGAAAAAGAAGATGAATCATAAAGGACCTGAAGTTACCAGCACAGCTTTTAATTTCTGGCAAATTTCACATCTTTGCTCAGTGTGTCAAACCTGTTCTGGGCATATTGGGCTTCTATTTTGCAGATCTCCAGTGATTTTTAACAGCAGTTGTGAATACTTAATGAAATTCATCATGCATTTGCAACAAATTGCTCACCTTTCCCAACCCCAGAGAGAAATGTGCAGGCAGAAAAACAGAAGCTGGTGATGGATTGTATCCCTCCGCACCAGCGCGGGAGGGAGTAACTGACAGGGCCTGCGTCTGCCAGAGACCCAGCCAGCAGCACTCCGGTGTTCCCGAGCTGCTGCTCTCCATATGCACCCTTTTGTTCACCCTCCCCCAGTATCAGTTTCCCTGCCTTGTCACCTCACCCCTCTCCTTTCCCCTGCTCATGTGTCACTTTCCCTTTTCCTCTTCACTGCATCAGGCCAATCGGGAAACCTCAGGAAAAGCTCCAAATCTTACTCATGTGTAGGACTGGAGGCTAACTGTAAATCAGAGCACTAAAATGCACATCTCGGATCCCACAAATACCCTAAAGCGCTTACTCGCTTTTACCAAACTCCTCATTTCCTTATTTTATTTTCTTTTGGACATACAAGAATCAGGCAGGAACCAAAGACAAGAGCAATATCAATGTATGGGATGACCGCCCACTCAAAATGCAATTCAGCATTCTGATGGGCTCAAGAGGCTAATCATGGTATAGCCCTTGACTTTAATTCATCATAACCCATACCGTGTAAAATGAAAAGAAAATCTTCACACAAAATCCAAACACTCTTGATCATGAAAAAAACAACAGGATTCCAAGTGAAGAGGTCGAGTGAAGGCTCCGACACATAATAGCCAGGAACCCGAGACTCTCGCAGGCTCAGCGTCCTTATTTGTAAAATGGGAATGTCAACAGCAGCATCTCAAGGGACTGTGAAATGTAAAGGCCATAACGTGTTTAGAGTACATTATAAGCATTTAATGAATATTAGGGAAGAAAAAATCCATTTGGGATGAGAGTAGCATATGCTACATTGACTGGCTTCCAGAGCACCAATTGTATAGAATAACAATTCATCTTGATCTCAGGACAGGACATGTTTTCTTTTCAGGTATTATTTTGAAATAAACATTAAATATTCCTTTCAAAAATTATGTAATGTGTTACTCAAAAATATAGGCATAGACATGTAGCATTTCAAAAATATCTAACCTTAAATCTGGCACATATTTTTAGAAAGACAAACACTAGTGAAATATGTCTATGACTTAGAAGTTAAAATTATCAGTGCTCGGCCAATTCTTTGAAAGCGAATAATTTATTTTTGAATCCTTTTACATCAATCAATTAGCAACACTTTTAGCATGAAAGTTTTCTATATATTTTGAATAAATGAATGAACAATAACTATATTAGAAATTCACATGTTTTTGAGAGCGAACCACTGGCAAGTATACATACCTAGTATGTAAATAGAGTAATATCAAACTTTTATATTTCTTATATCAGAAAAAAATTTAAATTGATGCTTCCCATATCAAAACAGTTCCTTGGATACTTCTGCTAGCTGGCTTTGGATGACTACACCATCACCAGTATCAACACCAAGAAAAACTTAAACAAGACCATTAGCATGTCTCAAAGCATTTGCTATGGATTCTACTTCAGAGTTCTGATTACTTCAAGTTGTGTGTGCCGATCAAGCACATACAATTCATTGGTGGGCAAAAACAATAATCAAAATTGCTGTATATCTATTATTTTCTCAAGGAATTTTAAAACTCTGGAAGAGCAGGAATATGAACAACACGATTGGGTAGGATGTTTATTTAAAAAGTAAGAAAGGAAACACAGACTTTAAGACAATAAGCTAGCTTCCTTTACTCTATTTGTACACATTAGACATTAATCTAAAAGCTTCCCTGATGCTTAACCTCAGAGGAGTAAGGCAATATTTTCATGTCTATTGGCTGTAGAGTGGCATCTCACAGAGAAAGGAAATGAATATTATATCACCAACTCAGATTTCTTCACAGAAAGAATAGAGAAAACTTTTTTCCTATATTTAATTTGCATAATAAGAATGTTTAGGCATATTTTCTTTCATTTTTGATATTGTGGGATAAAAATTCAGGTTATAGCTCATCTTGAGATAAGACTTGTTCCCCTGATTTTTCTCCAATGTGCAAAGTAAGTAGCTATTACAACAGGACACTCCATACATCAGTAAACAAATGATTCTGATACTGTATCCAACTCCTTAATATAGAAACAATTAAGCAAAATTTGTCTAATTTTTGTCGCCATTCAGGGAACAATCAAACTTCACAGCAGTCACTAAATGACAAGTCACCTGAAGCAAGATATTCACAACTCAGGTCACGGGCACACCTTCCTAATTATATGGAACTAAAAACTACGTGAAAACTACAAAGAAACTAATTGATTCATGGAGAAGCCTTTGGCCAGTCAATAAAATGACAGCTGGCAAAGAAGTCACAATAAAAATCACTATAATACAGAGTTCCAAATTCCATGAGGATGTGGCTTTTTGACCTGCTACCCACAAAGATTGAAATATTATTTATTTCCCCCACATTTTCATGTAAATTTAATTTTTATGAAATTGTTGACTTGCTAACCCTGGAGAATAAATCCCTCTATTAATCTACAAAATAAGTCTTAATGGTGAACTCTTCAAACAAGCATTTTCATTTCCTTAACCTTTCCTTCCATTCAAAATACTTCGTTGCACCCTTCTCAAATGTATCTGATGGATAGACAATGATGAGAAATATGAATGTTTTATACTTGTTCCCTTACTCCCAAAAGGATGTGTGTGACTCTTAAAAGCCAAATAATTACTCCCTGGACATGTCATGAAAACAATAGCAAATCTAAAAGTCTAATTTATTTCTCATAAAATAAAAGCAAAGAAACTACCCAAGAGGTGTAGAGATTGGCAGAAAACAAAAAACTAAAGGTTATTGAAAGAGTTATAATGTAAGAATGCCTTGAGCTTGGCATGGTTATTTTTCACTTCTAGAAAATTTAATGTTACATTTATAAAATGTTCCTTGAGTTTTCAAAATGTCATGGAAGAAGGCAGTAACTGCCTTTAGTTCTCATTAAAGTTTCTTTAATTCACATGTGGATTTATGAAAGAAACTGATTTTTGCTACCCGTCGTGTTGGACCAACTCTTCCAATGAGAACAACTGTGTTGGCTAGGTGCATTTTTAAAGTCTATTTGAAGGCAGCAAAGAGCTATCCAATCAGTAAGGACTTGAAGGGTCAAGAACACAGGGAGAAAAGAAGAGCAAAGAAGTGAGCTTGACATTTAGAAGCACTTTTACCCAGAAGGCATTTTCTAATTCCCAAGCAGTGGCAGTAAAACTTAGCAAGAAGTGGTGGCTACCGATCTTAGTCGGGGTTTTTCCAGAAACAGAGCCTGAAACAAAGATCTAGTGCAAGCAGTTGGGAGATGCAAGGAACCTCAACAGGGTCATGGGCAATGATGTAGGGAGGGGAAGTGACCAATGCAGATACCCTGCTAAGCCACACTGATGATCTGGGATAAACTAGATCTTTATTATCCTCACTAGCAGATACAGAGAACAGCTGTCCCTTTCCCCTGGATTAACTCTGGGAAATGTAAGCACACACCTCAGACATATCCCATCCAAGGCTTCATGGGACTGGGGATTTTATACACCCTTTCTCAGCAGGCATTGGTTAAGGGAGGTTCCTGAGGGAGCAGATTCATTACAGAGCACTTCCAGCCTTCCACGGGTCTGGCAGAGGGGCCTTCCAGAAATAAGAAACGAGCATGAAGATACAGACCCCGGCAGCTCTCAGGGAGCTAGCACACAGATATGGCAAGCTCTGGGGCATCTGAAAAGGTGTATCTGACAGTATTGGCTCTAGTCTGCCCTTTGCAGTGCTCAAAACAACCCACGCCCAAGTTAAGGTTTCTCTATCACGTCACCTCTTCTTCAAGGTCAAATGTTTTTAAAAATTAAAACATGCACAAGAGTTTTAGTGAAACAAGAGAGGTGCTTCATTTCAGTTCATCCACAAGTTAAAAATAACATGCACTATCTCTGTCTTCTACCATTCAATCAAGAGTTCCCTTCTCGGGCAGTGTTTCTGATGATCTGGGATAAACCAGATCGTTATCACTGAGGGCTCCGAGCCCCTGGTTACTATGCTCTTATTAGGTCAAGCTTTCTGCTACTAACCATTTGTAGTAAATTACTCCATATGAAAACACCATGAACCTCCCTGCCTTCATTATGCAGTGGCAACTTTATATCCTCTTGATAATAATGATCAGTTAACACCAACAGTGTAATAATTTCTCAAACACTTTCTGTGCTTCTACGTAAGAGCCCAGAATAAGTGGGCTCAGTTATTTGCATTTAACTTTTGTGGAACTCTTGCTGTATAGCCTCATAGAAGCATCTCTATTCTGAGAAATGAAGCACAAATTCCTCAAGTTGGTCCATGAGAATATGATAAAGCAGCCACCGCTACTCTTGGTTCACAGACTTTAGGGGTGACCATGTCACCTTCAGAGGTTCTGTGGAATCACCAATATTTTCATAATAATATTAAGATGCTACTTTCCTTTATCACTATGTTGGCGGTTACACAAGTGTGTTAATGACTGGTGCTATAGCTTGATTAACTTTATGGTAGTTCCTCAAAATCTATCTGGTATTTCCCAGACCCAGACTACTTCATCAAATGGAAATATGATGAAGACCACCAACCCCACACCTGTAAAGTCTTTAGGGTGGCACTATATCTGTCATTTCTCTCGAGATGCTTGAGAGAGAAATGACAGAGAAATTATGGCTTCTTATTTAATCTCTTGGCCATAAGTCAGCTAAAAAATGTAAGAATTTTGCCAAATTATAAGTAGATGTATCCTTATTATGTAATGAGGGACTGGGGAATTCACAAGAGTACCTTGAGGAGCCACAGGATTTGCAGTGGGGCTTACCTGGGCCAGGACTCCGGGCATCACCTGACCTCCATATTGTCCTCACTAGCAGAAGCACCAGTAAGGCCTTTTTTTTGGTATCCTGGGGTTAGAGTTAATCTCAGACCCTCAGATGAGCACAGGTGGTTTATCTGGAAGTGAAAGAAACACTAACGTAGAAGTGATGCAGGAGAGGAAAGGCAATAATAAAAGATGCATTACTAAGCTAGGTAATCCCATAGGTCCAGAGAAACTCGGGTTACAAAAATGGTGCAAAATACATGTTCCAGCATTGTCCCACCTAGGGGTGGAGGAAACTATTAAGAATTAATACACCCACAACTGCCAGTCATTAGTTAAAGACTGCTAAAAGGGATTTTTAATTCCTCAGTATTTTTAGCTCTACCACATGAATAGCTAAAGGAGTGGTTCAGAAAAATCCATCAGGCACATATACGCAAATCTAGTAAAAGTCTGACAAATACAGGTGAAGATTTGACAATATCAGCTACAAAATCTGAAGAAACTAGAAGATTTTCCACATTATCAGGGCACTACAAATTCAATACCAAGGCATAAATCTTTAGTCAGCTAGAGAAAGGAGACACATCACCCTTAAAGAATGAACAATAAGGTTGATAGTTAATACCTGAACAGAAACTATGAAAGCCAGAAATCAATGGAATGCCATCATCAAAATGATGAAAGAAAAGTATTCAATCTACATATCTATACCTAGGAGCAAACACCCTTCAAAACTGAAGTAAAATGAAGAGTTCCAAATAAACAAAACTGAAAGAATATGTCACTAGCAGATAAAATATTTTTAAGGGCTAAAAGTACTACATATTCAGCCGTGAGCAGTGTCGCTCGGTTAGTTGGGCACTGTCTCACAAAGTGAAAGGTTGCCTGTTCAATTCCTGGTCAGGGCACGTGCCTGCGTTATGGGTTCGGTCCCCAATCAGGGCGTGTACCAGAGGCAACCATCTGTTTCTCTTTCACACCAAGTTTTCTCTCCCTCTCGTTCTCCTTCTCTTCCTCGCTCCCTTCCTTCTCTCTAAAAGTAAATAAAATCTCTTTTTAAAAAAGTACTATATGTTCAGAAACTATTAATAAGATGTTAAATATAACCTAAAGTATATAGGTAATTCAATTGAACAGAAAACTACTAAGTACTTCTGAAAAGAAAGTCTATGAGACTGGGTAAAATAAAAGAAACCCTAAAAATAATATATGCCTTAAATATAAGGCTAAAGAAGGATTCATAGGAAAAGAATGAAAAAATAATATATAATACAAATAGTGTCCTACATTGTACATATGGCTACACCAATAAAAAAATCAATTTCAAGATGAGATTTTTACAGAAAAAATTAAGATATTTCATTGTGATTGTATGATCCATCCATCAGAAAAATTTATGTACCTTGCAAAACAATATATAAAACACATAAGCAAAGTAATTTTGCTCTCAGTAACTAATAAAATAAGAAGTCAACATATCAGTAAGGATAGAGAAATCTTGAAAAACAAAATTTTAAATTTTTGACCCCATCAACATATATAACACCATCCTCAAAAACTGGAGGATACACACTTTTTCCTAAGATGATGTGGAGCATTTTTTTAAATTGATAATATACAAACCATAAAGCAAGTCTCAGCAAATTTACAGGGATTTAGATAATTCCATGTGTATCTGTGATCAAATGGAATTAAGTTAGAAACCAATACCAAAATATAACCAGAAAAATACCCCAATATTTAAGTTGATAATATTAAGTTAATATTGCAATATAAATTTTAAAATCACCTGAATTGAAAAACATTTAATATAAATCATAGCAAATATTCAGGGACACATTTAAAGAGTCAAGGATAGAAATATATAACCTTGAAGGCATATTTAGAAAAAAAATTAATGCTGATATTTCCTGATCTAAGTATCCATCTCAGTAAGTTATCCAATGAAAGTAAAAGAAAGTGAATAATAAAAACAAGATAAAATTAATAATATACAAAGGAAAGCACTCATTAGAGAAAAATTTTAAGCTGAGGAATTTGGAAATTAATAGTTTAATAATTGGAAGACTTTTAAGGCAGACACAGTGACAGAAAATCCAAGCGATCAGAATGGAAAATGTAAAAGATGCAAAAAAACAAGAACAACTTTATATAAATTTAGGTAAAATGAACAGATTGCTAATGAAATACAATTTAGTAAAGCTGACACAACCAGAAATAGGCAATCTGAATATTTCTATTCCTATTCCTAGAATTAAAAACTGCAATTCGAATGAAAACCCTTCAGAGAAAACTTCACATGATTGCATAATTGAATTCTCCCAAATATTTAAGAAAGAATACCAATCTTATAAAAAACTATTATAGAAAATATAGAAAGAGGGAAATTTTCAACTTATGTTATGACACTGTAATAACTTTCATACAAAAAAATCCCATCTAAAATACTGGCAAAAATATAATCCAGAAATATGTTTCATTAATTCAAAGAATACAAAATTGGTTTTAACTTCTGAAAAGAAATCATGTAAATCAACACATTAACAGGATACAGAATAAAATATACGATCACCTTAATAGTTTCAAAGAAAGCATACAGTAACATTCCACATGCTTTAATAACCCGTTATAATATTAGAAGAAGTCTTCCTTAAGCTATCTAAAAAATACCTGCCATCAAAAAGTCACATTCAATAGTGAATGGCAAAGATTTCTCTATGAAATTGAGGGGGGACTAAAATATCCAATATTACCATTTTTGTTCAACATTCTTCTTAGGGTCCAAGTAATAGAAATAAAGCAGCCAGTATAAATTTAATCAAGGAGGTAAAAGATCTGTACTCAGAAAAACTACAGAACACTGTAGAAAGAAACTGAGGAAGATACAAATAAATGGAAGCATATACCCTATTATGGATTGGAAGAATTAACATCATTAAAATGTCCATACTACCCACAGCAATCTATAGATTCAATGCAACTCCTATTAAAATACCAATGGCATATGTCACAGATCTAGAACAAGTACTCCAAAAATGTATATGGAACTCCATACATGGACTCCAAAAGGACTCCAAACAGCCTCAGCAATCCTGAGAAAGAAGTACAAAATAGGAAGCATCACAATACCTGATATCAAACTGTGCTACAAGACCACGTAAATCAAGGCAGTCCGGTACTGGCATAAGAACAGACACATAGATCAATGGAACAGAACAGAGAGCCCAGAAATAAACCCATGTGTCTATGGTCAATTAATATTCGACAAAGGGGGCACCCACATACAATGAGGTAAATAAAGACTGCCTCTTCAATAAATGGACTGGTACATGCAAAAAAATGAAACTAGACCACTAACTTTCACCATATGTCAGAATAAATTCAAAATGGATAAAAGACAAATACAAGTCATGACACCATAAAAGTGTTAGTGAATAACCCAGGCAGTGAAATTTCAGATATCCCACATAGCAATATTTTTGTCAATATATCTCCTAGGACAAGGGAAATTAAGAAAAAAATAAACAAATGGGATTACAACAAATTAAAAGCTGCTGCACAGCTAAAGAAACCATCATCAAAATGAAAAGGGAACCAAATGCATGGGAGAACACATTTGTCTATGATACAATGGACAAGGGTTTAGTTTCCAAAATAAATAAAGAACTCATGCAACTCAACATCAGGAAGACAAACAACCCAATTAAAAATGGGCACGGGATCTGAGCAGACACTTGTCCAAGGAAGACATACAGATGGCCCACAGACATGAAAAAATGTTCCACATCACTAACCATCAAGAGAGATCCAAATTGAAGCCATGACAAGATATCACCTCAAACCTGTCAAAATGGCTATCGTTATTAAATTATCACAAACAACAAGTGCTGGAGAGGATGTGGAGAAAAGGGAACCCTAGTGAACTGTTGGTGGAATGCAGACTGGTGCAGCCACTGTGGAAAATAGTATGGAATTACCAGTGATTCCGCTGCTGGAAATATACCCTAAGAATCCTGAAACAACAATTTAAAAGAACTTATGTAACCCTATGTTCATAGCAGCGCTATTTACAATAGCTGAGTGTTGGAAACAGCCCAAGTGCCCATCAGTAAAAGAATGGTACATTTACACAATGATGCAATGCTACACAGCAAAAAGAAAGAAGTCCTACTTTTTGCAACAGCATGAATGAAACTGGAGACTACTGTGCTAAGTGAAATAAGCCAGTAGGCAGAAGACAAATACCATATGACCTCGCTTATACCTGAAATCTAATGAACTGATGATAAAATAAACTAATGATAAAAAATAGAATCAGAGACATGGAAACATGGAACACACTGATCGCTCTTAGAGGAGAAGAGGAGGGAAATGGTGGAAGGAAGAGGAAAGGATTAGTCAGAGAACAGGTGTGAATGACTGGGAGACAACAGAAAGGGGATCAACTGTGGGGAAGAGGTGGGCTGGGTGGAAGGGGGCCAAAGCAAAAAAAAAAAAAAAATTGTAACAGGACAATCGTAATAGAATAAACAATTTAAAAATGCAGAATATTGCACTGAACATAAAAAAAGAAACATGGGCTTTTAACTTACAGGCACACCATTTCAAGTTACAGGAATTATGTCTTTTTCAGTTTTGAATTGATGTTTCATAGCTTATTAAAGTTACTTTGTTCAAAAAACAGTTAAAATTACAATAATTTCAAAGAATAAATATAATTTTATTTTAAATTAACATAAATAAATCTGAAGACAATTTTTCACCTTAAGTGATTATACGAAACTTACAGTGTAAAAGATTAATATAAAATCAATTTTATTTCCATTTAAAGGCAACAAAACAATTAGAAAAATATTTAGAAAAATATTTTAATAATATAATTTGCAACAGCATAAAACATCAACTATATGGCATGAATATTATTAAGAATAGTACAAAATTATTAAAAAATAAATATATAAGTAATGAGGATATGATGTGTTCATGGATGGTAGAGTAATATTTAAAAAATTTTTTTAAATGAGCTATAGGTTTCACACACTTCCAATCAAAATCTAGCACTTTTACTTTTTTAACTGATGAGCTTTTTCTAAAACTTTTTATGAAAACACAAGTGGCCAAGAAGAGCTAAGACAACCTGTTAAAAGCCCAAACAAAAGTGGAGGACTTACAACCAGGTATCAAAATTTAATATAAAGATAAAATATGTAAGAGAGTGTCATACTGAGTCAAGCACAAGCAAGCAGATGAATGAAACGAAACAGTCAAGATTCAGAATTACACATGAACAGAGACTCAGCAGTGACATGTCAGTGACAATAGTGGCAGGACAGTTGGAAGAGAATGAACTTTTTCAATAAATTGAGTTTGGTCATTGCATAAGATATGTGCATGGTCAATCCACACGGACAATCATTAAAATGGACAAATTTCACATCATTTTTAAAAAGTGACAAGTTAAAGAATAAAGGGAATAGAAATGTAAAGATGCATAACAGAACATTTAGAACTTAACATAGAAGAATATTTTTATGACATTGCAAAAGACAAATTTTATTTAAATAGGCCAGGCAGTAAAAGACGAATACCACATGATCTCACCTATAAGTGTAACTAATCAATAAAAATAAACAAGCAAACAAAATATAACTGGAGACACTGAAATAAGGAACAAATTGACTGTAACCAGAGGGGAGTGAGGAGGGCATAACAGGTGGAAAAAGAAGAAGGGTTGTCTATGAACATGTATAAAGGACACATGGACAAAGCCGAAGGGGGTAGGATCAAGGGTGGGAGGTGGAGATGGGTGAGGCGGGGTGAGTGATGGTGTCAAAATAAAGGAAAAAAAGAGGCATAAATGGTATGTACAAAATAGACAGGGAGGTTAAGAACAGTATAGGAAATGGAGAAGTCAAAGAACTTATATGTATGACCCATAGACATGAACTAGGTGGCGGATTGCTGGTGGGGGGCAGGTGCAGGCTGAGGGGGATAAAGGAGAGGAAAAAATAGGACAAGTGTAATAGCATAATCAATAAAATATACTAAAAAAGACAAAAAATGTATGGATAAATTATATTAAAATAAAGAAGGGATTCTCATCAGAAGAGACTAGTGGGATAGTAAAGATGTATGCCACTCAGTAGGAGAATATGTTCACAATGTATTTGGTAATCAAGAGGCCCATATTCAAAATATATAAAGAATTTATACCAATCACTATGTAAAAGACAACCAACATAAATGACAGAGTCTTTCGCAACTTCTCAAAAAAAGATAACTCATTATCAATATCATATGAGAAAGTATTCAGTCTCCTAAATCACCAGAAAAGTGTAAACTAATTTCAAAGTGATTTACATTGGCTTATCCTCAACATCAATGACTGAAATTAAAGACTGAAAACATCAAGCCCTGGTAAGGATGAGGAGAACCTGGAACTCTCATCATTTCTACTTCCATTTCTACTTTTGGAAAAGTGTTTAGTACTCTCCACTAAAGATGGACATGTACCGCCCTGATTTGTGTGGCTCAGTGGGTTGGAAGTTGTCCCACAAACCAAAAGGTTGTTGGTTTGACTCCTGGTCAGGACATATGTGCCTGGGTTGTGGCCCAGGTTAGGGGTATGAGGGAGTCTCACACACTGATGTTTCTCTCCCTCCCTTTCTTCCTCTTCTCCCCTGTCTCTAAAAAGTAAATAAAATCTTTTTTTAAAAAAATATGGACATGTACATACCCTAAAACCCCCTGCCCAACCATCACAAATCTAAATATAAGCCCAATAAAAACGCATACACAGACTGACGGAAAGGTTTGCATAACTACAATACAGTAGCATTATGTGAATAGATGCAAACCAGAAACAACCCACATGTCAATAAAGCTTAGTGGAATTCATATAAATAAATAACTGCTTCCAATGCAACAGAGCAGAACAACAGCCGCACACATCTAACTTTGGGTGAAAGAAACCGAACACAAAATAATACATAGTGTATGATTCCATTCAGGCAAAACCAGTCCACCGTGGAAAGAGCGGCTTCCTTTGGAGGAAGTGGACAGTAAAATGGTGAGGCCACAGAAGGACATTTGTGAAAACTCTTCAAGGCCTATACTTGCTATGGGTGCACTTCTCTGTATGCACATTGTAATTTGATAAAAATTATTTTAAACACAGATTAAAATAGCATCCATTATAATTTGAAAGGTAAAACATGTCAAAATTAACCACAAAGAAAACAAAGCATTGTTAATGTTAGGACTTGAGTACTAGAAACTAAATCTAATTTTTGACTTAATCTTTATTTAAATAAAGTTTTGAAAATTCTTTGAAAGATCAAATTATTATAAAATGAAACATTACATATTAAATGCAAAAGGAATAAATTGGAGTATTAATTCAATATATCCACAGGGTATTCTGGATTAAATGAGAAAATCTCAATTATAGAATTTTACTATTAAAAACAGAAAGTTTGCATGCTTGATGGACTATATATTTGCATTAATGAACTTAGATCAGTTTGGTTTATCACCAGTTGGAAGCACTAACAGCTCCTCAAATAATTTTAACCCCAATTAAATGTCTTATCTTTTCCCCAAAGCTGCTTATGCTTCTCTGTTCCTAGTTACTACAAATGACAGCCTAGTCTCCTTATAACTTACATTTAAAACCTCAGTTCTATCCTCAACACTGCCCCTCTCTTCTACTGATCCTTGTGCCTTAGCTTTCACATCTATCACAGCCTTTACATTCCTGTGACTGACCTCTCATTCAAGCCCACAATTACTCTTTGCTGAAATATTGCAAATAGTGTTTTTACTTCTAACCCTGCGACATCAGTCAGGGCTATGCAAGCTAGCAGTCTTACCTAGTAGTCTTTCTTTGTGGGCAGCACTAATCATTTTATTCTTTATTTCAAAATCTTAATTGAGTTCCTATTACCTAGAGAATGAACTCCAGTATCCTTAGTTTGACTCCGCAGGCCATCCAAAATCTAGCCCCAAACTAATTTCCAACAAGCATGTTATATTTCAGTAATGCAACACTCACCTCACTTCTCTGCCTGTTTTCTTTGATTGTACTAGTAGCATTGTTCAGAATGATTTTTTTCCCTGTTTTTCCACAAGTTTAGATCCTCTACAACCTTTAAAACTCAATTTGTCATGAAAGGTCTTGCTACTTAGTGAGGCCATGAAAACTGCATAGTAAGAACTCCATTGGTTTTTTAAATTCATCAAGTTTTGGAATGACCTAAGGAGCTTTTAAAATTAACCAGTACTGGGGTCATAGCTGCAGACTAACAGCACTGCGCAAGTTACTAAAGTCCATGAATCTTAAAAGAAAGTCCTCTTGTGACCTGGGAATTATTATGCAGAGTGAAATACACTAGTTAGAGAAAGGCATATGATTTTACTTGTATGTGGAATCTAATGAACAAAATAAGCTAACAAAATAGAAACAGACTCACACATACAGAGAACAGACTGACAGCCCTCAGAGAGCAGGGGGTTGGGAGACTGTGAAAAAAGTGAAGGAACTAAGAAAAGGAGAGGGTACAGAGAGGATAAATGGTGATGGAAGGAGACTCAACTTTAGCTGGTGAACACACAATATAATATACAGGTGATGTATTATAAAATTGTACACCTGAAATATATATAATTTTATTAACCGATATCAACCCAATAAATTCAATAAAAATTTTTAAAAAGAAAGAAAAGAAAGCCCTTCTGGTGTTGCTCTGGCCACCAGCTCGACACCAGCCCTGAGTAGTTTGGGGGGACCTGATTTTATCTGTGGGCAGAAAGAATGGCAGGACCACACTGACAACTAAGGATAAACCGTATCAGACTCCCCATGTACACAGACAACCCTGATCACCAAATTATGATTGAAGCGAAGGAAACTGTGTGCAATCTGCTTCTGATACAATTGTGAAAGCTACCACCAAACTAACTAACCTATAGATAATATTTATAAACTTTGAAAAAATTACTAAAAAATAAATCATAAAAGCAGTACAGTAAAGAGACAGCAGATTCCACAGAAGGGACATTTGGAAGATGGGCAGAGCACAGTTCCAAAAACATTGTAAGAAAACAGCCAACATATAAAAATTGCAGAGAAAGTATTGAAAGCAGTCAGAAAAAAAAGCAAAAGTAAAACATGTTTTGCATACAGAAAACACCAATGTGAATACCACTGGCTTCTCATCAGGAACAACTGAGAGCAAAGAAAAGCTGGAACATCTTCAAGGTGCTGGAACAAACAAACAATGATAAAAACCTATCATCAAAAAATTCTGTATCTTGCACTTTTTTTTCATAAATGTACACAGATCTCCGTTTCCACTTATGATGTAAAAAAGCTGGTAAGGGTGTCACTCCCATCATAAACACAAGAAAAGGCAGGGTAATGTACAAAATTATGTTTCTTGGACACATCAAAAAGCTGAAGTAACAGAACCACCTACTACTCTGATATCAAAGAAAAGGCAGGGTGGGGCACTGTTTTAACGGCACAGCAGGAGGAAGATGACATCTTCGCACAAGAGGGTACAAAGAATTCAGCTAAATTTTTAGTGCATTGTCCAAGTCCCAGTGTGAGCGAGTGTCACAGGACAGAATCCCTAAGAGTTGCGGACATGTTGCCCTCTGCGCTCATCAGACTCTTCTGCATGGACCCACCAGGTGCAGAAGACTTAACAGGTACATAAGAAAGCTGCAGGTCAGAGAGTGGGGGAAGGAGGAAAACTGGAAAACGATTCCCTCAGTGTTGCAGGCCAGGAGGGAAGTGGCAGCCTCTGGAGAAAAACACAAAGTATCACCTGGTGATGTCTCTTCTAAGTAGTAAGAGAGTTAAGCCATGGGAGAAAGGGCAGCAAATCCTATGCCCTTTCCATTTTCTCCTTGGGGCCTGAGAAATGGAGGAAGGGAAAAGGAAAGTCACCTCATTCCCTTAGAGAAGGAGCAGGAAACCACCCTGGACTGAGTCCATTAGACCTTTCCTAAGACAGGGGACAGTGACAGGATAGTTCAGAGAACCCTGCCCCTGAGAACCAGCGACTCAGAACCTGAGCAGAACTACGGCTGGACCAGGGAAACAGAGACGGATTCCCCCTGCCTCGCAAAACAGACTCGTGTGCACAAGAACATCCCAAAGCAATGGCCCTGCAGGGAGAGGTCAAACATGGGAACAGACCCTCTCTGAGGGTGTCTGACGTAGCTGTGTAAGACTCTGAAGTGCTGTGAAATCCATTATCTAAATGACTAATTAGATAAAATAATAATGCATATCACTCTATTTCAGATAGATAAGCAGATGATAGGACAGACAGATAGATACTTGGACCTGAGAAAATGTCCTGCAAGTAAATGCAAGTGTGAACGACGAATGCTTTAGTGGGTGAATTTGGGGAAGAGGTGATTAAGAAGCTTTAACTCATTATTTTATTCATCGCAATATTTGAATTATTATTTTAGTAAAGTTCTATTTCAAGCATTTCATAAAAACTAAAATATTAATATTGGTAAAGATATAGGAAAGCTATTACTCTCAAGAATTACTAGTAAATTTTTAGATTAATATAACCTTTTTGGAAAACATTTTGATAATATACATCCAGGATGTTGAAAATGTCCATTTTTCTCTCTTTGGGCATAAATTTAAATCACAAGCTATGTCCTTAAAAAATCTAAACTAAGGAAACAATTATATGTGAAAATATATTTAACAATAAGCACTCTGCTGAATTTAAAAATAATTATCTACACTTCCCAAGTTAAAATAATGCAATTTTTATGGTACTTCTACTTAATGGGCATTATGTAATCATTAGAAATGACTGTTACAAAGACTACACAGCAACATGAACAATTAATCTAATCTGACTGTTAATTTCAAAGTGAAGATTAAAAAAGACAATTCTGCAAAATTGTGTATTGACAAAGGATCAAACCTACTAAATTTGTGTCCTAGAAAATTTATCACCCTATGCTTCAGTATTCATATCTATAAAATGAATGTAATAATTCATGTATCATAGATTTTTCACTAGAACTGAATGAGAAAATAACTACAGTACACACATTAGCTTAGTGCTCAATAAATATTACTTACTAGTATTATTATATAATATGCAAATGAATTTTAAATAGACAACCATGGAGATACAAATGACAGCGGAAGGAGCTAAACTAATAAATACAAATATGTTCCTTGTATGAAGAACACATGGACAATACCAAAGGGGGCAGGTTTGAGAGTGGGAGGCAGGGATGGATGAGGGGAGATGGGGGGAAATGGAAACAACTGTTTACTTGAACAACAATAAAAAAGTTATTTAAAATAAATCAATATAAATATGTTCTTTGATGATATCATTACAACTTTTTCCTTTTCAGCATTTTCTAGTTTTTTCATGGTGTGGATTACTGTGTTACCTTCATAATCTAAAAAGTAATCATACTGAATAATGCGGTCTGTTTTGTAACTGCACATTCTCTGTTTAGGACAGATCTGCTCAATCTGGAACTACTCTCCATGTCTGGGGCTTTCCTTCGGTGTCCTGTTAAATGCCTAACTTAGGGAGAGATAAAACTGTTTCCTATATTCTGCTTACACTTGAACTTTAGTTTCCTATAAAAGTGATTCTCTTAGATAAAAATTCTCTTTTGCTGGAATATGTCAGGCTTCTAGAAAAAAGCTCAAACTTCTGGAAAAACGATTCTCCCACAGTCTAGCCACTGACAGAAAGACTCCATCAGGTACTGCACTGGGCCCTGATCCGCGGGGGGACTGAGCTCCTGTTTCAGCCAAAGGCCTGGGAGCCATGAAACAGATCGCCGACGCGTGTGTGACTGATGACATTGCCCTAGATCTAGGAAGTGTGACTTTATTCAAATGTATCCCTGGACTGCTGACAACACCCAGATCCATGCCATTCCAAATGAGGGCTGGAAGAAGCAATTTTCAGGTGAACTGAAGAAGAAAATCATATGTTTGCACCAAGGGAGGTAGCAAATTTATGAAAACAATATGGGTGAAATGACAAGTTTTGGGGATGATTTTGGTACATCTGCATGTGAACTCTCACTCAGCAGAAACTGTCAGGACAAAGTAAGAACAGAAAAATAAAAATTCAATTCTTACTCATAACGCTGAAACTGTTGTAAATAGTTAGAAATTTGGAATAAAGGGTGTATGTACAATTTCCCCTCAGGAAAAAATCATTTTGTTTTTATTTGAGTTCAAAATTAACACTGAAGAAAGTGTTGCTAATCATGTGTGATTGCAGCTTTGAAAAAAACACCTATAAAATTCTTAACTTGATAAAAATATACTTTGTGTTGACAATGAAAATACGCAAGGAATTTCATCCAACAAATGAGTTGCTTTTAATTTTTACAAAAGTAAAATAATAGTAAAATAAAAGTAAACAAAAAAGGTAAAAAGAATAAAAGTGAAATAACAATATACTCTAGTATATATGCAGTCTGTCTCTTTGGGTCCTTATTATACTGATAAATGGACATTCAAAACGTTAGGTTTAGAACAAAAATAAAGCTACCCTAACTACAATTCTAGTCAGTGCTGTTTTTCTTGTCCCCTGCCACCGTCTCCTCCTTCCCTAAAATACCATTCCACAGATGTGCCACATATATTAAATCTTTTCATGATATTACATACAGCATTTCTTTGGGTGAATTTTTGCAATTGTGGCTACACTTTATAGCAAAAACTTACTCTACACATACATGCCACCCAGCAAACCTGAATGTACAGGAGAGTATTTGGTCCTGTAATCTTACAGAAGTTGTGGTTCGGCCAACATCCTAGTATGCAGTGTGGATGAAGTGGTAGGAAGCAGATTCTGTCATAATCTGCTGTACCACGTTAAGAGCAATTTAGCAATAACTTAAAATCCAGTACTAAAAATTTGTCCTACTGGGCTTTGCGTTTCAACATCTATTCATTCGCACAAAAGTTCACCCGTTGTATGAGGATGGGTATAGGAGGTTCAAAGCAGATACACTCAACACAGTAAGCCATATGTATTACCTGGGAAGCACAGAAGTTATCATTGTACAAATTGTTCTGCGAAACACTACACAGTCATTGAGAATAACAGGTTGATGGGTCTGACACTGGAAAATATTTAAGAAAGGATTTAACTTCAGAGCAGCAAACTGGGTGGTAAAGTATGAACATTATGATGCAGTTGTGTAAAATAACTACAGTATACATATGTTTGCATGCAAGTTTAAACGCATAAGAGATGTCAAGAAGAGTGCACACTAGGTTAAAAATGCAGGCATCGCCCCTGGGAAGTGGGCCCAGATAGCGTGTGTGTGCATGTGTGTGCGTGTGTGGCAACTTTTTATTCTCTATTTTTTCTATTTTTTGTTTGTTCAGTGGGGATGTGCTCATTTAATTATTAATATAATTGAAAGCAAAATTTTATGTCTCAAGGGAGAGATAATTTATATACAGAGGAAACTACTAAAAAGCAGCACATAAAGAATAACAGTATCGAAGGGATTGTGGACAATTACCCTGCATGAACATTCAGTAATGAATTTTCAGAGAAGAAAGAAACAATTTACAGTGGAAAAATACTTTCTAAGATCAAAACTCTGAAGAAATTGGAAATAATTTAAAACTAAATAAAAACAATAAAAATTCCTCATGTCTAGCATAGTGCCTGGCACACAGTAGCTATTCAATAATTATTTGTTAATTGCCAATAAATATCAGGAGATTTATGATGTTATTTGTTTGTCAAATAAACTGGTTTTCCTAAGTTACTTTAAAGATCCCATTAAAGTACAGAAATCTTCATTTAAGTCCTGGCTGGGAGTCTCAGTTAGTTGCATCATCGACCCATACACCAGGAAGGCTGTGGGTTCGATTCCCAGGCAGGGCGGTATGGAAGGCAGCCAATCAACATTTCCCTCCTCCATCCCTTGCTTTCTCTCTCTCACCTTCCTCTCTTTCTAAAAATCAATACACATATCCTTGGGTGAAGATTTTTAAAAATCTTTATTTAACAGATATCCTTAAGAGATTTTCTGGGACTTTTCAGTTTTCACAAAAATCTATCCCATGGTTTGTAGAAGTGGTAATAAGGTGTTTCATTTTTTTTATATTTAATTTAGAAAATATGACCATTATATGTATGCCTCCTAATGGCAACATGACTAATTTCACTAACGAGACATCCATTTCATGCCTACAAACTTGGAACACAATCCCTACAACTGCCACTACAACGGGACCCGGGAATCGCTATTTCGGAATTGAGTCTGGTTTTAATAAGGCAAACAACCACAGTAAGTCAGTAGAAAACTGGAAAACCTATTTGTCTACAATAAAGTGTTAAGAGAAAGGAAGAATTCCCAGAAGAAAAGTATTTCTTTGGAAACAGACAGGATAGGTTTTATTTTTTTATAATGGCCACAAATATAATGGAGGAAGGATTTTATGAGTCTACGAAAGTAAAGCAAAATGTTAAACAAGTAATTGCAAAATTTATGAGTTGTAACTGATATTTTCCAAATGTAAATAAGTTGTTGTAACTGCAAGAAAAGAAATACATGTACTTTGCTTTTTGAAAAATAATAAATCACAGAAAACCATATAAATGCAAGTAAAAATTACACATAAAGTGAATAATCCCACTAGTCACAGATAATCACTGCTAACATTTTGTTTATATCCTTCCAATCATTTTTCCCAAAGTACCTACAGATACTTTACATGACTGAATTCACAGTATTTTATAATCTGCTCTTTAACTTTAAAATACAGCATTATGTTTTATAAATATATCAAAATAAGTCATAATATCGTCTTCTATTGGTGAATGTTTAAATTCTCTCCAACTCTTCACTACTGAAATATGTTATAATGAAATGCCTAGAAAATACATGTTTTCATAATTGCTATAAATTCCCAGTTAAGATTCTAAAACATAAAATAGACATTACTGCTCTCGGGAGGAAACTGCTGAAATTTCCTATAGAAAGAAACTATAGGAAATAGCAACAAAGCAAAGCAGAAAGTGTCTGCAGAATATTCCATTTCAACATTCCAGAGGGAGATGGTATTTCTCCAGAAAAGAGGTGTAGAGAGATGCAAGGAGAGGCACATGTAATCCCCGCCTTATTGCAAAACACTCTTGCAATCAACACAGCTTTGGAGAAGGTGTATCTAGAGGCAGTAAGGATTTTAAGGAAGAAGGTAGAAAAGATAGGCAAGTCTCTATAGTTATAAAGAAACAGTTGATTAATTTAATTGTTAAACTTCTTTGAAGTATAATTGGTAAAATAATGCACAGATTCCATTTATAAATCTTGATGCATTTCAGTGTACTCATACACCTATGATACCATCACCAAGGTACTTACTAAACATATCCATCACCTCAAAAAATTTCTTGTGTGTGGGCTTTTTTTGTGTGTTTTGGTTTGGTTTTGTGGTAAGAAAACAACATAAAATCTATCCTCGACATACACTAAAGTGATTAGACTGCACTGTAAATTATAGACACCATGCTGTACAGCAGACCCATGGGAAGTATCCACCTTGCATGCACTGAAACTGTACACTCCTCAAGCAGCACCGCCCCCTCCCTCCTGCCTCTGACAGCCAGCATTCTGTTCTCTGCCTCTGCGTGTCTGACGGTTTTAGACAACATACGCAGGTGGAATCAGGCAGTAAGTGGAATCTCCTGGGATTGGTTTGTTTCACTTAGCATAACGCCCTCCCGGTTCACCCATGTTGTTACATACTGGGCAGGAATTCTTTCTTTTTCAGGCTGAATAATATTCCTCTGTGTGTATGTATCACATTTTCTTTATCTGTTCATCTGTTTACAGGCACGTGAGCTGTTTCTCTATCTTGGCCACTGTGAATAACACTGTGATGAACATGGAGGCACAGATACCCCTCTCAGACCCCGAGTTCAACCCTTTTGGGTACACACTCAGAAGTGGGGTTGCTGGACCGTCTGGTGGTTTTATTTTTAATTTTATAAAACAGAACAAAAAATAAAGAGTTTCAAGGGTAACTAAAATAAGAATGCTCTTGAACGTGTAAACAAGACATCCTCTCAGAAGAAAAACCACATCACAGAAGAGGGAAGTAAAGTTGAAAAAGGAAAAATAAAAATTTCAAAGCAATGAATTCATGGAAAATTGATTTGTAGCATATGAAGGATTATCTTTGCTTTCCTTGGTGAGAAAAAAAGATTGAAACCAAAACTATGTAATCATATTCTGTGATTAAAGAAATCAGTCAATGTCAAATGTGCCTGGGCGAAGGCATCCTGTGAAGTGTTAATAGTAAAGGTATCGCATTTTGTTTCTGTAGGAGGACCCATCCGCACACAGCGCTTCTTTCTCCAAGAATTAGGACTAAGGACACACAAAATAACTTGTGTCAGGATGAAATTCATAAGATTTAGAAAGCCATGAACACTTGTTTACACGTATAAACACCCCCAGCCACTTTCCAAACTTATCAAAATAAAACATCCTGTACTCTATCTGTAAACCTCATCAAAGAAAATACCCTCACAAGAAATCATTGATACCATCAGGCAGAGAAAATATACAAAGAATTTAGCGTAGAAAACCTTTACGTGTCTGACCTATAACATCTTTCACTGCATGTTTCTTCCACGATTCTTAGAAGAATAAAAACTTCCCGAACAACAGTTCAGAACACATATCTGAATTGTCTATAGAGTTGCAACTCTACCCATCATTTAGAAACAAAAAAGAGGTGGATACAAAAGCTCTGACAAGCAGTAACAGGACATAAATTGAAGCTTACTCTACACAGAGGGCTCCTGAAGTGTATTCCAGCGATTTTGAAGAAACAATGTTTCAATTGTCCTTGTGCCCAGAACTAATCTTATTGAAGGAGAAGTTTTCCCATGTCAGACAGCTCTTCACAAAAGTAAAACATTTTTCCTTTCGAGTACCTCCAAAGCAAGGTGGTAAGATTTAGGCTGGGCTGCCAGAGTGACTACAATAGACCTCAAAGAGAAAGCATCTCTTACAGTTTTCTTTCATCCAAATTCTTTATTATCCCAAATACTTTGTAAAGATTTTTTTGCAAACAATTTCAGCAATAAATAAATTTCTACTTTGCCAAATAAGCTTGAACAGTTATATTAAAACTATGCAGAAAAAAAAACAAGTAGCCCTGGCTGGTGTGGCTCAGTGGATTGAGTGCGGGCCTGTGAACCACAGGGCGGCTGGTTAAATTCCCAGTCAGAGCACATGCCTGGGTTGCAGGCCAGGTCCCTAGTAGGGGGCGTACGTGAGGCATTGATGTTTCTCCCCCTTGCTTTTTCCCTCTTTTTTTCTCTAAATAAATAAATAAATAATTTTTTAAAAACCTTTAAAAAATAAAGACATCTTCCCTTTAAAGAAAAGAAAGAAAAGAACCAGGTAGCTGGTAAGAGTCTGAACCCAGGGCAAAATGTCAGTATTTTTTAACATTATCAGTTTCATCCTCTTGTTACTTCATTTGTTACTATCATATTTCTCAGTGAAGAAAGTCCTTGTTATTTTTTTCTTTCTTTTTATTTTTTTCCTTATTACACAAAGAAAAGGTTTCCATGAAATAGAGACACCCACAGAAAGGAATTAAAACCATATACAAGCAGACTGATGCCATGCTTACTTCGCCATCTTTTACTTGGACTACAGAACATTTTTAGAAATCTGTGGTGGGGTAGAGAGGCACTCTTGCTGTTGTAGAGTAAAGCAGATCTGATTATATTATGTTCAGAAAAATAGAAATGGCTCCATTTTAAGTCCTTTAAATAAACTTACTTCCAAAAAATTGATTATGAACCAATTTTCCATTAGGCAATTAGTATCAAAAAGAAAGGGACCTGCAAAGACATGAATTTAGTTCATCAGTTAAATCTCTTTCTCAAGAATGTTTTCATCTCACCAAATCATTTAAACTTTGTACAAGATATTCTGGAAAAAGAAATAACATTTAGCAAATTTAAAGTCACCTCCGGTATAAGAATCTTCAAGTAAATTATCTGCATGTTAGTTTTATCATTACTAATTATTTCATTCCTTTCAACAATGTGTTTGTTTCCTATAGCTACTATAACCAACGACCACAAAATTAGTGGCTTAAAACAGTCTAAGTTTATTACCTTTGGCAGTGATTTCAATCCTTTTCATCTCACAGCACACATAAACTACTAAAATTCTGCAGCCCACCAAAAACTGTTTTATACTTTTTGTTGATCTCACCAAAAAATAGGTATAATTTTGATTCATTCACACCAGATGGCTATTGTTGTGTTAGCCATTGTCATTTTTTGACAATCCTAAGGGAAATTAAGTCAGTGCCCCTGACTAAATAGCCAGGTATTGCATGTTTTAACAATTCTTGCAGAACACAGGTGTGTCTTGGCACACAGACTGAAAATTGCTGTCTTATGGTTCTGGAGGCCGCAGATTTTAAACGGATTTCACAGAGCTAAAATCCAGGCTGCCTGCATTCCCTGGCTGGTGGTCTACTTCCTCTGTCTCAGAGCCAGCAGCATCTACTTGAGGTGGGTGTGAGGGCTCTGACAGATAACGCCTGGGCAGCAGACAGTGGGACCAGAGCTCAGAGGAGAACTTTGTAAGTCCTGTTTTGGTCTCCATTCACCTCCACTCACTCCCATACACGTGGGGCTTTGGAATGACCTTTGCCCAATATTGCTATCAAGCATCCCAGTGTTATCAGAACACCAGGAGAGAACACACACTCTTGCAGGGTTGAGGCTCTGATGAAAACAGATGTGGGCTATAGTGTTGCCATCTCCTATTGATTCTTCCATTCCCTAGCCCAAAATGCTAAACTCCAAACCTAAGCAACTCCTACCTACCCCTTATCTTGAGGGTTCACCTAGGGAAAGGAGCATTTAAAGTTAGGGAACAACAGTTCTGCGGTGCCTGCAGCTCTTCACCGTGTAGCTCACCGCTTCCCTATACCCAAACACACCCGGAGAGTCACAGGTCAGCACCTGCCCCTGGCTCTTCCTACCACACAGGGTGGCTAATAATCAGGGGAACACAGCAGCTTCCAGGCCATAAAACTGGAAAAAGAAGAGCAATATAAACACAATGAAGAATAAAAACTGAATACATACTGTGTCACTGAAAACATGGGCCAAGAATTTACAATTAATACAATAAATATCCTCAAAGACAAAATAAAAGAGGGCAGTAACCTGAAAGAGGAACAATAATACAAAGTCCCAAGTAAAGGTCAAACAGAGTTAAACTATCATAAAATAACTGCTTTCTTTTAGAAATATAAGAAGTACTCATTTAAAGTAAACTTTAACAAATCAAGAATAAAAACTGCAATCAACTGAATAAGTACTAAAAATGAGAAAGGAATGGGAACAAAAATACTCAGTACATACAAAGATATGCAAGCAAGGGGAGAAAAAGAAACAAATAACAAAAAGAAGAAAATAGAGAAAAAGCAAGAGAGTAGATTTAGTAGTAAGTAATTATAGTAATAACTAACTAAATTAAGTGTTAATAGAATAAACATTCTACAAAAGGCAACAGTTTTCAGATTGGAATAGAAATTTTAAAAACGGGCTATATACTATTGACAAGGTATGTTTTAAAAGACCAAAAAGTGTCTAAAATAAAGAAATGGGAAGGTTATATCAGAGGACCACTAACTAAAATATAGCTCATATGAATATATTAATATCAGACAAATAAGAATTTTAAGCAAGACATATCACCTAAATAAATAGAAAGACATCTCTTTATGACAGAAATGTCATAAGTTTAATTGAACTCAGTCATAGTAAGTTTATTTTTATACATTACATTACTAACTTCTAATATTCTCTTCAGAATTTGGTGTGTGATGAGGTACCACTTTACACCAGTCAGGATGGCTATAATAGACCAAGCAACAAACAACAAATGTTGGAGAGGGTGTGGGGAAAAGGGGACCTTAGTTCACTGTTGGTGGGATTGTAGACTGGTACAACCATTATGGAAAACAGTATGGAATTTTCTCAGAAAAATAAAAATTGACCTGCCTTTTGACCCAGCAATTCCACTGCTAGGATTATACCCCAAGAATCCTAAAACATCAATTTCAAAGAACCTATGCACCACAATGTTCATAGCAGCACAATTTACAATAGCCAAGAGTTGGAAACAACCTAGGTGCCCATCAGTAAATGAATGGATCCAAAAATTGTGGTACATATACACCATGGAATTTTATGCAGCAGAGAGAAAGAAGGAGCTACTACCTTTTGCAACAACATGGATGGAACTGGAAAGCATTATGCTGAGTGAAATAGGCCAGGCATTGAAGGACAAATACCATATGATCTCACCTTTGACAGGAAGCTAAAGAATAAAACAAACAAGCAAACAGAATAAAAACAAAGACGCTGAAATAGAGAACAAGTGGGCAGCGACCAGAGGGGGAGAGGGAAGGGAACTTAAGGGGAAAAAGGGGGAGGGATTTTGAGGAACAAGTATGAAAGACACAGAGATGAGGACTGGGGGGGGGAATGGGAGGGAGGGGGGAGACCGGGCGGGGGGGGGGGGAAGGGAAAAAAAAATGTACTTGAAAAGTAACTAAATAAAATTTAAAAAAAAAAATTCCTTGAAAAAAAAAAAAGAATTTGGGGTGTGTGTGTGTGTGTGTGTGTGTGTGTGTATCCATATGAGAAATTAAGGTGTTGAATGGAGTTCTTCTTCATATTTTTTCATTTCTTTATGCTTTGTTTTTGTCAACTGGCAAGCTTCATAAAAGATATAAATAGGAGGGCTTGCTTGGCATTGCAATGAATGTTACATGTTCTGTCTCACAGTGAGGGAAATACTGCTGTTCAGACCTGGAATGTGAGACTGAGTGGAGCTTCGTACTCTGTTCTTGACTAATGACTGCTACATTATTAATCCATGATTCTAAAGGATCTACAAGCATACCCTTCTGGTTTTCCTTAGAGATATTTAGCTGTTTAAGCCACACATCAGGCCATGTACAGTTTTGAAAAGTCAGTCAAACAGTAAAATGTAGTGGTTTTAATAACAATACACATATTTCCTGAGTTACCAATAAGTGGAATTATCAACATAGCAGGATATCTCATTGCCTTCATTAATGATCTTGAAAGGAGAAGGCAGAACTACTTACCTGGCCTGAAGAATTATTTCAAAGAATTTTATAGTATTAATTTTTAAAATGAATTAAAAATCTTCAAAATCTTTCTTTTGAAAAATATGTATTAAACCAGTGGTTTTTAAATTGGCACACTCACCAGAATCCCTAGATAGGCTGACGCAAACAGATTTCTGGCCCCTCCCAGAGTTTTGAGTCAGCAGGTCTGGAGTCCAGTGTGATAACTTGCATTTCTTACAAATTCCCAGGTGATGCTAATGCTGCTGGTCCCAGAACATGAGTGGTGGCTCTTTCAGAGTCACCTGAAAGAGCTACCACTTTCCACAAATGAGTAGGCCCACTTGGGAATTTTCTAGTCCCCAGTATCTGAGTAATTTTGTTTTTCTTTTTCTACTCTAAAACACTGAATTAGTTTAATGTGAATGAGATTTCTTCCACATGAAAAGCTAACAAACACTTAATTGGATATTTTCCATAAAACCATTCTTGGGACTGATTTAGTTTCCAAAAACCCTCCATGTGTCTCGAAATCATGCCTGCTCAGGGACCTGTGGCGCTTAACTACAATGGTGCTCCACAAGCCTCCTTCAACTTTCTGGAAAGTCCCAGAAGGTGAATTTTATTATGGTGTTTGCTCTTTCGAATCTGTTCACATCGCTGCATTTTATGTTGCTCCTTATTTCCATGAGCACTGAGTCCCATTAAACCAGGAAAACACTGCAAGTGAAACTACCCAAAGAAACCAAAAGTATCCATGAGACACTGACACTTGTGTTCTGCTTCTTTATCTGATGTTTACTGTGTCTAACTTACAAGAGGGAATGGATGTAAACAAAAATCTTACTAAAAGCAACAGTAAGTTGGGAAGGAAACCAAGAGGGACATAAGACAAGGGACATCTTGACTTAGCTTGGCATTCGGCACAGCAGCACAGAGGAAGAGGTGACGAGACACGTGCTGTACAAAGAATGTGTGCAAGAACAGGTCAGAGACAACAATCAACAAGTCTCCCAGATCGCTAGGGGAAAATAACTGTAACAGTACTGACCAGGATGGATTAAATACGTCCCAAAGATCTGCTGTACAACACTGTACCTGGAGTCAACAATATTATACACTTAACAACCTGTCAGGAGGGTACCTCTCATGTTAAGTGTTCCTACAGAAATGAAATAAAATTTAAATGTGTGTGTGTGTGTGTGTGTGTGTGTGTGTGTGCAGGTAAAGATGAAGCAGCAACGTGAAACATCACAAATCCTATTTCACAGACAGGGTCTTCCAGGGGCAGAGCACTTGTTTCACTCACACAAAGGCTGTGTTCTGCCGGTCTGACAGGGCAGAGAGTGCGGAAGAAAGAGAAGATGCCACATGACTTAGATTGCTTTGGGGAGAATCTGTAGAAAGGATGTGTGTGCATCGTAGGGCAGACCTTCTGCACGTGCATACACTGTGACCGTGTTGCTTAAATTCAAGTTGTGTTACTTCTTAGCACCTCTTATTAAATGATGCAAACCCTCAGATATTGTTACCACAGTTTCCCCAATTTCACACATGTTTTTTCAGGTACTTGATCACATATTTAAAATGCACTTTGTATGACTTGCTTGAAATAAACTAAATTAAGGTCAAATTGTTTGTATGTGAAATGTTTGAGATGAGAAAATATTTCCAAAATAAGCAAGTATAAGAAATATAATCATTTCACTTGTTAGTACAAGTTATTTATATGAAGACAATACAATGTACCACTTGCAAAAGAATGAGAGATAAAGTTTTTTTCCCTTAACATTGCTAAAAATGTTAATTAGAAAATTTGGTATTCTGACAATATTAAAACCAAGAAAACTCTTGGTTTGGTTAAATTAATAGAGCAACTACCAGTAATATGCTTTAGAAACTCTATTATGTACATCTCAAATATAGGTAAAATTCACAAGGAAAAATATTTGTAATCGATTTACTAAAATGGTAATTTAACACAAAATGGAAACACTCCTCTTTCTGTGACTGTACTTGAACAATGTCTAAAAATTTTCTATGAGCTCTCAACAACAGCCAGATTTGATCTGATTATGCCACCATGTCTTCAAGACCTTAGTGACAGAAAATACAACTTCTTCACTTACCATCTTTTTGTCTCTCATAGAAAACCCATGTTCCCCTTTAGAGTGTGAAAATGTCCAAACAGAAGCACAGAGAACACATTCATGAGCCCTCACCTACCCAGCGGTCATACACATTAACATATGGCCACTCTCAGTTCAGCTGCTGATACACACATTTTAGTCAGAATATTTTAAAGAAAATCCCATACATCACAACATTTTAACCAACACAATTATTTTAAAGTAATCATCACACTTTAAAAATCAATTAATTTCTTATTATCATGAAAATTTGTTGTTTATTTGATTTATTTGAATAAAGATCTCTTGATGTCTACATATTGTGTTAAGCTGTATGTCTTCCATCTCATTCATTTCGTAACATTTCTCCTCATTTTATTTATCCCATCAGTATGTACTATCAATTCCACTTCATGCATTTGACTGATTACTTCTTTATGGTGTATATGTTAACCTTCCTCTATCTCCTGTATTTCCTATAAACTGGCAGGTAGATCTTGAAGGACTTAAGATAATCAAGCTCAATTATTTTAACGAATACATTCACATGTAGTGTTTTGTACTTCCTGTTACTGTTCACCATCGAGACCCCAGAGTTATCCCATATTTAATGATATTAAGACATTAGGGGACACAGATGATGTTAACCCGATCCTCATTATAAAATTTCCAATCATGCTTTCTCTCAATGATTTTAGGATCCACAGGATTGTTGCCTAGACTCATTATTTTATCCAGAGTTGCAAAGTGTGACTTCAGAATTCCATCAGTCTTTTATGCACATACTTATTAGCGGACTTCTTACAAAGAAAAACTTTCCTTTCTCTGAGTAGTTATGGTGTTCCATTTTAAGATCTTTTTTTACTCTTCTAATTTGAGGAATATTTTCCTATTTAGAGGAGTCAAAAATACTTTCTTGTCCTATTTTTGGATATGTAGCCATGATCTACTTGAGTGCCTGGGGAATGTTAAATAATGTCAATAATGAGCTAGATCATCCCAATGCATAAATTATCCTCGGGCTTACATCCCTTACGTTAGAAGCTTCATTAATTGCTTTAGCAACATTAACTTTTAAAGGCCACTGGGGTCCCATCAAGTTACAGTTATCTTATGTTTCCATCGAAGTTGCTTTTCCCCAAGGAGTAGTTTGTGTGCTAAGAGAACTTGGGTGACAAAAGAGAGAAAACATCCCATTTAGCTGCAAATTAGATCAGAAAGCATAAGTTTTGCAAGAATAACCACACAACCCATTTATTTAAAGAGCCATAAAATTTGACTGAAGTACACTTAACAGGCACGCCGAACTCTTTTCAAAACTGTGGCCATTTTTTTGGCAACCTGATGAAGCACACTGCTTCATGGGGCCCAGGTTGGCTCCCAATGGATGGGTTAGTTGATATCATGAGGAACACAGGAAACAACTCTGGAAATTCTGCAGCTTGACTCGTGGCTGTCTTGTAAAATGCATGTCATTAAACTTGGAACAGTGGAGAAAGTGCATATTTCAGTAAAATAACTGCTTGCGAAACATCTGACTTTCAGAGTAAAGAAATGAACACTTTTAAACAATAACAAAGATCTGAAGGCATGACAGTAAGTAAAATACATTCAGTGTAATGGAATATACCTTTAGCTCCCACAAAGCTAAACCTCTGGCGGATCCATGCTATTTCTTCTGAATATGTCTATATACATATTCCTTCTCTAAAAAATATACTCTTTCCAAACTCACAGAATTTTTAACATCCTGCCATCTCAAATGCAATTCTTTCTTTTTTTTAATTCATTAATAGCTCCTCAAAAGAATAATTTAGCAGCTTAAAAGAGAGACAGAGAGAAGGGGGGAGAGAAAAAACCATGAGCAGGTACATTAGAAAAACAGAATTGGAGCAAGACAGAGAGTAAGAGAAACAAGAGGAATACCTTTAAGGAATCAATGATTTTTTTTTTTATCCAAAAGCAAGGAGGAGGGTGAGCAGAATGGAAAAGCTGAAGTCCCTGGGCCTGCACAGCGTGACAGAAAGAGAAGTTGACTCTGCAGACCCCGCAAGATTACACAAAGAGATGCTACAGATACAGTACCTCCAGGAAACAAGCACTTGTTTGAAACTTTGTTCACAGAGCAACTGGACCCTAAGATTTTCTCTCCCAACCAGAACAGCCCATTGCTTATTTCCTTCACCCCACAAAAGTCCGAGGTATATTCTCAGGAGAAAATAAACCTAACAGGATCCATGGAATGTTGTGGAGCTCATTCTAAAGTAAAAATACAGTGCTTTTCTGCTGTTTTTCTGAGCATCACGGTGTACACAATCCTGGCCCTAAGCAAAAAGCAAATGATACTCCTTAGTGATGGGATAAGTAGAAGGAGGGAGTACATTGTACCTGTTTAATGGTCAATGTGCTGGTTGACTGCCTCCATTTGTTTTGACCACTTGGCAGTAAAATGTGGGACTCTTTCTATCACACTCTTTTTTGATAAAGAATCCAAAAACACATTTTCCCTGCATTAACCCATTTTATTTTCTCCATCATCATTCTGGGCCTCCTATTTTAAGGGAGACTTTCCCAGGATGGCATAAAGCTTTTACAGCTGTATTGTGCAATGCAAATAAAAGTAAATTGTAAAATCTAAATAGCAATAAAATATATTCATTATTAAACAACTACAAATGTGTCCGATTTCAACTGAGAAAGTGAATGTTCCTTCGCACAGTGACCAGGAATTTCACAAGGGGCACTCAGGCAGACCGGCTTTGCCTCCTGTGTTGTTGGCCTCCTGTACCAGGAATTACAGAAGCCAAACTGTTTCCCATCAGCATGCAATCAGGATGCCCATCTTCAGTTTACATTATGCAAATGCATGTCAAAGGGAGTGAGAACAGGTTTTACAGAAGTACATAGGACTCTGAAGAGGGGAACATCAAGATATTAAACCAATATTTGCAAAATGTCACTGCTAGCAGAAAATCATGGGAATTTCAGCTCAAATATAAAGACATGTGAAAATGGATTATTTGCAGACATCAACAGTCTGGTTCTTATTATGGGCCTGAGCAAGACACAGTGGAATATTTGCCTCTGGCATCAGGGGACAACCATTGCTGTGGTCTGAATGTTTGTGTCCCACAAAATTCCTATGTTGAAATCTTAATGGCCTAATGTAACAGTTTGAGAAGCTGAGGCCTTTTGGAAGGTGTTGGATCAAGAGTATGGAAGCCTTATGAACAGGATTAATGCTCATATAAAAGAAACTCCACAAAGCTCCCCAGTCTTTTTTGCCATGTGAGGATACAATGAGAAGCCTAATACCCAGAAGAAGGCCCTCACCTGACCATGCAGACACTCTGACCTTGGACTCCAAGCCTCTGTAACTGTAAGAAATAAATTTGTTTCTTAGAAGCTACCCAGACTGTGGTGTTTTGTTATAGCAGCCCAAACAATCAGACAGTCATCATAAATGCTGACATCACCATCTCTCTCCCAACCCAGGTCTAATCTTCAAGAAGACATGACCTTGTACAGGAAACAACATTTTCTGACAAACTAATATCTTGAAATGCTTCTATTGACATACATCCTTCTAATGGGTTAGATTTTGGTTATTTTGACTCAAAGCAAAATGGAGTTGACACTACATCACACTAATAATGTTACCAAAATGACAATCATTACCAATCCTGCATGCAGACTCCCTCCTGGGTATGAGTTGTTTTGTTCGTGTTTGTTTGGCTGTGCTTTCTTTTTAGGAAATGGAGAGTTATCTATAAATAGAAGTGTTTGTTTCTCTACATTTGTTATTGAAATTGAAGTTTTAAAAACAAATGGAAACTATTATTTTAGAGGTCTGTTCTTGTTGGATGTAAATAAACAACGTCCCCAAACCATCACTTGCATATTTCCCTTGACAGTCCTGTCTCCTTCTCACCCACACAGCCTGACCCACATCACAGGAGCCGGTCTAACTTTCAAAGCAGAGTCTCATTATAAAGCAATGCCTAATCCTAAACTTCGTTTTTGGGGGATGATTCTGACAACTACTTCAGACCTGGTAGAGTGCGTGTTTGTGTGGGGGTGTCCTCCATTACGTCATTTTACTATTTCAAAAATCTAAACTCCCAGGTTTGAATAATTCTAGGTTATTGTCACCTTGTCTTATCTTCTCTGACTGTAAGCAGTTCCCCCTCCATCTATATGGTTATCTTGAATGTATTTATAGAGTGACAATGTGTTTCCCCCTGAGCTTCCTTCTTTATACCTGATGATTGCCTTGCTGGAGGGAGGCAGGTGGAAAGGAATCATGCATTCTTCACCCTTTAAAAACTAAAGCAACTCAGATTTAAGATGTCACACTGTTTTATGGGAAAGTATAAAAAGAACTGTTTTACGGTGTCATTACAATGACACGGTACAAGGGCCAGATCTAAAAAATACCTCCGCCTTGGGACACCAAATAGTTGAAGGCAGAAACTACCAAACCATCTCAGGCTAAACTGTATATCCATCAGTAGAGAACAGAAGTATTTTCTCTAATGAAGCATCCTGTCTTCTTATGCATTTATTGAATATTGAAATAACAACTGTGGAAATTAATACTGAGGGGAGATTCATGTGTCATTCAATAATCTAGTTAAGGATACATGTTCCAGACTGAGTGAAGTTTAATCTCAACAGATAGAGATAAAAACATTATTAGAAGACTTAATCTCTACCCTAAGTGTTTAGCTTCCGCAAAATGCACGAAATTAATACAATATGTTTAGTTCTGTTTCATTTAATGATTATTCTCTTGGACTAAATAATCAAAAATACAGAGAAAAAGCTCTTAATTCCCAATAGTGTTTACCTAAAAAAACTGGGGGGTGGGGGGGGTGGGAAATGGTTGTTTTTTAACACAGTCTTAATTTACATATCCAACTAGATTCTTAGAAACATCTTTTATACATGTGTCTTTATATCCTTTATTCCGTGCACCACCATGTGGTGAACATATTCTTCCACTTCCACAGTCCTTATTCACATACATAACTAGCATTCTAAAAACAAAAGGAGACATGTGAGACTACATCAAACTAAAAAGCTTCTCCACAACAAAAACAATCAACAGACTGAAGAGGCAACCTAGGGAATGGAAGAAAATATTTGCAAACTGTGTATCTGGTAAGGGATTAATATTCAATATATAAGAGATCCCTACAACAGCCAAAACAACATAAATAAATAAATAACCAAATGTTTCAAATAGACAAAGGGTTTGAATAGACAGTTCTCCAAAGAAGACATACACGTGGACAACAGGTATACGAGAAGCTATGCAATATCTTTTTTTCATCATCAGGGAAATGCAAATCAAAACCACAATGAGACATCACCTCATACCTGTTAAGATAGCTATTATAAAAACAAAAACAAAAATCATAATTGCTGGCAAAGATGTGCAGAAATAAGAACCCTTGTGCACTGTTGGTGAGAATAGGAAATTACGCAGTCACTGTGGAAAACAGTATTAAGGGTACTCAAAAAATCAAAAGTAGAACAACCATATGATCTGGTAATACTCTGAAAGAATTGAAATCAGGAATCTTGAAGAAGTATCTTCACTCATACGTTCGTGGCAGCAATAGTCTCAAGATTTGGAAACAACCTAAATATCAATGGATAAATAAATAAAGTATGCTAAATATATATAATATTATTCAGCCTTAAAAAAGAAGGAAATCCTGCAGTATGTGACAATCTAGATGAACCTGGAAGACACTATAATAAGTGAAATAAGACAGCCATGGAAGGATAAATACTGCATGATTCCTCTTATATGAGGTATTGAAAATAGTCAAACTCAGAGAGTAGAGACCTTGCAGACGCCTATGCCATCTCAGACCTTCCCACGCCCAGCCATGTTCAACCCCACCATGTTCTTTGACATTGCTGCCAACCACAAGCCATGTCTCCTTAGAGCTGTTTGCAGACAAAGTTCCAAAGACAGCTAGAAACATTCATGCTCTGAGCACTGGGGAGAGAGGATTTGGTTATAAAGGTTCCTGCTTTCACAGAATTATTCTGGGACTTACGTGCCAGGGTGGTGACTTCACACACCACAGTGCCACAGGCGCCAAGTCCATCTCCAGGGAGATATTTGATGATGATAATTCCATCCTGAACCACACAGGTCCTGGCATCTTGTCCATGGCAAAGGCTGGACCCAACACAAACAGTTCCCAGTTTTTCATCCGCACTGCCAAGACCAAGTGGCTGGACGGCAACTGTGTAGTGTTCGGCCAGGTAAAGACAGCATGGGTGTTGTGACAGCCATGGAGTGCTATGGGTCCGGGAATGGCAAGACCAGCAAGAAGATCACCATTACTGACTGAGGAAAACTCTAATAAATTTGACTTGGGTTTTATCTTAACCACCAGACCATTCCTTCTGTGGCTCAGGAGAGCACCCCTTCACCCCCAGCTGCTTGGAATGCTGTATAATCTTTGTGCTTTCACTGTAGTTATGGGGTTCTATATTTTCCTCACCCCTTCCAATTCTAGCTGCATTACAGAGTTAAGTTTATGGCTGTAAATGAAAACTAAACAATAACAACAAAAAAACCAGAGAGTAGAATGGTGGATGGCAGATGCTAGAGGGAAAGGGAAATGGGGAGTTTCTGCTGTTCAATGGGTATAAAATGTTCAGTTAGGTGAGAAGAAAAATTCAATAGATCTCTTTTATAACATTATGCCTGTAGTTAATAATATCATATGTTTAATTTAATACATTTAAATTTTTGTTAAGTGGACAGATTTCATGTTGTATTCTTGCCATCATAAAAATTTTTAATATTAAAAAAGTTTCTGAGAATGCTAATTGCATATATGAAAAAGGAGAGCCTTACTTCAGCAAAAAAATATCCTCCCCACACTGTGGTGAGTAGAATAAGACTTTTCCCTTGTGGAACAATGTGCGTAATTGATAAATTATCTATGTATACTTAATAAAAATATTTTTACTGTCAATAATCACAAAATGTGACTTTTTATACTCTAAACTGCAGCACTTATACAAATACTTCAATGGTTTTTACTGCACTTAGAACAAAATTCATCTTTCTAGCATGGTCTGTATTTTCTGCATTATATGGGTTCAGCTTATCTCTCCAGGTTCCTCTGCTAGACTCCAGCCAAAATATAAAATGAATGGTTTTAGGAAAACTTGTAGAGGTATGTCTTATTCTTTTACTGAGTGTATAAATTCACAAGACTTTCACATTTTGCCATGTAGAGTATTGTTTTGCCCAAATTTTTAAGGGAAAAATAATGATGAGCATTATCTATATAAATGTTTTTAATTCTTTTATTTATGCTTATGCATTAAAAGTATAACCCTAGAAAACCATGGTATTTGTATGCAAAATAATACCCTGGAATATGATCATCAGTTTTGTGTCTAAATATAAATAAATAAATAATTTGATTTAAAAATTAAAACAAAAGATTTTTTTTCCTAAAAGTTTGGGCCAAAAACGTGGCTGTGCATTATATACAGCAAGATGCGGTATTTTTTAAACTCTACGTTCTGACCAGTAGTCAGACTCCATTCATATAAGCCAGTGACCACATATTCTTTTCCACAAAATAAAGGTACAGACACTCTCTCGCTCTCCCCTTCCTTCTTCCTTATCTTTCTTCTTCCTCTTCTTTGAGCGGCAGAAAAATCTTAAGTTTGTAAACAGAAACAGCCCCTTTCATGAGCACATAAGAGGTACCTTTCCACATACACTTCATACCATGTATGACATTTTTTACATTGTCTATCCCGCAATAGCAGCTTTTTCTAACCCCAGATATTTGGATCACGCTCCTAACACTGGGGACTAGATAAGGGTGTGCAGCAGGTTGCACAAATCAATCTTTAATACTAACGGCACAAAGAGGGGTGTTTCCTTATGGAGTTGATAGAGACCAAGAATTATCCCAAGGCATATCAAGTCTGTAATCAAAACTTTTATCTTCAGGAATCTTCAATTCAGTCTTCTAAACTTCAGATGGCATTCTACTTCAGCAAACTCCCTCAATGAAGCAAAAGAATGTTTTTATATTTATCTAAGAAGATATACCCCAGCTTACAAGCCCTATTCAAGATTATACCTTTCTGATTCTGAAGTAGACACTTCAGTAGAATTCCTTTAATGATAAATGCTTAATTACACAGCTAACACCCTAATCAATTTCCATAACAATATTTAAATTAAGAAAAGTAAACAAAATTAATTTTTCCCACCAACCCACACCCTGTCCGCTCTAACCATTTTTATCCCTGTGATGCATGTATTTAGGACTGCACTTTTTGCATTTTCCTGCAATATTTTGTACATATTTTCAGCTTGTTTTTTTCGTATTATATTTTGCAAATCAGTCTGAAACAGAATGTCATATTTTGTAACTTCCTAGTGATAGCAGTGTGGTTGTTCCTTAATTTCGCATGTCCTACTGTTGGCCGTAAAGGTTAACATCATAAAAAAGAGTGGCGATGTCATAAAGCATCCATGTTTATAATTTAATAAATGCTACCAAATGTTCCCTCAGTAGTGGCTATATATCAATTAATTACTAACCCCACTACGACTCAAAACATATGGCACCTGCCTTTACACATACTTAATATTAGTAATTTTTTAAATTATTCTATTTTGTGGGAACAAAATTCAATTATTTTATGATTAAATATATTACCAATTTCTATGCATCCGTTTGTTGTGCTTTGGTGTTTCATCTTTGTGAACTGTCCTTTCCTATCCTCTGTGTTTACTGGGTTACTGAAATTCCTCTTAAATATTTGAAATATTTCATTTTAGAAATCCTAGACTTCTACCTGTCAACATAATGAAAACACTTCCCCCATTATCACTTATACTTAACTCTGTTGGACTGCTTGTTCATATATTGTTTATCTTAATAGAATCAAATTTCAAGTGGTTCTTATATAGAAACAGGCTGTCAAATTCTATTTAAACATCTGTTAGATCTTTTACTAGAACCACATTAAAAGTATATATTAATTTACAGAGATAATATACTTTTAAAAGATTAATCTGCCAGTCTAAATGGCATATCCTTACCTTATTTGGCATGTTTACATGCCAAATGCAGAACACAATGTAGAAATGTGTATTGAACTTTCAAATATGCATAATTTTTTTACATGTCCTTCAGGAGTTTTTGAAAATCACAACAATGTTTATGAGACTGTACAATACCACAATAATGTAATATACGAGGAAAGCCAAGTGCAGAATGGCTACATGTTTTTCTTCAAGAAGCAATGATTCTCATTTCTAGTAAAAACAGACATGACCTGAGCACAGGGGATCAGGCTGGTCATTAGTTTCCCAATTTTTCCCCAAAATGACCTATGGGTGTATTCTTTTCTGACCATTCATAAAGCCTAAAGAGACAGCTAAAGAAAAACTTCACTTTCTGGTTCTTACCATGTGAAAGATGTTGTAGTGTATTGTAACGCAGCCAAAATAGGAAACAATGCCTATTTTTAAAAGTTGTTTCAAAAATGAAGCAGTAATGAGAATCTTCTTGTTAAAGTCTCACCTCATGAAACGAATATAATCAAAATGATAAAAGTACTATTATAAAAACCCTCTCAGGCTATTTTATAAACATAGATTTTTCCCTTAATTTTGTGCATTTTTAAACAAGATAAGTCTCAAAAAGTAAAAGCAACTGTCTCAGACTAAATTACATTATTGTATATATTGCATCAAAGGGGGTATTTGAATCACAATTATCCTAAAAAATACCAGACTGCACCACAGTTAGGGTATCCTGAACTAAAATATTTTGATGCACTTTTGTTTTGGAATATCATGCAAAAAAAAACAAATCGCTAAGACACAATTGTAAGTTGAAAAGTAAAATGTGCTTTCGCATTAAACTAAAGACAATTGTTAATTTAAAAATAAAAAGAAAGGAAAAGTAGGAAAGGTATATAATATTACTTTCTAAGTTTACACTACTCCACAACTTCAAGGTATCTTATTCTCCTTATGAAGGACATCAAGCGCAATAATAAGTTCACTCTATTAAAAAAAAAAGAAAGAAAATCCTGTTGTATGTGATGACACAGATGAGCCTGGAGGACACTGTGCTAAGTGAGATAAGCCAGTCACAGAGGACAAATACTGCCCGATTCCACTTACATGAGATAGCTAAAATACGATGGCATACTCACAGAAACAGAGTATAACCCTGGGGCCAGGGGCTGTGGAGAAGAGGAAAGGGGAGGTTGCTATGGGACAGGTATGGAGTTGCAGGGACACAGGACGTATGAGTTCGGGAGATGTGCTCCTGTAAAGCATTGTGCCATACTTAACAATGCTGTATTGTGCACTTAAAATTTTGTTAGGTGTCCTTACTTCAATTTTTAAAGATATAATTACTGTAAATTAAAGGAATAATAATAACCTATTTATCACCCATTAGATCAGCACAAAGCTTAAGTGGCAATAACACTCATAGCTAAGAAGTCATCCTCTGACTTTGTTCATGTAAATATGACTTGATAAAAATTAGGGAACACAATGTAGAAGTGTGTATTGAACTTTTAAATATGCATAATTTTTAACTAACAACACTGCTTTCAGGACTCTGTCATATTGTAATTAAAATGGACATATCTAAGATAAATGTATAAAAATAGGTTTTTTAGAAAAGAGTCTTGAAATTCATTAATTGGATTGTGTTAGCAGTATTTTCATTTCTTTATCAAGCTCTGTGTCCAGTGACAAGAACAAAGTATGATATCAACTTCTCAAGAAACAGATAAACTGGGGGCCAGTATAAACACCTCGAGACAAAGTCTGGGTACCATTAGAAAGGAAAGACACAGTTGCATAAACAAGCAACAAAGTTGCACAATGGCACCAATAGGCCCTTTCAAAATATTCAGAGCAGGGAGAAAGCAGCTGAGCCTGAGTCTGACAAGATCTTTTCAGTGGAGAGTTACGAAATGCTTCCTCTAATTTTTATTATGCATCTCCTATGTACCTACATAATTAACATTTAACATACTTAAACTTAATGTTCAAAAAACTCTATTCGGATATTATTATTACACCTTCCACTCAAAATATTACAGATTTAAAAACATAAGTTTAGAGATTTGGCCTAAGGTCTCAAGTTTTGTAAAGGGCAGACCTGAGCTTTAAAAGCTGCTAGTGCAGGTTGAGAGGGCTGCGGTAATTTTCCTTTCAGTGCGAGTGCAGAGCACCAGCACCGCTCCTGGACGCCAGGCATTGACTCTGCCCCCTTCCACCTACAGGTTCCTGAAAGACAAACTCACACAAAAACACCGCTGGGCAACAGGGCATTTATCACAGACCTAGACAGAGAGGTGAATGAGAATAGTCACTGAAAATACTCTAAGAGCCATCTTCTCTCCTCTTTCCTCATCTGAGCCCTGTTTCATCTGCTTCACCTGGCTTCCTGTAGGCTTTCCTCTCTGAAAACCATATTTTTTCCCATCATTCTTGCAAAATGGCATCCCTCTTCCTGGGAGACCTGGGTGTGGGTGGATCTCAGCCCTGGAAGCTCCTTCTCTGCCTCCAAGGATCCTTGCTGAAGCCGCTTTGAACACGGGAACAGCTCTCCTACAAGGAATTCTCCTAGCTGGCAAGAAAATAAAATGGTCTCAAGGTTGCTTTCATTCTGTGCTCACCAATGAGTAAGTTTACAAGAAACATTGTGACCTTAAAAAAAAAAAAAAGAGGGGAAAAATCTTGAATGTGAAGAAACAGGGGTATAGCAATTATTGAAAACCAATCTATTCTTCCAGAACAATAAAGATATAAAAATAAAACATCTCGAAACACCTTATGAGACAGAAAAGAAACCTGCCTCAAAGGGGCTATTAAAACTGGTCCCTTATTTCACCTAGCATAAGCTTTACTACTGAAGTATTTCAGTCAGTGTTTCAGCTTTTTCCCACTAGGTTACTTCAAGCATCATTTATAGAAACCTTATTAAGTGCAAGCCATTCTAATGCTTAAGTGAAACAACTAAATACATGCAAGTTACAGTCCACAGTTTAGTAATAACTCAGCTCACCAGAGATAATTCCAAAATGAATGGTAAGGGTAGAAAACACTCAATAAATATTAGTTATTACTTTTATTATCAGATGAGATCTGGCACGTTCAGGGTGGTATGGCCGTAGACTTATTATCATTATTAGCATCTCTCTTACTGTTCTTAGCCTACATATTTCAAATTTAATAACATAGCAGTGACTGATATCCAAGGTTATAGGTTAATAATACATAAGTAATATATGAGTATTACAATCATTCTATAACTGAAAAGCAATACAGTTCTGGGTATTTTAGAGGCACTGCATAAACATTTGGTAAATAGATGTTTACAGTCTTGATATACTTTCTAAGGTCAAACAACTGACATTTGATTTTTGTCTCAAATTATGAATTAATTTTAAATTAACAGGAATTAAGCATGTTATGTGTGCCTTAGAGATATTTCTGACTTTTCCTACTCTTTTATTCATCCTATCACTCATTCACACACTGTCTCATTACAAGTCATTTTGGAAATTTGTTTTTCAGTATCAAGTACACCAAACTCCACCCTGGCTGGTGTGGTTCAGTGGATTGAGTGTCAGTCTGTAAATCAAAGGGTCGCCAGTTCAATTCCCAGTCAGGCACATGCCTGGGTTGCAGGCCAAGTTCCCAGTAGGGGGTACACTAGAGGCAACCACACATTGATGTCTCCCTGTCTTTCTCACTCCTTTCCCCTCTGTCTAAAAACAATAATAATAAAGTCTTTTAAAAATGCTTTCTTTAAAAAAAAAACTGCACCAAACTGTTTTCCTTGTTATGGATATACTTTATTTCCCAGGAAACATGAAGTCCTCCAAGAAACACTTTTTGAACCCCCAGTCTGATTTAGATGAGTTTTTTGTTGTTGTTGCTCTAATGGTATGTACTGAGTACAATGGTGTTGACATTTTCCAAACCATGGATTATGACTAATTGGTGGGTTATGAAATCTATTTTGTGGATTATAACCAGAATTTAATTTGTAATTGAAATAAAACAGAATACTGTAGAAAATGTTAGAGAATACCACATGTGTAAGAGTAAGTGTACTTGTGTGAAATTTTTGTTTCAATTGAATATGACTATATATTTATATATAGTATATAAATATACATATTTGTATATATGTATATTTAATTAAACACATATACATACTTAAATATGTATGTAAATATACATTTTTATATATGTATATATGACTGAGGCTTTAAGGTAAAATACATGTCTTGCTATATGTCATGATCAAAATAAAAGTTTAAAACACTGATGCACATATAGTAAGTTTTACTCCTCCCTACTGGTAAGGCTTCTTAAAGAAGCAGACCTCTGGTTCCTATAACTAACAATGAATGACATCTGCCCTTAATTGATTTCTGACTTTGTGTATTATGATATATGTTTTCATTTACAACATAGATTATTAGCACATAACCCAAAACTAGCCACACCCTCCCAACCCCACTTTCCCCAAAAGAGGAAGAACAGTGCTACAAATCGTCAGGTGCAAAGACATTTTACTACAGTCCTACAATATGAAGCTCTCACCATTCTGGGAAAATGGGGGATCACAATTTAGGGTCTGCACAGAGGTTGCCTCTTTTGTACTCTCCCTTCACTTGAGAGGAAGACAAATTTTTCTTTTGTATGTTTGAAGAACAGAACGAAGGCCTAGAGAATACAATAATAGGAAGAGTGAAAAGAAGAGGTGTAGATAAAAACTAGATGGTCTAAAGTCTGATTTCATTCTGGTTACAATGGGAAGGTCTCACATGGTTTTAAGCAGGAGAGTCATGTAAGGTAAGAATGTCTTTAGAAAACTATCTGCTGGTTGGAAACTAAGTTGCAGGAGAGCAAGATTGGAGAGTACTAGCCAATCAGTATAGCAGTCCAGGTGACTGATGATGTGGCTTAGATGAGAGTCATTTATTACACAGAAGATGATAAAAGGTTATCATATCCCAAACATATTTTGAAGACTATGATATCTAAGCTTAGCGTTGAATAATCATGGGTGATTCATAAATGTCTGTACCAAGTAACAAGTGAGTGGTGGTGCTATTTGCTGAGACAGGGAGACATAAGAATTGAGAGTGTCAGTTTGGAGGGGATAGGCAATATAGTTCACTGTGAACCATATAAAATCTGGCATATCCAAATGGAGACTGAGTAACCTACAGGTGAGTTTGGATGAGATAATCTACAAAAAGAGAATAGATGGAGAGGAACACTCATGACAGATGATAGGTCCTCCCATTTCAGACTGGGTAGGTAAGAGTAGGAAATTAGGAAGGAGCAGCAGGTGAGACAGGAAGAAAACTACTGAGTGTGACATTATAGAAGTCATTCAGAACAGGGTTTCAAGAGCAAAGGTGAAGTCAGCTGTGTAGAACGTTGAACAGATTCATTACAATGAGAACTCAATATTAGCTACACATTTTGCCAAGACTTGCATTACTAATGACCTTGAAAGATGATTTCATTTTATTCATGGGGGCAGAAAGCTTGATAAAAGTGGACTAATCAATATATAATTAGAGTCCATTGGATCCGATTTTCACTTTTGAGTTTCTCTTTTGAATAGTTCTGTTTGTAAGAATTCGTATTTCATATTTTAGTCTTTCTTCAAGACATTCCAAAAATGAAACAAAACATTTACTCTTTTAATAAAATAAAACCCATTCTGTATAAATTACAACATGAATCTATTGGACACTTTTATATATCTAAGGTATATGGTGGGATCTGAATGATCTTCTGTCTCCTATCTCTTGAAACATTTCACTACTTCAGAATCCTAGAATTTATTTCATCACTGTTCATCAATTATTTCCATATATATTTTAAAGACTAAAATATTAAAAATGGAAGGATATTAAACTCACCTAAAAGGATAATGTAATAGTGAAATAAATCATCATTTTTCAATATTCTAATTGTTTCTTCAAGTACTGCATCATCATTCAAAACAGTTATTTCAAAAAGCCTGGAAAAACTATCCTTGTAGCCTGTTTTTACTTTTCATTGATCACAGTTGAGAATTCAGATTTTTTGCCTGCCCATAATGGCAAAGAAAATATACTAGACATTTCACAATTGTTAGGAAAATGAGAAGTTGAATACACAGAGAAAGCAACACTCTGGGTGTAATGATGATCATGAACTTGATCATTTAAGTGAAATATCAGACTATGAGCCTTCAGATCATATCCCATAGATGATCTTCTCAAACTCAAGAATCAGTGTCTGAACAACTGGTTCCTATAATCTTGGACAAAAAGGAAATCTTCTATGGACAAAAAGGAAAAACCGTATTCTCCTCCAGTCAGTCATTTAACAGGAAGGACATTTTCACACGAAATTTTTTGTGACAAGAACCTGGACCATCCCTTTTTGCTGCAAGACTATATGACACTTTTTATCTTTGAGATGCAGGTACCAAAAATTATTTGATAGGGAGATTTCTAAGTTTAAATCTTTTCCAATTTTAAATAGTTATTCTTTACTATTCCCATAGTCTCCTTTCTTTAAATTATTTGTACAAAATAACTAGTAAATATTTTAAGTAGATAATAGTCAGTTCATTAGATCTCAATGGTAAATGTTGACAACACTTTTTACTAATATACTAAGTTAAGAAAAAAATATTAGATGAGGAAATGAAGATTGTACGTATACATTTTAAGCAGTATTTTTAGAAAGATTCTGTGAGGAAGTAAAGAGAAATAGGCAGTAGCTGGAGGAAGATGGGAATTTAAGAAATACTGAAAAATGCTCTCACTTAACAAATAATGTTGGACAATGCTAAAACACAGCACTGGAAAAGGCCATGTTATGCCCTGACCCCACAAGGCCTCCTAACAATTATAATACAAATGGAGGCTGAAGTGGCCCTGGAGCAAAGGCCCTCAGAACTGGCTGCCAGGTCCCAAAGGCGCACCTATGGAAATTTTATGGCCCTCCAAACAAATGGAAGTTCCCTGGGGCATTTGTAATTTACACTGATATACTACCATCGCTCTCAGTACCAGAATGGGTCAAAATAAAACATATCCTGTAACACAGTTAATAGGGACAGGAACTATTCTGAATGCCACTCTCTCCTCTCCCTAGGAAGAAGTGGACCCTGCTATGAACAACACGCTATGGAAACCTGTCTCAGGACAACCTGTGAGATGAGGCAGGGTGAGTGGCTTTGCCACAATTAATTTGGAACTCAGAAATAAAGAGGTATGGCCAATTGTAATGATTCCTATCCTTAATAGTATCTTGTATATGGCAATGGTGGATTCCGTTGGGAAGACAAAGCAAACAACTCTGTGATTCTTACCGATTTGTTCTGTAAGGAAACTGAATGGTGCTCTGATCATACTGTGATAGGGCGTTGTGGTTAAGATTCGACCACCTCATGATTTACATGTCTTATGGGAATTCTGACATCGATGAACAAATGTAATGGGAGAATGACTTAAAGCACAGGTGGCAAACACAAGGCCCAAGGGCCGAATCTGACCCTCCACCTTGTTTTATCCTACCTTGTTTTATCCTACTTTGTTTCTAGCAGGCAGCAGCGCCAAGCTCTTGCTTAACTGTTAAGGAGTAGTTACATTTATACAGTCCTAAGTTACAGTCGGCCCTTTGAAGACACTCACGAAGCTGACATGGCCCCCGGTGGAAACGAGTTTGATGCCCCCGCCTTAAAGCCTCCTCAGGAGGAACTACCTATGGAAACTGTCTGCCCTGAGGAAGAACTGGACCTGACTAACCATCAGCTGAGTGTTAGTGCTAAGTACCTTCTGAACAAGCTTATCATGAAGTACGAACAGCAGTAGACCAAGGAGAGGGGGAAGAATAACCAAACTGCACAAAAATATAAAGAGGTATGTGATAGTATTATAAGACAAATTAGCTGTATTTTAAAATCTTCTATAGCCCACATTGGCTTCTCCAAATATTAGGCATACCTGTGATGGTACTATTACTATGTGTGTTCTATAAATACACCGAATGAAAATGCTCTAGAAAAAATGATCACTTTGCTATAACAGGGCCATGGCCTGAGACCAGTGAATGGACTGTGACATACCAAGAAATACATACTTAGTCTCTGTCCAGACTCAGAACTCCTAAAACCCTTGTAGTTTCTGAGCAGCTGAGGTGCTAGGGGCATCTTTTGTTTCAGTCTTGATCTTAAACTCTGATTCCTGACATAGAGCCCCTAAAACCCTTGTAGCTTCTTGGTTGATGGGGATGATAGGAGCATTTTACACAGAGTTCCAAAATCTCTTAGAATTATCTGGGATGGGGAGATGTTTGTTCTAAGGAGGAAATTCCTGCTGGGCTCCTGGATGGGAGCTGGTCACTGGAAAGACTAAGCAGGATTAGAAATTTGAAACTTTCAGTCCATCCCCATCCTCTGAGGAGGGAGGAGAGGCTGGAGATTCAGACAATAATCAATGCTGCCTATGTCATAAAGCCTCCACAGAAATCTCCAGACCACGATGTTCAGAGGGCTGCTGGGTTGGTGAATACGTCCAAGTGGCAGGATGGTGGTGCACCCCAAATCTAAGGGGAAAAGAGCCCCTGTACTTGGGACCCTTCCAAATCTGCTGTATGTGCCTCTTCATCCTGCTGCTTATCTGTATCGTTTCCCATATCCTTTATAATGAAACAATAAATAAGTGTTTCCCTGAGTTCTGTGAGCCACTATAGATTATACAGCATGAGGAGGGGATTATGGGAACTCCCAATTAATAGCCAGTGGGTCAGAAGTACAGGTAACAACCTGGGACCTGGGACTGGTGTCTAAATTTGGGGTGGTCTTGTGGAGCTGAGCCCTTCCCTTAACCTGTGAGTTCTGCATTAACTTCAGCTGGTTAGTGTCATAATTGAATTGTAGGGTTCCCAGTTGATGTCCAGAGAGTTGGAGAATTGGTTAGTGTGGGAAAAGCACACACACATCTGGTGTCAGAGTGCTATGAGTATAGGAAAATGTCTTTTCCTTGTAGGTAGACATTCCAAGAATTTCTAAGTACAAAAAAGAGGTGGAGCTTATCTGATTACATCTCCCTTACTATGAAGAAATTCACAGTAGGGGATTTATCAAAGGTCACACAGAAAATCAATGGTTGAGACAAGACTTGAAGGTATACCTGACTGCAGAGTTCAAACGCTTCACTAGTGTACCATAACTAAGGAAAGGTAACTGCTTATCTTACAGTAGTGTAGTTAACTGTGTGCTCAAGGTCTCTTTTGTATTTTTGTTATAGCATTCACCATATTATTTTGTGATTTGTTTGCTTATTGTGTATCTTTTTAAAACTACTTCTCTGTGCCCACTGTGGCAGCAAATGTGCCTGCCAGATGGGTTTATCCAAAATTTGGTGAATGAAATTCAGGAAGGAGGGAGGGAAGAAGCAGGGATGGGTAGCAGCAAGGGAAGTGAAGAAGGATAACAAGTATAGAAATATATATCTGGTCCTGATTTAATATATATGTGTATATATATATATATTCTCTATATATAATATACATATAAGTAAACAAGACACATTATATAGATAGATATAGATGTGTAGATACATAGATATAGACATAAAATTTTTCAGCTCCAGATCTTGACATTCTGCCTAAAAAGTTCTTCCCTCTATTTGATGAACCTCTGTTTTTATGCCTTTCGGTTCCATGCATGTTCTGAGTGTAATTTCTTCCCTTTTCTTCCTTCTGATCTCAACGGTCATGTGCTGTCATTGACAGGCCTTGGGTTCTCCTGCTGTTGCTGTACTTAACACATAAGCCAGCTGTTAACTGAGGCTCCATGTTCACACACACATGCACACACACAGGTCTATTTTATATTAAAATGCAAATTATAACAAAACAAACTCAGTACATGACACAGGAATAGTCATTACTAAAAATGGAAGAACCTACGTAAAGCTCGATAGGGGGTATATAGGTAAATCCATAACACAATTTGTAGTTTCTGTCTATCCACAGTTGGAAGCTTAAGGAGGCTTTTTTGGGGTGAAAATATTTTAGAGACATCACTGCAGTTTTGTATCTCCAGTGCACAGATAAAAAAGAATAAGCATATTTGGAATCAAAATTTCACACTGGCAAGAAACATAAAACAGGATCTTCAGATTTCATAAATATGAAAATAATTTTACAACTTCCTGCTTGTAGCTTGAATCCTAGATATAGCTTGGATTTATGAATTTTCTCTATATAATCTTTGCTTCCCAAATAACAACTTCAAAGTGTTTACTTTGGTTTTCTTTCTTATTATGGTTATTTTTTCAGATGAAGCAACAAACTTAATCATTCCAAGGGACACCTTATGTGTTCCTTCATACTCCAACACAGAACTCAACACAACTCAACACACTTACAAACCATTGCCAGTCCTGGTCCTGTGGCACAGCCAAACATAGCGGTTATTATGAATATTAAAGTTGTAGTTTTCAAGCTACTACTGTTTGCTTTGAACCTAATTCTTATGTGGGGTAATAGAACAAATTTGTGTAACTATACAGCCAGTGAGTCCAGGAAAAGCCCTTGAAACCTGAGCTTTTATATGCAGTGTGTGTTCCACCATCCTATTGAGATGGAAACACAGAGTTAATACTATTGCAAATGTGGGGAGAAACTGAGGTTTATTGTTGCCTAAAGCTTTGGAAATTAAGTTCAGAGCAATCTCAAAGGAAGACCCTTCCCGGAATGACCTGCTCTCTTTTGTACTCTTGTCTGTTGCGATTTCAAGATGCTGTTTTGTTACAGTTAAGAGCCAGTCCAAATTTGATCAACAGAAGTTTCTCAAGAGAATGTGGGTGTGCTTTTTTTTTATCTTTGGAGCTGTTCAGTTTATCTTTAACTTTAAACTGCCTCAGAGTAATTAGTTTGATTTGATGCTGTAACAGAAAGTAATCCTCAAAACACTTAATAGAGTAACCCTGATAAGAATAAAAGAAAGATAATGAGAAATTGCTCATATTTTTCTCATGCTTAAAAAGAATACAAAATGATAAGTTTTAGTTAATCATAAAATTGTTAATTGTATATAGAATACATAGAGGAATATGGAAAAAGACAAAGATAAAAAACCCAATGACAATAATGCTCTAGTACAGCATGGTTTTATATGCTCTACAAATGTAATAATATGGCTTACAGAATTTTAAATGAAATTTCTCTGTGCTGATTCTTGCTATACCAACAATTGTGCAAACTATACTTTGTACATGTGTTTAATAAGAGGTAGAGATATTAATTTATAAATTACTATAATGAAGTTCATGGTTTTTCACATTAATAGAATTGTTTCTATGTATGAAACAAAATTTCTTTTTGTTGCCCTTTTAAATAAATTATTCAGCTAAATGTTGGTGGTATTGGAGAAGTCAGTATCTTACAGGAAAAGAATCACCCTGCCCCCTGCAATTCTGAGGGTTGCCAACCTCATCCTGGAGGGTTGACCAGTCTTTAAGGATGGAAACCACCTTATTCAGCATTTTTCTAATGCTCTTGTGGGAGTTCCAGGAGGTGTGTGATGTGGTAAAGTCCCTGGTGAGTTGAGGGCAGAGGGAAATTACTAGACTTTCCTCATACCCTGTCCATCACAACAGTGTTTAAGTCTTTTGTTTGTTTATAGTCTGAATCAGGTATTATTTAAAGGAAGTTTACATGGAACAACAGAGTTTGAAAAATGCTAATGTAGTACAAAACATTCAGTTTAACATGCTGAAACTAGAACATGAGGTGATACATATCCTCATTTACAGGCCAGTGTAGCAGAATCAGGACCGGATATTTATTTCTATACTTGTTATCCATCTTCACTTCCCTTGCTGCTACCCATCCCTGCTTCTTTCTTCCCTCCCTTCTTCCTGAATTTCATTCACCAAATTTTGGATAAACACATCTGGCAGGCACATTTGCTGCCACAGTGGGCACAGAGAAGTTGTTTTAAAAAGATACACAATAAGCAAACAAATCACAAAATAATATGGTGAATGCTATAACAAAAATACAAAAGAGACCTTGAGCAAACAGTTAACTATACTACTTTAAGATAAGCAGTTACCTTTCCTTAGTTATGGTACACTAGTGAAGCGTTTGAACTCTGCAGTCAGGTATAAATGCATCTCATATATATATAATATATATTAAATATATTTATATCATATATATTAGATGTATATAGTTACATATAAAGCATATATAACTATATAAATATATTTATATCAAACATTATGATATTAAATGATATATTTACATCACATATAGTATTATATCACATATTTAATATATTGTTAAATATATTTATAACATATATTATGTTACATATAGTTATATAAAAACATATATATATAACTATATATAAATAAAATATTTATTTATATATTTTAAAAAATAAGACACATTTGGTTATAGCAGGAAAAATATGCATAAACTTGAGACAAACAGACTTGGTTCAAATTCTGACTCTCTAATTCCTATATTGAGACTAATTTTTGAATTGTGACCATATGCAAATCAAAAACTACTTTGTCACCTTGGCCAGGTAGCTCAGTTGGTTACACCATCATCCTGATACACTAAGGTTTCAAATTCAATCAGGGCACATAAGAGAATCAGCCAATGAATATATAAAGAAACAGAACAACAGATGGATGTTTCTCTCTCTCTCTTTGCCTTCTCTCGACCTCTCTGTCTCTAAAATTTAAAGAAAAAATACTTTTGCAATGGGTATTTTTGGTCTTCTGGTGATATCTTATTTGCAGCATGACGGAATAAGACAGGTGAAAACAGATTCCAAATATTTTGCAGCTTCACAAAATGCTTGCCCACCAATCCTAATCAAATGATCTTTATTCTTTAAATCTACTGGGAACATGACTGTTTCTAGTAGTGTAAATGAGTTTAAAGCAATATAAAGGTATCAGCTCCATCAAATGCCTCCCCCCACTTTACACACAAATCTGGTAATTTACCTTGCTTGATACAGTATTCAGTACTAATTTTCTCCCCTAGATACTTCAGAAATCTGTGAAAATAAGTGTGAACATTATATTATAATAAATCCATTTAACTTTAGCTTTAATTTACTATCCCTATCTCAATACTAAGATATATAGTGCAAATGCAGCATGATATGTGAATGTAGCTACTCACTGAAAAGAAAAAACTCTTAAAACAAGCTATCTTTTTTTGTAAAAAGGAAAAATTGAGTCTTGGAAGCTTTGTTAACTTTTTAAAATTCTATTGTTTTGCTTCACCAACGTAAGTGTAATTACAAAGTGCTGATTCCAACATTAATGTTGATCTAACCACTTACTAAAAGATAGTTGACATGCAATGTTATAGTAGTTTGAGGTGTACAATATTCTATTTTATATAGCTTATGATGTGATCACCATGATCGTCTAGTCGCCATCTGTCACCATGCAGAGTTGTTGATTTTTAGATGCATTTTTAACGGCAAGTGTAGTGATCTAAACCATCGTTAGTGACTCTGCCCTTCTTATTATTTTCTGAAGCATTCACATTACAAGTGACTCAGTCAGTCCTTATGATGCCATCTGCCCTATAGCTGAGAACAAGTATTTTAGGCTTGAATCCATTTTCAATTAGGGAAAGTGAGGCAACAGGCAAGGCTGAGGAAAGTTTTGTGTGAAAAACACTTAGAATCTCTTAATGATCATTAGTTGTTTACACAGTTGTTGATCTCAGTGTGGGATGGCCACAGGGAGCACAAAAATGTTTGTTTTCTAATAGTTATTAATAATGTACATTTATGACTCAGCTTTCTATAAACCTGCCAGAGTACAGATTAGAAAATAACACTGTCCTCTGTTACCAAGCACCTAATTAAATGGACATGGTTCTATGTCTACCACTTGGTGGACAAGCATTGTTGAGACAGAAAGCCCTGGCCTTTCCCTAATTTTAATTTATACATTTTCTTACCCATCAGGACACTTTCACTTATCCTCCCCGCAACTGGTATTTCTTGCCTCCTATTTCATCAAGAAAAATGAAAGTAAACATACATGAATATACTCAATTTTCTACCAACAGATCTACATGCCTACCTATGCCTGAACCCATTTCCCTCTCCTTCCTCTCACAAGGCAGTAGTGCCCCTGTACTCACAGAAAATCTAACACCTTTCACCTCCTGGCCCATTCCAAACCATCCCTCGTGTGCTTATTCCCTTTCTATCTCTCTAAATTGGACTACTTATTTCAGCAAACAAACTCACTTAAGTTTTTATTATCTAATAATAAACACAACTAGATTAAAATAATATTTTATATATAACCACATACTCCTATAGCTTATGCCTCATTTCTCTGTTCCCCATTATAGCAAGACATCTCAATAGTTATCTCTATCAAGTCCCTAATTCCTATCCTTCAACCCACCCCAGTTCTCAAAGAACACCATGCTAGTTGAGCTCACCGGTGACTTCTATGTTGTAAACCCAGTGGACATGTCTCCCTCCTCATTGCAGTTGATATCTCAGCAGAATTTAAATGAGTACATTGATCTCTTATTTTTTTTTAATTTTCCCTTGAATTTTGTGATACCACTTACCTGATTGTTCTCTTATAAGTTATGCCTTCTTAGTATCCAGTCCACCTTTTTCTATCTCATCTTGAATGTTGGAATTACTCAGGGATCTTTTCTTCTTTCCCTAGTTTAACTCATTCATTCCCATGAATTTAACACCATCCACTATATGGTGAGTCTCACAGCCCTAACTGCACCTCATGTATATGTTCCTCTGAGGTCCAGAGCTGTATATCCAGGGGTACATCTGATATCTCAACATGGAAGTCTCCCAGCTCTCTCAAACTCAACACCTGTTCTTTCATCAGTTAGTTTGGGGGTTATATCTGAATGACAATAATACCAAATAAAAGTTGCTTTAAAATGACAGAATATTATCTCTTTCTCATATCAATAAAGTATAGAGTTGATAGAAACAGAGGCATGGATACATGGAACAGACTGACAACTGTCAGAAGGGGGAGTTGGGGGACTGGATGAGAAAAGGTAAGGGATTAAGCAAAAAATATGTATGTACATTATACAGAGATACAGAAAACACTGTGGAAATAGCCAGAGGGAAAGAGGAGTTGGGTAAGTGAAGGTGGAAAGAGACTTTGCTTGGGGCAATGGGCACATGATAGAGCATGCAGATGATGTTTTATTGAGTTGTACACTTGAAACCTTAATGGTTTTGCAAACTAATGTTACCCCAATAAATTAAAAATAAAATAGAAAATGGAATGAAATGAAATGAAATAAAAGTATAGAGTCAAGCAGTTCAAGCTGATGTCCCAATACCCTTTAGCTTAATGCTCCAACACACTCAACAGATGATTTCCACCTCATGGTCCAATATGACTGCTACAAGTTCCAGCCATTCTACCCGTATGTTAGCAAGTACAAAACGATAAAGGAAATCTTCCTCTTAAGAACACTTAACACAAATTTTCACATATCACCTCCATATCTCATTGTCGAAAAAATAGTAATCTGGTCAGATATAGCCTCTAAAAATTTGAAAAATGTAATCTCTATTTCAGGTGGCCATATTTCAAGCTCAGATTAGAGGTTTCTACTCCTGTGACCACTAGATTTTGGGGAACCATTAGCACCTCTACAACACTTCCCAGATCTGTTTCCCTCTGACCCTCCCTGGGCAAGGAAACACCACCACCATCCAATCATGTGCTCAAGCCAGGAACCTCTTCAGGAAGCCTAACTTTTCTGTAAGTAGAGTTAATTCTGTTGTCAGAACATATTTTGAATCCCTGTATTTGAATCTCCATCTTCATGGCCACCACCTTACTTTATGGCCACCATTTGAGCTTGCCTGAACTACTGTAATACACTCCTAAGTCATATAACATCTACTCTTGCCCCCTCCAATCTATTTTCTATACCTTCCCAGAAATAATCTTAAAAATTGCCCTTCCCTCTTTAAGACAGCCTAATTGCTTCCTGCTGTGCAAGGATATAAACTCCTTACTATGGACAACAGGATCTGTATAATCTAGTCACTCACTGTCCTCTAACATCTCATGTTACTCATCCTCACTACAGTACATGCTGTACTATAACACAGTGGTCATCTTCAATCATCTTGAATGTTCTACAAAGTTTATAGCAGGCCCTTTATATATGCTGTTTTTCTCTATCTGAAATGTCCTTCCATTGACTCACCCACAGATTTCATCCTTTTCATTCTTTATCTTTTATCTCAAATACAGCCTAAGTAAAGTTTTTCCAGCTCACCTCATTTAATTCAGCCTTATTTTGCAAATCCACTCCCTACTGCAGCCATTTGCTTCCTTTACAGCATTTAGCAGCTCTCACGATTATTTACTTGTCTCCCCAACTAGAATGTAAGCTCCATAAAAGTGGTGATAGCACGGTGCATGACATACAATAGATGCTCGGATTATTTTGTTACGTGGATTAATGACTGAAAGATCTGAAATACGTGGAGGCATATCCCCAGTCTGCCAAACTGGGATGATATGAGAGGCACTAATCAAAAAATCCCACCCTTACTGAAGCCTAACCTTGGTCCTGGAGTTGTACACCTCTACCATCAGACTAACCTTGAGGGTATGACATGGCCAAGTTTCTCTGATATGGGAAGAACAGCAAAGTAGAAAGCAGTCAGCCTACTACTATATTCCTGAAGCACAGCAAGTAAGAATTTACCAGTGTAGTCTTCTGTATTCACCTTTAATGCCCATGTGAAACCAAAGCACATTAGAAGTGCAAAACGTGATCTTTTCATGGTTGCTGAATCCCTTTTCTGACCAATGATTCAATTTTTTTTAAAAAGGAACAGATGAAGTATTATAGAATGGTATGCTTGAAACTTATATAATTTTATTAACCAGTCTCCCCGATAAATTCAATAAAAAATTTTTAAGTGTGAAGGCAAAGTGGGGACAACTGTAGTAGCATAAACAATAAAAATAAACTAAAATAAACATAATTAAAAAATTATTTAAGTGTGAAAGCTACCATATGGTGTGTGGAGGAGGCACTTGCCCACGGGGGCTCTTTGCAGCTGTCGGTGCTGCTCACTGCACCCTGCGTGGTCTGCTCATACAGCAGACAACCAGCTAAGGTTGAGAAGAACCAGAGGTAAGTATACTAAGGCAGTCAAAGTCCAGCTTCAGCCTGACAAGCTACGAGTGTTATTGGAAACCTTCTCATGCCTCAGTTGCCCAGCTGACCGCAGTGGTCCTCCAAAGAAGAAGAGTGAAACAATAGTTCAGACTCCTAAGTTACTCTGCAGCAGAAATGAGACAGAGAGTGGCTCAGAGCCAGACAAGAAGTCAGGAGGGAGTAAATAGAAAATGAAGGTGAATACAGGGCCTCGAGCAAAGCCAGAAACATAGCCAGGAAGGCATAAACGTAGAATGTGCCAAAGACAGGCAAGATTTGCAATGATAACAAGATTAAATCCACTGGCTGGTTCTCCAAAGCCCAGGAACACCTTGGACATGGACATAAAAGTCAATCAGTTATAAGAATTTATACAGGATGGGACAAAAGTAGGTTTACAGTTGTTTGTATGGAACATAATACAATAATTAATAAATAATAATACAAGAATAAGCTCTGTGTTTTGCATACTCACAACTGTACACCTACTTTTACCCCATCCTGTATATTAGACTTTTTTAAAGGATATAATCTTCTATAAATTTATCAACTCTCTTGCAATAATTGCTTACTATATACATTTCCATATATATAATTCTATTTTAAACACTGTTTATTTTCAAATACACATAAAAATCAGGCCATTGTAAGTACAATATTAAAAATAATGAATTCTGGTACACTTTTGTCTGTCTACATAAAAATTGGATATTTTGTATAAATAAATATAGTCCTATCTACTATTTGCAAAAATGCGGCATTTCTGCACTGGCACTGTTCTGTTTCGTGTCAAGGCCATCTGCTGCAATTATCCAACTGTCTATTTTTATTATTCAATTTCCCAATAACATGTGTCTGCTTTCCTTGTCCCATTAACTCCCTTTTATATGCTTCCTATAGAATAATCAGCTCTATTCACTATATTCCACTGCCAAAAAAAACATTTTAGGAAAAAAAGAATATGTGGATAAAGGGCAACTTCAAATCAAGGTCTTTGATAAACAACACCTATTCACCCTTCAAACAAGAGTGACCCAGGCAAAATAATTTTATCCTAAACTGTTATATAGTATCAGTAGAAAATCAGAAGTAATTGTATTTACCACTGCATCTAATTTGGTTAAATTAGATTGTATAATATAACACCCTCAACATTTAAAAAACAGATGAACAGAAAGACTTAACTTCAATGTGGAACTGTGGTTGTCACAGATTCTTGCAGATAAAACTCATGCTTCTTCCTCCTCAGAAAAGCTGTCTTTGTGTATGTAATCTTTGCACCAGCTAATGAGCAAACACATGAGCACTTTTCCAGGCTCTTTCTTATTTTCAGAGCAGGAAACAAAGTATTATATGCACCATCAGCCACTCTGCCAAACCAGAGATCCCAGACTCATTTCTAGTTTTAGAAAACAGTGCTAAGAAGTCTCATAACTGGATCTAGCCCCCAAATGACTTTTATTTGTGCTACATTTGGCAAATCCTCTGTGCTGTTAGAGCCCTATAAGCAGGGCATAGTCTTTCATCTGACCTACAAAATATGTCAGAAAAACACTAAGGATCCAATGACCACTTGTAAATAATTTCATCAAAGAACAAATGTTCCTGAAAACAAATCAATATCAAGAAAATGTGGGGGTTTTGTCCTTAAATATTTACATTAGTTAAAGGCTAATGTAACAGAAAACTACACTTGGCATTTACTTCTGGTTCAGATACTAACTAGTAGTTTTCCCTCAGGGAAGAGATTTAACCACCATTGATTTAAAATGTATTTATTAACCAATGACTATATAAATATACAACAGGCAGGGTCCTAGACCTTCTTGGTTGTTAGTACCCTCAACTGATTAAACTTTTAAATTTTACTAAATAAAATGTACATAGTTTAGGATATGTTACAAGATCTTCAGTGGAGGTAGAGTCTGCCTCATGCACTGATGGCAGGCGCAGAACGGTGAGAACACATTTCGTGTGCCCTTTCGGCCAAGCAACCACCATAAATAAAAGTAACATCTATTCAGCTACCTTTATTTTTCTAATAGGCAAAAAAGGAATAGTTTTATTCTCCACAGGAACAGAGAAAACATAGTGTTAGGTCCCCTCAGTACTTGTTTAAAAAACCTGGCAATTTTTGTTCAAAGTTTATTAAAAAGACGTCATAATACCCCTCTTTGGGACTAGCTACGCTCAAGCACAGGTCAGAACCTCATTTCTATTGATACAGAAATACTTTCCCAGGAGAAAATTCCTCTTGAATAAAGTGAATAGTTTACCATTGGTCCATGTCAGTGCTAATCAAAGCATAATAAGAATACATAAATAATATGTGGTTTTTGTAGGTGACAAACATATTCTCTCCCAAAGCCTGCTTATAACCTATCCCTTCAGCCAATTATCCTGGCTCACTCACCAAAGATGATATGATAAACAAAAGAAATCTTTATCCTCATTCCAAGAGACATAATTTTTAAACCACTTTATTGAGGTATAATTGTCATACAAAAAGCTGAAGATAAGTATACACCTATAAAACCATCATGAAACATAATTTTGAAAATAACTGTTTCCTAAATCCTGGGGCATTTCCTCATTTTTTATCTTTTAGTTAAAAGAAAATGCAAATCTTAGGTTATAAAATATAAGTATTTGCCTAAAAAGTACTAATACTTGTTCTACAAATGTATTTTCACATTCTTGAATTATCTGCATAATAAAATATGAGTACAGAAATAATGCTTTTCAAGTTCACAACTGGCAAATAAATTTCCAAAGCAAAATATAAATTCCTCCAAATTACAGGGTGATGCAAAAACTATTCAAAGAACACAGCCCCTCTGGGCATGCAATGCTTAAGGTATTTGAAACAAAGACTTTCTAAGTCACATACCAAGAGGACAAAAAAATAAGGAACAAGGCAGATTAGTAACAAGGTTACAATAAGCTAAAGCTATTCAGCATTGTATTTGTGAGCTGTATGTGTCTTGTTGCCCTGTGGGGAGAATTAGGTGTGAAGATACCACAGTGTGCTTTCTGTTCACGTTCCAGTTGATATAAATTGACACACATTTAGGTTGTTTCTCTAGTTTGGACCTTTTAGGTTGTGTGCTCTTAAAATTTGCATGCACGCACATGTGTGTGTTGACACACATAAGCATTTTGGTTGAATGTTGAACTACCAACAAAAATTTTAAATAGTTGGGTATGCTTATGTTCAAATTTAGAAAGCTAGAATAAGTGCTTTTCAAAGTGGTTTATCCCCATTTAGATCCCCATCTCCCTGTCAGAAGTGAAATTTAAGTTAATCCACATTCTCCTAAGTACTTAGTATTGTACACTTTATTTTAGCCATTTGGGGGAGTATGCAATGGTATATAGGATTGTGGTTTAAATTTACATTTCCCCCCAATGGCTAATAAAGCTGAGAACTTTTCTTTATGTTAATTGTCACTGAGATATCTTTTCATTAAAGTGATTATTCAATTCTCTTTACCATTTTTTCTTATTGTAATATCTGTCTTTTTATTGATTTGTAGTACCTTACATTCTGGGTATGCAAATTTTGAAGTTATATATGTTATAAATAACTCTCCCTACTCTGTGACTTGACTTCCCTATTTTTGATGATATCATTGGTTAAACAAAAGTTTCTTTTAATGTACTTCATCATTCATTTCCTTTTAGATTAGTGACTTTGTATAATTATAAATAAAGCTTTTTATATCCAAATTCAAAGAGGCATTTTCATATAATCTATTCCAGAGACATTACTGTTTTCGCTATCATCTTAAGATCCATGATCTATCTGAAATTGCTTTGGATTACGATGTAATATGAGTCAATTATTTTTTCCCATTTGGGCATCCAATTGACCCAGCACCTTCTTTTGAAAATAACTTTCTTTGTCACTGCAGAAGTAAACTTCATCTACAGCCCATATAGCATGGGTTCTTTTTGGGCTCTATTTCACCCCAATGATCCGACTGTCTATACCAGCACCAGTACTGCACCACATGATGTAAAGTAGCTTTACCATAATTGTCGTCATCTGATAGAATAATTCTTCCCACTCTGTTCTTCTTCAAGACTGGCTATATTCTACATAAACTTGTGAAATACACATGGTTCTTCAATCTGGCTATATTTTTAAATGAACTTGTGAAATTCTGGCAACTATTTTGAGGGTGGGTTAATTAAGTCTATAAATACTTGTAGGGGAATACTATTTTATAATATTGAATCTTCCCATTCCTTGCCATGCTATATTTCAGCTTTCTGTAATTACTCTCATAAATGTTTTATAATTTTATTTTAGATGTTATATTTTTGCTTTAGTAGACTTATTCTGGTGCTTGACGTATTTTTATTTTATTACCAATGGCATTTTTTACCATGATATTTAACATTTAAAATGCAACTTATATATGAATTGACATAATTTTTCATGAATCACAAATGTTCCATATTTTTTACTAATGATTTGTCTAACGTGAATGCTGAGTAGAAAAGATCATAGCTCTGAGTACAAAGATATTTGCCATAAAAATGCTTTGTTATTGGTCTCTGGTTATGAAGGAGGAATGGAATGAATAGACTCATCACAAGACAGCAGATAGATACTCAGGGAGCTCTGAGCCATTACATGGATTCAAAGGAGAAAAAGACTGCATAGTGGACCAGAAACTGAAATTCTGGTAAGCGTAAAGATATCAGTTCCATCACTAATTTCACAAAAAGAAATATTCTAAAATCCACATCCAGGAAAATTCCTACTCAGTGTAACTGAGTGTTTCCCCAAAAGGCAGTCCATGGCTCAGTGCTGGCAGAGAAGTAGCATTCTTGTCTCAAACTTAAAGTCTTTAGACAGATGACTCTCTCTTTGTCAGTGAACAGATTCTCAGCAAACTCCCAGATTTGATTTTTTGCTTTGTTCCACATTCACCTCCCAGTAACAGCAGCCAGAGGTAAACCGAGGGGAGCCCAAGACATAAACTGAGCAGCTGAATCTCTCAACACACATTTATAGCTTGTTTGATACTCCCACATTGCATGTTCTTCTAGTCATCAGAAATGAAGAATTCATTGGTTGTATCAATATCTAAGGTCACTCCACTTAGAACTTCAGCATCCTTGGATTTATCTGTAGAATAGGTCTCAGTTGGAACCCTAGTTCCTTTATCTTGGAAACCAGATCTCCTCTCTGGCAAGTGAGCCTGGTACTGTTCTTTTGAGAGACCAAAGAGCTGAAAAGGCATGATAAACTCTCCCTGTTGAGCTCCTTCTGCAATAAATTGATGCACTGAAGGCACCAGACATATCTACATTTCTGGTACACGGGATTTTTTCAAAGTAAGTTAGACAGACAAGATATCTACTAGCTTCCTTTTTGTGTACAGCCATGGCAATGGTTTCTTCCCTTTGGTCTGTGGCTGCTTCCATTAACAGTTCAGTTCTGGTGTGAGATCGACCTATAAGGGGCTTACATTAAAGAGGGCCTCTCCTCCCAACCTGCACTCTGGCTCTCTTCTTTAATCTAATCAGATTTGTATTTAATTCTGTTATAAGTGAGGGTTTTTTTTTAACTAATGTCATAAAGAGTGAGGAAATGTTAAACAAAGAAAATGGCTAGATCTACAGAATGCTATTTTTATATTTAATATAGGAAAAATATTACCTTATTATTATTCTGCATTAGATCTTGAATATTATGTCTGTTGGTAACAAGATATAGAATTAGAATGAAAATTAATTATTTGACACATTATTAAGCCTTATAAAATGAATGGAACTCATTTAAATAGTTTTTTATCATAAAAGTAAAAAAAAAAAAAAAAAACCACTTCATACTTTAATCAAGGAAACCAAACCTACTAAGAAGTCTTTCCTAAAGTCACAATCGGTAGGCCACAGTCACTTCTTCAAAGGGGCTTTCCCCCCACAATTGTGAATATCCTCATTTAGAAAGCTGGTAAATAAACCCCTAGCTGTTCCCTGACAATCAGCCAGCCAGTCAGGATCCTGGTTTTGTTGTTGTTTTTAGTTAGTAAATTACTGTATCCAAACTAAAAGATATTTTTATAATCTAACATCCTTTATATCACAACATATATGAGATACTTGTTTTAGTGTTCAAAAATGTTCCTTGTAGACTCATTACTCAGATGGAGTTTGAGGAATAAGAATGAAAATTTGGGAGATGGAAAAGATTTGGGTTAGGGTTAGAAGGGGGACTGGTTTACCTTCAGGTGGTTAAATTAAATAATATTTCACTTAGTCATTTCCACAGTAATCATTTGCTAGTGTTGGCTGGAGACTCTTATCCCTTTATCAATACCTCCAAAGTAAAGGCGCACTCCAATCTGTCAAGTCATATCACATTAATGCAAACAGTAAAATACAAAAGTCCAAATATGAATTGTGGTCCACATTTTAGTAGAAATCCTGCATTTCTCCTGCATTTCTCCACTTATTTGGAGGTACTATAACATATACATAAATGTGTATATATGTGAAGTTTTTGTATTTCTTACTATTCTAATACGTTCCAGTTAATTTATTTCACAACTTTCTTTAGAATGTTCTCACATTTTTAGAACTATTTTCAGGTTTGTAGTCTGATGAACTTCCTCATGGAGTATTATTCCCTAACATGTTTGAGTGTTTAACTGTGGTAAGAAAATTTAACATGAGATATACCCTCTTAACAATTATTTTAATCCTCACCTGAAGAAATGTTTTTATTGATTTTAGAGAGGAAGCAGGCAGGGAGAGAGACAGACAGACAGACCTGAATGTTAGAAACATCGATCAGTTGTCTCCCATACGTACTCTGATCAGAGATCAAACCCACAACCTAGGTATGTGCCTTGACCAGGACTTGAACCTGAAACCTTTTGGTGTGCAGGATGACGCTCCAACCAACTGAGCCACCTGGCCAGGACTTAACAATTTTTTTTAATTGTAACAATACTAGCATTCTTTTTTGTTATATATGTTTCTGTGTGACATTATAGTTCAACATCTGTATACAAAATGATCACCTCCAAAAGTCCTGTCACTATCCATCACCATACAACTGACCTCCTTCACCCCTTTCTCCCACCCACCCCAAACCCCCTTCCTCTTTGGTAATCACTGATCTGTTAGCTGTAACTATGAGTTCACTTTTACTTTAGATATTTGTTCATTTGCTTGGGTTTCTTAAATTGTTCTATATATGACTAAAATCATATAATATTTGTCTTCCTCTTTCTGACTTATTTCACTTAGCATTACACTCTCAAGGTCAATCCATATCGTCACAAATTGCAAGATTTCATTCATTTTATGGCTCTGTAATACTCCACTGTAAATATATTCCACATCTTCTTTATCCCTTTATCCACTAATGGATACAGGTTATTTCCACATCTTGGCTATTGTAAATAACACTGCAATGAAATACGGGTGCATATATCTTTCTGAATTAGTGGTTTTGAACTCTTCATATAAATACCCAGAAGTAGAATAGCTAAATCATATGGCAGTTCTAACCTTAATTTTTTGAGGAATCTGAATACTATTTTCCATAATGGTTGTACCAATTTATAATCCTACCAATAGTGTATGAAGGTTCCCTTTCCATACAGTCCTCTCCAACATTTATTTCTTGTCATTTTTAATTATAACCAAATGATTCTATCAGTTATGAGGTAATATTGTGGTTTTAATTTGCATTTCTCTAATATTCAGTGGTGGTAAACATTTTTTCATGCGCTTCTGGCCATCCGTATGTCCTCTTTGGAAAAATGTCTATTCAGATCCTTTGCCCATTTATTAATTGGGTTGTTTGGAGTTTTTGTAGTTGTTGAGCTACACAAATTCCCTATATTATTAACCCCTTATTGGACCCTATATATCAACCCCATATCATTGGTGAATATCTCCTTCCATTCAGTAGGCTGTCTCTTCATTTTGATGATGGTTTTCTTTGCTGTGCAGAAGACTCTTTTTATTTATTTTTTAATTTATCTTTACAAGGGAAGGGAAGGAGAGAAGGAGAGAAATATCAATGTATGGTTGCTTCTGGTGCATCCCCTGCTGGGAACTGGCCTGCAACCCAGGCATGTGGCCTGACAGGGAATCGAACCACAATCTTTTGGTTCGCAGGCCCGTGCTCAATCCACTGAGCTACACCAGCCAGGAGTAGAAGACTCTTTTTAGTTTGAGGTAGTCCCACTTTGTTTATCTTTGCTTTTATTTCCATTACCTTTGGAGTAAGATCCACAAAAATACTGCTAAGACCAATGTGAAGGACTTAAAATGTTTTCTTCTAGGATTTCTATGGTTTCGCATCCTGCAATCAAGCCTTTAATCCATTTGAGATAATTTTTGTATATGCTACAAAATAGTGGTCTACTTTCATTCTTTCACATGTGGCTGTCCAATTTTCCCAACACCATTTATTGAAGACACTGTCAAAGCTCCAGTGTATATTTTTGGCTCCTCTGATGTAAATTATTGCCCATATATTATGTGTGAGTTTATTTCTGGGCTCTAAATTCTGTTTCATCTCAACAAATTTTTAAGTGCACAATCCAGTATTAATCATAAGACACAATGTTGTACAACAATTCTCTCTAGAACTTATTCATCTTGCATAACTGAAACTCTATACCTCTTGAACAGTAATTCCTTATTCCCCCTCCCTCCAGTACAGGGTAACCACCATTGCACTCTCTGTTTCTGAGCTTGACTATCTGAGATACCTCAGATAAGTAGAAGCACGCAGTACTTGTCCTTATATGACTGACATTTCATTTAGGATAGTGTCCTCAAAGTTCATCCATGTTATCTCATATAGCAGAATTTTTTAAGTCTCCATCATATGTATGTACCACATTATGCTTATTCACTTATCTATCAGTGGATATTTTTAGGTTGTTTCCATTGGCTATTGTGAATAAGGCTGCAATGATCATGGGAGTTCATATATCTCACTGAGATCCTGACTCCAAACCTTTTGGATACATACCTACAGGTAGAAATGCTATTTTTAATTTTTTGAGGATCCTCTATACTGTTTTTCATAGTGGAGGCACAATTTTGCATTTTTCCAGTTTCTCCACATTTTTACCAATATTTGTTATCTTGTTTTGTTTTGTGTTTGTGTTTTGGGTGGGTTTTTAATAATGCCATCCCAACTAATGGGTTGAGGTGATATTTTGTTGTGGTTTTGATTTGAATTTCCCTGATAATTAGAAATGTTGAGGATATTTTCATGTACCTGTTGGCCATTTGTATGTCTTCTTTGGAGAAATGTCCATTCAAGACCTTAGTCTATTTTTTAAATGGGTCATGTGTTTGTTAATTTTTTGCTATTAAGTTCTAAATGTGCCTTATATATTTTGGAGATTAACCCCCCTAGCAAATAAATGGTTTGCAAGTAATTTCTACCATTCTATAGGTTGCCTTTTCTCTCTTTTGATTGTTTCCTTTGCTGTGCAGAAACTTCATTTGACGTAGTCCCATTTGTCTGTTCTTGCTTTTGCTTGTGCTTTTGATATCACATCCAAGAAACAATTGCCAAGATCAATGTCATGAGGCATTTCCTGTTTTATTCTATTTAGAGTCTCACATCTTATTGTTTACATCTTGAACACATTTTGAGTTGATTGTTGTATATGATGTAAGATAAAGGTTCAATTTCATTCTCCAATATGTGTATCCAGTTTTCCAAAAACCGTTTATTGAAGAGAGTATCCTTCCCCCAGCATGTATTCTTGGCACACTGTGCCGTATCAGTTGGCCATGTATGTGTGGATTTATCTGGGGCTCTCTATTCTGTTCCACTGTTCTGAATGCCTTTTTCTGTACCAGCATCACACTATATTAGTTACTGTAGCTTTCCAATAGGGAAGTAGATGCCTTCAGCTTTGTTCTTCTATCTCAAGATTGCTTAGGCTATTCTGGATCTTTTGTGGATCCATATGAATTTTACAACTTTGTTCTCTAATTTTGTAAAAATGCCATTGGGACTTCTACAGGAATTGCATTGACTCTGTAAATCACTTAAATAGTGTGGACATTTTAACAATACTAAGTCTTCCTATCCATGAACATGAAACTTGTTTCAATTTATTTATATCCACCTTCACTTTGTTCATCAACATTTTATACTTTTCAGTGTACAAGTACTTCACCTCTTTGGTTAAGTTTACTCTATAGCAGAGCTACGGCCCATTTTGAGTTAATTTTTGTGTACGATATGAAGTAGGAGTCCAAATTCATTCTTATGTATATGGATATCAATCATCCCAGCACAATCTGTGAAAACATTTTTATTTCCTCATTGATTTCTTTTTCATCCTCACCCGAGGACATGGTTATTTATTTTAGAGAGAAGGGAGAAAGAGAGGGAGAAAACAACAAAGCGAAAGAGAAACATAGATCCATTGCCTCTCGTACACACCACAACCAGGGACGGAACCAGCAATCTAGGCATGTGCCCTGACTGGGAATTGAACCCATGACCTTTCAGTTTATGGGACGATGCTCCTACCAACTGAGCTACACCAGCCAGAGCCTGCCCACTGAATTTTAATTTGTTATTAATTTCATTTGTTTCAGATTTAATAGAATTCTAAATACCAGGGAAACCTGTAAAACTGTGGGAGTGTGTTATGCCAAAAACACTGAAAATTTATGAAAAGCCAAATGATAACTTTGATAGGAATTAAATAAAACTTATGTTTTCTCAGTTTTTATTTTAGGCAACCAACTGTCTCAGACTCCAAACACTATTGGTAAGGCAGATTCAATATAGTAGTGAAATCAGTTTGCAAGTAACAGTTTATTTCATTCGGTTTCAAAAGCACTTTAAAGCAACCCCTTTTATCTGGACAGTCCACGCAGGAAAGATGGTGCGCCACCACTCAGCATAACAAATCCGTTGGCTATATCCACTTCTACATTATCTACCGACTTAAGTCCCTTGGAAGAGGAAATGTGCCACATTACAATTTCAAAAATAGCCAGAGATTGAAAATTAATGCACCACAGAGCATGTTGTTTTGGTCTTTTGTCTAAAGGGCAAATGCAGACAAATCAGAGTCTAAAGCTGTGTGCCATATATAGGGATTTGTTTCCTGCACAAAACTCCAAAGAAAACAGTGCATTCAAATGGTAATGAAGAGAGGGCCTGGGTGCAGATAATGGTATATTAAACTTGGATGAGCTAACTGTGCATTTTCATGTGAATCAGCCTCCTGCTAAGACTCATTAGGAATGCACATTAAAGATATAGACAAGTGTTCCTCCTTTTAATCAAGTGTCTTATTTCTAACAACACTATTAGTATCGTGAGCATTCTGGTAAGTGGAATTTTTGACTGAAATTGAGTTGTAGAGCCTGGGAATTTGAATCCATTTCAAAGCTATAAGAATATCTGCATGTGAGGGTAGAATGGGAAGAAGTGGGAAGAAAAAGAGAATGGCCTAGAAAAGGAATTCATCGATCACTTTCTTTTCTCCCCAAAACTAAATATACTGACTGACCTGTTGAGCTGAATTCTTACTTGGAATCCATACAAATTTCCACAAAATATCAGTCTACAGATGGTGCTAAGAACATTACAGTTGAGACCATAGCAACAATACTTAGGGAAAAGGAGAACCATTCTGTAAAAGAGCGATAGAACACACGGGGAGGCTCAGATGGAGAGACGTAATGTACAAGGCAATCTGTATCCAAAGAGCAGAAAAATACTCATATGATTATGGTTAGACATGTAGCAGGAAAGCGAAACATAATTTAGCTCATTAAGAAATTGAAATTCAAGTGGGTCAGCCTGAAATTCTAAAGTTTCTTGCAGAAGAAATGTTCGCTTTTTTTCTGTTCATGTTATATCACAATACTTAAAATTTGGTTGCATTTGATTCCAAAGTGTGTGACAGGGAGATTTTTAAAAAGACCACGACAAAAGATTTGTCTTACAATAATATGTCTAAATACTGAAGTCATTTCTGCAAGATTCTAGGATCACTACCCTACTCCCATCCCCAGCTACCTCTCTAGAGAAGGTGATAGACCCAGGAAAGGAGAGCATGCTGCTGGTAGACCATAAAGAGTGCATCAGAAAATACAAGTCCTGCTGGCATTTCCAAGGAAGGAAATCCTGGCATGGCTTCCTTCTCCAAGGGACCGAGAGTTAAAGATGCTGTTCCTATGTGGCCCCAAGTGGCTGAACCCTTGAGATCTCTGAAGGGTAGGCAGCACATGTTCATTTACTTTTTGTGCTGCTTACATTAGCCACTCAATGATATGAACACTAATAGTTCCTGGTGGAAGAAAGTGGCACTTATGGCCAAGGCCTTCATCTGGGACATGGGCGCCAACCCCTTAGGAAAGAGAGCAAAAAGGCATCCTCCTCAAACCATAGCAGAAGTGGTTAGAATCTACCCAGGTCATTCACTCTGAGCCCACACAAGAACTATCATGTCTTATAGTGCCAGCTAATTTGCCACAGTCGAGAAGAATATAATATGTCGAGGTATACAGTTAAAGAGTATACCACTTTGACTACGATTAGGAAATGCATACATAATCTTTTTACTTTTACACATGACTTTTTACTTTTTTAAAGATTTTATTTATTTATCTTTAGAGAGAAGGGGAGGAGAGAGGGAGAGAAACATCAATGTATGGTTGCCTCTCGTGCATCCTCTGCTGGGAACTGGCCTACAACCCAGGCATGTGCCCTGACTGGGAATCGAACCACAATCCTTTGGTTCGCAGGCCCGCGCTCAATCCACTGAGCTACACCAGCCAGGGCTATCACATGACTTTTTAAAAGAAGAGAAATTGGGTAAACAGAATGTTGCTAAGTTTTAATTAAAAGAACTTAAGAAGTTAAAAAATAAAATAAAAGAAGAGAAATTGAAGATACAAGTTTGTGAAAAATATAAAATCCCAGAAGAAATTTAGATGCAAGGATAATTGTGAGATAACAATGAAAATCTTGGGGGAAAAAAATGAGAAATTTGACCCAAGAGACAAACAATCTCAACAGACCTATAATTATAGAATGAACCATTAATTAAATGGTTACCTTTAAAATTACCTCACACCAGATTGTTATATAGCTGAATTCTCTACCTTATTTTATTTTGAGTTCTACATAAGTTTTCCTGTTTTTGAGATTTTATTTATTTATTTTTAGAAAGAGGGGAATGGCAGGAGAAAACGAGGGAGAGAAATACCAATCAGTTGCTTCTTACACGTACCCCATCCAGGAACCAAAACCCACAACCCAGGCATGTGCTCTGACTGGGAATCAAACCGGTGGCCTTTCACTCTGTGGGACAGTGCCCAACCGACTGAGCCACACCAATCAGGGTACTACCTAATTTTAAATAATATTTTACTATTTCTGTCCAGATCATAGGAAAATATGGAAAGAATCTCAACTTATCATATAAAACTAGCATTTATCTTGCTAATATTATTTTTTAAAACTCCAGTCTCGCACAAAGCATAAAAAATAAATTTCATCGGAAAGTTATAAAATTTTTTCTAGAAAAAAATTTTATAACATGGTGTATTAATTAGTGTTCTCAAGAAAAACAGAACAGAAAAAATATATATGTATACATATGTATGTATGAATGTATGTATTTATTTATACAAATATATAATATACAGATATATAGAGAGATATATATGAAGAGATTTATTATGGGAATTTATTATAGAGGCCAAGAAATCCCATGATCTGCCTTTTGCAAGCTAGAGAACCAGGAAAGCTTATGGTGTTAATTCAGTACAAGATAAAAGGCCTAAGAATCAATTGGGGCTGATGGTGTATGTCCCAGTCAGAGTTCACATGCCAAACAGAAAAAAAAATCCAAGGGCAGGAGAAAATGGATGTCTCAGCTCAAGCAGAGATGGAATTTGCCTTTTTTCTGCCTTTTGCCTTCTACCTTCTATTCAGTCCCTCAACAGACTGAATGAGGCTCACCCACAACGGTGAGGGTGATCTTCATTCAGTCGCCCATTTCAAATGCTAATGTGTTCTGGAGTTGCCCTCACAGAAACACCCAGAAAAAATGTTCTGCCAGTTATCTGGTCATCCCTTAGCTCTGTCAAGTGGGAAAGTAAAATCAACCATCACACACATCAAGGGGATCTTCTTAAAATAACACTATTATATGACATAAAATAATTATTTGCTAATATAGCTATAAACAAAAGCAAAGGTTAAGCAATAGACTAGGGAAAGCATTTAGAATGAACATCACAAACAAAATAATATTTTTCTAATATATACAAAGACTGTCTAATTAATAAGAATAAATTTTAAAAAGCAACAGAAAGTATAGCAATGGATACTAGCAGGCAAGCCACAAAGGACATAGAAATGGTCATTAAACACAAAAGAATTTTCAACTCATTAAGCATCTAAATTGCATCATGAATAAAGTACATTTTTTCACTCCTCAGATTAACTAAGTTCTAAAAATTTATGGTATCCTGTGACAGAAAGGATTTGGGAAAAAAGGGCATGTCCACCACTGTTTTGAAAGTGTGACTTATAAAAACCTTTTGCAAAACAATCATGCAATATCTATAAATTTAAAAGACACCTATTATTTGAACAAGCTATCACACTTTGGAAATTAATTTTAGCAACTTCAGGCTTTAAACTTTTTGTTGAAAAATAAAAGAATGAAAGACCGGGGGAAGAAAGAAATGAATATGTGAGCACAGAGAAAGGTTGTATGAATATTTTGCAAATTGTTAAAAGGCTTCATGTTTAGTGGTATGAACATCAGAGGGTAACTGAAAAAATAATATGAAATTTATTTTTAATCAATTCTATATGTTTCATTTGTAACTATAAATATGTACTTTCTGGTAAGTATGTTATATATTTTATATGTAAATGTTACATATATCTCTATAAATCTTGTGTAGAACATATTTGTCATGTATATCATATACATACAGAGTATGGCAAAAGTAGGTTCACAGTTGTTAGTATGCAAAACACACACTTTTGTGTTATCTATTAATTATTTTATTATTTTCCATGTGAACAACATGCATATATACACTCATACATAGATATTAGATATACTCGTATATATACATTAGATATGCTCTTAACTTTCTATCACTATTCAGGAGTTTACAGTTCTTGAATCACAGAAATAGTTATAAGAAACTATATTATTAAATGTTCCTTGGTCTCAGCTGAAGATCTGAGGAATATGGAAACACCTTAGTGCACCCTTTCTTGAGTTGCTGACAAGGCGACTTCTCACCCTGTCCCATCCTCGGTGAAGCTTAGTGGAGCCTGCCTATTCTAGCAATCTGCCTTTAATCCTGATATTAAAAAGTTTCCCCTAAAACTTTTGTGCACTGTTGGTTAGATTGACACAGACAGTATGGACATTCCTCAAAACTATGACCCAGCAATCCTACTTCTGGGTATTTATCTGAAGAAACCCAACATATTAATTTGAAAAGATATATGCACCTATGTTCATTCCAATATTATTTACAATAACCAAGATATGGAGGCAACCTACATGTCCATCCATAGTCAAAAATATAAAAAAGATGTGACATGTATCAACAATGGTATATTACTCGGCCATAAAAAAAGAGTAAAATCTTGGCCATTTGCAACAACACAGATGGAACTAGGGGTTACTATGCTAAGTGATGTAAGTCAGAAAGAGAAAGACAAATACCACATGATTTCACTTTTATATGTGCAATCTTAAAAACAATCAGCAAGTCCAAAACAAAACTAAAGGACAAAAGAGGTCATTTTTTTCACAAATAAGTTGCAAGGAAGCACTTTTCACCAAGATGGCAGAGTAGGTAAACGTTGTGCTCCTCCCTCAGTGCTATCAAAGTTACAAGCACAGAACAACCCCCTTTGAGAAGAGCCTGAAGATGAGCTAAACAGAAGGCCTATACAATTACAGATATTCAGGAAAAGTCACACTGGTACTGGTAGAAGGACTGGAGATGCAAAAGGAGCAGGCCCTACCTCACCGTGTGGCAGTTAAGAAACATGTGCTAGGCAGATATCCAGGCTTCGGAGGTCCCCTCTCCAGGAGCGAGGAGTCCTAGCGCCACTCTATGCCCCTCAGCTCAGGATACCAGTGCCAGGAAGCGAAATCCCTGTAACTTCTGGCTGTGAAAACTGGCAGGTATTTCAGCTGAACGAAACAGGCTGCTTGCTGGAATCCCAGGTTCCCCTTAAGAGGCCAGTGCACAGATTTATTCACTCACTGACAGGCTCACTTCCTCTGAGCTCCAGCATTGGGGCAGGAGCTTGAAAAGCACCAGGGGCATGCAGGGACCAACTGCACTGTCTGTCTGGCTTCAGCGAGAGGGTTGTAGGAACAGCTTTCTCCCAGACAGAAGTGCAGGCAGACTATTTTGTCCTTGACCTTCCCCCACCCAGCTTGCAAACCTATCAATAATTCCTTGAAGGATAAATGGTTTAAATGCTCCAATCAAAACACCAGTCTCCATCAATACACAAATGGCTAAAGAAAAATGGTACATGTATACAATGAAATATTACTCAGCAAGAAAACAGAATGAAATCTTGCCATTTGTGACAACATGGATAGAGGGACCTAGAGGGTGTTATGCTAAATAGCATAAGTCAGACAGGGAAAGACAAGTACCAAATAATTTACTTATGTGTGGAATCTAAAATACAAGATAAATGAACAAACAAAACAAAACGAAACTCATACATACAAAGAACTAATTGACGATTACCAGGTGGGAGGTGGGTTGGGTAGATGAGTTTAAAAGGTGCAAGAGATTAACCAGTACAGACTGCCAATTAAAAAAACAGCCATGGGGATGTAAAGTATAGCATAGGGAATAGAGTCAATATTATTGTAACAACTATGGTGTCAAGTAGTTATTACACTTATCAGGGTGATTACTTTGTAAGGTATACAAATGTCTAATCACTATGCTGTACACCTGAAACTAATATGATATGTCAACTGCAATTGAAACATAAATTTAAAATAATAGTGATATAGAAAATAAAAGTTTCCTCAAAATTACTCTCTCCAAGAGAAGATCAGATAGTTATTTCTACAATCCAAGGATAACTGTTGTAAAAGGACAGAGTTTGAAAAATAGTACATCTGCTGGCAATTTATATACTGGAAGGTAGAATAGTAAAACAACACAGGATTTACAGTCAGATCTGACTCTGGATCTCGTTGGGTCCCTTTATGAAGGCCACAACTTCCCTGTCAACTGCCAAACTTCAAAAATAATAGTAATTACCTTGCTGGTTGAACACATGCACTAGCCTTGTTGGTTGCATATATGCATTAGAAACAATGCAAGTTAAACTCCTAGTCTACCATCTTGTGGTTGTTGATTGATTCAATACATGGTAGTTACTATTACTTCTATTAAGGCAGTAACTGTTCATGTATAGCCAGAGTGACTGAGAATGTCTCCCCAACTAGGACTAAAAATTGACAATATTTTTCCTGGTTTTATGGTATTCATATTAACTATTTAAAGAAATGTTAGAAGAAAGATTAGACACGTCAATAATGGCTCTGGAGGGTAAACTGAGAATAGTGTGAGAGCTACCAACCTGATTCTAATTTAGTAAAAGGAAAGCTTTACATTTGCCTGAGGATGGAGGAGTAAGTGATGCTAAAACACAAGGGTTTTCTTTAATAGAATTATGGGACCAGATGGTGTCAGCTTGGCTGTTTCCCTTCCTGAGATTCCGACTCTATGGCTTGTACTCTGCTGGCAGCTAGTCAGGGAGACCGCTGAGGCAGAGAGTGGAGTGTATGGGCAAGAGAGATACAAGACAATGCTTCTAAATCAAAAGAAGATTACAGTCTCCGAGAATATCTGACAACAATTAAATAAAGTTGGTTATTAGCTGCCATATTGAATAACACAGTGCTCATGTGTTTGGATCTAATTAAATCCCATAGCAGCATATAAAAATCTTTTACAGAGTTTTGTTTATACTTTCTTTAGCACTTTTTAAATTCTATTTTATTGATTATGCTATTACGGTTGTCCTGATTTTTCCCCCTTTATCCCCTATTACCCAGCACCTCCCAATCGCTCAGGTAATCCCCACACCATTATTCATGTGCACGGGTCACACATGTAAGTTCTTTGGCGACTCCATTTCCTATACTGCACTTTACAGCCCCATGGCTATTCTGTAACTACCCATTTATACTTCTTAATCCCCTCACCTCTTCATCCATTCCCCCACAACCTCCCTCCATCTGGCAACCATCAAAACACTCTCTATATTCCTGATTCCGTCTCTGTTCTTGTTTGCTTACTTCGTGTTTTAGATTCAATTGTTCATAGATACGTACTTATTGCCATTTTATTTTTCATAGTTTTGATCTTTTTTTAATAAGTCCTTTTAACATTTCATTTAATAATGGTTTGGTGATATTGAACTCCTTTAGTTTTTTCTGTCTGCCCTTCAATTCTAAATGATAGCTTTGACAGAGCAATCTTGGCTGTAGGTCTCTGCTTTTCATGACTTTGAATATCTCTTGCCAATCCCTTCTAGCATACAAGGTTTCTTTTAAGAAATCAGCTAATAATGTAATGGGAACTCCCTTGTAGGTAACTGCTCCTTTCTTTTGCTGCTTTTAAGATTCTCTCTTTATTTTTAATCTTCGGCACTTTCAAAATTATGTGTCTTAGAGTGAGACTCTTTGCATCCATCTTTTTTGGGACTCTCTGTGCTTCCTTGACTTGCACATCTATTTCCTTCAGCAAATTAGGGAAGTTTTCTCTTACTATGTTTTTAAATAGATTTCCAATTTCTTGCTCTTTTTCTGTTGGGGGCTGGGATAAGCCTGACACAGGCTGATACAATCAGACCTGAGAGATACGCCTGAATAACAGGATGTTGCAGTCAGGAGCCATAGAAACTCCCCCTCCTGGACATGCGGGTGGCACACCAATCAGTGCCTTGATCACGCGCCCGCCATGCACCCCCCGGCCAATCGCAGGCTAGAGCACGCTTTGAAGCCACCTATCCACTGCGTTTCCTCTACTACCCTCCTCTATATAACTCCCTCCATTTTGAAATAAAATTTGCAGCTTGATCAGAATCCTTTGTCTTGCTGCCATTCTTCGCGCCTCCTGTCCCATCCCCCTTCATCCGTTACAGGTATATCGGCGGACCCCCGTTGACTGCCTCGCGGGCCGAGGCATTTTTCTTCTCCTTCTGGCACCCCCATGATGCAAATGTTGGAATGTTTAAAGTTGTCCTAGAGCCTGCTTTACTATCCTCATGTTTTGGATTCTTCTTTCTTCCTACCATTCTGATTGGTTGTGTTTTGCTTCCTTATGTTCCAAATCATTTAACTGATTCTCAGCTTCATCTACTCTGTTATTTCCCTATAAATTGTTCTTTATTTCAATTAGTGTATCTTTCATTTCTGACTGGATCTTTTTTATGCTGTTGAGGTACTTCCTAAGTTCCTTGAACATCCTTATAACTAGTGTTTTGAACTCTACCTCTGATTAATTGCTTATCTCCATTTGGTTTAGCTCTTTTCTGGAGTTTTGATTTGGTTTTTCATTTGAACCATATTTCTTTGTCTCTTCATTTTGGCAGACTTCCTGTGTCTGTTTCTATGTATTCGATAGAGCTGCTATGACTCCCTGTCTTGGTAATGTGGCCTAATATGGTAGGTGTCCAGTAAGATACAGTGGCACAGCTTACCCTATCACCCATGCTGGGTACTCCAGGTATACCCTTTGTGTAGGCTGAGTGCACCCTCCTCTGGTAGTTGACCTTAGTTGCTGTTGGCAGGTCAATCCCTGGGAGGGGTTTACTCAGGCCATCAGCTGAAAGGATTGGCTGTGACTACTTGCCACCAACCTCTGCCCTCCTTAGAGGATCAGCTGTATAGGGACAGGGCGGTGGTGCTCCAGTGTGGTCTGTAGCTGTTCACTAGGTACACTGGCCCTGGCGGTTTCCCCGGTGGTACAGGCCAAGGTCCGTCTCCACCTGTGTTTTGCCTAGGGTCACCCTGCCTGAGCTATAAAGCAATCTGAGATGACTGCTACTTTGCTGGGCTTGGAGATTCCCAGGCAAAGCCAAGCTGTGAATCTAGGCTGGCCACTGCTAGTGCCATGCCTGGGGCTCACTGAGGCCAGCTGTTGCTTGTTTGATAGGACTGAGGAACTTGTGAAGCATGAGCCAAGACCACCCATTCATATGGAAAAGCAGCTTGGGTGGGCCCATAAGCTGCATGGAGCAGAGTCTCTGGGCATCTCCAAGATGAATCAAACAGTGTTAGGCAGGTTGATGGAGTCTCAGATATGGCCCCAGCTTGCCAACTCTGTGGGAGAAGGGTTTAGACAGGGACAATGGTCTCTGCTCGCCTTGATGCCAGACACTTTGGTTCCTCCCTGTATAACACTGGTGCCTTTCAAGCTGCTACTCTGGTGCTGGAGCTCAGAGATATTGAGTCTGAGCAGGTGAGTCTGTGTGTGGAAGTTCTTTAAGAGGAAGTGCTGGGGGCTCTACAAGTTTCTTCTTCTGACTCAATCCCTGCTATTTTTTGCAGCCAGAAGTCGTGGCGACTTATCTTCCTGTCACTGGAACCCTGGTGTGGGTCTGGGACTCCTTGCTCCTGAGATATCCCTCCTGAATTTTTATCCACCACTTGTGGATATGGGACCAGCCCGTTCCACCTCTCCACCCCTCCTACCAGTGTGGATGGATGTGGTTTCTTTAATTTGGTAGTTGTCAGACTTCCATTCACCTCGATTTCTGACAGTTCTGAGTGATGGCTGTTCTATATTTTAGTTATAGTTTTATGTGGTTGTACAAAGAAGTGAGTGAGCCACATCTGCTTACACTGCCATCTTGCCCAGAAGTTGCATCTCCTTTCTACTTTCTACTCATCACAAGTAGGTATGAGACAGCCAATTTTGTGAATCTGCCCCTTCTGCCAGTCTTAATGTGGCTTCTTCATATACTTTGTGGTAGTATTTATGTCCAGCTCAATTTCAGGTGGTTCTATTATTGCCTGTAGTTTAGTTGTAATTTTTATGTGGTTGTGGGGGGATGCTAGTACCACATTGACTTATTTTGACTGGAACTCTACTTGGTGCCTCTTTTCTTTTTTTTTTTTTTTTTAATTTATTTTTTAAATTGGTGCCTCTTTTTCTTGTTGTTTTTCTATGCGTTAGGTTTTAATTTCATGAATATTCACCCCACATGCAATCTAGACTAGTGTACTGCATGCTCCCATCACATTCTGCATAGGACAACTGAACAAGTTCTATAGCTTATCACCTGGCCTCCTGCATGTGGTGATTAGGTCCATATAACCTTATATACTGCCCCCATCTTCATTTTTGTGTAGACCAGTCAACAAAGGTGAAAGGAATGTGTAGACATAATATCAGCTCCACCTTGGCCTCTTTGTTAAGAATGAGGATTGTTAAGAATAAGGGGGTTGAATAGGGCCAGCAAATTGTAATGCAGAGTGGTGCTGTGGGATTTCTCCACATTTCGTTCCCAGGCCACTGAAACTTTGGCTGAAAGGGAGAGCTCATGGAAGCAACCTATTTTGCATATCTGTCATTTGGGAATTTCAGAATTTGAACTTCAAGGAACTTTAAACCTAATTCATCAGGCTTCCTTTCTCAAAATTTCTCTTTAGAGATGACAAAATAGAGGCCCAAAGAGGGGAAACAACCTAAGATCACAAAAATAGTTTGTGTCAAAGCCAAGACTATAATAATAACAATCTTTTAGTTCCTAACCCAGAGTGTCTTCCATTACTCCTTAAGTATTATTGACACCCATTACTTGGGTGATTCACCTCCTGTTGCTTCTTTTCCACTATCTAAATTATGAGTGCTTGAATAGGGTGAATTTCATCATGCACATTCTGCAGAACCTACAATTTCCTGTTCTCCAAGCTCTTGTCTAATGGTTATTAGCTTGTGCCTGAATGTGAGTGGTTTGTCAATATCCAGGCCTGAAGAACTGTGTATCAGATTCCCATTATTTTTAATTACTAGTGAAACACCTTCATTAGAAGTAGCCTTTGAAATTGCATCCAGAAGCTTTGTTATTCTGTTTTAAATTGTGAAAAGTGGATATCACAAAAAGGGCTCTTTCAGTTTCGAAAGTATTCATACGATAATATGACCCTAAATGAATTTGAGTTTTAACCTGGTTCACACAGAATATTGAATTCATTTCAGAATTTTTAGAAGGGAGTATATGCTCAGTATTTTTATAATTAGTATGGGCTTTATAGATAATTTTATTGTATTATATAGGTTTGAGACTTTTAAGCAAAAGATTACCTGAGCTGGTGGTAAACTCCACAGGTAGGATGCTGTCAACCTGTAGTTGACTAAAGTTCAGCCAGGTCAGTGGTGCAGCAGTTACAAAGCACTGATTCCATCTGTCTGCTTGCAGACTCTTTGTATGTACGGAGAATGTCTGCTGGCCTAGAAGGTTTTTATAAAGATATGTATAATATAAAGTAAACAAATTAATACTTATTATTCATAGTAGAAGTTTGGTTTTAATTGTACAGGCAGATGTTTTATACCTATTTGATTTTTCCTTCTATTTTTGCCTGGTGGGTTGTAGGAGGTGGGAGGGAGCTAGAAAAATTCCCGAAATCAAACATAATTTCAAGGTAGTTGCTTCCTTTCCTGTGAATTTACTGTTAATCCTTTTAGTCAATAATCTCTTCAGTTGAATATACAGCACAATTCTCCTAGTTGAGGATACCAAATACAATTTCAAAGTGATTGAAAACCTGGTGATAAAAAAATTTCCAGTAATATTCTCATTATTTCCTTGGATGATTTTTTTAAAAATGAAGAAGCAATAACCATGTGGAGGCATTTAATATTAAGTATTTAGAGACTTTAAAAACTTGAGATTAATATTTATAAAACTTTTATGGGTGACATAGCTAAAATTTAATGACAATACCTCATTACATTAGTATTATGAGATTGACTGATATAATAGTAAAATATAAATTATGCATTTTCTCATTGATCCTTGACAAGTTTTTATATGGAAACATGACTGATGGGCTGGGTACTTGTAGACTTTGGAATCGTTCCAGTGAGTTTTAATAAAGGCTTTGGTACTTACTGACAGTGAGAATTTCCTGCAACTAATTGTTCTCTGAAACTCTTACCTAGTAAATGACAATGGTAATTCCTGTCTTGCCTTATTTTTTGGAATATATTAATGATATATGGTATAAGGACCCAGCATAATGGTTTGAGTGTAATGATGATAATAAAAAATAATACTAGTAACAAGGTAATCAGTATAAAGAATAATCTAAATACCATATGAAATAACTAATGTTGAACTTATAAAAATACATATCCCATATCCAAAATGACCAAGTATTTTATTTGCTGTCTCTCAGTAAAAACCAAGGTGTCAAGTGAGAGTTTCTTTATACTCTAGGAAATAAAATGAGGCAGGAGATGAAATTCAATTCAAACAAAAGGCCTAATGAGCATTACTCGAAACCTTTGTAAAAATTGTACAGTTAATAAGGTGGCTTAATTTCATTGCTAGAGGCGCTGATGCATATTTCATTCATCTTAAGCCTTTCCTCTTTCAGAGCCAGAATGAAAATATAATAATTGCATAGTTCATGATTAGCCAGCTGCCTAGCAACTCTCTGTCTTACAGAATATTTTCTGCTGTATCTTTTTGCCAGCAATGGATAGCAAGTAGTCAATATTAGTTGCAGATGGACAATGTATTTTTCTTTTGATGTAATTGCTATCCTTTTAATATAGCATCAGGGCTACTGGCAGTGTTCCCAATCTGTTGTTACAAAAACTGATGATAAGAAAGTCTCATCCATGATACACAGAATTAACCCTTTTCATGAAGATGCAGGCGGTTTCACCAAATTGACTTTTGTAACTGTTTCTCTCTTGCTTTAAGCCTGAAACCTTTGTTGAAGTAGGGCCAATGGAGGTTCATCAGAATCTGTCTGTGCCCAGTTCCTCATCTTCACAGCATATGCTTGTAAATACAGTGTGAGTCATAGGGTCTCACCCCCACCTTGTCCTCACCCCACCCCCAACAGAGCAACAGCAACTATCAGGCAGAAGAATATTCCAGAAAGATATTAAATCTACATTTAACAGCACAGCCCAGGGCTGGTAGTCATCACAGATTCCTGTACAGAAACATCCTGGGCATCCAGGGCGCACAGTCACTCCTTCTCATGACCGCCTGGCTAGAAAATTGCCCTGGACATCATGCCTGTCACTGAGGGCAAGGCAGACTTTTAAAGCAGATGACTGAGGAGGAAGAATTATATTAGTTTTGTTTCTTACTTTTCCATTCTTGACAGATTAGTCTTTCCTGAGTGCTGAGAGTTTAGCTAAACTACTCCATAATATCGCTGCCTTGGCCCTGGCGTCTGTGTCGTGTGGCCAAGCAGCCTGTGGGGGCCTTGACCTGACACGAATTCCTGCCTCCCCACCCACTACCGCCCTGGCCACCTAGTACATGCCCTAGATAACAGCCCAGAGTCACAAGTAACTGGAAGCTCCTGATATGATTGATTCTCCCCTGCCTCCCAGGGCCTTCCTTTTGTGCTCCCCTTAAATAAGACCCCACCTCTAGATTACCAAAACCCCATTCTTTTTGGTATGAATTGACCAATTTGGCCTTAGCCTGGGAACCCCAAAGCACTCCACACATGGGTCATGGACCATAACAGAGCGTGTGCCCCAGGCCTTGCAGCTCTCTTTGCTTGTATCCTACACCTTGATCTCTCCTTGCGGGCCCTCAAGACATGCCTTGTACTTCTTCTAGGACCTGTCTGTAATAAACTCCTCTATTTCAATTCCCCCGTGGTCTTTGCTGAACCATCTGGCTCACCATCTGATATCCCAGGGCTCTACTTAACAAATGCTAATGTAATAGTCACAACACTGATGAACCCTAAACGTCTGTGATAATTATCAATTGAGCCTCCTCCCCTGCCCCCGAAACCAGTGAGAGCCCAGCCAAAGAAACATTTAAGATTCCTTTCCTGCATCAGGACACCATATAGCCCAGATCGCCATTGCTGGGTAGCACAGCCCTAAATGTTCAGTGCTGTCTTATCTGGCAGTAGCTTCCAATAGTCTTTTCAAATCTCCCTACTATGCCCTTTCATTGCTGTTTCTCTTATGACTTGGGACATGTGTGCCTGCGCATGCCACCCGCCTCCTCCAACACACGTGAAAAGGCATTTGTCTGCACAATAACCACCTGTGTCTCCTAAAGTTTTCTGCCTCCCCCAAGTCTTTAGGCATTTCTCCAGTCTATGGGTTGGTGTTTGCATTTCTCAAGAATCCTCCCTTTATCACCCTTCAGGCAAGGATTAAGTTTGCTTTTGATGCCTGCAACACCTTTGCTCTGTTCTCTTAAAATATGTTGTAACAATTAACTAAGTAAGCTTTCATCTGGCTTACTCTGATCAAACCATCTTCAGTGTTTATGTTTCTAGATTGTATCTGATTTCATTGCAAACCCCAGATTTAGTGGGATCATTAAAAATATTCCTTGTCTTTTCCCTGTGGCTGTTTTTTTCCTTCCATATTTATAAAATGGATCTACATTGTACACAGAGGAGGCTTCTAAAGCTCTTTTATAAGGTAGAACTGGAATTCAGTAAAACCTTCCTTTTGGAAGCCCCCACAAATCACTCAAAATGTAAAATACATACATGTGGATAACCTCAAAAAATCCACAGCCAAACAGCTTTTCTTGTAGCACTGATCGAATCATCATTTTTTCAACTGAGTATCAGATGATGTTTTGGCTTATGTTTTGACATCATGCAATAGAAAAATATGTATATTTAACCTGGAATCACGCTTAGTGAGCTGAGATACAATATTGGAGGGAGATGGGTTGACTGAGACACAGCCAATTCTGTGGCTGCAGCCCCACTTGCACTGGAACATATGTTGTTCATGGAGAGCAATGTAGAGTAGGTTGTCAGTAGTTGCTCTTGGTTCTCTTCTTTTCCTCCAGCAGCTACACTTGAATTTGCGTAAATCAAATGTACAAATGACAGCATTCCACAGTTCTTTGCATAGCTCAAGGCTTACCCTCAGCATTTTCCATGGCCAACCATTTGTGGAATTAGGAGCCCCTGGCAGTGATGATGACCACCATTTATTATTTATTAAGTGTGCAAGGTACGATGTTAAATGTTTTATGTTATAATCCCATTTCATCTGCACAACTCTGTAAATTCTGCATTTTTAGTCCAATTTTCCAGATATAGATAGATATATGGACTTGTAAAAGCAAGAAATATTTAAAGTCATGAAAGGCAGGCACCTACAACCACGATTGCTCCACCCAGTAAAGCTATCATTTGGAACTGAAGGCCAGATAAACAGCTTCCCAGACAAGGAAAAACTAAAGGAGTTCATCATCACCACACCATTATTACATGGAATGTTAAAGGAATTTATTTAGGAAAGAGAAGATCAAAACTATGAACAATAAAGTGGCAAAAAATACATATTTATGAACAAATGAATCTGAAAAACACACTAAACAAACAAGAAGAACAGAGAGAGAATCATAAATATGGAGAAAGTTTGGATGGTTTCCAGATTTGAGGGAAGTGTAGGGGAATGAATGAAGAGGTAAGGAGATTAAGAAGTATAAATAGATGGTTACAGAATAGCCATGGGGATGTGAAGTACAGTATAGGAAATGGAATAGCCAAAGAACTTACATGTGTGACCTAGGACATGAACAATGGTGTAGGAATTGCCTGAGGGAGTAGGGGCTGCTGGATGGAGAAGGACTAAGAGGGGAAAGTGGGACAACCGTAATAGCATAATCAGTAACATATCATAAAAAAGAATCTTTCAATCTTCAAAAAAAAACTACCAAAAAATTCGGGTAAACAATAGACCGTATTCACTTCTTTCACCCCAACTAGTAAGTGTGTGTTTGTGTGTATGTGTGCATTGTGTGCCAACTGGCTTAGAATGTATAACATTCTGGAGAGACAAAAATCATCAAAGTAACATTAAAAATGGTTTTATTATATTCACAGTGAAATGACTGAATACTAAAAGTTCAATCTCTGCAAGTCATACAGCTAGTTCAACCTAGTATTTGAGCCATGCTGCTTCCTATTCTTTTAAGGAGAGTATTTTTTGTTTCTAACTTGTTTCCAGTATCTATTTTTTAGTTCTTCAGTTTTCTCAAGAACTAAGAAACTGGTAATATTACAAACTGCAAAATATTGTTGTACTATATTTTTTCTGCACATAGCAGCTTGTTTTCAGGGCTATTTTTTAAAAAAAACTAGGTGGTCTATACCACAGCCTTGGGGTCTTCAGACACATACAGAGTGTCTTGAAATTTACCTTCAAGACACATACAGAATGTCTTGAAATTTACCCATTTTCTAATATAATACAACTTTCCCTTGAAAATAGGATTTATTGTTCTGTTGGGGCTAATCTGAGGTGTTCTAGATATACCCTTAAGGTGTTTCTGTCAAAAAAGATCTTATTATTGAGCTGCCTATGTAGGTAAATTAACTTTTTATGTTATCTGTTTCTCAGAGGTTGAACAGGGAATTTATCTTATTTCCATGTACTGAGATATATCACTTATTCTGCTTTTTAATTTTATAAAACTCTAATTTCTGTTTTTATATTTCTTTTTTTTCTGATTTTTTTTAATTTATTTTTTTAAATTGATTATGCTGTTACAGTTGTTCTATTCCCCCCTTCATTTCCCCTCCACCCTGCCCCCCCAACCCCACCATTACCCCCCTTTAGTTTATGTCCACGTGTCTCAAGTCCTTTAGGTTCTATATTTCCCATGCTATTCTTGCCCCCCCCCATCTATTTTCTATCTACTGTCTATGCTACTTGTTTTCTGTACCTTCTCCCCCCATCTCCTCTTCCCACTCCCCTGTTGCTAACCCTCCTTGAGATCTTCAATTCTATGTTTCCGCTCCTGATCTAGCTATCCTTTTAGTTTGCTTTCGTTTTAGGTGTGGTTGTTAATAACTGTGAGTTTGTTGTCCTTTCACTATTCATGTTTCTTTAACTTCTTTTTCTTCGATAAGTCCCTTTAACATTTCATATAATAAGGGCTTGGTGATGATGAACTCCTTGAATTTGATCTTATCTGAGAAGCACCTTATCTGTCCTTCCATTCTAAATGAAAGTTTTGCTGGATAGAGCAATCTTGGTTGTAGGTCTTTAGATTTCATGACTTGGAATATTTCTTTCCAGCCCCTTCTTGCCTGTAAGGTCTCTTTTGAGAAATCTGCTGACAGTCTGATGGGGACTCCTTTGTAGGTGATTGTCCCCTTAGCTCTTGTTGCTTCTAGGATTCTCTCCTTCATTTTAATTTTGGCTAATGTAATTATGATATGCCTTGGTGTGTTTCTTCTTGAGTCCAACTTTTTTGGTACTCTCTGGGCTTCTTGGATTTCTTGGAAGTCTATTTCCTTTGCCAGATTGGGGAAATTTTCTTTTATTATTTGTTCAAATAGTTTTTCCACTGGTGGTTGTGTCTTTCCCCCCTTCTGGTACCCCTATAATTCGGATATTGGAGCGTTTAAAGATGTCCTGGAGGTTCCTAAGACTCTCCTCATTTCTTTGAATTCTTGCTCCTTGACTCTTTTCTGTTTGGCCATTATTTGGTTTCTTCTGGTCCACTCCATTGATTTGAGTCCCAGTTTCCTTTTCATCTCTATGGGTTTCCTGTGGAATTCCATTCATTTCCCTTAATTTAGCCTTCATATGTTTCTCTAATTTGTGGCTATAATCAACCAGATCTGTGAGGAAGCTGATGACCAGTGTTTTAAACTGTGCGTCTGAGAGTTTTGCTATTTCTTCGTCGCTTAGATTTATCTGTGGGGCTTTGAGGTCTTCCTGCGACATTTTTAGTCTGTTCTGGCCCTTTAAGTGGGAGGAGCGGCGCCTTGGAGTCCCAGGTCGCTGGGTTGTGACGCTGTATGTGGGGGCGTGGTCAGAGCGGGGAAATGGCGGCGCCCTCTCCCGCTGCGGCTGGTCCAACCGCCCACTCCCTCACACTCGCGCAATTAGGCAACCGCAGTCAACACGCTGCACCGCCTCCCAACTGTCTCTCGCTCACCAGGTGGGTTGCTCGGTCGCTCACTAGGTCCAATCCTGGGTTTGGAACCCGTGCGTCTGGATTCGCGCGTCTGGATTCCGACCGAGCCCTCCTTTTGTAACTCCTCACCAGACGCCGGTTTCGCCCCTTACTGGTGGGGCTGAAGAATTTGTTGTTAGCGGACTTCCGAAAAGTTCAGTTTTCCGTGTTCTGGTTGTGTTTTCTGATGCTAATATTTCTGATGCTAAACTTGGTTGTGTGAGGAGGCACGGCACATCCACCTAAACCTCCATCTTGGCGGAAGTCCTGTTTTTATATTTCTTTGTTTGACATCTTATGCTATAAAGTTTTCTCTTTGTTTTATTCATTCATTTATAATACTCTAAGATTTAGGGAATATATTTTTAATTATTTCAGTGTTGACTGTTGTAATGTTAAATTATGATGACACACATATTTACATATCTTTACCTTTTTTGCTTATTAATATTTATTTTAACTTTAGATAAAAAGAAGTTATATGGCCAAAATTACATCGTGTCTTCTATTTTTATCAATTTTATACGTAGACATGATACTCTAGGCAAAATGAATACTAGCAGCAGCCTACTTGCTACTGGAATAACCTGAACCAACAGAGTTAGTTTTAAGCACTACCTCTTAAAACACGCTTTTCAAGTTTTCCTAAATATTTTGTTTCTGTTAGGCTCAGGTTTAAAGTAGACACATTTTTAATTAAGTTGATTTCCAAAAACTAGATGCTTTTCTAAATATGGTTAATAAACAACCTCCAAGCCAACAGCAGAATTTTATAACAAAACATTGGCTGTAATGCAGTTGCTTAAAAACACATATTCACCTTTTAAAAAATATTCATCAGGGGCCATTTAGCACATTGCAATATTAATGTATTAAATAGCACAAATGAAAAAATGCTTGGAAGACATTTATAAAAGAATATTATCATAGTTAGCTTTGCAGACATGGGATACATATTACAGTAAACTTCACAAAGTTAGCAATTAAATATAGGACATTGAAATTGGCTCTAAATTCAGTTACACATGTGCATGTGTGTATACACACATACATGCACACATTTATGTATTAAATATATTTAGAGTAAGAATCTGTGTTGACATTTTAGAATACAGTCATACAATACTAGTAAATAGTTGCTCAAAAAACTACAATAGTTGTGTAATAAAGGGACAGACAACCTGTTCAAGAAAGTGAGTTTTAACCAAAGTCAGAGAGAATCCCCTGAATTTTGAAGGACAGTGTTACTGTCAAATCTTGAAATAAACCTTCTCACTTTCTTTTTAATAAGCACGCATGCCAATCACTTTCTCCGGAATAGACAGTGACTAAGTGTAGATAATATTTCTCTCTATAATATAGAAAGTTTGTTCATCTGTCCATCCGTGTGTGTGTGTGTGTGTTTGATCTTTGTATTTTCATTGAAAACATAGATCTGCAATGAAAAGGTGCCTCATAATTTCCTGATTTTTGCTCCTGATGTTTAACTCTTTGCCATGCTGCTGCTCTCTGTGAGCTCTGGTTCTCTGTGTTAGGCAGTGATAAAAAGTTGACATTTTGGATCAGAGTATATTTGTACTTTCTCCTATATTTTTCCATAACTCCACAGCTGTGCTTAGATCTTCCCTCAGCAGCAAGATGGTCTGCCCTCTGAACCTAGAATCTACTCTGCAAAAGACAGGATGCTCTTTTTTGTGGCCAGAAGTTCAGCTTTCAAGGAACTCATAGTAGAGGTAAAAATACACAAAATATCTCTAAGGCTGAGTTTAAATGGTACAAGTGCAACCCTATTCAGGAAGCCCAAAGTGGTGGGAAACACCAGGGCAGTAAAATAAAATCTTCTTGTGGTGTTTTTGATTAATCTTAAAAGACTGGGTAAGGTTGCATCTAAAGAGATGTATAATGGATATGTAAGGAAGTGGGAATGTTATTTGGGGATAGAAGTGCTTCATGGTTACTGCGCAGAGTCCAATTTGGGTAACACCAAGGAAATGTGAGGAGGAGTTATAGGAAAATAGACCAGAAAATTAAGGCAGGTCCAAATTGTTTTCCTGGAATTAGTCTTTCTCATCTGGGGTTCCACATGAGAATTAAGCCTTACATAAAATAAATTGAGTATTTTCTCAATCCTCCAAAAGTTACTACATAGCTATCGCCAACTGAGATGCATAGGAGAGAAGTTAATTCATTACAGACAATGGGTGCGTAGGGCACTTGGGTTTAATGCACTCTGGGAACCGTGAGTGAGAAAGGCTGTGGAAAACAGGAATTGAATTGTGACATGCTACAATTCATGATACAGCTGTGTTTTGGGAAAACTTAACTGACAACAGTGTTCAGAACAGTTTGAGGAATGTGAAACTAAAGATTATTGGGCTTTTGTAACATGAAAAATAATACAGAAAGTGAAAATGGTAATCAAAAAAAGGTGTTGGATGCACAAGATTTATTAATTCATTCACTTAAAGCAATAAATACTAGGCATTTTTGGATGCCATCTGTCATGGCAACTAAGATGAGTAAAAACAGACCTAGGCATTACTACATAATGGGAGCCAGACATTAAGCAAATAAGCACAAATCCACATAAATTCTTAACAGAGATCAATATAATCTCAGTGCAATAAACAGTGACATAGAGTCTACTATAGCAAGGTTTATGTAGTTAGAAGTATGATAGAGTGAGCCTCTTTTTTTATATGGTGAGTTGGAATTAATTTTATCATTAATGAAAGACTGGTATTTTAAATTGGGAACTAAAATTATATAGCAATCTTCTTTCTCCTCTTTCTGATCATGTGCTCTTTATTTTACTGATGGCAGGGTTACATTATATTCACTATAAATTATAATCTCATTGCCTATGATCATTAAAAGCCACCGTTTTATTCTCCTATTCCTATTCTTACTAAAGAATACTTTTGTGAATGATTCCTGCATGAGGATATAAACACAAATACAAACAGGATTTTCTCTCTTTGTACGTACCTGCATCCTCCATGCATTTTATCCGCTGTGTCTGCCTTCTGTTGTTCACTGTGAAACAGGCTCTCCTCAGGAATGCCTGAGTGAGTTTTCCAAAACTGACAAAGAAGCAAGACTACTACTAGAACTCAAATAAAAATAAATGAATAGAAACAAAAATGAAACATAATTTTTAAAAAGTTTAAATGATTATTATGAATCTGCTCTTGAAGATAGTGTCAGGAATGTACCTTTTCTAATACATTTATGTCCTATGTAAGCATTTCCATGAAAATTTAGTACCAAGATAAAACTCTCATTAGGAAGTTTTTGTGTTTTCTCAGTTTTAAAATTGAGACTTCTATCCTGACTTCAAAGTTGTTAAGGAACAATTTTGATGATAAAGCATAATTAGTTATACTTGCTTCCTTGAATTAGAGGTCGCAATTTCCTTCTTTTTTATTATATTGTATCCATGTCCCATTCAGTTGGCTACTTCTAATAGAGAACTTCTAAATTAACAAGTCAGGATTAACCAGAGATTTCTCATTATTAGTATCTAGTTACTTGAGTCTCCATGTGATAGAGACTGGCACTATGTGAGTTAAGCAAAGACTATAACCTTGCCTTGTCTTTACTGAGCAGACTAGAGCATGAACAAGCTTTATGGGAATAAAATCCACTATGAAGAACAATGAGCATTCCAATCTCACTCATGCCATTCATATTTTCTATTAAAACACAAATGTCTTTTGCAAAGCTGACTTGAGTTCTTAAAAATGTGAAAGTCAGACTTCTGGTCAAGATGGAGGCGTAGGTAGGCAAACACTGTACTTCCTCGCACAACCAAAATAAGGACAACAACAATTTAGAATCAAAAACAACTAGTATTGACAGAAAATTGAACCGTATGGAAGTCCAACAACCAAGGAGTTAAAGTAGACACATTCATCCAGACCAGTAGGAGGGGCAGAGTTGGGCAGCCAGGCAGGGGGGGGTCACAGGAAAGCAGTGGCTGGTGGAACCTAGGCATGCAAGGTGATAGCGGGTGGACCCAGCAAAGTGGTGGAGGGGCGCTGCGCACAAGGCAGCTGGGGGACCAGGTGGTCCCACATTCGCACACAGATAAACCAGGCGAAACTGGGGAGCAAAACAGACTACACAACCCAGGGTACCAGCTCAGGGAAATAAAGCCTCAAAACACCAATTGAAAACACCTGTGGGGGTTAGGGTTCCGGGAGAGACTCCCAGCCTCACAGAAGAGACCCACAAGGTCCCAGAATGTACACAAACACATCCACCAGAAATCAGCACCAGAAGGTCCCAATTTGCTTAGAGGAAGCAGGAAAAGTGACTGAAATCTCGCAGAGAGCAGAGCAAGTGCCATTGTTCTCTCTCAGATCCTCCCCCCCACACAGCATCATAACCCAGGTTGCCCCACCCTGGTGAACAACCAAGGCTCTGCCCCTTACAATGTAACAGGTGCATGAAGACAAAAATGGCCCAAATGAAAGAACAGATCAAAGTTCCAGAAAAAATACAGATAAGCAACTAAGAGATAGCCAACCTATCAAATACACAGTTCAAAACACTGGTGATCAGGATGCTCACAGAATTGTTTGAATTTGGTTGCAAATCAGATTAAAAAAATGAAAGCTACACTAAGGAAAATGTACAGGAAACCAATAGTGATGGGAAGGAAATTGGACTCAAGTCAATGGAGTAGACCAGAAGAAGAAAGAAACAACCAATCAAAAAAAATGAAGGAACAAGAATTCAAAAAACTGAGGAGAGGCTTAAGAACCTCCAGGACTTCTTTAAATGTTCCAACATCCAAATTATAGGGGCACCAGAAGGAGAAGAGGAAGAGCAACAAGTGGAAAAGTTATTTGAACAAATAATAAAAGAGAACTTCCCCATTCTGGCAAAGGAAATAGACTTCCAGGAAGTCCAGGAAGCTCACAGAGTCCCAAAGAAGGTGGACCCTAGGAGGAACACACGAAGGCACATCATAATTACATTACCCAAGATTAAAATGGGGAGAATTCTGGAAGCAGCATGAGGTAAGGGTACAGGCAGATACAAAGGAGTTCCCATAAGACTGTCATCTGATTTCTGAAAAGAGACCTTACAGGCAGGAAGGGGCTGGAAAGAAGTATTCCAAGTCATGAAAGTCAAGGACCTACATCCAAGATTGCTCTATCCAGCAAAGTTCTCATTTAGAATGGAAGGGTAGATAAAAGTGTTTCTCAGATAATGTCAAGTTAAAGGAGTTCATCATCACCAAGCCCTTATTATATGAAATGTTAAAGGGACTTATCTAAGAAAAAGATTAAAAACATGTACAGTAAAACAACAGCAAACTCACAGTTATTAACAAGCACCTAAAACAAAAACAAAAACAAAAGCGAACTAAGCAAACAACTAGAACAGGAACAGAAACACAGAAATAGAGATCACATGGAAGGTTAGCAACAGAGGAGTGGGAGGATGAGAGAGGGGGGAAGGTACAGAGAACAAATAGCATAGATGGTAGGTAGAAAATAGACAGGGGGAGGGAAAGCATAGTATGGGAAATGTATAAGCTAAAGATCTTATAAGTATGACACGTGGATATGAAATAAAGGAGAGGAATGTGGGTGGGAGGAGGTGTGCAGGGTGGAGGAAAGTGAAGGGGGAAAAATGGAACAATTATAATAGAATATTTTTTTAATGTGAAAGTCAAGCCAAAACTGTATAGGTATATCTGTATCTCAAGATGGGAAATAAACCATCATTTTAGCTTTTATGGTTGTAAGTATTGTGAAATAAGACTTTTTCATAAAAGTCTAGACTAACATGGGGGGGTTCAAAAAACAAATGGCTGAGCTTCTTTGGGTAAATCCCATTTGAAGGGATACAACTACTAAAGAGATTTCAAATCAAGATAGCATCATACACAGATATGGCTCATTTCTTTGCACAACCACATCAAAACTACAACTAAAATACAGAACAACCATCACTCAGAACTGTCAGAAATCGAGGTGAATGAAGTCTGACAACTACCGAATTAAAGAAACCACATCCATCCACACTGGTAGGAGGGGTGGAGAGGTGGAACGGGCTGGTCCCATATCCACAAGTGGTGGATAAAAATTCAGGAGGGATATCTCAGGAGCAAGGAGTCCCAGACCCACACCAGGGTTCCAGTGACAGGAAGATAAGTCGCCACGACTTCTGGCTGCAAAAAATAGCAGGGATTGAGTCAGAAGAAGAAACTTGTAGAGCCCCCAGCACTTCCTCTTAAAGAACTTCCACACACAGACTCACCTGCTCAGACTCAATATCTCTGAGCTCCAGCACCAGAGTAGCAGCTTGAAAGGCACCAGAGTAGCAGTGTAAAGGCACAGGGAGGAACCAAAGTGTCTGGCATCAAGGCGAGCAGAGACCATTGTCCCTGTCTAAACCCTTCTCCCACAGAGTTGGCAAGCTGGGGCCATATCTGAGACTCCATCAACCTGCCTAACACTGTTTGATTCATCTTGGAGATGCCCAGAGACTCTGCTCCATGCAGCTTATGGGCCCACCCAAGCTGCTTTTCCATATGAATGGGTGGTCTTGGCTCATGCTTCACAAGTTCCTCAGTCCTATCAAACAAGCAACAGCTGGCCTCAGTGAGCCCCAGGCATGGCACTAGCAGTGGCCAGCCTAGATTCACAGCTTGGCTTTGCCTGGGAATCTCCAAGCCCAGCAAAGTAGCAGTCATCTCAGATTGCTTTATAGCTCAGGCAGGGTGACCCTGGGCAAAACACAGGTGGAGGCTGACCTTGGCCTGTACCACCGGGGAAACCGCCAGGGCCAGTGTACCTAGTGAACAGCTACAGACCACATTGGAGCACCACTGCCCTGTCCCTATACAGCTGATCCTCTAAGGAGGGCAGAGGTTGGTGGCAAGTAGTCACAGCCAATCCTTTCAGCTGATGGCCTGAGTAAATCCCCCTTCCAGGGATTGACCTGCCAACAGCAACTAAGGTCAACTACCAGAGGAGGGTGCACTCAGCCTACACAAAGGGTATACCTAGAGTACCCAGCATGGGTGATAGGGTAAGCTGTGCCACTGTACACTACAGGACACCTACTATATTAGGTCACACTAACAAGGCATGGATTCAAAGCAGCTCTGCCTAATACTTAGAAATAAACATAGGGAGGCTGCCAAAATAAGTAAACAAAGAAACATGGTCCAAATGAGAAACCAAATCAAAACTTCAGAAAAAGAGCTAAACAAAAGGGAGATAAGCAATCTATCAGATGCTGATCAAAACAGTGGTTATAAGGATGCTCGATGAACTTAGGGAAAGAATAGATGAACTTAGCAAGAACCTCAACAGCATAAAAAAGGACATGAAAACCATTAAAAAGCAACAGTCAGAAATGAAGGCTACACTAACTGAAATAAAGAATAACTTACAGGGAATCAACAGTAGGGTACATGAAGCCAATAACCAAATCAGCAATTTGGAATATAAGAAAGCAAAAAACAGTAAGAACAGCAAAAAGAAAAAAGAATCCAAAAAATGAAGCTAGTGTGAAAAGGCTCTAGGACAATTTGAAGTGTTCCAACATTCACATCATGGGGGTCCCAGAAGGAGAACAGACAGAACAAGAAAACTGACAGAAAAACTTCTCTAACCTGCTGAAAGAAATAGACATACAAATCCAGGGAAGTGCAGAGAGCCAAACAAGATGAACCCAAAGAGGCCCACACCAGATACACCATAATTAAAGTGCAAAAGGTTAAAAACAAAGATAGAATCTTAAAAGCAGCAAGAGAAAAGCAGTTAGTTACCTACAGGGGAGCTTCCATGAGACTATCAGCTGATTTCCCAACAGAAACTTTGCAGGCCAAAATGTACTAGTGAGAAATATTCAAAGTGATGAATGGCAAGAACCTACAACCAATATTCCTCCACCTGGCAAAACTATCACTTAGAATCAAATGATAAATAATGGGCTTCCCAGACAAGAAAAAGCTAAAGGAGTTCATCACTACCAAACCAACATTACATATGTTAAAAGGTCATTTTTAAGAAGAAAAAAAAAGATTAAAAATATGATCAATAAAATGGCAATAAATATATATCAAAAATTGAATTTTAAAAATGAACAAGTACATGTGGGGGCGAATTCTTCGTGAGTCCCCCTGATGCCACAGACATGCGTGAATGAATAAATACAGCCGAGAGATGATGAGATATGTTTGGGGAGTGGGCTGTGGCCAGTTTCTCAGGGGAAACAAAGGCCAGTAGCGGCCAGTTTCTCCGAGGAGAAAAAAGCCCTGAGCGCCCTCTTCCATAGCCTTTTATTGGGTTGTAATACACAGGCATACAGGGCAGCAAGGTTCAAACAGTAGATAACACTTCAAAGATATCTGAGGGCTTTAGAGTCTGAGTCAGTGTCTGTCAGGAGGAGAGTTGCAGAAACTTTGGGAGACATACTCATTTTCTCAGACCCTTATCATATGAATGAAAGCACTCTTAGCAGAGCAGATTTCACAGGTTTCTCAGCAAGTCTTTGTGATGCCAGATTTTTCCCCAGGACACACTCTAGCAAGGTAAGGAGCTGCACCTCTCCCCAACAGGTATTCAGGCTTCAGAGGATTAGAGTCAGGAAGCACTTCTCCCAGAGAACATGGGGAGTTGGGCTTTGACAAAACCAGGCGGCGAGAGTCCGCTGTGAGGGGTCTTACCCATCACTGACTTCTGACCAAGCTCTGGGGGCAGGGAGAGGAACTGAGGCAGCTGCCAGAGACAGGCTTTGTCTCCTGCGGCTGGCATTCCAAAGGTCATGTCTTGCCCTTAGCCACAAGGGATAGAGATACAATTCCTAAAACTAGGCAGAGCAGTCTACTACAAGTACAAGTAGAACAGAAACAGACTCAGAGATAGAGAACATTTTGATCACTGCCAAATGGAAAGGGGTATTAGGATAGGTAAAAAAAAGGTTAAGGATGAAGAAGTATAAATTGGTAGTTACAGAATAGACACAGTGATGTAAAATACAGCATGGGCAATGTAGTCAATAATAATGTAAAGCTATACGTAGTTTCAAATTGGTATTAGATTTATGAGGGTATTCACTTAGCAAGTTATATAACGTCTAATCACTGTGCTATACACCTAAAACTAATGTAATATTGTATGTCTGTGATTGAAAAATAAAATTATTTTAACACATAAAGGCATAGGGTAGAATCATTGTGCATTTAGCTCTAATCCTAATAGGACCTATATTTAACTGATGACTATTTACTCTCTTTTATAGAAATTTATAAATGACCATATCTTCATGGAAAAGATTAAAGTTATAGCCTTTTTATGTGCATTTCTGCCCCAATGCTTTTAAGAATAATCAAATATCTAAAGGAAAATTAAAGGTTGGTGTTTAATAGAAGCACTAAGTATATTTCAAAATTAAATGCATAAATCACTCTGTTTATTCACATCCAAGTTGAAAGGCAGCTAAATCTCGGCAAGTTTACCCCTCATTATTAGTGAAAAATAATACAGTATAAGAAAGTTCTCCATGTTCCAAATCTGATAGGAAAAACTCACATTTTAAATAATTATCTATACCTTCACAAGCATATGAGAATAATGAATATTGTATATCAATGTGTACAGCTGGTGTGAGCATGTGTGAGCTGATTGTATGCATTGTGTGTGAGAGAGAGAAAATATATAATCTTATATGTACGCATGTGAATGTGTATGCATATGTGCACTTCCTAATATGTTTCTATACAAGGGTAAAATTACTTAACGGTCACATATGTGTCTATAACCAGAACCACACATAAGTCTTCAACTTCATAGAAGTTTTTTTCCCACTGAATAATGAATTATGCCGTGCACACAGTAAGAATTTATTCTTGGTGATTTACGGAAGCAATTTAAACAAAGCATGGAAATATTTGGGTATTTTACCATATACATGTATATGACAATTTTTAACAGCTTTGATATGGACCTAGATATGCAAGAAACAAATAAACATTGATCTCATAAAGAAAAACATAGATAATATAACTGTATTTTTATGTAAAATATTGTTAATTACTTGATTTTTATTTTATACAGATATATAATTAACAAATAAATCAAATCAATATAATCCAAAAATCAAAATAATCCAAAAGGCAAATGATTTGCATTATTTTGTGAAGATTAAATGCCTTTAGAAATGACAAAATTATTATAGTGAGTAGTAGGGTGGCAATGATGCAGCTCTAATTTTTCAATGGTTATTGGGAAATTAGGCAGTTAGATGTTAATGTTCACACTAAATCCATAATGAGGAAGCGAACGATCACATTAACACACACCATATGTTTACAATCATTTTGCTACGGTTACTCTGCCTTCTCTAAAGGGACAGGAAAAGTTCGATTTAAACTGGAGGGAGAAACGAGCATGCACTCCATACTGAAGCCAGAGATACAAGCAACTGTACCTTTTCGCTTCCGCTGGAAATCTTGAAGCCTCCCTACTTTGCTTCTTTTTTTCTTAATAAGCCATCAAATTCTCTTTATTTCTATAGTTTATCCACTCTTCCCTCTGTCCTCCAATGCATGATCAGCTCTTTCTCTCAGTCTGATGGTTCTCTCTTCCTTGCCCTCAGTTCACCTATCCTATACCTGCCCTTTCAACTTGATCACTTAGCTTAATCAATTTAACCCTGGACTCCACCCTGCCTCTTATATGTTGGGATGAACAGAACTTACTACACTATCACTCACAAGTCACACCCACTCTCCTTAACCACCTCACACTCACATGTTTAATTCAAGAACTTTACAATCATGAAATAGCTGTTTTCCATTTAACTGCCACCCCCCAACATGAACTATCAGAAATCTACATAATCTACATGTTGAAGGACAAAACATATAAGCAAGCAACTCTGAGTTCTCAAACTTAGCATGAGAACATATGCTCGGTATGTCTTATGAGGCGTAACATGTAAATGATATAAGAACAATAGTTACTATTAATATCCTGTCTGTTGATGATAGCTGCTTTGAGCTGAATTTCTGTCATGTGACACACATAGATTTACATTGTAGCTAATACTCAGCAATTCTAGGAGATCTCTGGTATCATTTTACAGATTAGGAAACAAAGAATCAAGCTAATGAAGCATCTGTAGACCTGCGATTCCCAGATTCCCAAGAGAAGCCTGACATTGACACTAGTGCTTTGTTAACTATCCAACAGAAGATGTAATCCCACTTTAAAAAGTCAACAGACCAGTCACACTTGATTGTAACCATCCCTCTGTTTTTGGTGGTTGTTACTGTTGTTTGCTTTTGCTTTTTTTTTTGGTGGAGGGGAGGTTGGGGGGGGGGGTTGCTTACTTGTTTTTAATGCCTATAACCATCATTAATATAGTACAAAGCTATCATGGGCATGTCCTTAGTGTAGAAGTTCTGTGGAACACACATTAGGGAATAAAAGATGGGAAAAATCCCTTTTACGAGCCTCTAACTGATACATTTTCAATGTTAATGTATCCACCTCACTTTGATCAAAACAAGAATCAGAGAGACCGAATAGGAGACATCAGGGAAAATGACAGAGTAAAACCTCCAAAATTTCCTTCCTCTGTAAAAAACATGAGAAAAAAAATTTTTTAATGGTCAGAACTAACATTTCAGATCTCTGGATTAACCAATGGCTCATAGCAATCTGCAGAGTGCTTATTAAAGAAAAATCACTAACTCTAAGGAAGAACAGAAAGTTTTGTGGCATTTTTCACTTGCTCTATTTTCATTCCCTCCATGCCAGCTTAATGACAGCCTTGTAAACAGCTTCACAATCATGTGTAAATCAACAGCTTGGCAGCCATGGGAGAAAGAACAGGACTGGAGGTCCTTCAAAGCCCAAGACAATTTTCATTATTTAACCAGCCTGATAGCTCCCTGCAAGATTCTGCATGCAAAGCTGTTTCTATTTTAACTCATTTAGTCCATTCAGGCTTCATAACAAAAATACCATAGACTGAGTGGCTTCGACAACAAAGATTTATATCTCAAGGTTCTGGAGGCTAGAAAGTCCAAGATGAAGGCGCAAGCAGATTGGTTTCTAGTGAGAGCCCACCCCTGTGTTCACAGACCACAGTCTTTTTGCTGTGTCTTCACAGAGTGGAAGGAATGAGGAAGTCTTTACAGTTTCTTTTATAGAGGCACTAGTATCATTCAGGAGGCTATGACCTAATCACTTCTCCAAGGCCCAACGTCCAAATACCATCAAATTCAACATACGTGGGGAGGACACAGGCAGCCAGACTACTGAACTGACTCAGGGCTCACTCAGTGCAAAAAAAAAAAAAAAAAAAAAAAAAACCTCTTTGAGAGGTGAGGAGGATTGGAAGGAGAGAAATTTGTGAAAAACAGAGGCAATTTTTGTCTGTTTTTGTTCATTGAATTTATTGGGGTGACACTGGTTAATAAGACCATACCAGTTCAAGTGTACAACTCTACTACATATCATATGCATACTGCATCATGTGCTCACCACCCAAGGTCAAGTCCCTTTCAGCAACCATTTATCTCCCCTTTGCCCTCTTCTACCTCGACCCACTGCCCTTTCCCTCTGGTAACTGCCATACTTTTTTGTCTGTGTCTGTTTTTTTTTTAATTAATCCCTTTACTTTTTTCACCCAGTCCCTCCAACCCTCCTCCACTCTGACAGTTGTCACTGTGTTCTATGTACCTATCATTCTTTTCTATTTTATTTTTTCATTAGATTCCACATATATGTAAAATCATACAGTATTTGTCTTTCTCTGACTGTCTTATTTCACTTAGCATAATACTATCCAGGACTAAGCCCTGGATGGTATAGCTCAGTGGATTGAGCGCGGGCCCACGAACCAGACAATCGCAGTTTGATTCCCAGTCAGGGCACATACCAGGGTTGCAGGCTGGTTCCCTGCAGGCCAGTTCCCAGCAGGGGATGCACGAAAGGCAACCATACATTGATGTTTCTCTCCCTCTCTCCTTCCCTTCCCCTCTAAAGATAAATAAATTAAATTAAAAAAAAAAAAACACTATCCAGGTCTATCCATGCTGTCATAAAAGGTAAAATTTCCTTCTTTTTTACAGACAAATAGTATTCTATTGTATAAATGTACCACAGCTATTTATCCATTCATCTACTGATGAGTACTTGGGCTGCTTACAAATCTTGGCTATTGTAAATAATACTGCTAAGGACAAGGTGTGCAAAGGTATCCAGCCATGTAATATGAAAAACAGAGATATTTATTGAAGAAGATACAAGATACAAGAAATACTGTACATAGGACAATGACCCTTCAGTACCCTTCAAAGTAGGCATTTTGGGACCTCATACAGTTCTACCAATTGCCATCAGCTGCCCCATCATATTTTCCTGAATCTCATTGACAGTCTAATATCTCTTCCCTTTCAAAGGTGATTTTAATTTGGGGGAAAGCCAGAAGTTGTAGGGTGTCAAATCTGGGCTATAGAGGGGGTGGGAGTGATTTGATGTTTTGCCAAAAAGTCTGCATGAGACATGACACATGAGCAGGCAGATTGTTGTGACAAAGCTGCCAATAGCCAGTTGTCCATAGCTGTGGCCTTCTGAATCATCCAAATAGTTTCCATGGAAGAATGTTCACGCTTAACACAAAATTTGCAGATTCATTGCTCTACTTGCTCATTTTAAATACAACAGCCACTCAGTACACATGCTCAATCAACAGTGTCTATCACCCCCACTGACTAGTAGAGTGAGTCATCATTGTTCATTTATGCACATTCCAATCCACTCTCCTTAGCTGCGAGGTTACATCAATGTTGGGCAAACCATTCTCCCTATATTAACAATGGCTGGACTTTTTCCAGATAGACCTCGTATTCTTTCAAATTAGTTTGGGGGCTTCTTTCCCCAAAGAAATCCCATTAGTTTGGGATTCCATTCCCAGAAATGGAATCACTGGGTCATATGGCATTTTGATCTTTAAATTTTTTGAGGAAACTCCATAGTGTCTTCCACAGTGGTTGTACCAATCTTTATTCCCACCAACAGTGCACAATAGTTCCCTTTTCTCCATATTCTCACCAACACTTGTTGTTGATTTATTGATGACAGCCATTCTGACAGGCATGAGGTGATATTTCATTGTGGTTCTAATTTGCATTTCTCTGATGATTAGTAACAAGGATCCTTTTCATATGTCTATTGGCCATCTGTGTGTTCTCTTTGGAGAAGTGTCTATCAGGACCTTTGCTCATTTTTTAATTGGATTGTTTTATTGATGTTGAGTTGTATAAGCTCTTTATAAATTTTGGAAATTAACCCATCAGATAATATTATTGACAAATATATTCTACCATGTCAGTGAATTGTCTTTTCATGTTGTTGATTGTTCCTTTCCTGGGCAAAAGCTTTTTAGTTTGATGTAGTCCCATTTGCTTATTTTTTCTTTTGTTCCCCTTGCCTAAGGGAATATATCAGAAAAAAAGTATTGCTACAAAAAGTATCTCAGATTTTATTGATTCTTCCTGACTCAGTTTTGAAAGACTATATGTTTCTAGGAATTCCTCCAATTCACCCAGGTTGTACAATTTGTTGGCATGTAGTTGTTTGCAATATTTTCTTACAATACTTTGTATTTCTGTTGTGTCCATTGTTACTTCTCCTCTTTCATTTCTGATTTTATTTATTTGGGTGCTCGCTCGCTCTCTCTCTCTCTCTCTCTCTGATGAGTCTGGTCAAAGGTTTATCTTTTCATAGAGCCAGCTCTTGGTTTCACCGATCTTTTGTGTTGTTTTGTTAGTCCTATGTCTTTTATTTCTGCTCTGATCTTTATTATTTCCTTCCTTATACTTACTCTGGCTTGTTCTTTTTTAGTTCTTTTAGGTATGGAGTTTGATTGCTTATTTGAGATTTTTCTTGCTTCTTGAGGTAGGCCTGTAATGTTATGAATTTCCCTCTTTTTTTTAAAAAAAATTTTAAATTTTTTTATTGATTATGCTGTTACAGTTGTTCTATTCCCCCCTTCATTCCCCTCCACCCTACCCCCCATCCCCACCATTACCCCCCCTTTAGTTTATGACCATGTGTCTCAATTTCTTTAGATTCTATATTTCCCATGCTATTCTTGCCCCCCCATCTATTTTCTTTCTACTGTCTATGCTACTTATTTTCTGTACCTTCTCCCCCCATCTCCTCTTCCCACTCCCCTGTTGCTAACCCTCCTTGAGATCTTCATTTCTATGTTTCCACTCCTGATCTAGCTGTCCTTTTAGTTTGCTTTTGTTTTAGGTGTGGTTGTTAATAACTGTGAGTTTGTTGTCTTTCACTGTTCATGTTTCTTTATCTTCTTTTTCTTAGATAAGTCCCTTTAACATTTCATATAATAAGGGCTTGGTGATGATGAACTCCCTGAATTTGATCTTATCTGAGAAGCACCTTATCTGTCCTTCCATTCTAAATGAAACTTTTGCTGGATAGAGCAATCTTGGTTGTAGGTTTTTGGATTTCATGACTTGGAATACCTCTTTCCAGCCCCTTCTTGCCTGTAAGGTCTCTTTTGAGAAATCTGCTGACAGTCTGATGGGGACTCCTTTGTAGGTGACTGTCCCCTTAGCTCTTGCTGCTTCTAGGATTCTCTCCTTCATTTTAATTTTGGCTAATGTAATTATGATGTGCCTTGGTGTGTTCCTTCTTGGGTCCAACTTCTTTGGGACTCTCTGAGCTTCCTGGATTTCCTGGAAGTCTATTTCCTTTGCCAGATTGGGGAAATTCTCCTTTATTATTTGTTCAAATAAGTTTTCCACTGGTGGCTGTGCCTTTCCCCCTTCTGGTACCCCTATAATTCGGATGTTGGAGCGTTTAAAGATGTCCTGGAGGTTCCTAAGATTCTCCTCATTTCTTTGAATTCTTGCTTCTTGACTCTTTTCTGTTTGGCCATTATTTGCTTTCTTCTGGTCCACTCCATTGATTTGAGTCCCAGTTTCCTTTTCATTGCTATTGGTGTCCTGTGCAATTCCATTCATTTCAATTAGTTTCGCCTTCATATGTTTGTCTAATTTGTGGCTATAATCAACCAGTTCTGTGAGGATCCTGATGACCAGTGTTTTAAACTGTGTGTCTGAGAGTTTTGCTATTTCTTCATCGCTTAGATCTATGGGCTCTGGGGCTTTGAGATATTCTTGCGTCATTTTTGGTCTGTTCTGGCCCTTTAAGTGTGAGAAGCGGTGCCTTGGACTCCCAGGTCGCTGGGTTGTGACGCTGTATGTGGGGGCATGGTCACAGCGGGGAAATGGCGACCCCCTCTGCTGTTTCTCACAGCTGGGTGAGGATTAGCGTCTTAGGTGGTTCACCTGGGCCGGGCCACTCAGAGTCGCTGGGTTATGACGCTGTATGTGGAGGTGGGGTCAGAGCAGGGAAATGGCGGCGCTCTCCCTGCCGCTTGCCACGGGGACCCACCCGGCCCCAGTCCAACGGCCCACTCCCTCTCCTGTCCGCCCACGCACAAATGCGCGACCACAGTCAACACGCAGCACCGCTCCCCGCGCTGTCTCCCCCGCGGTCGCTGGCCTGGTGGCTCGCTCGGTCGCTCACTAGGTCCAACCCTACACCTGGATTCTGCGCGTCTGGATTCCGCGCCTGAGTCCGGCTGACCGAGACCTGTGCAATCCCGCTTCACCAGCCGCTGGTTTCGCCCCTTACCGGTCAGGCTGAAGAATTTGTTGTTAACGGACTTCCAAAAAGTTCAATTTTCCGTGTTCTGACTGTGTTTTCTGTTGCTAATATTTAGTTGTCTCTAAACTTGGTTGTGTGAGAAGGCACGGCACATCCACCTATGCCTCCATCTTGGCGGAAGTTCAATTTCCCTCTTAGGATTGCTTTCACTGTGTCCCACAGACTTGGGGTTGTTGTGTATTCATTTTCATTTGTCTCAAGGTAATTTCTGATTTCTTCCTTGATGATACTGCTAAACCATTCATTGTTTAGTAACATGTTATTTAACCTCCATGTATTTGAGTGTTTTTTAGTTTTGGGGTTTTTCGTAATTGATTTCCAGTTTTATACCTTGTGTTCAGAGAAGATATTTGATATGATTTCAATCTTCCTGAATTTATTAAGGCTTGTTATATAGTCTGTCCTAAAGAATGTTCTATGTGCACTTGAAAAGAATGTATATTCTGCTGTTTTGAGATGAAATTTTCTGTAAATATCAATTAAATCCATCTGCTCCAGTGTGTCATTTATGATCACACAGTTCACACAAACAATAGGCTAATCATTACCCTTGTTGCCTTATTTCTTGCCTGAATTTTCTATCCATTGATGTCAATGGGGTGTTTAAATCTCATACCATCAGAGTATCACTGTTGATCTCTCCCTTTATGTCCACCAAGGTTTTCTTTATATATTAGGTGCTCCTATGTAGGGTTACATCTTCTTGTTGGATCAATTCATTTAGTTTTATATGTCCTTTTTTGTCTCTCTTTATGGCTTTTGTTTTGAAGTCTATTTTGTCTGATATTAAGTACTGCTACCCCAGCTTTTTTATTTCCATTTGAATGTAGTACTTCTTCCATCCCTTCACTTTAAGTCTATGTGTATCTTCTGTTCTGAGGTGGTCTCTCATAGACAGCATTTATATGGGTCATGTTTTCTTATCCATTTAGCTACCCTTTATCTTTTGATGGGAGTATTTAAAGTTATTATTCAAAGTTATTATTGATTACCATTTTTTTCTTTATATCTATGTTCTGCTCTTTCTTTCATTCCTTCTTAAAGAAGGTCCTTTAACATTTCTTGCAATACTGGTTTGGTGACAATAAACTCCCTAGCTTTTTTGGTCTGAAAAGTTATTAATTTTGCCTTAAATTTTAAATGATAGCCTTGCTGCATAGGGTAGTCTTGGTTGTAGATCCTTGCTTTTCATCACTTTGAATACTTCATGCCAATCTTTTCTGACCTAAAGAGTTTCTACTGAGAAATCTGTTGACAGCCTTATGGGAGCTCCCTTGTAGGTAACTAACTTTTTCTCTTGTGGCTTTTAATATTATCTTTATATCTTTAACCCTTGCCATTTTAATTATGATGTGTCTTGGTGTAAGCTTCTCTGGGTTCCTCTTGTATGGGACTCTCTGTGCTTCCTAGACTTGTATGTCTTTATCCTTCACCAGGTTAAGGAAGTTTTCAATCATTATTTCTTCAAACAGATTTTCAGTTCCTTGCTCACTTTCTTCTCCTTATTATGCTTGATATTGTCCCAGAGGTCCCTTAGACCACCCTCATTTTTTTCATTTGTTTTTCTTTTTGTTGCTCTGCTTGGTTTAGACACAATTTTTGACACCATGGACACCTGAGTATAACAGTTCAGACAAACAATAGGCTAATCATTAACTTTAAAAGGAAAAATGGGGAATGATACCCATAGAAAGAGTTAAAAATCTCTAACACATTTTTGAAAATCTAGATGGTCGTACACATATATAGGTCTGCACAAGCCCAGGTCTCCACACGTGCTCAGAAAGGACCTAAGAATACTCTGTGTTCTCACTTCTGCCTACCCTGGAGGCTCTGCACAAGCAAGCAGTGAAGGCTACAAAGTTTTATAAAATGCCTGCTGGGTGTTGAAGATATGATTTATGACATTCCCTTATAAGTAAATCTGAAAGAGTTCATTGCTAGAGGATCTGTCCTACAAGAAATACTAAATGAAGTTCTTCAGATTGAAATGAAAGGACACTAGACAGTAACTCAAATCCATATGAAAAAATAAAGAGCAGAAGTAAAGGTGATGCTTTAAATCTACACAAGAATTTTGGCCATCTGACCTTTATCTACATTATTTTTTAAATAAATAACTTTACTACCTTTAAAATACTTGGGATGTACACTTATGGAAGATTTTTTCAAGAAAATTGAAAAACATAGTTATGAAAATATAATAATTTTAGAAAATTTACTGCATGAATTTAGCAAAATCACACATATATGTATTTATATTTAAATTAGTAAATATATACTTAAAATCAGATAAGATAAATTGAGACTATTTTAAATAGTTGATTTTCTTTCTAATTTCCATCTGACAGCAATCAATGAACTTCCATTTCATAAAAATATACTCAAGTAATGAAACACCTGGCACTTTAGAATATTTTCCTAGACAGTAATGTTCAGGGACATAGTCTGTGAAACTATTGCTTTCGTCAATTTAGAGATAAGTTGACTTGTGTTCTTTTTTATTTGGTAATAGAAGCTTTACATGATAATGTTTTATTTGTATCTTGTACCCCTTTTAGAAAGCATGTACTTTTCAAATTATTAGTTCTAAATTAAAGATATAGCATAAATTTAAAATAAGCATTCCTATGTGTATGCCATGATAATATCAAATGCTGAGAAATAGGGAGCTATAAGGGGATGCAAACAGTCAGAAAAGAGAGAAATGGCATCCACGGTATTTCCATGATACAGTTCTTCACTGTTGGTAAGGATAAAGACAATGAACTGACTGGTAAATAGTATCATCTGCAGCCAAAAGTGTTGGACAACTTCAGTGTGGGCTTAAATAAGATGGACAATTAGAGTGAAGCATGACTGAGATTTTGCCAGGCAAATCTCTTTTGGTTCGCAGGCTGGCCCTCAATTCACTGAGCCACACCAGCCAGGGTGCCAGGCAAATCTCAAGAAAGGATACCTGTATCCTGAACTGAATAATATTTCTAAGAAGAACTGAAGTTGAACTGAATAAGTTAGAGCCAGATATGAATGGAAGTAGAGCGATAGGGACCTGATAAAATAACAAACATTCCCACATGTGCATAATCACTCTTGTGACAGCTTATCTATTTTATCCATAAAAATATGAAATTATACACGCTTTATATCCTAAATCCCAAGGCAGTTCCTCAGAGTTTCCAGCTCTGTTATTGGACAGATGTATGTTCTTATCAAGTCATTAAATCAGAACAATAATCCTCAGGATTATGTGTACATGAAAGCATTCTATAAACTGTCATTGCTATTGCTTTGAAGGAAAAATACAGAAATGTATGACAATTTCACAAAGATATTAAACAACCTAATTCCCTTTCCTAGAAAAGGATCAAGATGAGACAAGAACAGCTTAAAGAATTACAAACCTTTCCACAGAATTTAGGATCAAGCTAAATGGACTTTAGTCATGTAAAGTAGCATTAAATTCTACATTATCATATAACTCATTATAAATTGCTTCTCAGACTATCAAACATTTCAGCTTAGTATTTATATTTTATTTAAAGGCCTGAAAATATATGTATTGGTTTATATACATGTCTTACTTGATACATCATCTCCTAAATAATAAATATCATTTTGTTATCATCTCCATCCTGCTACATAGGGAAATGGAGTTTCATGATAAGTGTGTCATAGCAATTCAAATACTTTCATCTGTCATAATTCAAGGTTTAAGTTACACATTCAAGAATTTTTAACAAAATGAAACATCTCTCCCTATAACTATGTAAGAATAAAAACACAGATGACAATGCAAATTTCAAAGACATAATTTAACTTAGAATACAACAGATAAACAAAAATCATACATCCTATTCCTTACCCATTTTACTTAAGCTGTTTTAATGCCCTACTTTGGGGGAATAAAAAAAAACAAAAACACAAAGTAAGATCCAAAGGACATATGTCTTGCAGGGAAAAAAATGTTAAAATTTATGATCATAAAACTTATTTCTCTGTTTTAAAGAAAATTTGGGTTCTACCTTGAAAAGCAAAAACAGTTTGAGCTAAGATACTCTTTTAAACAAACTCGGTATTATAATCTTAACAGAATACTAAGATATTATGATATCTGTTAGTCAAACTATAGAAGTAGATCATACTTTAGTTAGAAAGTGTTGATGCCACCATAAATTTTCTTTCTTGTTTATCAACACAAGCCAGAGCACTTATCAAAGCTTGCTCTGGTGTGTATATAAATAGTTCTATGTGGACAAGCCAAGGAAAAGGAAGTTTGCACCCATTTATACCAAAAGACCTGGTTCTGGCATTGGATGCCTAGGTAGTAGAAAAAAATACATTTTCCAATTAACCAAAATGACAATTTTTAAATGATAATTCCCAGCGTTGAGCATTTTTTATCAGATGTTTTGCTGACTCAATTCAAAGGCTCTGTGTTTTGAATCTTAAAGACTTTCTTTAAGTCAACTTTAAAGTTGTCCCACCAAAAGGTGATGGTAACCATCATCATTTTCAATCGTTCCTGAGGAGCCTCAATATCAAGACACTGGTTTTTATACCTAAGTAATACTGGTACATTTGTATGCAGTTATTGCTAAAGTTTCAATGACTAAAGAGAAGATCCTTTAACACATTTTCATTAATACAACAGCATAATGAAATTTACTCCTATTACAATAGAATACATTTCAAACAGCTCTATAAAACCAATTCAATGATGGCAATGGTCTGAAAACTTAATATTGCACACTGTTGAGCATGAGGAACAAAGTTGTTGTTAAAGAAGAGTGCCCTTCTTGTGTCTAGCTAGTACAACAGAAGTCACAGGGGTCTTGGTGTATGAAATGTCTGTTCAGGAGAACAAATAGGTTGCCTCTGCTAGGTGAATTACTCCTTGAAATACCAGGCTAAACACTGACCGTAATTCATGATAGACAATCCTCTTCTACTGCTAAAAGACAGCCCTGTTTAAAAGAAGGAGGTGGTATGATTACAACTGTGATCATACCTAGTACCGTGAATAAAGCTGTCAAACGTAAACAAAGTACAACAGTGATGGGGATTAAGCACTTGCAAAATGGGAAAGACTGTTAATGAAACAAATATACTCAGAATGTCAAAATAAGCAAGAAACCTGTTATCAATAAAATACAATCCTCAGAAAAATTAATTAAGAGTCATATTCTCTCATAAATTGTTATTTTCTCAGTATCTGGTATTGTCAACTACGTTTGTCTAATTATTATATACATGTATCTTTCATATTTTCCATAATCAAACATGCCAGATGTTTTGCTTTTTCTAAAGACCCATATTTGGGGTATATTTATTCTTTTGACAATATACTTTTTCTATTTCTTTAATTTTATCTTTTATCTCACTAATAATTACTACCTTCATGTTTTCAGTAGGTTGGGCCTTGCTTTTATAATTTAAGTAGTCATTGTATTTATTATGAGGCCATCTTTTAATGATGACAATAATTTTCTCTGAATAAAACAATGGTCATGAGTTATAATACAAGCTGATCTTTTTGGTATTTGCTTATCTAGATAACTGGTGATATTTTAAATTTCTTCTTTAATTAAGGACTTGTGTTTGTAATTACAAGTAGTTAAGATTTTATAGTAATTGTACTGCTGGTTTCTAGTTTTACTGGCCCTAATTAAAAATGTAACCTGCAAAATTTCCAAATTTTTAATGTTATGGTCTTATCACTTTTTGATCACTGTACATGCCTGTGAACCAAAAAATAATGCTTGCTCTTTGCATATAGGCTAAAATTTTTTTAGTACATATTGCTTTATTCTTTTAATTACAAAAATAAAATGCCAGACAGTCTGGCTTTTTTGTTAAATTGACCATTAATATTTTTCTAACAAGTTATATTAAAACCTACTAGTATAATTTTACTTGGTCCAAGTCATTCTTATTTTTTAGAGCTTTGTCATATGTTCAGTGCATTTAAACAATACTATCTTGATAACAATAATTATTCTACTTTGTGCACTTTGCATTTTCACCTCCAGTGAGTCTCTGACTTGTTATGAAAATTTAGTCAATATATTATTTTATGTATTATGATAATTCATGTATTTGGTTTCATCATTATACTTCAATATCATTTCATCTACTTATCACTGTTGTGTATGTTCTCATTTTTACTCTTTCTGGCAAGTTTATTTAGATTTTTTTCATGTTATTCCCCACACCCACCACCCATGTGCCTGGTTACTATGGAAAGATAACCGCACTTCTCTGCATTATCACTGGTTCTCCATTCATTCCTAATAGTTAGGCTGAAACTTACAGGTCTCTGTTGATGAATCTAGATTACGCAGCTGTGCTGCCAGCCAAGATGGTTTATTTCCCTGGTACCATATAAAAATACTAAAATGTTTTTACTTCCAGTCTGCCTCTGCTTGGCCAGCTACCCGTATCATATATTCCTATTATCCTCACCCTTTTAGGTGACTCAACCCTTTCCTATTATACTGGAATAATTTCTTATATGGGACAGATGGGTACCACACCAATTGAATCCTGTGATCTCCAAAAAATTTTTTCCTAAGAGGATGATCCCTTGACTATATATATGGCACTCAGAGTTCGGATCTTAAAGTAAATAATTATATGTTGGTCTTATATACCCCAATTGATATTTAGAACCTTTCGTTTCTATGCTATTTGGCAGTTGTTAAAGCTTTTAAAATTTTTAGGAAGTGGTGAGGTTGTTGCTGCTTCTGCTGGCTGGACTGGCTCCCAGCTCCCAGGACACGGAGAGGACCCGCCATCTCCATTGCTACTTTGCGCTCCCCTTCTTCAGGCCACCTCTTATTCCGGGGTCTATGGAAGTAATGGAAGGACCCCTCAACTTGCTTTCCCCAGGTACACAGAAGTATATGAAAAATAATGGAAGGTAGGACTTCCGCCAAGATGGAGACTTAAGTAGAAACACTCTGCCTTCTCCCACAACCAAGTTTAAAAACAACAAAGTTTTAACAACAAAAATGCAGCCAAACCACAGAAAATTGAACTACACGGAAGTCTGACAACGAGCCCTTCAGCCAAACCAGTAAGAGGGGCAGAGCCTCGGGCAGGAAAGATCCACCGGACCAACCCGGGCGCACGACCCAGGTGCACCAGCAGCTGTGGGCAGATCCCAGGTGTGGAGTGTGGGCGGACCCACTGAGGGCACAAGGCAGTGGACCCACTGAGGGCTGACCACGGTCACACATTCATGAGCAGATAAACCAGTGAAGGAGCAAGCAGTGAGATGGACCGCACAGGGCCCAGCAGCAGGAAGCGGCAGAGGGGACAGCCACTGCCCCTCTTTGACCCCGCCCCCACATACAGCATCACAAACCAGCAACCTGGGTGGCCGAGACCTGGGTGGCCCCACCCTGATGAACATCTAAGGCTCTGCTCCTCATACATAACAGGCACATACAGATCAAAACATGGCTAAACTAATTGAAATGATGGTAATGCACAGGAAACCAATAGTAATGGAAAGAAAACTGGGACTCAAATCAAGGGAGCAGACCAGAAGGAAGGAAAAAATGACCAAACAGAAAAATATGAAGAAACAAGAATTCGAAAAATGAGGAGAGGCTTAGGAACCTTCAGGACATCTTTAAATGCTCCAACATCCAAATTATAGGGGTACCAGAAGGGGAAGAGGAACACCCACAAGTGGAAAACTTATTTGAACTAATAATAAATGAGAACTTCCCCAATCTAGCAAAGGAAATAGACTTCCAGAAAATCCAGGAAGCTCAGAGAGTCCCAAAGTAGTTGGACTCAAGAAGGAATACAGCAAGGCACATCATCATTACATTAGCCAAGATTAAAATGAAGGAGAGAATCCTACAAGCAGCAAGAGATAAGGGGACAGTCACCTGCAAAGGAGTTCCCATCAGACTGTCAGCGCATTTCTCAAAAGAGACCTTACAGGCAAGAACAGGCTGGAAAGAAATATTCCAAGTCATGAAAACCAAAGACCTACAACCAAGATTGTTCTATCCAGCAAAGCTTTCATTTAGAATGGAAGGACACATAAAGTGCTTCTCAGATTAGATCAAATTCAGGGAGTTCATCATCACCAAGCCCTTATTATATGAAATGTTAAAGGGACTTACCTAAGGAAAGGATAAAAAATATGAACAGTGAAAGGACAGCAAACTCACAGTTATTAACAACCACACCTAAAACAAAAGCAAACTAAAAGGACAGCTAAATCAGGAGCAAACCATATAAATGAAGATCATATGGAGGGTTAGCAACAAGGGAGTGGGAGAAGAAGAAGGGGGGAGAAGGTACAGAAAATAAGTAGCATAGATGGTAGATAGAAAATAGATGGGGGGAGGGCAAGAACAGTAGGGGAAATATAGAATCTAAAGAACTTGAGACACGTGGTCATAAAATAAAGGGGCGGAATGGTGGGGGAGGGGGTGTGCAGGGTGGAGGGGAATGAAGAGGAATAGAACTGTAATGTCATAATCAATAAAATATATTTAAAAAATAAAATTTTTAAAAAAGCTTTTCAAATTTTGTATGTGATTTTCCACTCAGAAAAAGGTTCTATCATTATTACCTTCCTCTATTTATTCTTCTTCCCTCTTAGTCATCAATTAATTAGCCTGCACTTCTGATTTGTACTTTTTTTGTCTGTCTTGTAAGCTACTTATTCTATTCAGTTTTCCAAGACAGTAATTGAGTTCTCACCAGTGATCTGTTTTGTTTTTTGTTTTTTTTTTATTCTTTTACTGAATTATGAAATCGAGAACATTCTCTTTCAGGAACTAGTTTTTTTGTTGTTTTTCTTCTATTTCATCTATTTGAAAGTTCACTTCTTTTTTTCTGTGTTAATGCTCCATGTTATTTCTCCAGTGGTTTTCCCTCAGAATTGATCACCTCTTTTAACTGTTAAGTGTGTTCACCCTCAATCAAATTAAAGAAGACATTTCCAACACTGGTCATACATTAAAAATACATGAGAAAATTTTAAGACGTAGTGATACCTGACCACAGCCCCAGCGTTTCTGATTTTATGTTACAGTCTGCACAGCTTCCAGGCATAGGTATTTTTAGAAGGTCAAATGTGCTTCCAAAGAATATGATCCACTGTCTTACAAGAATGATAGTGACCCCTGCAGGCTCATGGCTGTAATTCCTACATTGTTCACACAGGCTGCTAGAGTCTCTGGGCCACTAGAGTGGCCAGTGGGGAATGAACAACTCAACAGCTCTTGCTATAGACTCAGAGCAGTGAGCCGCTGCCCTGTCCTGGACACTGTAGCAGGAGACCTGCTTAGACAAGCCCAGACAAGTCAGAAGGACAGTCCCTTTGCTGAGCCACTAAGATAAGGAGCGGTGAGCAACTAAGTAACTAAGAAGTAAGAACAAAAGAACAAGGCCCTGGCTGGTGTAGCTCAGTGGATTGAGCACGGGCCTGCGAACCAGACAATCGCGATTCGATTCCCAGTCAGGGCACATGCCTGGGTTGCAGACCAGTTCCCTACAGGCCAATTCCCAGCAGGGGACACATGAAAGGCAACCATACATTGATGTTTCTCTCCCTCTCTCCTTCCCTTCCCCTCTAAAGATAAATAAATAAAATCTTAAGAAAAAAAAAAAAAAAAAACATTGTATGACCCTATCAGCAGCCCTGCTTTCTCAGCAGCCCTGCTTTCTTGCATCTGTAAACCTGCTTCTGCCACGTAGGCTTAGTAAAATCGCTTCCACATGCCACACTATAAAAACAAGCCCCTGCCCAAGCGCAGGACCCAGAATTTGAAGACTGCCTCCTCTGGGTCCACATGCATAAATAAAGTCACACTCTGTACACCCAAAACCGGCGAGTTGTTTTCTGTAACACAACAGCAAGACTTTCTGGAGCCTTCAGGCACAGATACCCCACTGCCAACCAGACAGAGGGAAATGCTGTCATTCAGCAACTCAGGCCAGTTGCTCTCTAGTTCTGTGCACATTTAAACAATGAGGAAGCTCATCCCAAAGACCAGAGGCCATAGCAGCAGACTTCTCTTTTCTGAGATCGGACCCCATCTGCTTGCAGAGGAAAGGCCAGAGCCATTAATTACTCCAGGTAGTTAGGTTCCCTGCACCTGCCCTCGTTTAGAGACATCTCAGGAAATCTCCTGACCAGAAACACACTCTGCAGGCTCCATTTGTGTGCACCTGGTGGATTTTGAATGGAAACTGAGGAAAGGGAGTCACCAGGACACAACCAGGACCTCTCATTGGGAATGGCTGTGCTCTCCACATGCCAGCACAATGCTCTGCACAAAAGTGAGGAGTACATATTCACTAAATCTTTAAAAGTAAATTAGGTTTACCAATTAAAAAATGGGCAAAAGACTTGGACAAACACCTCTCCAGGGAAGACATACAGAATATCCAGAGACACATGAAGAGATGCTCAATATCGTCAGCTATCAGAGAGATGCAAATTAAAACCACGATGAGATACCACTTTACACCTGTCAGGATGATTATCATAAACAAAGCAACTAACAACAAATGTTGGAGAGGTTATGGGGAAAAGGGGTCCTTAGTCCACTATTGGTGGGATTGCAGACTGGTACAACCATTATGGAAAACAGTATAGAATTTTCTCAGAAAAATAAAAATCGACCTGCCTTTTGACCTAGCAATTTCATTGCTAGGATTATATCCTAAGAATCCTAAAACATCAATTTCAAAAAACCTATGCACCACAATGTTCATAGCAACACAATTTACAATAGCCGAGAGTTGGAAGCAACCTAGGTGCCCATCAGTAAATGAATGGATCAAAAAATTGTGGTACATATACACAATGGAATTCTATGCAGCAGAGAGAAAGAAAGAGCTACTACCCTTTGCAACAGCATGGATGGAACTGGAAAGCATTATGCTGAGTGAAATAGGCCAGGAGCTGAAAGACAAATACCATATGATCTCACCTTTAACAGGAAGCTAAACAACAAAAAAAACAAGCAAGCAGAATAAAAACAGACACTGAAATAGAGGACAAGGGGACAGTGACCAGAGGGAAGGGAATTTAAGAGGGGAAAAGGGGGCGGGATTTGGAGGAACAAATATGAAGGACACAGGGACAAGAACTAATGGGGGTGGAAATGGGAGGGAGGTGGGAGCACAGGGTGGGGGTGGGTCTGGGATGGAAGAAATAAACAAAAAACTTTACTTGAAAAATAACTAAATAAAATTATTTTTAAAAAAAAAGTAAATTAGGTTTGAGTCATCCCTGCCTTACACAAACCTTAAATCCTGGGAAATCTTCCAACTCCAAAGTGATATAATGATTGTTTTAAAAATGCCAATCTATAAATCAATCAACTTAGAAATCAATACCAACATTTCTTTATTCTTATTCTCCCTCCTTATTACAATATTTTTTCCATATATGTGTTAGTGATTCCCAATCTCTACAAGACTGCAGAAAGCAGAAAACATGCCTTAGCCACTGTTGAATTTCCAATGTCATGAATGATGCCTGGCACATGTAAGTAGTTGATAAATATTTGCTGATGAAAAGTATGGTATTTTCCACTGAACACCTCTTCACAGGTGCACTGGAAGATGAAATCAGATCGTATATGCAAAATGCTTAGTTTTTTGCACAGGTTAAATAATAATAAACTGCAGCCCTTGTTTCACCTGAATCAAATTTCTGCTTCTTTCAAAGAGACCTAAGTATTTCATACCATTTTCTCTTTGTTATTCCATCTTCTCTGTCACTGATAATAATAATGGAAAATTAATAACAACATCTATTAATCATTTCATTAATTGACAATAGTCCCCTGTACTTTCTTTCCAGCTCCTTCTCAATACACACTGTATAAGTACAATGCTGTTATTTAAAAAGGGAAAAAACTTTGAGTTTTATACCATTTATTTTTACAATGGTCCCTAAATCCCCCAGACATTAAAAAAAGAATCTAGATTAAACTGTGGTGTACACATGCCACACATGAGCTGGTCTAGAGTGACTGTCAGAATGTCAGTAGAAGGCTGAGCATAATTAGGTAATTCACAGAGCTGACTCTTACTCTAAAAGCTAACAAACTACTCTGAACTTTCTTATAGTCACATTCTCCTAAACTAAGCAAAATGGGATTTAAAAAAATAAAACAAAAATAGATTTCCTGCATTATTTTACTAGTTTTTCTATCTTTTTACATCTTAGTAGAAATCTTAAAGAGAACTAATTAGCTGACTCTATTTATTTTCCAAATACTCCTCTGGCACTTTGTGATGATTATGTGAAGTACTAATGGCATTTAAATTTTATTTAGTCATTAGACTTCTTTAGAGCTTTAGCTCCAGAATCCAAAGTGCTTTATGAAGAATTGATAAGCCCCATTATCCAGAAAGTAAGGAGAAGAACTCATTTAGTCGTGCATAACTATGTACTGATGTTTTTGCCTATATTTATGGAGAGAAGAGGTCATAATTCCACTAAGTTTAATGCCATCATCAGCATTAGCATCATCATAAAATAATAATATCATCATTTATTGAGCCCTTGCAAGATGCCTGACAACATCCTAGATGTTTAACCTCCCAATAACCCTATCAGGCAATGACTAGTAGTTATAGTTTACAGATAAGGAGACTGAAGTTCAGAGAGTTTTAGTAACTTGCCTAACACTACACAGCAGCTGAGTACTAAAACCAGTATTTTAATGCAGGTCTCACTCCAACACTTGGTATACTAACACGTTACTAACCTATGTCTACATATATAAGGCCTTTCATGTCTCTAAAGCTATGGCACCTGAGTAAATCACAATGTATAATTCCTCTCTATCAAAAGTTTTTAAGCAAGGCTGCCTAAGTTTGTCTAAGCTGGTGTGAAGAGATGCCTCCTTATAAACACACCAGGAATAATAGGGAGGGAAGTCAAGAAGGGGCAGCTAATGGAAGGAAATGTGTAAAAAGTAGGAAATGCTTTCAAAGAATAACATTTTTTCACAATTTCACAAAACTTCAAATGTTCAAAAAGTTTTGCCTATCAAAGGCCACACTTCAAAGATTAATCCATATGTGTTTGTGATAATTGCTTCTCAAAGGTTCTAAGCAATTTATATTTAAAGGTCAATAAAAGGTCTCATTGCAGGATTGAATCAATCAGTAGTGTGCTCAAGAAAATCTCTTGATAATTGGTACAAAGATCACCTGTTTGCAAGCTTCTATCCACAGCAGCACACAGTTTAGGTCATTGGATTTGGAAATAATGCATTGTGTACATGAGGAGGAAGAAAAAGATTTGATCCATCATCTGGGAGTTCCTAAGAATGTTGACTGAAAAACGGAGATCCTTTTGACTCATATTTTTTTATACAACTGTTTTTACCGGGTGAAGGATAAGCCTCTTGAGCCAGACCAGTCAGTTGTTTTACCTTGGACTTAACTTCCACCTACATGTAACATAAATCATCAGCATGTAGAATGTTTCCTTGTACCTTTCCCAGGCAATGTCTCTCATCCCAAGAAGTAATAGCTATTCCAACTCTTCTGCCTCCTGTTACTGTTGATTCGTTTTGCTTGTTCTTGAACTTCACATAAATGGAATAATACAGTATGACTAGATTTACATCTGAATTCTTGACCTTTTCATTATATCTGTGAGATCCGCCCATATTGTGCTGTATAGCAAAAGTTTGTTTTTCTTTCTGTTATATTCTCTTATATAAATAGACCACAATGTCTCCATTCTCCTATTGATGGACATTTAGCTGCTTTCTAGAATTGAGGTATTACGATTAAAGTTTCCGTAGACAATTGTGTACTTGTTTTTCAATGGATTCAGTTGCCTGTGGGTATATACCTATGAACAGACTTGCTGGTCCATAAGGATAGGCATAAGTTTAGCTTTAAAAGATACTTTCTAATATGCATAGTGATATTAATTTATATTTCTTCATATCTCTTTTATGACTTAGCATATAATGTATCTTGAAAGTTCCATGCCACTTGAAAGGAATGTGTATTCTAGTTATAGAATTTTCAGTATTATAAGCATCAGTTAGATCAAGGAGGCTGACAGTGCTGTTCATATCTTCTACTGATATTCTAGTCTAGTTGTATTAACTACTGAGAGGACATATTAATATCTGCAACTATGATTGTAGAATTCTCTATTTTCCCTTTAATTCTAGTTTGTTTCATGTAATTTGAAGCTCTATTATTAGGCAAATATGAATTAGTAACTGTTATGTCTTTGTGATGAGTCGGCATTTTTTCATTATAAAGTATCTCGTCTGTCAATATTCTTGTCTTGCAGTCTATTTTGTCTATTATTAAAATAACTATTGAATCTTTCTCATGTTTATTGTTTGCATGGCATATCTTTTCCCATACCTTAGCTGTCAATCTTTATCTATTTTTATAATGAAAGTGTGCTTCTGTAGATTGGTCTTAATTGGATCTTCCTTTTTTTTTCTCCCCTGCTCTTGTCCAACAAGCTCTGTCATTTAACTGGGATAGTAATTCCACTTACATTGGATAATATTAAATATAGCTTGATTTTGGTTCAGCATTTGCCTATTTGATTTCTAATTGTTCCATCTGTTTCTCTTTATCCCTTCATTTCTACCTTATTTTGAGTTAATAAAATATCCTTAGTATTTAATATAAATTCCTATATTGGCTTTTTAACTATATCTCTTTCATGTTAACTCAGAAGTTACATTATGAATAATAAAATTGTTACTATCTATTCAGTATTAGTAGCGTACCACTTTACATGAAATGTATGAATTTTCAACAGAATAAGTCCATTAACCCCAAATTCCCACTTCATGCTATTGTTGTGACACATGTTCTAGCTTCATATATTATAAACTGCACAATTTAGAGTTAATCACTTTTGCTTTACACAGTCAAATGTTGAAAAATGTCATTCACACAGACCACTATTGGAGCCTATCAGCTGTCTTCCCACTTTCAGTCTCCCCTCCTTTATAGGTCACTTTTACACAGCAGCCAGACATACTTGCTTTCACATCAGCGCAGCCACATTTTCCAAGCTGAATTTGCTTCAAGCACTTCCTGGGATGAAATGCAGACCCTTGGAAGTGGTCTTGTGTTAATTTACTAGGGCTTCTGTAATGAAATACCACAGTCTTGGTGGCTTAAACAAACAAAAGATGTATATATCTTTTATATACAAACACACATACACACACTTCTTGTTTTTTTAATGCTTACAATTCTAGAAGCAAAGGCCAAGGTGCTGGTAAATTCAGTTTCCGGTGAGATCTCTCTTTCTGTCTCGTAGACAGCCTCCTTCTTGCTGTGTCTACATAGTCTTTCCTCAGTAAGAAACAGCAGTCTCTAGTGTCTCTTCTTCATTGTCTTATAAGGACACTGATTCTGTCATATAGGACCCCACTCTTACAAGCTCATTTAACCTTATATACTTCCATAAAGGCTCTATCTCCAAATACAGTCATATTGGGGGTTAGGGTCTTGAACAGGTCTTGAACAGGTAAATTTGGAGAGAAGAGGACACAATTCATAACAGTGCTGAAATGTCATACCTGGGCCTATGGAGATTGAGGACTTGGCCAACTTATACATAACCCAACACAACACACAGACACAAACACAACAGCTAGTGCCTGGTAAGGGGCCTATATCAATGCAGGATGGACCTCACTAGGTCTGTTCGTATATAAATAACTTTTAGGAAATTTTATACCATGCCTTTCAGAGCAATTTGAATTCTGCAAAAAGAAGTCATTTTTTTGAACGAGTGAAATTACAATACAATTTAATCTAACAATGATCCAGGCACAGCCAGGCAGAAAATCTCTGTGCCTCCACATTGTATCTCTATATAAGTCCCAAGTACACCTGGATGGAGTTATGCATGCTCAGGAGGGTCCCCAACACAGGGTCCTAATGAACAAGTAGGTGGTATTCAAGAACCCTAAGAAGAAGGCCAGGAAGGAGAGATGCTGAACCAACAGTAAGTGAGCTAAAAAGGTTATACCTGAGCACTGATTTTGTAGAAGGGATTATTAATTGCAGAGGATAAAGCAAAGAAGTTGATACACAACTTGACTTAATTGCTGGGCACATCATTTTTCCATAACAAATGATTGATCGTTTTAAGAAGTTTGAATGATTGCAAGTGATATATTTACATATGACATTAACTGAGAAACCAAGAAGAAAAATAGTTTACTGAAATAGTTCAGAGATTATATTTTTTAATGCCTCAACATAAAGACTATGCCTCCTATCTCCTAGGCTCATCTGAAAATGAAGAGCTGTATTCTACAATAACATACAAGAAGTCTAACTCTTGCATACATGTGCCCTTCATTCATTATTTTAACTGACCTAGATCTTTGCCTGAGTTGGAAGTAATGGATGTTTTCAAAATGTAAAAGCAATTATAGCTTTGCCTTATTCTACATAGCAGCTTGTTCCAAGTGGTACCAGCTTGTTCCAACTTACCTATGCAAATGAGGCTCCTCTTGATCTTTTTCATTCAGTCCATCACATCTGTATTCATTTCCTACCACTGCTCTAACAAATTACCAGACATAGTGGCTTATAGGTCTCTAGGTCAGATGTCTGATGTGGGTCTCATCAGGCTACAGTAAAGGTATCAGAAGGGCACACCTTTGGGGGGCCCATTATTCTGCCTACCACACCATTGCAAGAAAGTCTTTGGTTCCACATATTGGGCATTTCACTGCTGCAGCATTTTCAGGCTCTCCCCTCTCCTTCCCCATTATCATGCAGAGAAAGCCAATGTAAAATGCACAGGGGTTATTATTTCCACTTGCACTGTCTATGTAGCCTCTCAGTTTTGGTGGGCACCTGAAGGTATAACTTAGACTCTGTTCCTCAACAAAGACCAGCCTTTGTGACGCCCCCATCTGCAGATTCTCTACAAAGATCCAATGCTGTATATTTCTATTTTCCAGTATTCATACTCGACACCTACAGAACCCACCCCTTTTGTGAACCATTAATTTTATCCTAAAATTAAAGAGGTAAGAGAACATAGCAATAAATCTTGGTGTTGATTACTTCCAGGAAAGTTGAAAATTATTTCAACTAAGACCAAAAGAATTTTTAATAATTGAATTAATATTAAAAAATAAAACATGGAGAAGGAAATAGATGTTGATTAGCCCTGGCTGGTATGGCTTAGTGGATTGAGTGCTGGCCAGTGAACCAAACAACCGTGGTTGGATTCCCAGTCAGGGCACATGCCTGGGTTGTGGGCCAGGTCCCCAGTAGAGGGCATAGGAGAGCCAATTACACATTGATGTTTCTCTCCCTCTCTTTCTCCCTCCCTTCCCCTCTGTCTAAAATAAATAAATAAATAAATAAAATCTTTAAAAAGATAGATGTTAATTAAACAATTTGTTAATTGGTCTACCACTTCAATTGCTATTGAAATCATATGCAAAGAGTTGACTTTTATATTGAAAATAAAGGTAATAGATACTCTTTCCTATGTCTGAATTCTTTCTAGATACAAATATTAAAAATGTTATAATTCAGTTTTATAAAATAAGGTTTAGTATGTATTCATTCACTTACTTTTGAGCAATCTGCTTAAGTCTAAGTGCATTGTAAAATGGGCAAATACCTCATCTCCATAGTTGTGAGTCCATTTTTGTGATGCCCACACCTGTTCCATTTGGTGCTATTCAGGATACAACTTGCAAACATGGAAAATGCATTTAAAATAAGATGTTCCTATGACTGTCTAAGGTTGCCCAACTCTCATCAACATTACCTCTCTGCCTTCCTTCTTTTTATTTCTCCCTAACATTTACCATTTCAAATACTATATAATAAGGTCACTTATTTGTGTATAAAGAAAATGGCTATATTCATATATAACAATGGCTATGGGGCTCCTTGCCCTTTGTTGCAGCATCAACGGTATGAGTTTCACTGACTGGAATGTTATATAAATAATGGTAATGACATCATAGAGCCAAGGCAAGGCATATAACATGTGCCTATGAATGAATCATTATTCTTTAAAGATTGTATATGAATCCTTCTCTTTCCTTTTCACCTTAGGGGGAAAATATTTATTTTATTTGTTTATTGTCCACATATCTTCTGTTGGTCAGTACAATTTTCTTTCCCTCAGGTGAACCAGACACAGCAACAGCAAAGTCCTGGATGATAATAAGACAATTCTGAGTACCAATAGACATGAGAAAGTGACTCAGCATGTGTTTTTGCAGAAATCAAACTCATGAACTAATGCCCCTGCCTAAATGGCTTCATTGTGAGTATTAAGTCATCACTGAGGCAGAATACAAGTTGTTTAGAATATTCTGCCCGAGTGCCCAGAAAATCAACTATCTCCAAACCAAGCTCTAATATCATGGTGGAGCTCAGGAGCCATGAATTTCCTTTCCACATGAACTGATGGCTCTGTGGCCTGGAGTAAGTCCCTCAATTCTCAATGCCCACTACTTATCTCTATGCATATAATGAACATTCTCTAGTAGAATTATAAGCTTTCTTCCAGCTAGACTATCGTATAATTTTAGTTATTAGGATGGAATGCCCACTCTCCAATGATATAAAACATGCTTCGAATGCAAAAGCACAAAGGATCATAATCTAATCCAGAAACAGGTTGTTTTCTTGAGGTAGTATCTCAAGGTCCATTATTGGACCTACTTGATGAGGGAATTTCTGTTTCAGCCTATTATTCATTCTATATTTAAAAGGAAGACCTGAGAACAGCACACTGTCAATCTCCATTCTTTAGAGCCTGGGAAATGAATATTTAACTCACTTCAACCATCATTTCTTGAACTCCAACCATATGCCATAACATGCCAACTGGTAAAACCACAATGAGAAAATACACAACAACTTTAATAGTAACATTAATCCAATTAGGATTTTGAAAAATATTTTTAACTACTAATTGCAATACAATATGCTAAGTGTGATAATTATTAAGTATTGGCACAAATAGTGTAAGGGCTGAAATGCAATTCATTTTGACACAATGCCTGCATGTTCAAGGAACTAGTAGCTATATACTAAAACCACACAGTGAGAGAAGATAAAATTAACTGCCTCTGAAAAGCTCACATTGAAATAGGACCTATGCTTTGTGCTAAATAAAGACATCAATTTGTCCACTCTTCATATGTATGGTAAAATCCCAATGTAATTGTAAAAGGAAATAATCAGTGTCACCCCAATAAACTCAGTAAAAAGGAAAAAAATTAAAGAGAAATAAAAGTTAATGATTTTGGAACAAAGCTGATGATGCAAGTGCCCTGCTAGGAATAAACAGACAGGAGCAAGTTAAAGGTTCTATGAGATGAAGGTCAGTTTCCAGTCCATTCTGCAGAATCAATACAGTGCCTTGAACTTGCAATAGGTCTCATAAGTCACAGACTGACTGGGCCATGTATCAACCTCCACCCTGCACAGCCTCGGTGCCTCCTATGGACAAGTACTGCTGAGCAAAAATCTGTAATCAGAACCTGCACTTGGGAGTGTAATACTGCCCACATATAGACTGGCAGAGAAATAAATGGAATGGACAGCCAGCAGCAAAAAAAGTACCATCACTTTCAGGAGACCATATGTCAATTTCAGAACTGATTTTCAAAGTCAAAATTGAAACTGCCATCAGAAGCTTCCTCTGAAATTCCACTCATAGATGAGATTTGTCTCAATAAAAACTGACGTTCTGCAAAAGTCAGAAAGGTCCAGAAAACCATGTTAATGTCCAACCTCCCTTTGGATATGATTTTCACATGGAAAAATATTAGAAGACATAGAATAAGAAACAGAGAAAGGGAACAATAAGCACTAGAAAATAGCATGTATTTCCCTTATATCGACCTAAGCCAGACACTCTTCCAGGTGCTAACAGTAAACAAAATAGACAAAAATCCTTGCCCTCTTAGAGCTTATATTCTACCAAGAAGAAACAGAAAATAAATTGTGGAGGCAACTTTGCCAGCAAGCCCCCCACCCCGCCCCCGTCTGCCACAGATGAAAATAATACTGCCAAGACATGATCCGCTTGGGGAAGAAAGGTAGTCAATCTCTCAGAGGAGAAAGACCAAGAGCCTTTTCCTCAATGGGCTTTTATTGGGTTCATTTTGCACAAGAATACAGGTAAGGATCAAACAATAGATAGCATTCAAAGAACTATGAGGGCTTATTTTCAGTCTGGGTCAGATAGCTAAAGGGCCATAAAACTTTGAGGAACAAACTTCTTGCTTGGACCCTTATCACTTAAATGAAAGCATTCTAAACAAAGCAGGTTTCACAGGATTTTACATATTCTGTCTTAGGCCTGATCACTGGGAACCAGCTCTAGCCAGCAAAGAGCTGCACCGCCTTCCCCATCATAGGTTTTTAGGCTTAAGTGGATTAGAGCCAGGAAGCACTTCTCCCAGACGGAAATGGAGACTCAGGTTATGTTAGAATAGCCAGGGGGCGAGGGTCCATCACTCCCTCTTTGCTGCAGTCCCCCAGTCCTTCCTTGAGAGCCTCCCAAGTGATCGTGTCTGGCTTAGGTTGCTCCCCCTCTGAGGGGTCTTACTCATTTCTGACTAACTGACCAAGTGTTGGGGCAGGGGATGAAGCAGCAGCAGCACTGCTGCCAGAGATAAGCTTTGTCTCTTTAGTGGCTCACAGTCTGGAGGTCGCTCACTCAGCCTTATCCATGGGGGACGGTTACAACTCCTGAAACTAGGCAGAGCAGTTCCCAACAATAAATAAATAAGCACATCATGCATAGTATATGATAAGGCGATATGCACAATGAGGAAAACAATGCAGAGAAGACAAGGAGATAATCTGAAGGGAGCAGGGCTGCATCAGTCAAGCTGATGTTGCAATCAGCTATGAAAGTGTGCTTTATTCAAGCACAGTTTCCTGGCACTGTCACTCCAAAAGTGCTCACTGCCCAGGCAAAGGGAAGCCAAACACTTGGCTTCATCCACTCCTGTTTATAGTTTGACCTCTTTGAGCTAGCAAGTAAAAACTATACAAAGCAGGCATGCTTGGGAAACATTACCCAGGGCCCCATCTTGTTCTAGCAATTTACTTGATGGGCTGGAAAGACATAACTCTGGCTATAATAATAGGTAATATTTATATAACATTTTCATGATCACCCACATTTTAAGAGCTTATGTATACTGACTAATTTAATCCTGTGTCATTTCCATAAGGTATGTGTATTATCATTCCATTTTTCAGATGAAAAGACCAAGTGAGGTTCACTCGGAAGAATGGATTTGGGATTTGAATCCAGATGTTCTGGCTCCATAGACCATACTATAACTACCACTGTACAGCAATGTGTACCTGCATCTAATAGTCACCTGATATCTCCAATTGAACAGCAAATGGGCAACATGAAATTAATGTGCTTATGTGCTCCTCATTCACACAGCTGCTCAGGCCCCAAACCTAAGCCTTGATTTATCTGATCTCTCACACCATTTGATCTATCTGAAAATCCTAAAAATACTTCTCAAATCCAGTGACCTCTGATCACTTCCAGGCCATTTCAGCTCCCACCTAGAGGACTGGAACAGCCTTCTAGGCAGTCTCTCTGCTTCCCTCTTGCTGCCAAGAGTAAATTCTCTCTCCTAGAAGGAGGAGTGATCTTCTGAAATATAAATCAGATATCATACTCATGCTCAAATCAGCATGATGGCTTCTATATTAGTTAGGATGCCTCAAAGAAACTGAGCCAACAGAGGAGCAGAGAGAGAGATGCATTTTAAGGAATTGGCTGCTACAAGTGGGAAACTGGCAAATCCAAAATCTGCAGAGCAGGCTGGCAGGCTGGAAATTCCAGCGAGAGTTGATGTTGTATTCTTAAGTCCAAAGACTGAAAGCTCAGGCGGAATTTCTATGTTTCAGATGGAGGAAGAATTCCTTCCTCTTCACAGACTTCAATCTTTTTCCCTAAGGCCTTCAACAGATTGTGTGGAGCCCACCCACATTATGAAGGGCAATCTGCTTTAGTCAGCCTACTGATTTAAATGTTAATCACAGCTAAAAAATACTTTCACAGCAACATCTAGATTTATATTTGACAAACAACTGGGGAGCACAGAGTAGGACATTTAAGCATAAAAATAACCACCATGGCTTCCCATTCTCATTACATTCAGAACAAAATTCATGTCCTGTAGGTTTCTTCCCCTCCTTCTGTTCTCACCTTCTCCATTCTTGGGATCACCAATCCTGCTGTTCTGGGTATGTCACATGCTACTTCCTATCTGCAAAAAAATGTTTTTTTTTTAAATGTTCCTTGTACCTGAATACTCTTTACTCAGAACACCATGTGGCTCCCTCCCCTTCACTTAGTTTAGGTCTCTGCTCTAATGTCCTCAGGGAGGCCTTCCCTGGCCAGGTTCTCTCAAACAGACCAGGACCCCTCTATTGCTCTCTAACCTCTATCTCTCTGGATAAAACTTATCAGTGCCTGAAAACATATTATGCACTTGTTTACTGTCTCCCCCTGCCCCACCAGAATGCTTTATTAAAGCTCTAGTTTTATTCATTGTGTGTTCAAATAGTTCCTGCCATATTGTTGGTACTCAATGAATAAACCTGAACAAAGGAAGGACATCATGAAAGAACATTTTTTATTTTTTAATCCTTTGACAGAAAGGAATTGTGAAAATCTTAAGAAATATTTCAAATACAAGGGAGGATCCAAAAAGACAGAATTTACTTATAAAAGTTGTGTATTTATTCTTACATGTTTAAACTTCAGTCACCTTCAAAGGACTCTCCATTTGAAGCAATACCTATTGAGACTTTTTCCACTGCTCAAAACAGTTTTTTAACTCATCGATATTGATGCCTTCTAGTGCTCTGCTATTTTTTGTTTCAACTCCTTCACATTGGCAAACTGTTACCCTTGGAGAACTTTATTCATGGGGGGGGGGTAGTCATAGGGGTGAGATTGGGTGAATATTGAGATTGGAGGGTAGGGCATGGGGGTCATGCTGTTTTGGGTCAAAAACTGCTGAATATTTAGCACAGTGTGGACAGGTGTGCTCATAAATCACCCATCTTGAAATGAGTGAATGCATTAAAGGCATCTTCACCCAAAAGTTCAAGCGGAGGGAAGACTCCCAGAGTCTTTTTAAGAGGCCAGTATTATCCTAATTCAAAATGAAAAAAAACATGGGCCAGTATCTCTGATAAACGCAGATGCTAAAATCCTCTACAAAATATTGGCAATCCAAATCCAACAATACATTGTTTTAATGTATTGCGAAAAACTGAAACTATACCACCAACTTACACCGTATACCAGAATAAACATAAAATGGATAAAAGACTTAAATATAAGTCATGATACCATAAAAGTACTACTGGAAAGCATAGGCAGTAAAATTTCAGATATCCCACTTGATACAACATGATCAAGTGGAATTTACTCCAGGGATGCAAGGATAGCACTATATTAGCAAATCAATAAACATAATACACCACTAACAAAATGAAGGACAAAAATCACATGATCCTATCAATTGAGGCCATAAAAACCATTTACAATAAAAACACCCAGCAAAGTGAGACTAGAGAGAGCATACCTCAACATAATAAAGGCCATATACAAAAAACCCTATTACCAACATCATACTCAATGGGCAAAAACTAAAAGCTTTTCCATTAAGATCAGGAACAAGATCTTAATGGTGTCCATTTTAACCACTCTTATTCAACATAATACTGGAAATTCCAGCCACAGTGATCAGACAAAAAATAAATAAATAAAAGGCACCCAAATGAGAAAGAAGGAAGTAAAACTATCATTATTTATAGACGACATGAGAGTATATATAGAAAACACTATAGTCTCCACCAAAAAACTACTCAACCTAATAAGTGAATTTGGAAAAATAGTGGGATACAAAGTCAATATTCAAAAATTGAAAGCATTTTTGTACACCAACAATGAAATACCAGAAACAGAAATTAGGGGGAAAAATCCCATTTACTATAGCAACAAGAAAAATAAAGAACCTAAGAATAAACTTATCTAAGGAGGTAAAGACCTGTACTCAGAAGCTACACAACACAGAAGAAAAAAATTAAGGAAGACACAAATGGAAGTCTATGCCTAGTACATGGATTGAAAGAATCAACATCATTAAAATGTCCATACTACCCAAAACAAACTACAGATTCAACACAATCTCTACTAAAATGTCAATGATGTATTTCACAGATCTAGAACAAATATTTCAAAAATGTATATGGGACCAAAAAAGAACCTGAATAGACTTAACAATCTTGAGAAAGAAGAACTAAGCTGGACGGATCACAATATCTGATGTAAAACTATACTACAAGGCCACTGTAATCAAGGCATTCTGGTACTGGTATAAGAACAGACATATAGATCAATGGAACAGAACAGTCAGCCCAGAAATAAACCCATGTCCCTATGGTCAACTAAAGGGGGCACAAGCATACAATGTAGTAAACACAGTCTCTTCAATAAAGAGTGTTGGGAGAACTAGACTGGTACATGAGAAAAACTGAAACTAGACCACCAACTTACACCATATGCCAGAATAAACTCAAAATGGATAAAAGACTTAAATATAAGTCATGATACCATAAAAGTACTACTGGACAGCATAGGCAGTAAAACTTCAGATCCCACATAGCAATATTTTTTACTATATATCTCCTAGGACAAGGGAAATAAAGGAAAAATAAACAAATGGGACTACATCAAATTAAAAAGCTTCTGCATGGATAAAAAAAATCATCATCAAAATGAAAGGGGAACCAACTGTGTGGTAGAACACATTTGCCAATGAGACATCAAACCAGGGCTTGATTTCCAAAATATATAAAGAACTTGTAAGACTCAACAACAAAAAGACAAACAACTCAATTAAAAAATGGACAGAGGGTCTGATAGACACTTCTCCAAAGAGGACATACAGATGGCCCATGGAACTATGAATAAATGTTCAACCTCACTACCTACCAGAAAGATGCAAATGCGATATCTCCTCACACCTGTCAGAATGGCTATCATTAATAAATCAACAAACAAGTGCTGAAGAGGATGTCGAGAAAAGGGAACCCTTGTGCACTGTTGGTAGGAACGCAGATTAGTGCGCCCACTGTGGAAAAGAGTATGGAATTTCCTCAAACAATTAAAAATGGAACTACCTTTTGACCCAGTGACTCCACTGCTAGGAATATATCCTAAGAATCCTGAAACACCAGTTAAAAAGCACCTATGCACCCCTATGTTCATAGCAGCACTCTTTACAATAGCCAAGTACTAGAAATAGTCTAAGTGCCCATCGGTAGATGAGGAGATCAAAAAAGGGTCAAACATTTACACAATGGAATTCTACACAGCAGAAAGAAAGAACTCCTACCTTTTGCAACAGTGTGGTTGGAACTGGAGACTATTATGCTGAGTGAAGTAAGCCAGTCAGTGAAAGACAAATACCATATGATATCTCTTATAAGAGGAAACTAATGAACAAAACATACTAACAAGCAAAATAGAACCAGAGACATGGAAACATGGAACAGACTGACAACCACCAGAGGAGAGGAGGGAAGAGGGGAATGGTGGAAAGACAAGGAAGGAACCAGTCAAAGAACACGTATGAATGGCCCATGGACATAAACAACAGTGTGGGGATTGACTGTGAGAGCAGGGAATTGGCTGGGCAGAAGAGGGCAAAGGGGGGGAAATTGGGACAACCATAAAAGAAAAAACAATAATAAAAATAATTTTTAAAAAAATAATAATTTAATGCCCAAAAAAAAGAGCCTTCAAAAAAAAATTCACTGAAGCCAAATGAAACCTCTCACAACAACACCAGCTGGTACAATAATACAGATTGGTTCCAAGAACACTCATCTACCAAGGGAAGCCTGTACTACAATGTATATTTCATGCAACTTTCTTTTGTTGGTGGTGGGGGGTTGTTTTCATCTAAGGTATTTGCCAATCTTTTGTTTGTGATGTTTTTTAAATCCGAGGTCATGACTCTATTTTTTCCTGTTAGAACATTACACTTTGATCAATCCACCTAATCACAGCATATGACATTTGAATATCCACCCTTTAAAAAATCATGCAATTCTATGTTGTACAGCAGATCTCTGGCATTTACTCGTTTGTATAAGTGCAATGTTAAAGCTTATAGGTAACAATAAACACAGTGTTGTACACTTAAAAACTTGTTAATGGTATATATCTCATGCTAAGTGTTATCACAAATAATATAATAATAAAGTGAAGAAACACAAGAATGCTTTTGATAGTGATGAATGTTTATTACCTTGTTTGTGGTGATGGTTATCACAGGTTTATGCATATGTCCAAACTCATCAAGATGCACAACTTAAATACATGCAACTTTTGGTATATTAAGTATATCTCAGTAAAGTGGAAAAAATCAGTAAGGTCCACTCCTCCCCAGAGCCTTGAACTCCAGGCTCACTGTATGGCTGCTCTGCCCATACACCACCCACTGCTTTCTTTGTCTGAATATTGTGAATTGTTGTAGCCCATTACATGTCTTCAAAATAGCGTTTAAGCCAGGAGTAAAACCAGTATTAAAAACATATTTATATAGTGACTAATAGTAATGTTCTTCATTTCTAAGGAAATTGCTCATCTCATCATAAGAGCAATCCTAGAGGATTTTGAGTATTCTTAATTCCAAGTCTTCAAATTAGATAAACAAAGAAAAATTAATGCTACCAGATTCTGCACTAGTCAAAGAAATACCTTAGGAATTAGGAGGGAAACTAAAGCAAATTTACTCTCTGACTCCTCTATGTCTGGCAGAGAAGGCCGTTACTGGGTATTTAATATGTCACGTGTCTTTTTTCATGATAACAAGCAAGATCCAGAGAGTTCAGTGACTGTTTGTGGTCACAAGGGTGGTCTCTTTGCAGAGCCAAAATTCAAACCCAGGATGTTCTGACTCCAAGTCTGTGTTTCTCTCAGTGGCCTGGCCACCTGAGGGCAGAACCTCCTGATTCCACAAGTGGATGCTGGAAACTTAATCAGAAACTGCAACCTCCAACCCTTGAGAATGTTTTCAGGAGGCTTTCCACTGCAGTCTGTACTGCAAGAATCCCAGTAAAGCCCTTAAATGCTACACCTAGAAGCTGAGTGTGAAATGCAATAGTGAAGTCTCTGGGGAGACCAGTGGTTCCACTTGTCCTCTGGTACCAGGGCTATCGCCACAGGACAGCGGCCTCTCCCTCCAGGGGCTAACAGTTGGAGACTCAGCGTCCACTACATGGCCCTCTTGTTGCTCAAGGAGAGCTCTGACCTCCAGCAGGTGACTCTTCCAAAATCACGCAAACATTTTATAAATGCTACTCTTTCTCCTCCAGCAATAAAAATTACATAAATTAGTAAATGAAGTGGGCATTTTATTTATAAAGTAGATATTTGGTTTATAAAAGAAGTGATACTTCTATCAACAAAAGAAACAAGTGAGCAAAACAGAACCAGAGACATGGAAATAAAGAACAAACTGACAGTAACCAGAGGGGAGGAAGGGGGATTACAGGGGAAAGAAGAAGGGTTGTCAAGGAGCAGGTATAAAAGACCCATGGATCGAAGACAATGGGGACGGGGGGGGGGGGGGGGGGGGGGGGCACTGAATGTGGGAGGTGGTGGTGGGCAGGGCAGGGGGAGAGTAATGAGGGGGAAATGAAGACAACTGGAATTGAACAACAATAAAAAAAAAAGAAATGATACTTCTAAAGAGAATTCTACTAGCAATCATGTAAATTGAGTGAATTTCATGCACCTATCTCTCCAAGCTTTATTTTTTCTTAGTGAAAAAGTGACAAGACTGGGATTTTACAAAACCCAGTTCAACTGTAGGGGTCAGGGAGCTAAAATCAATTAAAATGTGCTATTTTTCCCCTCAAATCTCACTTCACCTTATTCGTTTTTCACAGTTAAATATACTAATATACTATTGAAAATAAGCTCTTCTCCACCTTTAAGAAACACACCTTGTCTTTTCATTTTGTTTCTCCTCTTTGTACATCCCAGCGGTCGCCACTTCAAGTGCTGCTCTATTTTGTGCTGAGTTTTATTTCTTTCAGGTTTCTTCTTTCTCTGAACAGCAGGTGCCAGAATAACAAGGCAGTGTGAAATTTACAGAAACAATGTGTTTGTACAGTTGACTACCTTATCTAAAATGCAATGCTCTTCAACTCCAATCGGATGTCTTACCATTTACTGCAAGGTACAAAGAATGCCGTACCTCTGTAAGACTAGAACCTATCTTTTTTTTTTTGCACAGAGCGTGGAGTCCCAAAATTATTTTAGTGAAGAACAAAAATTGATATGAATCTTCTTGCTCTATCTTTATATAAGAATGTTTTAAACCCTCTTAAATTGAAAGTATTCCGTTTATAGAGCATTTAATAAGGTCCCAATAAAAAAAACTGGTCACAGCATTAAGAATTACTTGATTTAAGTATATTAAAACACTTGCATCATATTGGAATTCCTCACAGAGCTGGACCATAACATGTAATTCATTTTGAACAAATAAATAAAAGATATTTCAAGACCACCACCTTTCCTTATGAAATTTACTTTATGATTGTTTCCGTGATGATCCTCTCTCAGATGAATTTGTTTTACTTTAATTAAAGTCGAACAGAAAATGTTTTTGTTTTAAACCAACAAATATGACCATATAGAAATCCACTATTTGATTCTACTGAAAGATATGTTTGAACTTTGCCTAGATTTGGAATATTAGTTATTGCTTGCTACACACCTGCGATCAATACTAGGAAAGCTGAATAAATAATTGTATTTTCCTGTTTTCCTACTCCACTCAAAATGGGGTTGAGTTTGTATGTTCCAGTGAGGGCACAATAGTTATAGTCATTCTATGGGTTCAAATTCAACCAATGCTCTTACAGATAGATATTTTATTTTAAATCTAATTCCTGCATCATGGACTCCTTATCAGCAATGATAACTTCTAACAAATCAATTTCTCTGCTAGAATTTCCCTGTGTAGTACACACGAAGACTGTATAATGTGTCAAATTCAGTATGTTTACTGTCCTGTATTGCACACAAGGTGAGCACCACAGGTAGTTGTAAAAGATATATTTCTCCAACTTAGTGAGTTACATTGGGTTGGCCAAAAAGTCCATTTAGTTTTTCCATAAAATAAAAGATTTTATTATCATTAACATTATCATTTTCACCAGTAACTATATTTATCTGGATATTTTGAGTATGTCAGCTATCTCCCACTATTGGCGTCTAGTGGGTAGAGGCCAGGGGTGCTGCTAAACATCTTCCAATGCATACGACAGCCCCACAGCAAAGAATTATTTGGCCAAAATGTCAGTAGTACCAAAAACTTCACAAACCACTTTGACATATTCCATCAGTCACAGCACCTTCTCCTTTCTCTGCATTTCAATGGCATTTTTACCTTTCTTAAAATAATAAAGCATAATATGCCAAAAGGTTGCATATTTTCTTCCATCTTCAATATTAAAATGGATGCACAAACCTTCGCCAATTCTGATAAGTTGTTTTAAATGCACACTGATATGACAGTTCTCACAATACAATCTAACAAAATTGTTTTGAAAGAAAGTAAAGAAAACTAAGCACTACGAGAGCAACAGTACGGAAAAAACTAAACAAACTTTTTGGCCAACCCAATAACTTAGGAGCCCCAGGAAGAACAATATATTCCCCCAAATGGCCTGACCATGGAGTCTGAGATTACCCATGTTCCTCATTCTTCTGGAGTGAGCCACTGAAAGCAAATCTGGAGGACACCAGTATGCAATCCAATTAACACTTAATAGGATCCTTGCACAGTAGGATCTACAAGGGTCAACCCATGGTTACTCTCAGTATTCTCTAACCTGGTTATCACCAACTCTGCTGATAATTAGAACCACCGAAGTGATTTTTTAACTCAATAAACTGGCCATGGAGCCCAGGAACCTGTATTTTTCAGCCAGATTTAGAAACTAAAACTTTGACAATTCTCTTGCTTTATCTCATTTCCCTCTCTCCTCTCCTTCCTGTCCACTCCTTCTCCTTCTCCTCCTCCCATCTCTTCTCCTCCTCCTATCTCTTCTCCTCCACCTCCTCCTGCTTCTCTCCTACTTCCTCCTCCTCCTCTCCCTTCTTCAAATAAATAAATAAATACAAAAATAAAATATGGTAAATGTTGTATTCTCCTAAAATATCTTACAAGTGAAAATTCTGAATGTGATGGCCAGAACCATCCTGCACCTCTATACTTTAACATTTGTTCTTAACTATGTAGTTTCTAGGAAAATTCAGACTAAATGTCTAAAATTTCCAAGAAAAACCGGGTCGTTTTTTTATGCTAGACATACTAAGCAAAGGCCTTGTTTTCATGGAAATGCCTTATCACAGTCCACAGGCAGACAAAGGGGGCCTTGGGGTGCTTAGACGGTCCTACGTACAGGAAATTTAAAATATACTGTAATGCTTGTTACATTCTAACAAATAGTCATGGCCATTTAAATATCTTCCCTATTATTTCAGATATATTTCACTTATATGTGTGTATTTCTGAAAGGGTTAAAGGGACTTCTCAAGGTTTGTTTTGTTTTGTTTTAATTTCCACATAATTCTTTCAGAAATTGCTTGGTGGTTTTTTAAAGAACATTTCTTAAGGCATATTTTATAAATGTGTATTACCTTTCATCCAGATTATAAGGTTTGAAGATTTGAATATATTAAGTGAAGGTGTTTGGGGTTTTGTTTTGTTTGCTTTGTCTCTCCAGAAAGCAACATATGCAGGAAATTATTTTAGTAAATGTTCTATTGTCATTTATTTTATTGCTTACTTATTTTGGCTTTGTCGTATTGCTCCCATATCTTCATGTCTAACAGCTAATTATTTTTCCCTCAAATTTCTTAGGATTAATTTGAAACAAACTTGATACCTCATTCACTTCAATGTAGTCTGCTTTATTTTGCATAGCAAATATTTGTTCCATTGATAACAACTATATACAATATAAATCATATTGCGACACGATTACAAAGTAGCTATGTGTATCTACCGTCTTAACAAGATTACTCTGAAGTATTTGGTTTTCTCTTTTGTAAAAATGTTTTTCATTTCTCTAAAACTTGTCAAACAAGCCATGTTGTTTTAAGCTACTCTTAATGACTCTGGAATTTATTTTTGTAGTTAATGAATCTTTACATGAAAAAGATCTCTCTCCTCATCTGGGAATATTCTTATTCAATTATTTGATTAAAAGCTAATTTGACCTCTAATTTATTTCAAATATTTTTTCTCATTCAATACTAAAGTAATTTAATGTGAGTAAATGTAAACTATTTACCCAACTATTTTGAGATCAGTTACACCACGACAGGCACAGCATTAGATTCATAGTCATTTTTATTAAATAAAATATTCTATAGAAGTATACGATATATAAGATATAATATGTTGTATATTATGTATTATATATAAGATTATATATCATTGTGTGTATGTATATATATACATCCTTTATGTGTGTGTGTGTGTGTGTGTGTGTATATATGTATGTAATATGTATATATAAATCTTTGGTCCAAGGCTCCTTCATTCCATTACTCTGGCCCATTGCACACCCAGAAGAAAGTAGGCAGGCTCAGCAATATCCCAGTCAAGAAAACTCTTTTCTAGATTATGATCTCACATATAGTGTACAGATCAGGTCCTCAAACAAACATTGGCAATTCCTTGTCCTCTAGCCACAGGTTTCCTCTGAACCTGAGAGTGACTCAATGAAGACATGCTCATGCTTTCCACTTAGGAGAACCACATGCAGAGAATGAAACTGTGAAAGAGTATTGTCCTGGCCCTGGCTATTGTAAGTCAGAGGCGCAGGCCTGGGAACCAAAGGGTGACAGGTTCAATTCCCAGTCAGGGCACATGGCTAGGTTGCAAGCCAGGTCCCCAGTAGGAGGGTCACAAGAGGCAACCACACACTGACATTTCACTCCCCCTCTTTCTTCTTCCCTTCCCCTCTCTCTAAAACTAAATAAATAAAATCTTTTTAAAAAAATAAAGAAAAAGAGGGCGGGGGAGGCTGGGATGGGAGGAATAGACAAAAAACTATACTTGAAAAATAACTAAATGAAATTAATTTTTAAAAAATAATAAAGAAAAAGAATGTTGTCCTGAGTTAGGCACCATGGTCATGGTTTACCCAAGCACAAAAAGCATTTAAAAACCCTTTTGGACAGCTCCCAGCTATGAAAAAACAGTTTTAGGGCTGGAGTGTGGATCTTTAATCTTCTACAGGAGTCACACCTGAAAAAAGTTAAGTTCGAAGGAAGTAGTACTAGCTTTCCTACTGGAAGCCTGGCCCAGTGCTGGGTCTTGTAATATATTTCCCTTGGGGGCCTTTTGAAGTCGGGAGGAATCCAAACCACAGAGAAGGATACTCCACAGCAGGGACTGAGTTATGCATGAAATGCAGAGGGAAAGGAGCACTTACCCTGCCTGAAGACAGCAAAGATCTGCTGAGGAAGAGACTTAAATGTGGTAGGGGGCCCACAACATTATCCACCTCCACCACTGATAACTCCTTAAAGCCTTACAGCCTTGTTACCTTGATCACCAAACCACAATGGATGCCTAGATTAATAAACTCAAACTCCTCTGATTGCAACTGAACACCCTAGTTAGCATTCAACATGGTTCTCTTGATCTTTCCTTCAAGCAACACTAGTTTTCATCCCTTTGCTTATTGTTTCTTCTGTGCTGCCAGCTAAAATGTATTCTTTTCCTTTCGCCACTTTATCAGACCCTCTTTTTTTTTTCAGTCTAGCTCAAGACTTGCTTTCTCCAAGAAGCATATGTCTGCATACAAATGCCTCCTTTCCTATGATTTCCTTCTCCGTTGAACTTCCATAAATGTGTTCAGATGTTATCTTGAAAAAAGTCTTTATTGTCTAAGATACCTTGTCTCCCTGGAGGGATTAAATTCCGAAAGACTATAAATGTAGGGTTCTAGAAGATCATTAAAACAGCAGGAAGGCCCTGGCTGGCATGGTTCAGTTGGTTGGTCACAGTCCCACAGAGCAAAATGTCACCGGTTCGATACCCAACTGGTGCACATGCCTGGGTGGCAGGCCTGGTCCCTGGTTGGGGCATGTGCAGAAGGCAACCAATCAGTGTTCCTCTCCTGCATCAATGTTTCTCTCCCTCTCTTTCCCTCTCACTAAACAAATAAATTAATAATCTTTTAAAAATAAATTTAAAGTAAATTAAATTAAAAAGCAAGAGGTTGCAAGAGCAGTACCTCCCTTACTGACCTCAGCTTGCAGGCTCAGCTGTTTTCTGGACAGTGAAGGAGACCCAGTCTTGGTTTCTATGAGAATACATTTCCCCTGTCCCTAGAATCTACACTGAGGAGAAGGCCTTCAGTGTTGGGTTGTAAAGCACTTGAGAAAGGAACTTCTGGAAGCCCTTGGTTCCACTTAACCTCCCGGGTTCTCCAAACACAGAAGGGTGGTGTCTAAAGAGATCCATCCAGAACTAAGGTGTGTGTGTTAGTTTCCTAGGACAGTGGCACTACATCACTATAATCTTGGTAACTTAGAAATTTTTTCTCTCAGTCCTAGAGCCCCAAAGTCCAAAATCAAGGACTGGACTCCCTCCATCCGCCCTAGGATGATATTCTACTTCATGTCTCTCTCCCAGCTTCTAGTGGTTGCTGACAATATAAGGTTCGTTGACTTGTGGCCACATCACTCCAGTCCCTGTCTCCATGGTCACACTACCTCCCCCTTTTCTGTCAAATCCCCACCACATGTCTCTTCTAAGAAACTAATTGCATTTAGGGCCCACCTGGATAATTCAGGGTGGTCTCTTTAGTTCACGATCCTTAATTACATCTGCAAAGATTCTTTTTCCAAATAAGATCACATCCACAGTTCCTGGGAATTAGAACACAGGCTATCTTTTTTGGGGCCACCATTCAACAAATTAAGAGTATCATAATAACTTAATTACCTAATTTTTTTCACTAACAATAGTGGCTTACAAAGCATACTCATCACTTAAGCTTAAGTATAGAAAATCATTAAGTCCTTTCTGCTCCTGAATTATTGAAATGGTTTCAATGAGCACTACTAGGTGCTTTGAGGGGGAAAAAAGAAGATGAATTAATTTCACCTTCCAATTTATTGTAAGAAGTAGGAAAAACAAACATGTACACAAGTGCAGGGAAGCTGAATAAAAGTGAAAATACAATGCTTTTTGAGCAAGAATGAGGGAGAGTAAAGATTGCTTATTCCTTTTTCCTCTGTTTCTTCCTCAGTATCACTCTTACCAGCAAGCACTCAATACCTTATGTGTATCACAACTACCCTATTAACTGATGTTTTGGTTTATTTCTTCTATGGACACTGAAGACAAGTGGACACCTTTTGTTAAATGTGATCTTATGAAGTTCGCATGAGCCCAAAATCTGAATCTGTCATATTAAAAATATATAGATCACTTTAAATACAGTAACTGCCCAATAAACCCTCAAAGGAAAACAAAATATGAGTTATAGTATTATTTTAAACTTATTTTCTTTAATGTAAAAGTCTATAAAGAATATCTATAAATGCTACACACACACACATATCTACATGAGGAAAAACCCATCTACCCTTTCTAGAGCTCCAGCTGCCTCTATTCCATATAGGACTAGAAACAGATACACATAAAACACCATCTACCACTAAAATTTTTAAAGATTCTAACTTGTGTTTTGTGAAAGAGCCATCACATTTCCATTTCTTTGTCTTTATCCATGATTCTGGGTCTTTATCCATGCAGAAGTAATGCTAAATCACTTTCACAGAAGGACTTAACATCTACTGCCAGCTCAGGGTCAGCAGTCAGGGCTGATATGGAAAGAACTGCTGATTAATAGAGTTTTAAAGATTGGTTCAGATGTCTTAAAACAAGGTAAATATCCAAAAGGGATCCACATCTTTCTAGTGGTTCAAAACTTCATTTACAATCTCTACTTCTAGCCAATTATAAGGGGCTAGTTTCCCAATGACAAATGTCTGCATCCTTTAGTTTGGGGGCACTTTCAGGGCAATCCAAGGATAATCAATACACTATGGATATGCAGTAAGAGAGAGGAAATTGGGAAATGGAAACAGGGACAGTGTCCTCAGAGGATCAGGCAAAACACAATAGAGTCTATATCTGCTCATTATATTTAAGGGAGCAGATGCAAGGATCAGCACAGCTGGAATGTACTCTTAATAAACACTCTGAGTTGCTTAAAAAGGAGAACTTTGTCTAAACATGGGCACAGAATTTTCCACAAAGGGCTCCTATCTATAAAGCATCCATCTTTTTAATCCCCAAAGCTTAGTACAAGTTACATAAGAAAATCTTTTTCATCAAAGTTAAAAAGAGAGTATCTATCCATTCCATGCCTTACCTCCCTGGTTCCCCATACAGGGAGCACTTCCTAAGTGGAAAAATGATCTGAAGTGGCAGAATTTTTTTAATGAATTGTTCTCACTCCAAACAAACCAACAAGGATTGAGAAGCAAGCAGTTCACAAACCTGCTGGATTTGAGTTATTAGCTCAAAGCTGATTGCCTAACAATTTTTCTGTCAAAGCAGAGTCCAGCAGCTATAGATCCAAAGAATCCACCCTTCAGAAGAGACCAGCAGCTTGGCCCGGGGAGCACATTGTGCTTCCACTGCAACCTCAGCTGGAGCCAAGCTCTGGATAGCAGCTCAATATCAACTACAAAGCAGTCATTTGGAGAGTCAAAATTGAATTTGTATCAACCTATGTTTTCTGAATCAATACGATTTTCCTGTTGAATTCTTTTAAAGGCTGTACTTCATGGTGCAAAGCACTGTTTTTTGGAAAAAATATCTATAATATGGCATGCTCAAGTTTACAGTTATTTTCAAACAGATACTGATCCACATATAAAATCTTTCCAAAGAATGTTTATCAACCTCTTTGACCTTTGAACCTAAGTAAGGGGCATTCACAGAGATTTGGAAGGTGAAAAGAAACAGCCAATGATTCTCATGAAGTAATGGTGGACAGAATGAGGGTTTCAGCAAATGGCAGATGTGACAATGTGCCAAGGCTTTCAGAATGTCCTTCTGCATGTCACCCACTTCAGGGATATAGGCAAATGGATTCATTGGGAGAAGTATCTTGAAATTTTTGAACTTCCTAAAGACATTTTCTCCCCTAGACTATCCATTTGGAAGCTCTAATCCCCTGTATTAAATCCATTCCTGTTTGAAATACCTACAGTAATTTCCTTTCTCCTGACCAACTCATTGACTAATCCAATAAGAAATACAAATTATTCTCAGATTGATTACTTTGATATTTAAAAAGTGACACCGTTAATTTCATTTAGTCTAAACAATGAAGATTTAAATTCACATTTCCACTGAGTCAGAAAATAATGATCATTTCCAACCACACCTCACCCTCTGACATAATCCGGGCTCATGTAACCATATGGCTGGTTGATTCACCAGCACCCATTTGACCACAGAGCACTGTGTATCACTCAATGCTGACAATGACCCTGTAAATCATTAACATATTGTCTCCAACTTATAGTTGAGGAAACCAAGACTCAGAGATGCTTCACGACTTGTCCTAGATCCCACATTAAAGAATTAGAAGAACTGAAGTCAAACCAGATACTGTCTTATGCCTGAACCTTTTCTGCCATAATAACTAACTTTTTACCATAGTCAGAAGTAATGTGAGTAATTTGGTAATCGATATAAGCCAACCAGCAGTATGCACTGTTTTGTGACAGCATCTACATCATGAAATCTCTCCCTTCTGACACTGTAGAAATTTTCCCAGCCAGCTCATGGTAGTAGATGTGTGGTTTCCGAGGTGCCATGAGAACTAACTGCCACATGGGTCCCAGTGGAAGGGGTTCTCAGAAATTTGAAAAGCTCTAACAAAGGGGCTGACTAAAAAAAAGATAGAGTTCATACAACAATAATAAAAACAACCATCACAAATATATTATTCCTCAGATGTCATGTCACTAGAAGACATGCTAGCTGTATCCTCCTGGGCCTTCTATGAAATGCACACTTCGACATCTTTCTCCCAAGAACCATCGCTTCCTCTAACTTCCTTAACCCAAGTCTGAAAATTCTGAGGCTCTTACAAAAAAGATTTGCTGGGAACAACGTAACAGCAGAGCGCTCTCTTTGGCAGGTGGCCTATTCAAAATACGCCCACTGGACCACACAGAGGGAGATTTGGCTTTACTAGAGGTGGGGCGGGCAACTGCACCACCAGTAATTTTCCCTGCCAATCCTTCTACACGACAAAGCACATGTGGATGCAAATAAACTAATCCTTCTCTGGAAGAGTAAGCAGCACCTGGCAGTCAGTTTACAGGAGCTCCAGACAGAAGATTTAAGTGAGGTACCTGAGGGATTGCCACAAAGCAGGCTGGGAAAATCCCCACCTGGGATACCTGAATAAAACCTAATCATCTGCTAAGATAATTAGTCTATGAAAGAGACACATGCTAATAATAGACCAAGTCACAAGGTTATTAAACTGCCCAAGAGTTAGGACTGTTTGCCTATTACAGAATTCCTGATTACAGAATTCCTGAAGATGACAAAGCCACAGAATTTCAAATAAATGAATCAAATGCAACCTTACAGAAAGAAATTTGTGCATCCTATAAGTGATAAAGAAGATATTCAGGCAGGGATAGGTCATCCCCTCAATAAACAGAACATAGAAAACTTTCAAAGAGAGGCAGATTGATCTCTATAAAAATTGAGACCCACCCCCCCCACTCCCACTGCCACCAAACCACTAAAACAATGATGTCAGTACAGAATACAATTAGGAACAGGATAATATTCTTAAAAGGATTTGTAAACATATGTTCTAAGTCATTTTCTAAAACATGCTACTTTGATTTCTCTCCCTACCCTGAATTTTCTGATAGCAAGAGGTGGTTTTTAAAACATGTTTTTGATATAACTGATAGTCCTACCACAGAAAGACAGGAGTCTATCCCCACTCCTTAAATATAAGTGACTTGCTTATAACCAATGAGATGCAGGGAAAGTGATGCTGCATGACTTCCAAAGCTAGGCAAGGAAATACAATGAAGCTTCCATCTGGTTCTCGTGCAATACTCATTCTAGGGGAATTCAGTCTTTATTTATAAATGACTACCCTAGGATCACCATGCTAGAGAAGATGTATAAATAAGCTCTTCCCACAGCCCCTGCTATGGGCCTATCTTACCACCAGCTTTAACTCCCAGTGATGGGAGTGAGTCACGCTGAACATCCAACCAGCAAGCCTTACATGACCACAGCACAGTCAACCTCTAACCACAACTTCACAACAGCTACCTAGTCAAGCCACTTCCAAATGCCTTAGCCATGAAAGTAAGCGCTAATAAAATGATGAGTTTTTCATACCACTAAATTTTGGGGTGATTTGTTATATAAAACATTGTTGACCATTTCCCCAAACTTTCAACGAATAATAGTTAACATTTTGTAATGCCTATCAATGGAAAAGTATAGTCGTTATCATCTCATTTAATTTTTCTAAATATCATGCAAAACATATAATTAGCATTAAGTTGCAGAGATTGAGACAAATATTTACAATATATGTCAGAGTTAGAACTGTAATATCCATAATATCAGAGTTAGGACTCAGATCTGTGTCATCTTACTCCATCTTATTCAACACTGTATCAATTCTCAGATGTAAAATACTTTAAGTGGCTAAAAATTTTATCTATTTAAAAATGCTATATGATAATACAAAAACTAACAGCATTGGTCCTTTGCTCAATTTTTCCAGATATATTGTCTCTTCATATATTTATATGTTCTTATACAATTTAAATAATAATAAAGGTATTCCTGGAGAGTCTAGATGGCAGCCAATTCTTGTATTTCTTTATATTTGTAAATAACATGGTAATTTCTCTGTAACTGGCCTTCAACATTATAAGGAACAGACCAGGTTTCAGGCAGTAAAATAAGCTAAATTTTAACCAGACATAGAGACTTGTTCTTCACAGCTCTCTGGATTTCACATCTTTAAACACACATTGGGAATTAATTAACTGAGATCCTTAAAGTTTACAATTTGCTCATGCTAAAAGAGTTTGTCAAATCTGGCATGTCATTTAGGTATTTTCAGTTCCCTTGTATTAAATTTTCACAATGGATAAATCAACAAAAACATTTACTTTTTTCCGGTTAGGGTGCTTATGTGATGCAAACAGGTATAAAATGTCCTTCCAGCCTTACAAAAGCTTACAGTCTAGTTGGGGCTATAAGTCTAGTTGGGGCTTACAGAGATAAAGAAATATGATGTAGAAGAAAGCATACTGCAGTAGGAGTATATTTCACTACATACCTAAAAATGGCACTAAAAAGATTAAGAAAGAAAATGCTTTATAACTCACAAAACACTGAACAAATTTAATATAAAATATATGCATAAATTAAAACAGAAAAATTTTATCAAAAATGGTAGTTAGATCCCATGGTATTTCTGCTGTTTATAGAAATTACTAAATTCCATCTTACTGGCTGATTCCACAAGTGAAGATGTTAAGCTTTACCTTATTAGCTGATTCTGAAAGAGTAGCCCATTGCTGGCTAACTATTAACCCGTTCTGATTACATACAGCACATGGGAGAGGGAAAAGTGCTTTCCAGAAGTTGTAATGAAGGTTGACATTAGTGAGATCCCAGGAATTCACCACCAATTACAGTCACCAAAAGTCAAAGTCAAACTGAAAGTTATTAGCATAGATAATGCCTAAAGTGAAAGACAAAAGGAATTGTAGGATATATAATCCAGACACATAAAAAGATACATAAAATTTTTATAAATTTCTTAGAGAAACTGATTTAAAGTTTATGAGAATATTTGCATACTCTGTAGTTGTTATGAAATCTTCATTTTTCTTGCTTTTTCTAATCATCACTAAAAGAATATAAAATGTTCCAGAGAAATAAACTGGAGAAGTACGTATAGTCCTTTTGTACCAGGCATCGAATTTAATGCTATCAGGAAAATATTGCTAAAAATACATTATGGTCTCTCAACCTAGAGGGTATTATGCTAAGTGAAATGAGTCAAAGACAAATTCTGTATGATTTCACTTATATATGGCTCTTAAAAAACAAAACAAACAAAAGAACAAAGTGATGATTGCCCAAAGACAAGGAAATGGAGGGGTGGGTGGAAAAAGGTGAAAGAGATTAAGAGGCACAAAGTTCCGGGTATAAAATAAGTAAGTCACTGGGGTGATGTACAGCACAGAGAACATAGTCAATAATACCATACTAACTTTGTACGTGACAAATGGCTACTAGACTTATCATGGGGATCATACCCTAAGATATATAAATGGTGAATCACTATGTTGTACATCTAAAACTAATAAATACAACGCTCTGTGTCAACTATACTTAAATAAAAATCATTTTTAAGAAATGTGTCTCCTGAAATATTAAGAACACAGAAGAGAAGAAGCCTCTTTTTCTCTCGACGGCTGTGTTGAATTTAAACCAACCAGTGGATGAAACTGCCCTGCTTCAAGTGACTCAAACCACCAGCAAGATGGGAAACTGACCTACAAACTCAGGACACCAGCAACGTGACACTAACTGCTACCAACCTGTACACTAACCTCTTGGCCCACTTCCGGCCTCGGTTTCCTCTCCCGTTAAGAGATCCGACAGCAGTGGAATATATCATGCTCGAGAAAATGTTACTGAGGCGGCTCGGGAGAACCACCGCCTCCCAGGAACACACCCAAACTACAGCTACGTAAGAAACAACTCCCTCTGCCGGGAGGGGGCGCCCTAAAAACTGCCTGCGACTCCGAGGCCTCAGGTGATGCGGGTTCTGGCCGCGAGGCCCAGGAGGCGAGGCGCAGCGACCCACGCTTCGGAGGGAACTCGGAAGCCAGGGCTTCTCCGAGGTGTGAGGACGCGGAAACGCACCCCGACACCGCCAACCTTTAAGAGGTTGCCCCCGAGACCCGCCCCCACTGCATCTAACACTGAAAACCAACGAGGCTCACTTCTCCGGGACCCACAGACTAACCGTCCGAGAAAAGAACCTTAAAGCCCTCGCGCGCTCTGGGACTCACCGCCCCCGTGAGGAGCAGGCTCCTTGGCTCGGAGCGCGGGTCAGCCCTCTGGGAGGCTGGCAGGGTTCTCGACACCGCGGAGACCGGTCGGGAACACCTTCACGCTCTCTCCCCAGCGCCAGCGTCACGTGGAGCGGAGTCCTAGTGCTCGGCGGTTGCTCAGGCTGGACGTCGGGTGCCGGCTTTACGTCTGGTGCTGGTTTTACGTCAGGTGCCGGCTTTACGTCTGGTGCTGGTTTTACGTCAGGTGTGTGGTTTTCTGAGTGGTGCCCCAGATTTACGTCTAGTGCACCTGCTGGCCAGGGTTTCTGTCTTGTGTCCCTGTGTTAAGTACGTTGTTGGGGGTTTGCAGCTGCTGCTAGGGACCACCTCTGTGTCACCTGGCTCTGGCTGCCAGTGAGGCTGACATTCGCAGTTCCAGAGGACTGCATATGTTTGCATGCTTTAAAAACCACCAGCTGAGGCTCTGGCGTCCAGTCACCCTGAATCTAGGTGCTGGTTGAGATTCCCGCCTTTGGGACACGGACAGTACTTGGCACACCCTCAAGTACTGGAAAACATTAAAGATAAAATAGGCCTTTTTTACAATCACAGAGGTTTGAGAGACGGCCAAGAACTAGGGCACAGTCGAACAGTAAAGTTAACCTCCTGCACCAGGCCACTCCTTCAAGAATGGGATAGGTGGCTCTTTTATCTAACACATAGAAGCCAGCACAGACAGAAAAGCAAAATAAAGAAACAAAGGAATTTGTTTCAAACATACAATAAGATGAAATCTCAGAGGAAAAAAACTTAATGAATAAAGTAATCTACCTGGTAAAGAAAATTTATTGAGCATTGAGCAATGTAATAAAGACATGGAGGTGACCAACACAGGCAAAGTGGAGAAACACACATGGATGGATAAATAAATAAATAAATAAATAAGTAACAAAAAAAATATCAGATACTGAAAAGCACCATTAAGAGTACTACTCATAATAGTGTAAAGAAATAGCAGTATTAAAATAAAGCTGATATTCAAGTTTCCTCAACCTCAGCACCAACATTTTGGACTGGCTAAGTATCTGCTGGGGGGCTTTCTTGTGCATGGAGGGGATGTTTTTTGCAGCATTCATGGCCTCTACCAGCTAAATGTCAACATGCCCCTCCAGTTGTGATAACCGAAATATCTCAAGACACTGTGAAATGTCCTGGGGAGAGAGAGAGAGAGAAATGGCCCCAATTGAGAATCACTGCAACAGAGTCACTAGATGATAACTTTCAGCTCCACATTTTTACCACCATCATGTTATCAGACTACAACACTACATAGCCTACACCTGCCCCAACCTCCCTTTCAACCCGCCTTTGTGATTATAGCTGCCATCTTCTTCTTTACCCAAATGTAAAACTTTGCTGAGCCATTTGCCTCAATAACATTACAACCTATATTGCAGGAATTAAAACACTATTAGACCCTGAAAAATAGATGACAAAGTGTCCTGAACCGTTGACATAGTTAAGCAACTCGATGAATGGCACTTCTAAGCTATTATCTGGAGGCAGACAGGAATGTTGTCCTTTCTCTAGACAAAAGCACTCATCTACACAGTCTTGAAAGATAAGCCATTCCCATGGCAGGAAATCAAAACTGCGATAGATTTCAAAACAGAAGAATGAAGAGGAGGAGGCATAGGGATTGGTAGAAAATCTCAAGTGATTGACACATGGAGACCATCACAGTTGCTGCACAGGCGGTGACCTGCCTCTGCTGGTGAACAGGGAGGCCCTCCGACAATGGGTGCAGACATGTCGAGAGGATCTGGACAGTAGTGTTTAGTCAAGCCCTTCTCTCTGTCATCCAAACGATTTTCAACTTCAATTGAAACCATGGCAAAGAAAAACCTTTGTATTTCATTCTAGCTACAGAGATGTTCTATTTAGAAGCTGTTAAATAGCTCATGAAATTAAAACTCACACATGAACTGAAAGTCCCTGTCTTCTTTCATTTGTGCTAAAACTTTAGAGCATTTTTCCATAGGAGGTTTTGAGCAAGAAATTTTAAAAACACCAGGAAATATGTTTAATGAGCATACAAAGAAGTAATTGGGATTTTGGATATTTATAGCAAACAAAAATTGGATTTTGTGAGTTATCTTTTCTACATAATGTTTTTATAGATTCATTAAAATCATTTTTAATGGGGAATTGACTTGCCCCTTCATTTATCTTCCAAAGTTATTTATTTTGCTTACCCACTATTCAATATATTAATAAATTTTGAAGAAATAAAACACAGGAATCTTGAAGGAAAAAATGTTAGAGCAATTGTTTTTCTTTGTTTTTCTGAAGAATTTATCACAGAGTCCCCTTAAATAAGAAGTACATTTTAGAAAAGACACAAGAGTCAGATACCTTGAAATACCTCCTCTGCTACTCACCAGCTATATGATTCTGGTCATTCACTCAACATTTCTAAGAATCAAGTTTCTTATTAAGTATAACAATTATATTCTATTCATCGGGTGACTGAAAATAAAAAGAAATGACATGAGAAAATGCTTTGCAAACTGTAAGGTTCAATCAAGTACCATTTAGTTATCATCTTATTGTTGAATTAACATAAAATGTGACCACAAGATGATTTACATAAAACTTTCCAGCATGCAAATGACCAAGAGTGCCTTAAGGTCCATCTCAGCTTGATTAAACTTCAGAGAAGTTTCTTCCTGACCCTAGTCCCTGACCTTCCCTTCCACAGGGGATATTCTTTAGAAAACTGATAAATTCTTTCTCTGCCACTTTGATATGTAGATCTTGTTAAAGGTCTCTTGTTGTGGGGGGAAGGGGCAGGTTATAACCCAGGTAGTTCTTCATCAACGAGCTGGGAGCCATCTCTTTGAAATGTTAACATCAAGGGAAAAAGCACCTGTCTCCCTGTGTTTCCGGGAAGGTAGAAAACTGACTTCCATGGGCACTTGGCTTCAACTTATAAAACTATCCTCTGTCATGGAACTAAGAGAAAGTTTACTTTTCCTTTGGTTAAGGCCAATTAGCAAACCTATTACAGGGTGCAGTGGGGGAAGGGGGGCAAAAAAGATTTGGAATGGTGTTCAGAATTCAAAGTGTATAGGAATATTGGAGAGACATATAAGATGTCCTCACCCCCCCACCCAGGGGGAAGAGACCAATGGAGCAGGGCCATTGAGAGCTGTTTTGCATAACAACAGTTTTGCAGCTAACCTCTGGAATGGTCATTTAACATATCTGTAACCTCTAACTGGTTTCATAGATATGTTAAATAGCTGTGGCCAAGTTTTGAGCCAGGGAGAAGGGAGTGGCTGGTACCCAGGATGTAACTAGGGGCTGTGCCCCTGAGCGAGAACGCCTGTGTGAGAGCTTGGAAAGGACTGGCTCCAGGACATGAGGGGATAACTGCCCAGGTGAAAGGGAAAACCACGCAGCTTTGCCAGAATGGAGATCCCTGCAGCCAGGTGAAGAAGAAAGCCACATGCTTTTGGTGGAGTGCAGATCCTTGCAGCTTTGGTAGAAGAGGCCCATGTGGCTTTGGGGTGCCCCCTTTGGCCGAGGGGCCTGGAAAGCAGGAGAGACTTTGACTAGAACTTGGTAGAAAGAACTCTTGCCAGTGGACCCTAGCAGGTGCCACATAACTTTGGATTAACTGAGAGCCTGCACAGTGACACAGCTGACGATACCAGCAGCCTGAAACACAGACGTGTGCTCTTTTCCTGATTTACGGTACCCGCAGTTGGGACAGTGGGAGAAGGGAGCTGTGTGGGTGTAGGTGTATACCCTAAAGGACTTTGATATTTTAGTGGAGGCGTTAGGCCTGAATAGCATTAAATAAACATTTTGTTTCCTTTTCACAAATCTCTGGCATTGAGAGATGTCTTTCCAATTGGCGGCGGACAGAAGAGCCCAGTAGATATTAGTATTTAGTCCTTGGGAGGGGCCCCTGTTGTGCAGCAGTTTTTGGCATCCCTAGGTGGGCCAAATACTGCCCCCCCCCAGACCTCTTGTTCGGTAACACTATGGCATATGATCCCTCTACACCCCAGCTATTAAAAACTCTCCCACCCTTTCTGTGGAGTTAAGTTCAGACTTTAGTTCTGACCTCTCTGCCCTGTTGCAACAATTCTGAATAAAGTCTCTCTTGCCCATTAAATTTTCCCCTGTACAATTTTGGTTTTATGATATATTTCAAAAGAATGAAGCTATCCTGGGTTCCATTTGCAGCAAAATTTCACAGAGCCTGATTCCTTGTGATTCACACTGGTTAAGTCTCACACAGTCTCTGATGGACTATAACCTCCTGGAAGAGAGGGACCAACCTAAAAACTGACCACAGCTAACAATGGCCACTCTATATAAGCAGGTAGTCCTATATGTTAATCAAAATACTGTTTCCAATACCTGAATTATCTCAGTATACTCTTCAGTGTTTAATTTATTGAAGCTGGAGCTCTTGAAATACTTCCACAGGTGGTTGTCATGGTAATGCTACAAAGTAGATTGCGAAGTAAGTGCATTTTTTACCATTTTATGCAATCTGATTGACATACCAAAAGCTATACATATTTAATGTATCCAATTTGATGAGTCTGGAGATAAGTATACAGCCATGAAGCCATCACCACAATCTATACCATAAATATATCCATCACTTCTGAATGTTTCTTTGCACCCTCCTCATTTATTATTTTTGTGTGTGTGATAACACTTAACATATACTCTATTAGTAAAATTTTAAGTATACAATACAGAAACGCTAACTATAGGCACTGTACTATACAGTAGATCACTAGACTTACTCATTTTGTATAATGGAAATTTTGTTCTCTTTAACTAATATCTTTTTGTTTCCCCCAGTCCTTGGCAACCACCATTCCACTCACTGCCACCATGATTTATATTCCTCATGTAAGTGGTAACATGTAGTATTTATCCTTCTGTGCCTAGCTTATTTCACTTAGTATAGTGTTCTCCAGTTTCACCCATATTTGCACAGTCACAATGAACAGGACCTCCTTTTTAAGGCTGAATAATCTTCATATATATAATATTCATATATATATAGTCTCTACAGAAAAAGTCCAGCCATTATTAATATAGAGAGAACAGTTTGCATAACATCGATGTAACCTGGAAGCCAAGGAGAGTGGAATGGAATGTGCATGCGTAAAAAATGACAACTCACTGTGCTAGTCAGTGGGGCCAGTAGACACCAGCGAGTGAGCATGTGTACTGTGTGGTCATCACATTCAAAATGACTGAGTGAGTAAAACAAGGAATATTCATCAAATTTTATGTTAACCTTGAACATTCCTCCACAGAAACTATTGGATGATTCAGAAGGCCACATCTATGGCAACTGATGATTGACAGCTTTGTCATGACAATGTACCTGCTCATGCATCCCGTCTGGTATAGAGTTTTTTGGTGAAACATCAAATCACCCAGGTCACTCAGCCCCCCCTACAGCCCAGATTTTCTGCCCTGTGACTTCTGGCTTTTCTCGAAACTAAAATCACCTTTGAAAGGGAAGAGATTTCAGACTGTTGATGAGATTCAGGAAAATATGACAGGACAGCTGATGGCAATTGGGAGAACTGTGTGAGGTCCCAAGGTGCCTACTTTGAAGGGGACTGAGTCATCATTGTCCTGTGTACAATGTTCCTTGTATATTCTTCAATAAATATCCTATTCTTCATATTATATGGTTGGGTACCTTCTGGACAGACCTTTGTATATATTACATTTTCTTTATTCATTCATCCATTGATGGACATTTAGGTTGTTTCCATGTCTGGGCTACTATGAATAATGAACATGGGGGATACAGATATCTATTCAAGACAGTGATTTAATTTCCTTTAGATATATGCCCAAAATGGAACTGCTGGATCATATGGTAGTACTATTTTAATTTTTGGAGGAAATGCATATGATTTTCCACAGTGGCTGTACCAAATTACATTCCCACCAGCAGTGCACAAAGGTTCCCCTTCTTCCATATGCTCTCAATTCATATCTTTTGTTTTGGGGTATTTTCTTTTTAATAGCCATCCTGACAGGTGTGAGGTAATATATCTCATTATGATTTTGATTTGTATTTCCCTGTTAGTGACATTGAGCCCTTTTCATATACCTGTTGGTCATTTGTACATCTTCCAAAATAATGCATTTCAATGCAACTTTACAAAATGTTAACTTTTAGAGATGTATTATACATGGCTAAGTGTACAAATCTCAAGAAACAGCAATATAAAACATTTGTTGATATTAAATATAATTTAAACAGTTAATATAACTTGAAAATTTATATCAGTTTTTGCTGAAAGACGCAGAAAGAATAGGTGAGGGAGAAGATGACGACTGAGAAGAGTACGTGTGTCTTAGGGAAAAAAGCTAGAGAATATAAAACTCTTACCTTAAAATTGTTCACTAGTTTCCAATTACTTAAAATATAAAGTAAAAGACCACTTCTGCCAAGATGGAAGCATAGGTGGAGACGCCATGCTTTCTCACACACCCAAGTTTAGAGACAACAAAATATTAGCAACAGAAAACATAGCCAGAACACAAAAAAATTGAACTTCTCGGAAGTCCGATAACAACGAATTCTTCAGCCTAACCGGTAAGAGGGGCAAAACCAGCAGCTGGCAGAGTGGGGTTGCACAGGAAATCTCGGTCAGACAGACTCAGGCGTGCAGATCCCAGGTGTGGGGTTGCAAAGGGCCGACCCAGTGAGCAACCAGCAGATCCAGCGAGGGTGAAGGGTGGCAGGTTGACAGTGCTGGCGCATTCCTGCACAGATGGACCTGTGAGGGAGTGGGCAGTGAGACGGGATGGAGGGGGTCCCAGCGACTGGAGGCAGCAGAGACAGCCGCCATTTCCTGGCTTTGACCCCACCACCACATACATCACAACCCAGCGACCCCGCCCTTGAGGCTCCGCCCCGCCCCTAAGGCTCTGCTCCTCAGACTTAATGGGCATGAACAGACCAAAATGGCTCAAGAAGATCTCAAAGCCCCAGAGCCCATAAATCTAAGTGACGAAGAAATAGCATAACTTTCAGATGCACAGTTCAAAACACTGGTGATCAGGATGCTCACAGAACTGGTTGATTTTAGTCACAAATTAGAGGAACATATGGAAGCTAAACTAATTGAAATGAATGGTAATGCACAGGAAACCAATAGTAATGCAAAGGAAACTGGAATTCAGATCAAAGGAGTGGACCAGAAGGAGAATATAAATGACCAACCAGAAAAGAATGAAGAAACAAGAATTCAAAAAAATGAGGAGAGACTTAGGAACCTCCAGGACATCTTTAAACACTCCAACATCCGAATTATAGGGGTACCAGAAGGGGAAAAGGAACAGCCACCAGTGGAAAACTTATTTGAACAAATAATTAAGGAGAACTTCCCCAATCTTCCAAAGGAAATAGACTTACAGGAAATTCAGGAAGCTCAGAGTCCCAAAGAAGTTGGACCCAAGAAGAAACACACCAAGGCACATCATAATTACATTAGCCAAGATTAAAATGAAGGAGGAAATTCTAGAAGCAGCAACAGATAAGGGGACAGTCACCTACAAAGGAGGTCCCATCAGACTGTCAGCGCATTTCTCAAAAGAGACCTTACAGGCAAGAAGGGGCTGGAAAGAGGTATTCCAAGTCATGAAATCCAAAGACCTACAACGAAGATTGCTCTATCCAGCAAAGCTTTTATTTAGAATGGAAGGACAGATAAAGTGCTTCTCAGATAAGGTCAAGTTCAAGGAGTTCATCATCACCAAGTCCTTATTATATGAAATGTTAAAGGGACTTATCTAAGAAAAAGAAGTTAAAGAAACATGAGCAGTGAAAGGACAACAAACTCAGTTATTAACAACCACATCTAAAACAAAAACAATCTAAAAGGACAGCTAGATCAGGAGCAGAAACATAGAAATGAAGATCTCAAGGAGGGTTAGCAACAGGGGAGTGGGAGAAGGAGAAGGGGGGAGAAGGTACAGAAAATAAGTAGCATAGATGGTAGGTAGAAAATAGATAGGGGGGAGGGCAAGAATAGTATGGGAAATATAGAATCTAAAGAACTTGAGACACATGGTCATAAACTAAAGGGGGGGAATGGTAGGGGTGGGGATGCAGGGTGGAGGGGAATGAAGGGGGGAATAGAACAACTGTAATGGCATAATCAATAAAATAAAAATTAAAATAAATAAATAAAGTAAAAGACCTTATCAAAAACCTTGGCCAAATCTGGACCAGATCAAATGACTCCCCTTCCTCTCTTCCCAGATGTTCATACATCTCTTATACTCAGTGTCTTCTCATGAACATAGAGCTGCCCCCTAAACTAAGAACCTAAAATAGCCAAATTTACTAATACAATTATCTAAAATCTTTGTTTACATAATAGCATTTACAAATGGGTAATGTAATGATTTTGTCAGATCCAAATCCAAAAACTTTATGAAATCTCCTTACATCTCAATATGATTAGTATTTCACATCTTTCCAAGCAAATGCACACCTGTTATATTTACTATCACTAGCAATGAGTTAAGTATTATTATTTTTATTAAGTCCACTTGACTTGTGAGAAACTTTATACTAATAGTTTTTTAATAGCTTCATGAGGTATAATTAATACACAAAGATCTGTATATATTTAACATATGCAATTAGATGCTGATTGTAAACATCCTGTTTGTCAAGACATGACTTTAAAAAAAGGCCTTAGGCCCATTTCTACATAAGATCATTATATCCCAGGAGTGCTAGAAGCAATCTTTGACTATCTACACACTAGTGTAGGCTCCCAGAATGGTGCTAAGACTAAAGTGGACCCAAAGAGATAAAAGTCGGACCCAACATCCCAGCACAACAATAAGGTGATTTTTTTTTGCCTGGATTCCCGAGAGCAGCAGGTGAGCATGTAACACAGATGTAGAATGACAGGTGCTCCTCTGGATAGTCACAGGAACATAAAGGCCACAGGAGCAGAATGGTCTTCTTCTTGGACTCAGGCTGAGCTTCCTGAAAAACCTGTCTAAGGAGGGCTTCTTCACCATGAAATTGCCCCTCCAAAAGGAAGAACACTGCTGAGTGTCCAGTTTGCCTTAGCCATCACCGTGCAGGTAAATCCTTCACCCTTTTCTTACATTGAAGGGATGTGTGTCTTTTGCCTATGTCTGTTGATATCGCACTGTCAGTCATATCTCTTTTGCGAAAAACATGCAGAGAATCACAAAACTAATAAGTGGTAGATTTGGTGGTTCAGAAATTCCAATTGCATATCCAATACCCTTCTACTGTCTGCTTAATATTTAAAGGAATCCTATTACACAAGCCTTAGAAATCACAAAACTGACCCCAAAGTCTGTGACCAGAAAAGAATAAGTGCTTTAAAGTTATTGGAGGGTTCTGTTTCTGATTAGGATATAGGATGGTACAAACGACCATCATTCTCCATGGTAACAACTAGGGGAAAAAATGCTTTTCTACAGAGCTATCAAAGAGCAGAGGATGCAAAGAAGCCTTAATGAGCTGTATTCCAGAAAGAGAGACCAGCAAAGAGCTGCAGATGCTTCCTTTCACAATTAGCAGCAAATTCCAATCTGACTGTGAATATGAGGAAGGTAAAACTTGCCATAGATAAAACAGGGAGGGATGAGGAGAAACCAGCCAGGATTAAACAGTGAGAGCTAGCAAAGAAAGTAGAATCTGTAACAGCTCTAAATGATACAGGGTGCAGCCAGGCCCCCCCCCCCAGAAAAAAAAGATTTAGAAAGGTGTCCAGAATTCAAAGTGTATAGAAATATTAGAGAGACATATAAGATGTCCTCACCGCCACCCCCCCCCAGGGGGAAGGGATGAATGGAGCCAGGCCATTGAGAGCTGTTTTGCATAGCAACAGTTTTGCAGCTAACCTCTGGAATGGTCATTTAACATATCTATAACCTTTAACTGGTTTCATAGATATGTTAAATAGCTGTGGCCAAGTTTGGAGCCAGGGAGAAGGTTGTGGCAGGGACTCAAGATGGAACTAGGAGCTGCGCTCCTGAGTGGACTGGGACTCAGGATGGAACTAGGGACTGCACGCCTGGGGGAGAAGGGCTTCGGGACTCAGAATGTAACTAGGGGCTGCGCTCCGGAGTGAGAGCGCCTAGGTGAGAGCTTGGAAAAGACTGGCTCCAGGACATGAAGGGTCCCCGCTTGGCCAGATGAGAGAGAGCCACGCGGTTTCAGCAGAGTGAGGACCCCCTCTTGGTGAGGTGAAAGAGGGAGCCACGTGGTTTGGGCAGGGTGTGGACCCCCTCTTTCCCAGGTGAAAGAGAAGCACCATGCAGCTTTGCCATAATGGAGATCTCTGCAGCCAGGTGAAGAAGACAGCCACATGCTTTTGGTGGAGTGCAGACTCCTGCAGCTTTGGTAGAAGAGGCCCACGCGGCTTTGGGGTGCCCCCTTTGGCTGCGGGGCCTGAAAAAGCAAGAGAGACTTTGACTGGAACTGGGTACAAAGGACTCTTGCTAGTGGACCATGAGAGGGTACCACAGTACTTTAGATTAACTCGAGATCCTGCACAGTGACACAGCTGACGGTGCCAGCAGCCTGCAATACAGACGTGTGCTCTTTTCCTGATTTACGGTACCCGGAGTTGGGACAGTGGGATAAGGGAGCGCTGTGTGGGTGTAGGTGTATCCCCTAAAGGACTTTGATATTTTAGTGGTGGCATTAGGCCTGAATAGCACTAAATAAACATTTTGTTTCCTTTTCACAAATCTCTGGCATTAAGAGATGTCTTTCCAATTGGCGGCGGACAGAAGGGCCCAGTAGATTTTAGTATTCTGTTTTTGGGAGGGGCCCCTGTTGTATAGCAGTTTTTGGCCAAATATCATATTGCCAAATATCATATTGCCCCCCCTCGGACCTCTTGTTCAGTAACAATATATTCTATAACTTCTTCATACATGTGCAAAAGCTCACAGAACTATACACTTGAGGTTTTTGCATTTTACTGCATATAAATGAGAACAAAATAGAATTGATCAAAACACCAATAAAAAATTATTGAAACACAAGCACCTATGTGGTTCTGGATTAGAGACTGATTTGGACAAACCAGCTACAAAATACATGACTGGGACAGTTGGAAATAATGTATTGTTTCAGGTGTTAAGTGAGATAAAATTTATCAATCTGTAAAGACTAAAATATTCAAGCAGAAAAAACAGTGATGAGACAATGTGTTCAGTATGATCTTGTATTGTTAAAAATCTATCCCAAAGGATTTTTAGGGCAGTGAAAATACTCTGTATGATACTATCGTGGTGGACGCATGTCATTATACATTTGTCTAAACCCACACCATGGGCAACACCAAGAAAGAATGGTAATGTAGTCTATGGACTTTGAATGATAATGATGTGTCAGCGTACGTTTATCAATTGTAACAAGTGTATACACTCTGGTGTGGGGGGCATGTAGATAGTGCGGGAGGCCATGTATGTGTTGGGAGAGGGGGTATAAGGGAAATCCCTGCATCTTCCTCTCAAGTTTTCTGTGAACCTAAAACTGCTCCCAAAAGAAATAGTATATACGAGTATTATTGCTCACATATATTCACAGAAAAACTGTGAATGGATACCCTCTAGGGTGTTACTGTGGTAATCTCTGTACCAAGGGAATGTGTGGAGCTTTTTGGTTGTTTCTGTAATTTTATTTTTCAATTACAGTTTATATTCAATATTATTTCATATTAGTTTCTGGTATACAGCATAATGATTAGATAATCATATCCTTTACAAACTGGTGCCCCCAATAGGAAATGTATGTTTTTATTTTATTTTTTTGCTTGTATGGCACCTTCTAATGCTGTACAATGCACAAGTGTTGCTTCTATAGTAATAAAAGTTCACATGAATAACTTGCACTGTGTGAAAACAGTGTTGAAAATCTTTTCTAAAATCTGTCTTCAAAATATGCCATTTTTACCAAGTGTTAATTAGATTAAGATATATTGTTGCAATATTTAATTGAATATTGAATAAAGCATAACAATGGGTAAGCTTTATTAAACACTTAACCTGTATTTTAATCCTTGTATTTAATCCCTGCAACAACCCTATAAAAAAGATGCTATCGCTAAGCCCACAGCAAAGCAAATGAGGAGCCTGAGACTCAACACAGTCATACTAGCAAAAGACAGACTTCTGCCCTGGCCAGTGTGGCTCAGTTGGTTGGACCTTCGCCCCGTACACCAAAAGGTTGGGGGGTTTGATTCCTCATCAGGTCACATACCTAGGTAGTGGGTTCGATCCCAGGTTGGAGTACGTGTGGGAGGCAGCCAATCAATGTTTCTCTCTCATATCGATGTTTCCCTTTCTCTTCCTTCAACTCTAATTAAAATCAATAAATATGTTTTGTTTTAATTTTTTAAAAAGTCAGAGTCCTCAGTTGTCATCACTCCTGACTATGAAATCACTCTTGCAACATCTCCTTCATTCTCAAAGTACTATTTTGAGATTGCACAGGTTCAGATGGTGAAACCGAGAAGGCAAAGACATGAAGTAACTTGCCCAAGGTCACAGTCGGCCAGTGGCATAGCCAGTAATATGAAAGCAGGTGTGTTTGCTGTTAACCAGCAAATGCCACACTGAATCCCTGGCTTTATCCACAAGATGCAGTATTTTTACGTGAAGCCCTAACACAGATGATAACTCCATGATCCCACTGCACAACTTATAAAATGTCCAGATAAGAGAAGTGATATTTGTGAAGGGTTGTTTGAAGGAAATGAACCCATCCATTTCTCTAAAATCTAGAACTAAAGCCTGATCATCAGAACACTTCGTGTTCAGAACATTATCTTGACCAGCTGCAAAACTGCTTTCCCTGAGTTCAATGTTCTGTCCTCAGTGCTTATTGAGGGACAAGTCAAGAAAACATTCCATGAATCCCACAAATGTGTTTGCAATAGAGAAGTCATAAGTGAACATTTACCTTGTCCCTCACTGACCTGATAAAGTGAAACTCCCAGTGAGAAATATCCTTTAAAATTGAGTCCTGGATGAAACTTTGCATTCCTTGAGATATCGCCTTATTATTTATTTTATTTTTTATTTTAAAAACAATTAAATAGTACTTACTCAGTGCCAGGCACTGTTAATGCTTAACTAATACTGGCACACTTGACATAATCCTCATAACATACTTATGAGGGGGGACAAAAAAAAACAACAAACAGAATTATTCTTTGGAGGGCAGGCCCCTTGTAGTACAGGCTTCCCCTGCTAAATGAGTGTTCTAGGAACCCATCTGTATCAGTGTACCAACTGCTGTTGTGAAAGGCTGTGTTCAGCTTCAGTAAGTTGGGTTTTTTTTAAGGATTTTATGTATTTATTTTTAGAGAGGGGAAGGGAGGGAGAAAGAGAGGGAAAGAAACATCAATGTGTGGTTGCCTCTTGTGAGCCTCCTCTGGGGACCTGGCCCACAACCCAGGCACGTGCCCTGACTGAGACTCGAACCTTTGATCCTTTGGTTCACAGGCCAGCATTCAATTCATTGAGTCACAACAGCCAGGTGAATTTTTTAAAGACTTTTTCAATGTGTTTGCCCATTTCATGATGGGCAATTTATGAGCACACCTGCCCACCCCAAGCTGAGTGTTCAGTAGTTTTTAACCAAAAACGGCATGACCCCCATATCCCACCCTCCTTATTCACCCAATCTCCTGCTGAGCAACTTTTTTTTTGTTTCCGCAGATGAAAAAAAGTCCTCAAAGGGAATCATTTTGTCACTGTGAGAGAGGTAAAACAAAAAAAACAGCAGAAGCACTAAAAGGCATCAAAATTGACCACTTCGAAAAACTGTTTTGAGCAGTAGAAAAATATCTTGATGGGTGTATTGTATCAAATGGAGAATACTTTGAAGGTGACTGAAATTTAAACATGTAAGAATACACAATTTTCACAAATAAATTCCAGCAAGGTTTTTGGTCCCCACTCATATTATAAAGAAGCTACTTCTATCATTCCCAGTTAACTTGTGAGGAAACTGAGGCATTAAGTAATTTCCTAATTCACCCAAGATTACACAGTTAATATGGTTTTTTGTTTTTTGTATTTTCTTTTTACTTACAATATTCTCTTTGCAACAAATGAGCTTTCTTACTGGGCTTGCTAGAAGGTTCAGAAGCAGAATTTTTGCCCAACTCTAGCAGTTCTGTAAGATACTATCACTTGTAAATATGCATTTTGTTTTCCTGTGTAGTTTGGATATCACATTATATTTTGCATTTTATTTTCTCCTGGATGAATAGATACAGAAATAAAAATAAGGATGGAGCCAATGACTAAGCTCTAGATAAAACTACATTTATGTACATAATTCCTATATGTGAAGACAAATACTTTGCAACATTCAATCAAGGAAAACAAAGACTGCTGTGTTTAATTAAAGGTTTAAGATAAATTCAGATTAAATTTTGAAACAAATATATGAATTAAGTTAATTTAAATAAGAGACTAAATATATTTAGTCAAAAGAAAAAAGAATAGTAATTTTTTTAATCTTCTGAGCAAATTCAATGGGTCTAGAAGAAAAGGCAAAAGTATGAATGGGAGTTTATCATTGAATAACCCAGAGTTTATCTTTTTAAAGTAATTTTACCTCCTATGGAATCCAGAATAGCAATAAATTTAACAAGGCACAAAAAAGCATTCAAGAGCCCAAGTATATAAACCATTTGCCAGAACACAGTAACACCAAGAAATACCTGGTTTCTTTTTTACGTTTTCAGTCTTATGCTTTGTGGTTTATTAAAATTTTTTAATTATTGAATTTATTGGGGTGACATTGGTTAATAAAATTGTATAGGTTTCAGGTGGGCCTGTTCTTGTCTTTTGTTGCAGCAATGACAGATTTTTCTTTGTAATCATTCACAGTCAGTTTCATTTTGGTGCTGAGGTGAGAGTTTAGCTCTGTGGCTGAATCGAAGCTACTTCACACAGGGAAGTATTTTTTCAATTTTGTCTCTGTGCTATTCCTTGGTCAGAAAGGTGATGAGAAGAACTGTTCCCATGGACATAGATGGCTTCTGTGAAAATAAAAACGAGTTTATTCGGATGCCATTTCTTTTTTATTTAAAGATTTTATTTTTTAGAGAGGGAAGGGGAGGAAGAGAGGGAGAGAAATGCCAATGTGTGGTTTCCTCTTGCACTCCCCCTACTGGGGACCTAGCCCACAACCCAGGCATGTGCCCAGACTGGGAAGTGAACCAGCAACCCTTGATTCCCAGGCCGGCACTCTACCACTGAGCCACACTAGCCAGGGCTAAATGCTGTTTCTTTATAAAGATGCTTATTCACTTATCATTTATCTAAAAATCATACTAAAGATGCCGCCAACATTATCATATCAACATAAGAGTTGAGAAGCCAGTTGACTGTTTCCCTGGCAAAAAGGATCACAGTTACAGGGCAATGACTCACCTATGAGTGGGAAGTTGGTGGGACTCTGCTTCTGGGGATACCTCTATGTTTTTGTTTTCTTGGATTACCATAATAAATACCATAGACAGAGTGGCCTAAAAAACAGAAATTTATTTTCCCACAAGTCTAGAGACTGGAAATCCAAGATCTAGGTATTGGCAGATTGGTTTCTTCTGAGGCCTCTCTCCTTGGCTTCTGTTTCTTCTCCTGTTTCTTCAAAGGGCCTTCCCTCCGTGTGTGCCTGGTTCCTATTTCCCTCATCTCATAAGGACGCCGGTTATTCATCTCGGATTAGGACCCACTCTAACGACCTCATTTGGCTTAATGATGCCTTTAAAGACCATTATCTCCAAATACAGTTACATTCTGAGGTCCTGGGGGCTAAGACTTCAATACCATACATGAATTTGGGGGTACATCATTCGGCTCCCAACACTGTATCTGGACACTCATGCCTCCTCTCATCTCTCTACCATGTTCTGAACAGACTGGGTACTTGGGGGTGGAGACAACAATTGCAGCAGCCCCATTACTTAGAAGCCACATCAGTGACTTTAAAAGCTGATGCTTTACAAAACAGAGACACATTCACAGTTGGAAAACTGACAGCTAGTGGTAGGAGGAGGTTAGAGGATGGAGGGATTGAGCAAAAAAGAAAATGGACTCACATAGACAACAGGGGTGATTGCAGGGGGGAGAAGGGAATAAGGGGACTAAATGGTAATGGAAAATATATAATAAAGATTAGATATTTTAAAAATAAATAAAAGCTGATGCTTTACTGCCAAAATCTATTTAAGCAGATTTCAACTACAAAATAAATTAGGATTTCAGTTTTTTAAAACTCTTGTGTTACATAAATGTGAATTGAGAAAGTACACCAAACTAGAATCAGAATAATAGGAATAAAAGTGACATTTTAATTTCTGATGCCCCCACAAAGCATTTAGAGAAAGCTCAAAGGAGAAGAGTTAAGAAATGAAAAATGGAGCCACTACACCCTAAAAAAATGTAATAGAGTGACAATATAATATATGACAAAACTTGCCATGACAACACCTTCATCAAATCCAGGAATCAAAATAAAGTGGGAAAGGGCAGATTATACATAAATCAATGCAGCCTTCCAGATAGTCAAAGAAGATGCCGTTGATGGTGTTTATAAATAAAACAAGAGGAGGCTCATTAGCCTCCCTATACCCACTGTGCACTCGGAACATTCCAGGGTCTCCCACTGTTTGCACAGTCTCATCCAAAGGAGCTCAGCCTGCTGAAATGTGTGCCATTGTTGCATTTCATTAAATCCAGGTCTTTGTAGGAATATACATAGCATGTTAGAGCTGGAGAAGACATTACACTCATGAATTGAGTATCCTTCAGGTGGTCCAGGCAATGTAAACAGATTTCTCAGAGCAGGGTTTGTAGTCCAAAAGTTTGGGGGATGCAAACTGCATTGTCTATTGTTTGTTGTTATTATTGCTGCTGTTGTCATTTAACCCCAACAGACTTCTCAGAGCCCCATAGTTGTAAAATAGTTGTAGTTTAAACACACTAAGAAACTTTACAGCCTTTTATAACTTTCTTGACCCCTGAAGCATGGTTGCAAAAATGGTTTTTAAACACCTTACATTTGCAAAATAGCCACAGAAGTCTTATAAACTGAACAGATTTAAATTCACACATTGAGACAAACACTTCCACAAATTAATACAGTCCAGTTAGTCACATTATCATAGACAGAAATTCACAGCACTCTAAGGAAGAACACAGACAAAGAAAACCTATAGAAAACACAATACCTCAGGCAGAATAATATCAAGTATAAACTATAACTGAAAAAAGCTTAATTTTTAAAAAAATTTGATTCACATTTCAGAATTATTGTGCATGTGAGTCCCTTTGCTGCCTGACTTAACATCCATCCAGATTTTGCCTAATGAAATCCTTCCAGGGAACGTATATAAGAGAGTCTGTCAGCATTAAAATAACCATTATTTATCAGTGAAACCAAGAAGAACATGATCCTTAACTTTTCTAAAACAACTAAAGCTTGTATGTACCAGAAAACAGAAACCTCTGCAGACTAGCATCATCTAAAACAAATCTTAAAAGACAAGGATAGGGCAGCCAGAGGGTAATGATCCATGCAGAACTTGCTTTGATAGGCACCCACTCTGAAAAGAGCATTGTCAAGTTGACAGAAGCATTTGTCTCAGGAAGTATTCTTCTTCATTCCTAAACCATTCGACCATGAGCAGGTGAGTGCAGACAGCAGTCTAAAACTCTCTAATGAATACTTGTAACACACAAGCCAAAAAATTCTTGATCTATCAGCCCTTTGTGAAAAATAACAAGAGTTAGAAATGGGGTTAAAAATGAGGGAGAGGTTTCCACCTCCAACTAAGATGGGTCAGCCTGGAGCAAAATGAGACTTTTACCAAGAAAATCTTTAAAAGATGAATAAAATACAGAAAGTGGCAGGTTGAAGATATCAGAGGGCTGCAAGGCAGCCAGAACACAAGGAACCAAGTTGCTAGAGAAACATGAAACCCGAAAAAGTAAACTCAACATTCTGGGCCCCTTTCCCTTCTTATTTAATGAGGTCTGCCCAAATTTTTTATTAAAACATGAAAAGAACATTGCAAAAAAGTAAATCACAGACTAATATCTATCATGCATATAGTTGTAAAATTGATTTTAATAGAATACATAAATACATAAAAAGCAACATATCACAATCATTTGAATTTATTCCAGAAATGCAATGTTTTTCCCACATTAGAAAAACCAAACAGGAAAAGAAAGAAAAAGAAAAACAAAAGAATGCACCATACTAGAAGGAAAAAAGATCTTCTCAACAGGTGCCAGAAAAGCACTTGGAGAAAATCATTATAAAAACTTTATCCAACTAGAAATAAAAGAACGTGACATCAGTTTGAACTTGAGGGTCTACAAAATACCTACAGCAATCATCATACTTAAAGGTAAATTATTGAAGCCTTACCTACTAAGATCAAAAACATGACAAAGTACCCTCCAGCATCACTTCTATTCGACATGGTAGTTTAGGTTCTTGGCTTTGAACCACCAAAGCACAAGGAATAGAAAGTCAATATACTTGTGATGAGTCACAGACAGCACAGTTGTCTCTGTGGCATACCCAAAAATATTCCACAGGAAAACTGTTAAAATAATTCTAGCAAAATTGCTCAATAAAGTCAGAATAAAAAAGTTTCAATGTTATCGGTCATAAAAAAGTAGAAAATTAGTTTTTTAAATGATAATTATAAAAGTATCAATAATACTTAGGGATTACCCTAACAGGATACGTGTACTGCTTCACAGAAAATTAAAGACATTATTGAGAGAAAAAATAAAATATCTAAATAAACAGTGGACAATATCTATCAATATCAAGATAAATATTACAGACATAGTAATTCCTGCTAAATTAATATATGCACAAAGATCTAAGATAATTTTGAAAATAAACAAAATTGAAGGATTCACATTACCAGGTATTAAGACATTATAAGTAAGACAGTAATTAAGACATGAGAAGAGAAAAATATTCCAATTAAATACAATAGAGTTCAAAGGCACAGCTTACACAAATATGGACATGGAGATTTTAACAAACATGACATTCAGTGAAGTACAGGACAGAATGGTCCTTTCAAGAAAAGATGCTCTATCACTTGGATTTCAACAATGAAAAATTATTCTCAACACTTCCTCATATAAAACACAAAAGTATTCTAGAGGTATGTTTTTAATATTTCAATTACAACTTACATTTAATATTATTTTGTATTAGTTTCAGGTATACAGCATAGTGGTTAAACAATAACATGCTTCACAAAGTGTTCCCCACAACATATCCACTACCCACCTGGCACTATATGTAGTTATTACAATATCATTGACTATATTTCTTATGCTATACTTTACATCCCTGCAACTATTTTGTAGCCATCAATTTGTACCCCTTTTCCTTTTTTTTTTTTTTTTGGCTGAGTACAGTGAACTTTATTGATGGTGCATGACAAGGCAGGACTCCCTAAGCCCCTCCCAGTCTTCAGGGGGTCTGGGATGGAAACTGGAGGTCAGGAGATTCTCAGTGTGTTGGGGGATTGATTGAAGAATCCCCCCCAGTAGTTGAAGGCCTCTCTTCTTCTCACTGGGGCTGGTGACCCGGGATCTCTTACTCCTTGGAGGCCATGTGGACCATAACATCCACCACCCTGTTGCTGTAGCCAAATTTATTGTCATACCAGGAAATAAGATTGACAGAGTGGTCATTGAGGGCAATGCCTGCCCCAGCATCAAAGGGAGAGGAATGAGTGTCACTGTCAAAGTCATAGGAAACAACTTCAGTCCTCACTATAGCCCAGAGTGCCCTTGAGGGGGACCTCTGATGCCTGCTTCACTACCTTCTTGGTGTCAACATATTTGGCAGCTTTCTCCAGGTGGCAGGTCAGATCCACAGCCAACACATTGGGGTGGGGACACAGAAGGCCATGCCAGTAAGCTTCCCATTCAGCTCAGGGATGAACTTGCCCACAGCCTTGGCAGCACCAGTAGAAGCAGAAATGATGTTCTGGGCACCCCCTCAGCCATCATACCACAGCTTCTCATAGGGGCCATTCATGGTATTCTGGGTGGCAGTGATGGCAGAGTGTGGTCATGAGTTCCTCCACGATGACAAAGTTGTCATGGATGACCTTGGCCAGAGAGGTCAAGCAGTTTGTGGTGCAGGAGGCATTACTGACAATCTTGAGGGAGTTGTCATAATTGTCATACTTCACACCCATCAGAAACATGGGGTATCTGCAGAAGGGGAAGAGATGATGACCCTATTGGCTCTGCCCTTCAAGTGAGCCCCACCCTTCTCCATGGTAGTGAAGACACCAGTGGACTCCACAACATATTCAGCACCAGTAACACCATTTGATGTTGGTGGGATCTCACTCCTAGAAGATGGAGATAGACTCCCCATTAATGACAAGCTTCCCATTCTCAACCTTAACTGTGCCTTTTAAGTTGCCTTGAGTAGAATCATACTGGAACATGTAGACCATGTAGTTAAGGTCAATAAAAGGGTCACTAATGGCAACAATAGCCACTTTGCCATAGTTAAAAGCAGCCATGGTGAGCAGGCACCCAGTGGCCAAATCCATTCATTCCAATCTTCACCATTGTGTCTCAGGGCTGCTGCTGGCACTATGCAGGAAGATGTGGCTATCTGTCAGACAAGAGGAGCAGAGAGCCTAATCTGTACTTCTTAATCCTTTCACCTTTTACACCCATCCCCCTAACCCCCTTCCCTCTGGCAACTATCAGTCTGTTCTCTATTTCTATGAGTCTGTCTCTATTTTGTTCATTCATTTATTTTGTTCTTTATGTAAGTGAAATCATACAGTATTTGTCTTTCTATCTGACTTCTTCAATTAGCACAGTACCCTCTAGGTCCATTCATACTGTTGCAAATGAGTATTCTAGATGTCTTAAAGACCTAAATAGATAATATAATAAAACTTTTACAATACAATATAGAAGAAAATATTAATGAGCTTGAGGCAACAAAGGGAATGAGAGAAGATATTCCCCAAAATATAATAAATGCCACAAATATTCTTATCTAGAATGTTTATATGTGAGTGTGTGTATATAAGCTATATGAAAAGACAAGATGATACAATAAAAAAACATACATTTTACTAATAATAAGGGTATAAAATGGCAAATAAACAAATGAAAAGGTTAAAGCCTCATCAGTCATCAAGAACACACATATGAAAATTAAGACCACAATGATATATCACTGTACACAGACTGGGATATCAAAAGTAATATAAAAAAATATTGAAGCTCCTAAAGTGTTGGCAAGGATGTAAATAGTTGGAAATACCACACACTGCTGGAGGAGGTATTAATTGGCACTATTACTCTGGAAAACTCTTTGACATTATTAATAAGTTAAAACAAGGTTGTGTATGTGTCATAGGACTACACAAATGAGTAACTACATAGATATTACTGTGAGTCACGTTCCCCACTACAGAAGAAGTGAAAAATACAAAATTAGCAAGGGAAGTTGAAGAATTGGACTGTAATTAGAAGTAAAAGAAAAATAGGATTTTTAGAAGTTTCTCCTAAAGGTACCATAGCCAGTGACACTCCAGGTCTTGGTTTCTAATGTCATTCCTTTCTTAAAAGAAACAGGCCTCCCTGGAAAAGTATGGAAGAGGTAGCAGATGAGCTGCAGCATCCTGCATAATGGGCAAGAATCATTACTGGATGCTAAGCTTAAATAGGAGAAAAGGTTTCAAGAAAAGAAGGATATTTGTACATTCTTCAAGTATCTTCCCATACCTTTTAGCTAATTACAAAGTAAAATAAACTTATAATGAAGGAAATAGATAACAACTTAACATAGTCAAATTATTCAACAAAAAAAGCAACACATCAACCAAAATTGGCATATGTGCTCCCAGACATAATTGTTTGAGGACAAAATCACATGTAATATTCAGACCCCGAATACATAACACCAATTCATTCACAAGGAAAAATTAAAGAAACCCAAACTGAGGAATATTCTGCAAAATATCTGGCCTGTATTTTTATGTAAGCCCAAGGAAGGTTGATTAGAGGACACTGAAGATCCCCAACAATTAAATACAGCATCTGAGCCTAAACTGTAAAAATATAGTTAAGATATTATTGGAACAATTGATATACTTGGAATATGACCTATAGAATAAGGAACAGTATTAGTTGATGTTAAATTCCCTGAATTTAATAACTCTACTATGGTTATACAAACAGGGATTCTCATTCATCAGAAATACCTACAGATGTCTACAGCCATACCACCCTGAACATGCCTGATCTCATCTCTGGGAAGCTAAGCAGGGCTGGGCCGGGGTAGTGTTGGGTGGGAGAAATACATACAGAAGTGTTAAGAGCTGTAAATGGCCTGGTGCATGCAACCTACTTTTAAATTATTCAAAAATATAATGGCTATAAGGTATTGTTATATAGGCAGATAAAAGATAGGTAAACAGGTGATTGGTTCATACAGAAATAGATAATAAACAAAGAGAGAAAGTATATATAAAATTTCTTTCATTTCAACTACTCTTTTCTCTGACCCAATTCACTTCTTCCTTTAATTTGTATTCTCTTGTTTGTTTTTCTGACTTTCTTTAATGCCTTTTATTAATTTTGTATTCAAATATATTCTCCCTTCAGACCATTTTAATTTATTAGCCATTTCTGACATAGTCCAATCTTTTACTTGAATCTCTTTTCTGAATTCAGTCAACTCTAGTGACACTTCCTGCCAGGTGGGGAGGGGGGCAGTTGGTTTATTTTTGTTCTTAGTGTTTTCTTTTTAAATTATTCATATTCGGGAGGGATTTATGGCACAGCTTTATTCTGCATCAGGGGTGATTTCTGCTAGGAAACTATCAACTGAAACGTGTTGATTCTCAGTTTCTGTTTTCTTCTCATATTCGTTTTTTAATAGACTTGGTCTCATTTCACTTTCACTAGGCATTTCACGTGGAAAGTTCCTACAGGAGCCCCTCCACTGTTAGTGTAACTTGTTACACTTTCCTCATTGACTGACATGTTTTGGGGAGTCATGGCTGTAAACAGGTGGAATACCTTCTGAGCTGTGTGAATTTCCCCGCTGACCAGTCTGTCTCACCTATTCCCAGTATAGTGTAAGGAAGTCAAGGATACTATTCTTAACTATAGCAATTTTTAAAATTCACATTAAAAAGTTAACATAAAAAGAACAAAAACAAAATACATGCCTTAAAATTCTGAATGTATAAAAGGCAAGATATTTTACATAGCACTTGCACAAGGTGTTTACTCCATTATTTTTGGTGGATCACAGTCTCAAGTTCCTGAAAATAAGCACAAAGTACATCCATTTTTCTAAGTAATTATATGTCTTAATATTGTCCACGTTCTATAAGACATTGTGTTCATTAGAGTACAGAACTGAAGTTGAGAACCACTTCTTAACATAATAGCACTAGTTTATAGTTCTACAACATCTTGTTTTGTGGTTAAGATTTGTGATTTCCTTCCCTCTTTTAGTGATCATTTTATCTCCCTGGAAACTTATCTAGAGCTTCTATTTAATCAGTGAAATGCTTAAGTCAGATTTTTTTTATATTCATTTTATTGGAAAATTGTATATATACAACCTGAAGTCCTAGGTCCTTTTGCTCTTGGTAAGGGCTTCATATTCTTGCTTTGATGATTTCTCTTTTACCTCTTTCCACTTTCTAGAACATCAATTACTTGTGCATAGAACCTTAGAATAAATCTATATAATAATAATATTTTAAGAGAAAAGAGGGTTGGCATCATTCTCACAAAATATTTTAAAATATTTTTAATTCATTGTACACTCAATAGAATAAAATAATTACAAAAGTAGCAGAGATTAAGTTTTATTTGAAAAGACTTCAAAGACTGGCAGATATTAACATGCCAAACTTTTAAAAATGGTAAAATTAGATATCCAACTGAAGGGCAGGTGGTATTGAAAATAGTCACCTCTCTGATCAGGAAAAATTTGTTTAAATTTCCTAGTTTTTACATTAAATAAAGTCCCTTGTTAGACTATGTGTGTGTGTGTATATATATATATATATATATATACATATAACAAATGCATCATGCATTTTAAACATTGGCAGGAAAATATTAGCAAAACAGGCTGGTGAAAGACAGTGTCAAAACCCTAAGTCTCTATAAGGTACCCAAATGTTAAGATACTATAGAGGCCATTTTTAATCTCCATTCTTCCATTTCCTTCAATATATGTTCAACAACAACAGGGAGCTTATAACATTAATCAGTTAACATGAATCATAATCTATGATAAGTAAAATTTTCAATGCACAATCACTTGGATAAATCAAATGTCTTTTATTGGTTGGGCTCCAATTTACATAATTTTTCCTTCCCTGGGATGTTGGCAGTGTGAACAATTATCACAAGAATAAAAAGAATATGTACTCTCTTATCAGAAATCAGAGTGCTTAAATTTCAAAAGTCTTTAATTTACATGAAGTCAATGCCAAAAATTATTTTCACGTGGCTTTTTATCTCATTGCAAATAAAATCATAGTCTTTATAATGGCCTACAAGGTCCTACAGGATCTGGCCCCTCCTTCTGTCTCATTTCTCACTGTGACTACCTCGTGCTCTCTGAGGTACTCATACTGACCTCCTTATTGTTTCTGGAATATTGCAGGTGCTCTTAAGATGTTGCATTTGCTCTTTCCAATGGAATCTTTACCCAGATACCTGTATAGTTTTCTCCCTCTCTTCTATCAAGGCTTTACTCAAATGTCAGCTTCTCATTAAAACCTTCCTTCCCTTCCCCCTCTATATTTTCACCCTTCTAAGCACATACCCTTCCTTTTCTTATTTTTCTCCTTTGCCCTTATCATCATTTAATGCATTGTATTATAATCTTTCTATCACTCTTGGTTACTGGTAGAATATAAGCTCCAGGAAGGCAATACTTTTAGCCTGTGTTGTTCACTAAGATCCCAGAACAGTGCTCAACACATAATTACTAAATGAGTGGAAAAAAATTTACAAGTAAAAGAATAACTGAATGAATGACAGTTAGCGGGCAAAGGCTGGAGAGAGAGGCTGATGATGCAGGGCTCATAGGTCAGGTGATGGGATTTAGATCTCCTTCTAAATGCAATGGCAAGCCACCAAAGGTTTTAAGTGGGGAATGAGATAATCAATTTATATTGTAAATTTATAATTATAACAAGAGTGATAAACAGAGGAAGCAGAGAGGAGGCAATAACCCAAAGTTGTTGGTGACTCCCGTTAGGATGGTGGCTGTGGAACTAGAATGAAATGGGATATTGTCAAACTAGTGTGGTGCCTTGGATGCCAGCAGGAGGAATTACTTTAAGGAAAAAGAAATTGAGCCAGATGTTCCCTGAAGATAGTGGGGGACGTAGACTAAGGAAAGCTCCTTGCCTTTAATGACTTGGAAGTCCCTGCTAACCCTAGTGCAGAGGGAGAAACATTAAGGCTACTCCCAGAAGACAGGGTCTCAGGAAACCAACCAGAGAATACATCAGAAATCAATAATGTGGACAAACTGGCTTTGAGAAAAGATGGGGATGGTTTTAAAATCAAAGGTGTATTGATCTCACATGGAGATTGGGAGAAAGAAGCTAACATATCAAACTCTGTTCCCTTCTTACACTAATTTACAAACAACCCTCAGTCCAATTCTACTCTTACTCTCAACAAAATGCCCTTGAGAAACAGGAAGTAGGTTAACCTTCCCTAAGTAACAATTCTACTGTTTAACCCTAGCTTTCCAAACTAATGCCCTTAAATCCTAGGTAAATCCTCCACACTGCAGGCTATTTTAGGACTATAATCTCTTCTCGCTGCAAGATCAAACCAACTGTCCAAATATAGTCAAGTGTAGCCTCACATTTTTGGTAAAGTACATTGAATGTAAAAATTGAAATAAAAGTCTGAAAGGGTAATTGTATGTAATTATATGTTTTATCACTGATTTCAAAAGCCCACATAAACCATAATTTGCTGTCTTTGCAAATATTATCTTCTATTGCTTATAATCCGTTAATTATTGTGTTGCTCAAATACTCTTCTTATAAATTTTCTGGATCTGCCTATTTACCTCATTTGAAAGTTAATCTCAGATACACTTCCTTATAACTTTCAATCACCTCCTTGAGTTTTGATGTTACTAAAATTACGGGGGTTTTTTAAATGAAGAAAAATCTACAATAAGCAATAGCAGACATGCCCTGAGATTACCTATCAGTATGCTCCCATATTTACTGTTCCCACCCACATTTTATACTGTATTTGTTACTTCCCAATTTTGCCATTTAGGAGGATAACCATAAATTAATTTGCTTTCTAATTAGAATGCTCTATCATATAAAAGGAAGATATTTTCAATACCCACAATACTTAAATTGTTTTAATCAATTAAGAATAGCATGCATGCCCTTTATCTGATTTATTCCTAGGCCTAGCGCATATTAGGTACTTAATAAATATGTGTTAAATGAATAAAGGAGTGAATGAGAACATTTCACAAACTTTTGGCAGAATGTACAATGGTCTAAATATTCTGATATTAAAGGGGTAAGGAAACTACGCTGTACATTTTGAGGACTTCCAGCCAAGATGGAGGTGTAGGTAGAAATACTGTACTTCCTCACACAACCAAATTTAAGGACAACAAAGATTTAGAAACAAAAACACAATCAGAACAAACAGAAAATTGAACTGTACCGAAGTCCCACAACAACAAAAAATTCATCCTGACCTGTAAGAGGGGTAAAGTCAGTGGCCAGCAAAAAGGGGTCCCGGCAGGAAGAAGCAGTGGTTAGCAGAACCCATTGCAGGGAGGAAACGAGCAAACCCAGTGAGGCATGCAAGGTGGCTGCCTGACGGAGGACACACATTCGTGCGCAGATAAACCAGGCAAAAAAAAAAGGGCAGTGAGGCAGACCGTGCAACCCGGGGCCCCAGCGACAGAAAATAAAGCCTAAAAGCACCAATTGAAAACAACTTTCAAGGGTTGAGGTGCCGGGAGAGGCTCCCAGCCTCAAAGGAGAGTTCTTTGGAGAGACTCACAGGGTCCTAGAATGTACACAAGCCCACCCTCCCGGGAACCAGCACCAGAAGGGCCCAATTTGCTTTTGGGGAGTGTCAGAGGGGACCGAAATCTAAGAGTGCAACAAGTACCATTGCTCCCTCTCAGACCCCAGCCCCACATACAGCTCCCAACCCAGCTACTGAGTTGCCCCACCTTGGTGAACACCTAAGGCTCTGCCCCTCATACATAACAGGTGCAAACAGACCAAAACATTAAGGTTCAAGCAGTAGAACAGCTCAAAGCCCCAAAGCCAATACTTCTAAGTGACCAAGAGATAGCCAACCTATCAGATGCACAGTTCAAAACACTGATGATCAGGATGTTCACAGAATTGGTTGATTTTGGTCACAAATTAGATGAAAAAAATGAAAGCTACACTAAGTCAAATGAAAAAAAATGCACAGGGAACCAATAGCGATGGGAAGAAAATGGGCTCAGATTAACGAAGTGAACCAGAAGGAAGAAAGAAACAACCAACAGAAATTCAAACAGAAAAGAATGAAGAAACAAGAATTCAAAAAAATGAGGAGAGGCTTAGGAACCTGCAGATGTCCTGCAGGACATCTTTAAACATTCCAACATCCGAATTATAGGGGTACCTGAAAGGGAAGAGGAACAGCAACAAGTGGAAAACTTTTTTGAGCTAATAATGAGAACTTCCCCAATCTGGCAAAGGCCATAGACTTCCAGGAAATACAGGAAGCTCGGAGAGTTCTGAAGAAGATGGACCCAAGAAGAAACACACCAAGGCACGTCATAATCACATTACCCAAGATTAAAATGAAGGAGAGAATTCTAGAAGCAGCAAGAGATAAGGGGATAGTCACCTACAAAGGAGTTCCCATCAGACTGTCAGTGGATTTCTCAAAAGAGACCTTACAGGAAAGAAGGGGCTGGAAAGAAGTATTCCAAGTCATGAAATCCAAAGACCTACATCCAAGATTGGTCTATCCAGCAAAGCTTTCATTTAGAATGGAAGGGCAGATAAAGTGCTTCTCAGATAAGGTCAGATTCAAGGAGTTCATTTTACCAAGCCTTATTATATGAAATGTTAAAGGGACTTATCTAAGAAAAAGGAGTTAAAAAATATGAACAGTGAAAGGACAGCAAACTCACAGTTACTAATAACCACACCTTAAACAAAAGCAAACTAAGTGGACAACTAGAACAGGAGCGAAGCCACAGAAATGGATATCACATGGAGGGTTAGCAACAGGGGAGTGGGAGGAGGAGAAGTGGGGAGAAGGTACAGAGAATTAGTAGCATAGATGGTGGGGAGAAAATAGGGGGAGGGCAAGAGTAGTGTGGGAAATGTAGAAGCTAAAGAACTTATGACACATGGACATGAACTTAAGTGGGGGAATGTGAGTGGGAGAGGGTGTGCGGGGTGGAGGGGAATGAAGGGGGGAAATGGAACAACTGTAATGGCATAATCAATAAAATATATATATTTTTTAAATTTAAAGATTATTTTGAGAGAGAAGGGAAGGGAGAGAGAAGGAGAGGAAGAGAAACATCAATGTGTGAGAGAGAAACATTGATCAGCTGCCTCATGCCCCCATTCAGGGCCCTTGCCTGCAACCCAGGCATGTGACCTGACAAGGAATCAAACCAGTAACCCTTCAGTTTGCAGGACAACACCCAACCCACCGAGCCACACTGGTCAGGGCTGTAATTTGTTTTAAATCAGTGCTATCCTATAGAAATTTTTTAAGAGGATGGAAATGTTCTACATCATGCTGTTCAATATGGTATCCGTTAACCACCTTCAGCTTCTGAGCACTTGAAATGTAACTAGTGTACCTGAGAAACTGAAGTTTTAATTATATTTAACTTTAACTAATTTAAACTTACATAGCCACATGTGGCTATCATAGTGAATAGTGCAGCTTTAAATGAATCAGTACATGTTTAGTCTAATAAAGTATTTTGGTTCTTTTAAAAACTGAAAGCATGTTCTTGAGGGACCCATACAAATGCTAAAAATGAACTAATTCAAATACCAGTTCGGGGTATTTAAACCAGTTTTTATCATTAATCAGTCAAAGACTGAGGCAAGAATAGAATTAAGTAGGCTGGACAGACACAGCCTTTGATGGTAACACACATACACACACACACACACACACACACACACACACACACACACCCCTCCACAGTGATGAGAATGAGAGGCAGGCTAGGACCTGGGGGTTCTGACTACTCATCCATTGCCTCTGTATTATATAAATTCAAATGTTCCTCAAGTTACCATAGGATTACATTCCATTATAACCATCATAAGTTAAAAATATTGTAATTCAAAGTGCATTTAATACACCTAACCTACTGAGCAGCATGGCTTAGCCTAGCCTGCCTTGAACATGCTAAGAACACAATCCAAAAAAACTGGCAACACAGTGCACTGTGAGTGTAGACTATGATTATTCAACCTTGCGATCACATGCATGCCTGGGAACCATGGCTTGTTGTCGCTGCCCAGCAGCATGAGACAGTATTGTACCGAATATCACTGCCTGGAATCATGATCAAAATTCAAACTGATTTCTATTGAATGTGTATTGCTTTCACACCACCATAAAGTTAAAGAACTGTAAGTTTAACCATCCTAAATTGGGGACTGTCTCTATAGGCAACTATTTTAACTTGCTACTCACGAACTTTTAGCAATGGCCCACTATGAATAACTGGTATTTACAAAAGTTGGTCCTTCACTGGCAGTTACAACAAACCGAATGCTCAGAGTGACTGGAATCAATATCATTCTCCCCTGGAACTTGGATTAAATAAACTGGTACAGAGGACAAGAAGGTATAAAGCATGGGGGCATGAATTTTGGCCTCACTAATTAAAGGCAGGATTTCACAGTGAATTATTTATATTTCTGCCACCTGAAGACTTCCAGGAGACAATTGGGCTAATTCACATACTGTAATTCACCAAATATTCTAATATTTTATTTTCTAATAAACTATGGAGAGATTTTATGGGTAATTAGAAAATGATTATACCTTGTATGTAAAAGCCACACTTCTTTGACTTATTGTTGTGTTTATGAAATTACAGTTTAAATTAGCTTGAACAGCCCCAGCTGGTGTAGCTCAGTGGATTTAGTACAGGCCTGTGAACCAAAGGATCATGGTTCAATTCCTAGTCAGGGCACATGCCTGCGTTGCAGGCCAGTTCCCAACAAGGGGACACACAAGAGGCAACCATACATTGATATTTCTCTCCCTTTCTCCCCTTCCCCTCTAGAGATAAATAAAATCTTTAAAAATAGATAGATAGATAGATAGATAGATAGATAGATAGATAGATAGATAGATAGATAATTAGCTCGAACAGCTCTGGCTGGCGTGTCTCAGTGGATTGAATGCTAGCCTGCAAACCTAAGTGTTGCCAGTTCAATTACCAGTCAGGGCCCATGCCTGGGTTGCAGGTACCTAGCTTTGAGGGGAGTGCAAGAGGCAACCCATCTATGTATCTCTTGTACATCAATGTTCCTCTCCCTCTCTTTCTCCCTCTCTTCCTCTCTCTCTAAAAATAAATAAATAAAATCTAAAAAAAATTTAGCTTGAACAATGTACAACACAGCCATTCTAATTTTGATGTGATCTGCCAGGTAACTTGGACATGAGCCAGATTAGGGGCATCCTACATGGGAGCACATTGTTCCTGGTTTTGAAATGCTTTCTCAATTCCTCTAAAGTTCTTTGCAACACAAAGCCAAAAAGTGGGCAATGGTGAGGGTCTGATTTAATCATTGTCTTAATTTTGTACATAATTCTTTTTCAATTATGACTTAAGATCTTAACTTGGAAGCTGATATAGGCAAAATCCTATCTTAGGGAAAAGAGTGACCAGCAAAGCTTTTTCTGGTCATGCAGAACTGATACAATAGTAGAAACAACAAAGATGTTTCCATGGAAATTTTGTGCTGGTCCTGGTTTGTAACAAAAGCTAGGAATCTTGGTCAAAATATTTTAAGAGGTAGAATAAAGTGCACTGTAGTCTTGAGGGACATAGGGAATAAAGACCCATCTGGGAGAAAACACAAAGCTGCTCTTTCCAGGGAGATCTTTTGGGGGGAAGGAATTAGATTTTGAAACTGTTTGACCTGAGAAGTTAGAACACTGGGCTGGAAGTGCTGAAGGAAGAGACGGATAACACATCGGGCTGTCGATAGATATTTATCAGTTCCATCAGGCATTCTGATTTCTAGAGAAAAGACATATAACATTACAAGAGAATTCTTTTTGAATTTTTATTGAATTTATTGGGGTAACATTGGCTATTAAAAGTGTATAAGCTACAGGTGTACAATTCTGTAATAAATACTTTATCTGAATACTGTATTGTGTGTTTGCCCCAGCAAGTCAAGTCCCCTTCCATCACCATTCACCCACTTTACCCTTTTCTATATAGCCCCACCCCCTTTCCCCTCTGGTAATCACCATACTGTTGTCTATGTCTGTGAGTTGGGTTTTTTTAGTCCCTTCACTTTTTTCACCTACCCCCCAAGCCTCCTCCCCTCTGACAGCTGACAAGTCTGTTATTTTAATCTATAAGTCTATTTCTTTTTTGTTTGTTAGGTTATTTTGTCCATTAGATTCCACATGTACATGAAATCATATGGTACTTGTCTTTCTCTGACAGGCATATTTCTCTTAACATAATGCTCTCCAGGTTCAACCATGGTGTAGCAAAAGCTAACATTTCCTTCTTTTTTATAGTCAAGTAGTATTCTATTCTGTAAATGTACCACAGCTTTTTTACCCAACTCATCCACTGATGAGCACTTGGGCTGTTTCAAAATCTTTGTTATTGTAAATAACTGTGCACTTATATGTGCAATATAGAGATGCATATATTCTTTCCAATTAGTATTTTGGGATTCTTTGAATGTATTCCCAAAAGTGAAATCATTGGGTCATAAGGCAGTTCCATTGAAAAGACAACCCACTAAATGGGAGAACATAGTCACCAGTGATACTTGTGATAAAGGGTTAACATCAAAAAATTATAAAGAACTTAACAACAAAAGAACAAACAGTCCAATTAAAAAAGGGCAAAGGACATAAAAATACACTTCTCTGAAGAGAACATACAGATGGCCAATAGACCTATGAAAAGATGCTCAATGTCACTAATCATCAGAAATATGCAAATTAAAACCACAATGAGATATCACCTCACACCTGTCAGAATGGCCATCATTAATAAATTCACAAATGACAAGTGTTGGCAAGGGCGTGTAGAAAAGGGAACGCTTGTGCACTGTTGGTGGGAATGCAGATTGGTGCAGTTACTGAAGAAAACAGTATGGAATTTCCTTCAGAAAAATTAAAAATGAAACTGCCTTCTGACCAGCAATTCTAGTGCTGTCAGAGGGGCTGCAGAGCTGGGTGGAAAAGGTGAAGGCATTAAGAAAAAAGCCCTCACAGACACAGACAACAGTATGGTGATTACCAGAGGGGAAAGGAGGGTGGGGAGAGGGAGAAGAGGGGGGATAAATTGTACTGGAAAGAGACTTGGCTTGGAGTGGTGAACACACAATACAATATACAGATAATGTGTACACCTGAAATCTATGTGGTTTTGTTGACCAATGTCACCCCAATAAATTTAATTTAAAAAGTAAATAAATAAATACTTGATCTTTTAGGCCGATAGAATTTGGGAACTGCCTAGCATTTGATCAGTTCTCAAGGGGTCACCACTAAAAACCTTAAAATATAATCTTAGTGTAGCATTGGCTTAGAGCATAAATGGCAGAAAAATCATATTACAAGCTAGAAAGTAGCAAGCCACATTATGAAGTAGCAAAGTAATAATTAACACGTGGCAGTCTCTGACATGACTAGTTTATGTGCCTAGTCATATTGTAGCTCTAGGGGAAATAATTGGAAAACAAAATATTAATAGTGTAAGTTTCTTATAATGAATGCACTTGACAAAGTAATTCAAGAGAGAAAAGAATTTCCATTTGTAAGAAGGAATAAAAGGGAATAGAAAAAGTCTAAAAATTCTAGGATTTGCAAAATCAGAAGAGGTAATAGCACCTCATCCCAGCTGGCAAAGATTAAGGTAGAGAGAGGCTTTTTCCCTTTCCTTCATATCTTAATTTTGTTTCTCCCACACACACACTTAGCAATATGTGACAAAGTGGGTCATTCTTTCAAACCACTGTCTTCACTTCACTTCCATGTCATTCCACTTTCCTGTTTTTCCTCCTTTCTCACTGATCACTGATTTCAGCTGTATTTATGGCTCTTCCCAATCTCTCCAACCTCCAGACATTGTAAGTACACCAGGCTTTGCCCAAGGACACCTTCTATATCTACTTGTACACTCACTCCTTGGTGATTTCATAACTTTCCAATGTCACAGGTACACTGACAATTCCCAACTTCTGCCCCAAATTCTAGCTGTGTACTTGACATTTCTATTTGGATTACAAATAGACATCTCCAGGTTTCTGTGTCTAAAATTGAGTGTATATCTCACCAAAAACAAACAAGCAAATGCCTAACCTTTCAAACATGGCTTCCAACAGGCTTCTCATTTTAGTAACTGGATATCCCATACTTCTAGTTTCAATGCTATAAATCTGGGTGTCCTTCTTGTCTCCCCTCCTGTTATAGCCACATGCAATCCATTAGCAGCCCAATTAGCTGTATTTTTCAAAATACATAGAGAATCTGACCCCTTGTCACCACCTCTCCCATGAATGCCATAGTGTTAGTACCATCATCTCTTTCCAGAATTACTCTCACAACCTCCTAATTTTTCTACCTACTTCCCTCACCTACAAGCCACCTAGAATCTATCCTCGACATAGCAGACAGGCAGATTCTTTTTTTTCTTAAGATTTTACTTACTCACTTTCAGAGAGAGGGGATGGAAGAGAGAGAGAGAAACATTAATGTGCGAGAGATACATCGAGAAGTTACCTCTTGCATACCCCAAACTAAGGACCTGGGCTGCAACCCAGGCATGTGACCCAACTGGGAATTGAACCAGTGATCTTTGAGTCTGTGGGACAATGCTCAACCCACTGAGCCACACCGGCTAGGGCCAGGCAGATTCTTTTAAAACAGGTCAAGTCATGTCACTTTCCCATATCCTAAAAGTGATTCCCAAATGACTCAGAGAATAGGGCATGCTCTTTCAATCATTTATTCTCAATACTTCCCTCTCTTTATCTGGAATAGTCTTTGCACTTTCCCTTGCCTTCTTCAAATTGTCACTCAAATGTCACCTTCTTTTGTCTATTGTCTTCAACTATAGTGTCCACAGCACCTAGGACAGTGTCTAGAGCATAGCATACTTCCATTATATAATATGTTTGAAAGTCTACACACCCAGAGAAAACACACTTAGTATCAACCCTCCTTCTCAATAGATTCAGAAGATGTCAGTCTAAAAGATGTCAGAGACTGAATGCAGGCTCCTCATGACTAGATGATATCTCAGAGCAAGATAGCTTAGCCAAGACAGCACAATGTGTGCGGGCTAAAGCAGAGAGCCTACATCGTAATCCATTCAAAGCACCACACACACATATGTACACACGTACATTCATACATACATATATGCAAGGGTGGGCAAAAGGAGATTTATGGTCACAATACAAATAAATGGTAAAGTAAGAACAAACTCTGTTTTCCATACTTAACACTGCAAGCCTACTTTTGCCCTCCCTTCTATATGTGTATACCCATAGATACGTATACGCATATCTCTCTGTGTGTGTACATAACTAGTTTCTATATATCCTAAGAACCAGCTTGTCCTCAGTGGCCCTGCAACAACAGGCAGCAGTAGCCTGGGTGGCTACTCAAGTCCTTGATTTCTTTATAAACTCAACATAGAAGCTAGAATCAATAATACCTAAAAATACCCAATTTTCCTTCCAGAACTAAAAATAAAATATGTATTTCTCATTTCAGCACATGCTTCAGAGTTCAATAGAAACACAGACATTTGTACCCTTAAGCAAATATTCCTCTTTGGATCACCTTAAACAGGTCATGAGGCCCACATTTAGCTCAGCAAATCAGATATTAATGACCCTGCTCTTTCCATAGTGTTTTCTCCTGATACCAGGAAATGTATTCTTTCCAATATTTCAAAATTCTCCACATTTGTATTTTAAGATGTTTTTGCAAATTGCCCTGCGCTAATTTTAAGATTAGATTTCCATTTCAGAATTCATATTGCAGTGTAAGGAAAACTAAATCCTCTTACAAATTATGTGTCAACAAACTGAATACCATCCAGGTTGAATGTAGCCAACTTAGAAAGATAAGTAAGTATATGCTCCTAGAATTTAGTAAAACAGCTGACAGCATCTCATAGATGATACGCTCTGATAGACAGGTACTTGGAAGATCTCAATTTGAAATCTTATCTTTTTTGCTAATAGACGCCCTCACAATAAAATGTGAAACAGAATTTGAAACTAAAGGAGACAGTTTAGCCACTTTTCTTGCTGTTCATAATAGTTTTTTTTTTCATGTTGTCCATTCAGTGGGTTTTAGTTTAATGTACTCGGATATCAGTAAGTCCAAACTCAAGTGCATTTTTCCATTAGCTAGGATGTTACCTATACACGCCCAGGTTTCATTTAGAGTTAGCCACCCAAGCAAACCAAAGCAAAGTCCATCCAGTTATGCCTCTGCCCTACATATAAATCCCCCTTCATACACTGTTTGCCATGAGCAGCACTGTGCTGGAATCAGTGACCTAGATATGCACATCCACTGCAAGCAAGCTGAAGTAAACAACCCTCACTTTCACCCTGTAGTTGATGTGGTGGTCTATGCCCAATATACTCAGTGCCTAAGAAGAAAATGGGCTGTGAATACCCATTTGTCCCAATTCTGGACTCCATTAGAGTAATTATAAATCAGTGCCCCTGGTGTGAATGGAATACATAATGCTCAAAATGATACTCCTTTGGGGAACACTATATTCATTTTATAACCACCCCAAACACATAAAGAAAACATCCTTCCTTTCGTTAGTTTGGGAAAACAACTCATCAAACTCTCTTTTAGTTGAACCAGTGGAAACATTTCACTCCAATACACTGCTTTGGTGTTTCCACCTTTAAAGCTCAAACATTTTCCTGTTATGTGCACTCATGCAGTGCTGACATCCACATCTTTGCGTAACCCTGTGCATATCAGGGTCATCACCACTGACCTCTACACAATCCATTCAGAGCTGCAGCAAGTCTGGAGAAACAAACTGATGTAGCAGGTAAACAGGAACTTAGAGGTGCATTTTCTGTGAGCTAGTGAAATCCACTTAATACTTTATTTCTCTTTCACTATTCTTAGTCATTTATTTTCTATATCAAACACAAACCAGTTTGCTGCATTTCTCTGGCAGCCCTGAGGAAGTAAACATACAAGTTATCCATTATTTCACAGCCTTCCCCAGTATTTCTAGTAATAGATCATAGTAGAATCGTTTCTGGAAATTTTACTAGACATGGTCCCAAGAGAAACCATCATCTATGGCTTTTCTTAATGTGTTTGCCTTTTTGGTTTTATTGGCAAGCTAACTCCCAAAGCCCAGTAACAAGGGGGCTTTTTCCACGCACCCAGTAGTGCCCTGAAGCACAATGAAGACATTGAATGTTTGGCTTTTTTATTGTAATTTAATCTTATACATATGGAAATGTTGCCCCAAGTTCTAGTTCTTAAAGCTATTTGGTCACTTTATTCCAATTATGTCTTCTTTAGTGCAGAGCACTGAGCAAGAGTTAACATAAATATCGAAGGCACGAAGGAATGAATGAGTAAATGAGTGAAAAATTGTATGTCTTTGTAAACTGCTGGGTTGTTATATTTTTTGTTTCCTTCAGGGAACATTCTGCTTTACTCACTGGTTATGTGTGCACATGTTTGTGTGATGACTGTGTGTGCACATCCATATCTGTAAGTTATTTCACATTCCATCTCTGACTACAGTCTGGTTCTAGTCTGCAAAACTCCAAAACTCCCTGTATTTTATCTTGGGTGACAGCTGGCCAGCTGCCTCATCCTCATTCTTGGGTATAGCCAGCCTCCTGTAGAGTCTATACCCAGCTTCTTCACAGGTTCCAAAAGTGGAGGAAGCCAAGTCCCGATAACTGGAAATTCAAATGAAGTATGAAATGAGCTCAATAGATAAGGGGAATTAGAGCACTGGGGAGAGGGAAAGATGGCTATAAAAATAGTTCCTATAAAACTTGTACTATATGTGGTCATTGATATACTAATACTTTGCCACCGTATAGCCTTCTTGTCCCCAAATTATTTTCTGTAGATATCAATTAATTAAAGCTCACAATGTTTTGAGTCATATCACTTGCTTTAGTGTGTGCTGGCTATGTTGGAAATAGTCATCTGAACCAAATAAGAAATTTTACCAGCCACATTTTGAAAGTAATTTAAACCAAGTCTCAATTTTCCATTTCCAGAATTTCATCCCTATCAATAAAGAGCACTGCCTCACAAGAGGAGGCACTGGGCAGAGGAGGCACACTCCCGTCCGTATGCATCAAAGCGGGGTACCGAGTCCTTTAATGAGATGAGAAAGGACAAGGTGCTCTATCAACCACACAGAAAAACATAAAGCCACTTTCATTCTCAAACAAATATAAAAGGCATTTTTCCTTAAGATGTAAGAAAAAGAATATACATTGTAACTTTACTGTACAGATAACTGATCCATAAAAACAATTATACATAATCTTCCAAATGGCTTGCCCCCCTCTACCAGGCACTAACCCTATCTAATTAAAGTTGCTATCTTTGATTTTTAAATACTTTTTTAAGAAATGGAAACATGAACCCAACACATAAATAGCCAAATTTGGATGATTTGAATGCATTTAAAATGTTGAGAATCTATTTACATTTTAATAAGACATTTCCTCAGTGCAGGTCTTAGATAAATCTCCATAGAGATGAGACTAGGACACAGAATTAAGAAGAAAGAAGCACCCTTGACAATTTGGAGAAAGGAAAAGATAAGCAGAGTAGTGTTTAATCGAAAGAGATGTGGATGTAATCCCTTTACGAAGAAAAAAGCTGTACAAATGTAACATAAGAGGAGGAGAAATGGCTTTAGACACACATAATGGAAAAGCCTGGGGAGCTTTGAGAACTCAAGCTAAGAATGAGTTCATGACTCAGGCTCTCTTCTAATTCACAGACCAACAACTGGCGAGTCATGTGGGTAACTTACAGACACGGTATTCAGTACAAAATGTTATTTATAAGAAAGATTAACAGAAGTTTCTGAAAATGGCAATGGAGGCGCAAAAAGGAGGATTTATCATCCTAAAATTGTACAAATTATATATATAGTCACAGCTATGTATTCCAGTTGGCACATTTCTAATCTACGACCTGCAACAGTTGTTCAATACTTCAGCAGGAGGAATTTGAGCAAACCTTAAGGAAAACCTATTGACTAAAGTTTGAGCATTAATATATATTAATGGTACTCATGACCACCTATAGTTCTGCAATGCTTGGCATAGGTTGCAGAAGAATAATCCCACCACCAGCTGATAAACGGTTAACAGTTAGGTAAAAAGGAGAATTTGGGGGAAATCAGAAGAAAATGTCTCCCAGTATACACTGAGCCAGAACAGCACTCCCTCACTCTTCAAGGATATTCTCTCTACCTCTGAGAAAATATTTTCCTTCCTACATTAAAAAAAGATGTCATAAATGCAGTCGTTTTTAAGTGGAACCAGAGCAGCCAATCCAGAGGACCTGCACCAGGTCAAACCTTTGAACTGGGCTAAACTGTGATTGTTTTACAAACAATTGTTTGTTGAGTCAGCAAAAGACAATGATCCTAATCACAAGGGGTGATGATTGTGGACCTTCTTTATGAAGAGAAAAGAAACAGTAACCAATCATGAGTAGCCAAGAATAGCTCAGCTTGTCAATACCAACAGACATTTTTCCTTCTTTTTATGTAATTATTCCTGTGCTTTTTTTTTTTCATATAAGTCCTTGCTTTCACCCTATAATCAGAACACTGGAGTTCTGCCTGAAGCTGTACTCCCAGATTGTAGTTCTTTAATCCCAAACAAACCCTTTTTGCCTCACACTTCAGGGGCTTTCTTAACTTTATGTTAACACCTGCGTTTTATATTTTCCTCAACTTTAAGGAATTGAGCCTAAGTGACTCTCCACCTTGCTCTTTAGAGAAAAAGAGATGAGCAGAGACAGTGTCAAGGAAAACCTTTACCTGGGGAAGAGTTAGAGGCACAGATATGCCAATCTTCCTTATTAAAAGTAAAGAATAAAAAGTAGAGATTATGCATCCTCTAAATCTTGACCATTAAGCCCTGTCTCAAGCAAGAACTAAGAACTCTAAACACATCTCTCAAAGCCAAACCACATCATTTATGGTTATCATTGATGGTTATTATTAAAAAAAAAAACTGTGAACAGCATCACAGTGATTCAACTAATGCCAATGATTCAACTAATGCCAATGATTCAACTAATCCAAGGCCTTGATAGCTTTAAATAACTCTCCATAAAAGTTAAGTAAAATTTCACCACCGCCAAATTTATTCCACATAGTTGTGACTATAGTGTGATACGCAAGCAACACCCGTCAGCCGGCGCAGTCACAGGGAGAGTGGCCAAGCTGCATAACATGGGAGATATCCTCCTGAATCCACCAGCAAGCCATGTTCTCTGCCACTTTTTTTTAATGTCCTAATGATCACTTAATTTTTTTTATTGTTGTTCAAGTACAGCAAGACAAGATTATTTAGAAGGAAAGACAATGGCAGGGCCAGGCCAACTGAAATACTGTCCCCTGAGCTGACAAGTAAAGCATCAGCATTTCATGAAGCAAATTATAGATGAGTAAAGACTTCAGTACAGGCAAATGTATTTTTTATTATTTTTCCTTTTCATTGAACTTACTGGGGTGATACTGGTTAGCAACATTGTTCAGGATTCAGGTACACAGCTCCACAACACCTTATCTCTACACTGCACTGCGCATTCACCACCCCAAGTCAAGTCTCGGTCCATCACATTTATCCCTCTTAAACCCTCCTTCACCTCCCTCCACCCACTCCTCACCCTGGCCACACTGTGGTCCGTATCCATGAGTTTTTTCTCGTTTTTACTCACTCCCTCCACCCCTCCCCCCTCAGCCCCTCCCCAACAGCTGTCAGCCTGCTCTCTATTATTCTTTTTAAATATTCTAGTTAACTTTCAGTATATATAGATTCAGAATAAACTCTCTACATGTGATCATATTACTGTGATTATTATTGTAAGAAGGTTCAGAATCTCAAAAATTATTTTAATACCCACATAAAATATTGGATTAAAAGGCTTCATCCATACTTTTTAAAATACATAGTGGATGTTATCTATTATGCAGTGGAGTTGTGGGTACCCAGGGTGGACCAAACTAGACAAAGAGCACCTTCCTAGAATCTGTGTTAACAGTGATTATCTCTGTCATTTGGTGTTTTTTCTTAAATATTCTGAGTTGCTTTGAACAGGTCTTCGTATTTCTTTGGTAGTTTATGTAATTAATGGTGTAATGCAGAAGCTCCAAACCGGGAAGCTGCTTAAGCATTTGTAATATTAAAAAAAAACAACCGCCCGGAGGACCAGCAGGTGTGGACATCCCCTTTATAACTCACATTACAAGGGAGTGCACCCACTGCTGTTGGAGTATCGTGGACACTTAAGCAGCTCTCCTATTTGGAGCTCCTGTGTTACAAACGGTATTGTGTATCTGCTGTGCCCTGCACTTTGCTAGTTATCACAAGTAGTTGCAAAAAAAGCAAATGGCATTTAAGATGAGTCTATTCACAAGAGCCTAGATGGGGACACCACACACACACACCAATTGTGCGTGCATGTATCCATGTAATAGTGCAATTGTAAAATTACTTTTGTCTCAAGAGAAGGGAGTGGAAATGGGAAGAGTTCCTTAGGAAAAGTACATTGGAAAACACAAGGTGGGTGTGGTGTGACCTTGGTGCCTGGGAGCAGGAGCTGCTGCACCGAGGGAATAGGTCACAAGTGGACTTGGGACATCCCCAGTTAGTGGCTGGACCAGGAGCTACCACCCAGAGGCCTGAGGCTGTTGTTCTCAGATCAACAGCAAGCTGGGGAGTTTGCATGTTCCTCCAAATGGAGAGGTGCTTGAAACCATGAGTGTCAGCCCAATAGGCCTATTATCTCACAAAATGAGCCATTGCCACATCATCACTACCACGTAAAGAGCTTTTCCTTCATGTTTACACAGTCTAGGGAAATCCAGTAGTTTAATACTTGACTGCGTATGTGCAGTATATGCACCTTGGATTAGCCTATTCAAGAAACTATCATTTCCATTCGCACCTCTTTTCCACTCCTTCCTCTGTTTCCAATAACAATCTCATTCTGAAGCTCACTCCCAGAATAAGTGCTGTGCCCAGCAGACTTGCCTGATTCATATTCTCCACAGAAGTTGTGGGAAAGTGGCCGGAATGATTGAAACACATTAAATACCTGTCGTGAATTTAGAAATCACCAAGGAAAATATCACAGATAGAATTCTCACCAAATATTTCAATTTAGTAGTAACAAGTACAATCTTCTTATCAAAATGGATTTTCTCTTCCTAGAGAGATACTTAAGCCAGGATTCCTAATTCATATTCATCTTTCCTCAAAAATTAGTGGCTCTTAAGAAGTGTAAAGGACTCACGGACATGAACAACATTGTGGTGATTGTGGTGGGGAGGAGGGGATAAGGGGGATAAAATGGTAATGGGAAAAATACAATAAAAATAATTTTAAAATAATTAGTAGTTCTTAAGAGGCTGTGCTGATAACTCAGAAAGGACCTTTGATATGGGCTAGCTTCTTCCTGGACTTGTCACCACCCTTCCCCAGCTCAGTGAGAGCTGAGTGAGTACCATGTTGCTAAGCAACTCTGAAAAGATTTTTAAATCTTATTAATTAACTACTTAAGTCTGAAAAGCACTTGGACAAAATAGACATATCCTGTCCCATCTAGGCAGGGGGAATACTCACAAAGAGCAAGCAGCAGGGCACAGTATGAAGACTAGTCACAGAAGGAGCCGGGTGGACGCTGTTCACATAAGCAAGGCTCGTGGCCGTTTGCAAAAACATGGGTAGATATTGAGGGCATCATTCTAACTGAGATCAGTCAGACGAAGACATACAGCTGACTCCTGGACAACACAGGTTTGTACTGCGTGGGTCCACTTATACATGAGCTTTTTTCAGTAAATATATTGGAAAATTTGGGGGAGATTTCCTTACTACTATAAAGCAACCATATTGATTACTCTTGACTACCATAAACAATCATATTGCTGCTGTTTCTTTATCGATGCATGAATCATTATACCTGCGAATAAATGTGAATTTTTTCACATTGCGTTTTCATTTTTGATGTTTAGTGTTAGTAATACATATAACATCTACAGTGTTTTGTAGCATCTAAAACAATATTAATGCAGGTATTGACAGATTATTCATCTTGTAAACACATGATGTAAACTTATGGTTTCAATAAATACAGTACAGTATAAAAATGTATTTTCTCTTCCCTATGATTTTCTTAATAACATTTTCTTTTCTCTATCTTACTTTATTGTGAGAATACAGTACACAGTACATTTAACATACAAAATATGTGTTAATGGACTTTATATTATAAAGTAAGGCTTTCAATTAATAGGCTATTAGGAGTTAAGTTTTGGAGAGTCAAAAGTCACACACAGATTTTCCACTGCATAGGGAGTTGGCACCCCTAATCTTCACATTGTCCAAACTCATAAAAACAGAAAGTAAAATGGGGCTGGAGATGGGAAACTTGGAGAGATGTTTAAGTGTAACAAAGAGCAAGTAGTAGTGGTTATAGTCAACAATATTGTATTATGAACTTCTTCAAAGTTGCTAAGGAATTAGATCTTAATTGTTCTCACCACAAAAAGAAAAGTTAGTTATGTGACATGACAGAGGTGTTAGCTAACACTACTGTGGTAATCATATTGCAACCTATTATTATATAAGTCAACACATTTTACACCTTAAATTTATACAATGTTATATGTCAATTATATCTCAACTTTAAATTTTTTTAAATAAAAAATAGAACAGATATCAGTGACAGTATATAGTACTTGTTTTTCTCTGAATGGCTTATTTCACTTACGATAATGCTCTCCAGGTCCATCCATGCTGTCACAAAAGGTAACGTTTCCTTCTTTTTTATAGCCAAGTACTATTCCATTCTGTAAACGTACCACAGTTTTTTATCTACTCATCCACTGATGGGCAGTTTCCAAATCTTGGATATTGTAAAGAATGCAGCAATGAACATAGAGGTGCATATATTCTTTCAAATTAGTAGTTCAGGATTCTTCAGATATGTTTCCAGAAGTGAAATTGCTGGGTCATAAGACAGTTCCATTTTTCATTTTTTAAAAGATTTCATTTATTTATCTTTAGAGAGATAGGAAGAGAGGGAGAAAGAGAGGGAGAGAAACACCAATGTGTGGTTGCCTCTCATGTGCCCTTCCTGGGGACCCGGCCCACAACCCAGGCATGTGCCCTGACTGGGAATTGAACCAGTGACCTTTCAGTTCCCAGACCTGTGCTCAATCCACTGAGCCACAACAGCCAGGGCCCATTTTTAACTTTTTGAGGTAACTCCATACACTTAAATGTAGAATCTAATGAACAAAATAATCCAACAAACAAAATAGAAACACACTCATAGATACAGAGAACAGATTGGCAGCTGTCGAAGGGGAGGGGTATTGGTGGATGGGTAAAAAGGTTGAGGGGATTGAGAAAAAAAAAAAACCTCATAGACACAGATAACAGTATGGTGATTATCAGAGGGAAAGTAGAGGTGAGAGGAGGTACAAGAAGGTAAAGAGGGGATAAATGGTGATGGAAGGAGACTTGCCTTGGGTTGGTAAACACATAATACAATATACATATGATGTATTATGGAACTGTACACCTGAAACCTATGTAGTAATTTTATTAACCAATGCTACCCCAATAAATTCAATTAAAAATTAAAAATAAATAAATAAATGAAACAAAAACACAAAGAGAACTAGGGGAGTAAAAAAACAAACATAGTTACCACATACCATGTACCCTATGCAGATAGCATAATAATGCCTAAATTCTCCCAACTATGTCACAATATGGAAGGAGTATCATCTTGTAAGAACTTGGATATTCAATTTATTTATGAAGCTTCCCCATCTTTGTCATTTTTCAGCAAATACTCTCAGAAGACCTTAAGCAGACTGAAGTGCCAGGAGTGCCCCTTCTCTAGGCTGGCCCTCTCTCCAGTTACCTGTCACTACCCTCATGATGCTTCAATTCAGTGAGTCCATGCTCAGTCTTTTTGTTGTCCTTGTTGTGTTTTATTTGTTTTCCTTTTTGTTTACTTTATTTTATTTTTATTATATTTTTTCATTATCATTTGTCCCCATAAACCCCCCTCATTTTGTTTTTGTGAGTACTTATCTTGTATTTCATTCAATTAAAGCAAATGTATGTTAAAATATTTCACAGATAAAAGTAGAATCAATTGTTTCAGTTTCTGCTTTCATCATTGTCAGTGAGCAATTAACATCATTTTGTACATCAATTTTGCTCATTTTTTGGCATTTTTCATTTTTTTATGTGAAGCCAATTTTCTATCTGCTATGATTTCTATTACACTTGAAGAACTTTAACATTTTTGTAGTGCAAGTCTACTAGCAATGAATCCTAAACACACACAAACACACACACACACACACACACACACACAAAGATATGTCCAGAAAGTACCCAGTTATGTAACATGAAAAATAGAGACATTTATTGAAGATACAAGATACAAGAAAACATTGTACACAGGACAATGATAGCTCAGTCCCCTTCAATGTAGGCACCTTGGGAACTCACACAATTCTCCCAATCACCATCAATTGCCCTGTCATATTTTCCTGAATCTCATCAACAGTCTGAAATCTCTTCCCTTTCAAAGGTGATTTTAGTTTTGGGAAAAGCCAGAAGTCTCAGGTGCCAAATCTGGGCCATAGTGGGGCTGAGTCACCTGGGCGATTTGAAGTTTTGCCAAAAAACTCCACATGAGACATGGTGCATGAGCGGGTGCATTGTCCTGATGAAGGTGCCAATCTCCAGATGACCATAGCTGCAGCCTTCTGAATCATCCAAATAGTATCCATGGAGGAATGTTGAAGCTTAATGCAAAATTTGATGCAGATTTCTGCTCTACTTGCTCAGTCATTTTGAATGCAATGGCCACACAGTAGACATGCTCACTCAACCATGTCTACCACCCCCACTGACTAGTACAGTGAAGTTGTCATTTTTCATACTTGTGCATTCCAGTCCATTCTCCTTGGCTGCCAGGTTACATTGATGTTATGCAAAACATTCTCATTATATTAAAAATGATTGGACTTTCCCTGGACACACCTTGTATTTACCTGAAAAAGTCTTTATTTTACCTTTAATGATATTGTTGGTAAATTTAACATTCTAGGTTATAGGGTTTTTGTATGGTTTTGTTCAGCACTATAAAAATGTAATTCCATTGTCTTCTCACTTGCATAGATATTGAGAAGACATATGAAATTATTCTTATCTCTATTGCCCATTTTGTAATGTATATTTATCTCTAATTGCAATTAAGGCATTTTTTAATCACCTATTGTCAGAAATTTGATTATCATGTAGCTCCATCTTTTTTCTTATTTTGTATTTATCCTGCTCACCTAGGTTCATTGAAACTGTTAGATCTATGGGCTTATAGAATTCATTAATTTCAGAAATTTTTCAGCCATTATTTCTTCAATAATTCTTTCTCATCCCATGTTTTCTGGGGAGCGAATTAAAAGTAAATTATTGATATTGTCCCACAAATTACTGAGTCTCTGTTCTTTATAACATGTTTACTTTTTCTGTGCTTCATTTTATATAATTTTTCTTTCATCTTCAAGTTCACATTGATCTTTCCTTTTTCTATGACTGTTCTTACTTACATCCAGTATAATTTTCATTTCATATATGTACTTTTACGTACCCTGATTTATGGTTTATTTTTTATATTTTTCAATCCTTTCCTAATTACGTTTAAAGTGAAGATCTTAAACACATGATTTAAAATAACTGTTTAAAGCCTTTGAGCTAATTCCAACATCTTTGCTATTTCTAAGTACATGTCTATTGCCTCCTCTTTTGCTTAAATGTAATTATGTATATGTATATATTTTTGAATAATATTTTATCATATACTTTATATTTAAATATCTTTTACTGATTATGCTATTATGGTTGTCCCATTTTCCCCCCTTCACTCCCCTCTGCCTTGCACTGCCCCTCCCACCTACATTACCCCCCTTTAGGTCACGTCCATGGGTTATACATATAAGTTCCTTGGATTCTCTCTGTCATTTAGTGTTTTTTCTTAAATATTCTGAGTTGCTTTGAACAGGTCTTTGTATTTCTTTGGTAGTTTATGTAATTAATGGTGTAATGCAGGAGCTCCAAACCAGGAAGCTGCTTAAGCATTTGTAATATTAAAAAAAAATGCTCGGAGGACTAGCAGGTGTGGACATCCCCTTTATAACTCACATTACAGGGGAGTGCACCCACTGCCAAAATAGTACAATTCCCATACTATTCTTGCCCTCCCCCTGTCTATTTTCTAACTACCATTTATGCTACTTATCTCTGTACCTTTTCCCACTCTCCCCTTGTCCCACTCCCCCACTGATAACCCTCCATGTGATCTCCATTTCTATGAATCTGTTCCTGTCCTAGTTGTTTGCTTAGATGTTTTTTTTAGGTTTGGTTGTTGATAGCTGTGAGTTTGTTGTCATTTTAACTGTTCATATTTTTTATCTTCTTTTTCTCAGATAAGTCAATATTATTCATTATCCCTTTAACATTTTATATAATAAGGATTGGGTGATGATGAACTCCTTTAACTTGACCTTACCTGGGAAGCACTTTGTCTGCCCTTCCATTCTAAATGATAGCTTTGTTGGATAGAGTAATCTCAGGTGTAGGTCCTTGCCTTTCATGACTTTAAACACATCTTTCCAACCCTTCTTGCCTGCAAGATTTCTTTTGAGAAATCAGCTGACAGTCTTATGGGAACTCCTTTGTGAGTAACTGTCTCCTTTTCTCTTGCTGCTTTTAAGATTCTCTCCTTCTCTTTAATCTTGGCTAATGTAATTATGAGGTGCCTTGGTGTGTTCCTCCTGGGGTCTACCTTCTTTGGGACTCTCTGAGCTTCCTGGACTTCCCAAAAATGTATTTCCTTTGCCATATTGGGAAAGTTCTCCTTTGTTATGCTTTTAAAGAAGTTTTCAATTTCTTGTTCTTCCTCTTCTCCTGCTGGCACCCCTAAGAGTCGGATGTTGGAATGTTTAAAGTTGTCCTGGAGGTTCCTGAGCCTCTCTTCATTTTCTGAATTTTTATTTTTTCATTCTGTTCTGGTTGAATGTTTCTTTCTTCCTTCTGCTCCAAACTGTTGATATGAGTCCTGTTTTTCTTCCCATCATTGTTGGTTTTGCTGTACATTTTTCTTTATTTCACTTTTCATTGCCTTCACTTTTTCTTCTGTTTTGTGACCATACTCAATCATTTCTGTAAGCATCCCAATTACCACTATTTTGAACTCTGCATCTGATAGGTTGGCTATCTCTTCATCACTTAGTTGTATTTTTTCTGGAGCTTTGATCTGTTTTTTTCATTTGGCTCATATTTTTTTTTTTTGTATTGGAGCACCTGTTACGTTGTAAGGGGTGGAGCCTTAGGTATTCACCAGGGCAGGGTAATCCACTTGGCAGCATTGTGGCTGTGTTGTGGCACGTCCCCTCGGGAGGGGTCTAAGAGGGAAAAATGCCACTTGCTCATCTCTCCCCCCGCTTTCAGTCATTTCTCCCGCTACCCACAATCAAATTGGGCCCTTCTGGTGCTGATTCCCAGGTGGGTGGATTTGTGTACATTCTAGGACCCTGTGGGTCTCTCCAAGAAACTCTCCTGTAAGGCTGGCAGCTTGTGCCACCTCAACCCCCAACAGATTTTTCAGTCAGAGATTTTGAGGCTTTATTTCCCAGCACCGCAACTCTGGGTTGCATGTTCTGTCTTGCTCCCCAGTTGTTCCTCCCAGTTTATCCACATACAAATGTGGGACCACCTGCTCCGCTAGCTGCCACCTTGCCACAAGTCCTCTCCACCCTGGCTGCCCATCTCTTCCCCTCCTACCTATCTGGATGAATGTTTCTTTAATTCCTTGGTTGTCAGACTTCCATACAGGTCAATTTCTGGCAGTTCTGGTGGGTTTTTGTTTTTAAATTTGTTGTTGTCCTTCTTTTGGTTGTGCGAGGAGGCATAGTGTGTCTATCTACACCTCCTCCTTGGCTGGAAGACCCCTTTTCCAATTCTTTAAAAAAAAATTTTATTGTACTTTTTCCATTACCATGGAAACCCCTTATGCCCCCTTTCCCTCCTGCCTCAATTCTTGTTTATTGTGTTCAGACCATGTTAATGTCAGAATTAGATATATAATGAATAGTTTGGCATATGTAGTTGTGTGCACATTGCTTAGTCTATGGTTTTTGAAAGCAAGCAGTGCAATATGGCTCCAGTACCCTGCACAGTGAGTGATACAGCAGTAAATGCAGTGAGTAGCAGGCAGCAGTAAAAGCCTGTGAATTGACTGCTAGACTTTGCATCTGTTTATTGCTTTAATTCTTATCAAGAAAACCTAAATGGAAATTATATGTAGAATATGAATATATTTTTTCACTTTTGGGTGAGCCAGAAAAGTTCAGTGTGAATCTCTCCCCTCTGTTGACTTCCTGTCTTAGACTTCTGCATGTTAAATGCTAAATTTATTGCTAAGAGCTATGAGTCTTATACACTTGGAAGAGAAATGAATTTTCTGGAATGAATACATAAAGAGATTTTTAAAATGTATGTAACTTGCAAGTTGTGTTTTCTTAGAAGCAAAGGTAGCCTTGTCTTTCATTAAACTGACCATGTCTGCAGCAACAGAGAAGCCAGCATCTGCTTGATCATCTTTTTCTTAGTACTTGGCATACACCTCATTAGAGAGTGCTTTCCTTCCTAATAATGTTTTTGAGGTGGTGGCATACACTAGCAGAACTCTCATAAAGAGGTTGCTGCCTTCAGCTTTGTGGAAATGAGTAGTTAAGACAGCCAAATACATTGAGATGTGCAAAGGGAGTGCTGTATCAGGGCTCTAGTTAACTTGAGGTACTGACAACTATGTGCTAAGCAAAACCCTCTTAGGCCCTCTTCAGTGTCTTGGGGAATATTCTCAATTAGTATCTCAAATAATGTAACAACCTTCTTATGAAAGGGAGGATATTATGTTGAGATGATGCTCAAACTTCTTTGAGGATTTTTTTTACCAAATTGAGTGTTGGTTAGTGTTTTCACAATAAAAATTAATTGAAGAATTTGTTAGGTATAGTTCTTCTGTGTGCTGAATCCAATCCAGTGTGGTTTGTATTAAAGAGCATATCAATAGTTTGTAATTTACTAATAATCTAAGGTGTTGTCTCTTTCTGATTTGTGGGTTTGGGTGGTCATAGAAAGCATAGGTAGTTTTTGGATGACTTGCTCTAGGAGAAGCCAGCTGCTGTGCCATGAAGGAATTCAGTCTGACAGAGACATCCATGAGTTGAGGGACTATGACTTCCTTTGAACAGTCAGTATCAACTGCCATCCACATTAATGAATCACTTTGGAATCAGTCTTTCAGCCCATGAGCCTTCATGATTTTATAGTCCTAGTCAACACATCAACTGCAACCTCATGAAAGCCACAGAGTTTGAAGTACCCATTCAAGTTGTTCTGAATTCCTTACCCACTGAAACTATAAATTTCCCACTTCTTGTCATGTTGCAGTAATGGGTACTAGATTTGTCCTCTTGGAAAAATTAGGAAAAAATATGAAGCAACTGTTTTCAGAAATTCGGCAACAGATAGTCAAGGACTGTGATCCAGAGAAAAGAATAATAAATTATGTGATCCCAACAATTGCTCTGGTTACAATCACCTGGACACGCTTGACACAGGAAAGGACAACCAGGCAGGGTACCATATTCTCACTGAGCTGAGGAGACAGAGATTAGAGTTTGGGGAAGATGAAGTCGTTGGGTGGAATTTGCAGGGCAGAGTACTAGAAAACGGGGAGTTATGCAGAAGATGGTTTTAGAAATCAGAATAGGGGTCTTCTTGAAGTTGTTGGTGAATACTAAGCTTCATATATGTAGGATGAAATTCCATGAGGCAACACAAAGAACAACTGGGAAGCTGTAAGCTCAACAACTTCCAGAACACAAACAGGACTGGGAAACAAGTTCCATTCATCCGAAGTAGAGGGGTCTCATTGCAACCTGGTATTATTCAAGAGACAGCTGAAAGGTCAGGCTTTAGTAGTAAGGCTAAACTAATCCTCGTGTAAAGGCTATTCTAGTCTAGCTCTAATAAAGCTTAAAAACGTGCTGTTCATAAAGTTACATACTGCCAGCTAAAAAAATTTCAACACTATACAAATATGAAACGTGACACACACACAACATAACATTTAACATCAAATAAAAAATAAAATTAAATTTAAAAAAATTATGACATGAAAAGAAGCATGCACATAATCAAACATAAAATATATGAGACTGCTGGCCAAGATGGAGGTGTAAGTAGATACACTGTGCCTCCTCGCACAACCAAAGATGGACAACAACAAATTTAAAAACAAAAAACCACTAGAACTGACAAAAAAATTGAACTCTATGGAAGTCCGACAACCAAGGACTTAAAGAAGAAACATTCATCCAGACTGGTAGGAGGGGTGGAGACAGGTAGCTGGGAGGAGAGGACTCATGGCAAGGCAGTGGCTGGTGGACCAAGTGAGGCTGTGACTTGCAGACTGGGTGGTCCCACATTTGTGTGCAGATAAACCAGGAGGAACAACTAGGGAGTGAGATAGACCATGCAACCCAGGGTTTCTGTACTGGGAAATAAAGACTCAAAGCTTCTGACTGAAAACACCTGTGGGAGTTGAGGCGCTAGTGGGAGAAACTCTCAGCCTCACAGGAGAGTTTCCTGGAGAGACCCACAGGGTCCTAGATTATACATAAACCCACTCTCCTGGAAATCAGCATCAGAAGGGCCCAATTTGATTGTGGGTTGCAGGGGAAGTGACTGAAAACCGGCAGAGAGTGGAACAAGTGGCATTGTTCTCTCTCAGATCCCTCCCAAACACAGCATCATGACCAGCAACTCGCCCAGCCTTGGTAAACACCTAAGGCTCCCCCCCCTCTGACCCCTTACTAGGCAACAGGCATGCCCAGACCAAATAAAAAAAAATGGTCTAAATGAAAGAACAGTTCAAAGCTCCAGAAAAAATACAATTAAGTGATGAAGAGACAGCCAACCTATCAGATGCACAGTTCAAAATACTGGTAATCAGGATGCTCCAGGAACTCACTGGGTACTTCAACAATGTAAAAAAGGCCCAGACAGCAATGAAGGTTGCATTATGTGAAATGAAAAATCTACAGGGAACCAACAGTGATGGGAAGAAACCAGGACTCATATCAACAGTTTGGAGCAGAAGGAAAAAAGAAACATTCAACCAGAACAGAATGAAAAAATAAAAATTCAGAAAATGAAGAGAGGCTCAGGAACCTCCAGGACAACTTTAAACATTCCAACATCCGACTCTTAGGGGTGCCAGCAGGAGAAGAGGAAGAACAAGAAATTGAAAACTTCTTTAAAAGCATAACAAAGGAGAACTTTCCCAATATGGCAAAGGAAATACATTTTTGGGAAGTCCAGGAAGCTCAGAGAGTCCCAAAGAAGGTAGACCCCAGGAGGAACACACCAAGGCACCTCATAATTACATTAGCCAAGATTAAAGAGAAGGAGAGAATCTTAAAAGCAGCAAGAGAAAAGAAGACAGTTACTCACAAAGGAGTTCCCATAAGACTGTCAGCTGATTTCTCAAAAGAAATCTTGCAGGCAAGAAGGGTTGGAAAGATGTGTTCAAAGTCATGAAAGGCAAGGACCTACACCTGAGATTACTCCATCCAGCAAAGCTATCATTTAGAATGGAAGGGCAGACAAAGTGCTTCCCAGGTAAGGTCAAGTTAAAGGAGTTCATCATCACCCAGTCCTTATTATATAAAATGTTAAAGGGAAAAAAGGAGATCAAAAGTATGAACAGTAAAATGGCAACAAACTCACAGCTATCAACAAGCAAAGCTAAAAAAAAAAAACAAAACAAACAAAAAAATGAACTAAGCAAACAACTAGAACAGGAACAGATTCATAGAAATGGAGCTCACATGGAGGATTATCAGTGGAGAGAGGTAAAGGGAGGATGGGGAAAAGGTACAGGTAATAAGAAGCATAAATGGTAGGTACAAAATAGACAGAGGGGAGATTAAGAATAGTATGGGAAATGGAGAATCCAAGGAACTTATATGTATAACCCATGGACATGAACTAAGGTGGGGGTATGATGGTGGGAGCTGGGTACAGGGCAGAGGGAAATAAAGGGGAGAAAAAATGGGACAACTGTAATAGCATAATCAATAAAATATATATTTTAAAAAGAATTGGAAAAGGGACATTGAAAGAGGCATTGATACCATGTCTATAACTTCTATGGCTTAAAATGTTTGCATAGCCTGTGCTTCTTGATTGACAGTCTGAGACTTAATAATTATGAAATAACATAACAATTCTGTGCTAAGGTGTTTCTAAAAATTGAATGATGTCATCATTCATCAACCTTATTTATGCTCTCATCAATGCATCCTGGCATGTATAATGACAATTTGTAAATACTCTCCTAAATCTCTTATGATCACATTATTCTTTTAGTGTCTTAATTTTACAATGTATACCTGTGTTTTCTAATATGGTTAACTATTTAAACTTAAACTTATATTAGCTGAAAGTAAAAAATAATAAAATAGAGTTCACTTCCTTGGTTTTATTATTCTCATTTCAAGTGCTCAATGGCCACTATATTATAGAATATTTCTATCATCATAGAAAGTTCAATTGGACAGAACTAGTTTATTAATTTCTAATGTAAGAAAATAATCTTCTGACTCAAATTACATTATGTTTTCCAAGCATGCTCCTATGGTATTTCATTTTTTTATTATCTATTATAAGTAACTTTTGGGACTCCAGTGGATAGACTCAATATTATTCATTTCATTATTATCAAAATAATGAAATAATCAAAATAGTAAGTGATTAACAAACATGTCCTCTATACTACCTTTTCTCTCCCAAATAACACCACCATTAGAGGACACCATATTCAAAGTAACCCTTTAATTTTTTAACATTAAATTTGAAATGCTATTTAAAATTAAAAATTGAATACAATAAAATTTAATCAACTACTTATTTTCTTCATGAAACTCTCCATGGAGGACACACAGAAAATACATCATCCTTTTCTTCTTGGATGATTATAAACTACTTGTTAATGAAAGTTTTGGAAATTCTAGATTTCATACAATATGCTTCTAGATTTTGTTTTTCATAGTGAGAGAGACTGAAAGAGGTGCATTTCTATACACTTCTTCAATTAAAGAAACTTTCAGGTTGCTTTTTAGAAATCAAACCGACATAACGTCATGTATGATGATAATTTACTTCTTATTGAGCAAAAGATAATTAAACTTAATGATAATTGGATTCATTTTCCTACTTGGATATTTTATTATAATTTTTCATATTGGATACGAGAACATTTCACAGGATAAATTAAAATATTCCACTAGACAAAGGGAGCTAAATAGTATTGTGTGGCCTTGTTATTTTTGTGACTAGACTTTCTCTTTGGTTTCACTCACAAGAATATCTTTTTATTAAGAATTTAAGATGACCTTGCCTAATTTGTTTGGCAGACAAATGTAGTTCTTCTACATTAGATCTAAGGTTTACATCGATATTCTTTAACATTCTCTGAATTACTCAGTTAAGTTAGGTGGTCTACCTATATTTTGGGGATATTGCAAAACTCTCTTCCTAGTATGAAAGAATGTCTGCGTCCCTCAAATCCTGTAACCCACACTATCAATATTACTAATTCTAAGAGGAAAAGACTTCACTCCTCAATCTTGAACACCACAGAGTTAACTGTGTGGCTCCACTGAACATGAAGGTGGTCTATGAGCCATGTTTCTTATCTGGGAATTTAGTTCTTTATGCTTAAATCATTTTAATTGTCAGTAAAAACTAGCTTACTAATAATTGAAGAGGAGTATCTACAATCTTTGGACTTTATTTTCCATCATTCCCAGCTTACACTTTCTCCTCTTCAGATCCAAGCAGATACATGCAGAGATCAAACACCAAGCCCCTGATCAAAATAAGTGTCATTTTCTTGCTAGAATGACTTTCCCCTTCTGTCTACCAAAGAGTTGATATGATTTCCCTGTCAAATATGTCAAGTAAGTCTTTAAAAGTGTCTGTCAATTGCCAACATGTGGTCTGCCAAACAAGAATGCTGCCTTCAGGAAGGAAGCAGAAAACTTCCAGAGTTATAAAAAGCAGTGAAACTCTGACCGCCAAGGGAAGTAACATTCCTATCTGAATCACAAGTCTGGATTACCACAAGACGTGGAAATATAGGAAAGAAGTTTCTGCAAAAGCTTTGAAAGGGGGGATGGATATTCCTTTATTTCCAAAAGAAGTCTAATGGCTCATTAAATTCAGGGATGGATATTCCTTTACTTCCAAAAGAAGTCTAATGGCTCATTAAATTCAATGTTCTGTATAGAGATGAGGAAGTTCCCCCATGAATTTAAATGTACTTCTTCCAAATAGTCAAGGAACTGGAGACTTCCCACTACGATAGACTTCCTACCTTAAAAATTTCTGGCCCTGGCTGGGTACTCAGTTGGTTGGAACATCGTCCCATATATCAGAATGACTGTGGGTTCAATTCCTAGTTGGAATGCATACAGGAGACAGCCAGTCGAAGTTTCTCTCTCTCTCTCTCTCTCTCTCTCTCCCTCCTTTTCACCACCCCTCCTCTCTCCTTAAAATCAATAAAGCATATCCCCAGGTGGGGGTTGAAAAAAAGAATCTCTGTTTTTTCTTGTCTCAACTATATAGAAGGCAAGCCTATATTTAGGATGAGTCATTGAGTATAGGAATGGAAATACAGTAATAAAGAGGTCTAGAGACTTCTCAAAATTGGATGTCCCATATTGCCACTACTAAACAGGGAGGCTAATAAAGAGCTGCTCAAGTAGTTGATTTATATAAGTAACATTTCAGTTCTACCACTGATCCATCAGATATATTTCTTGCTGTGGACAAGGGCTTTCTGTCTGACAGAATGAAGTTTCGCTTAGAAATCAGAGTTCAGATTGCTGTGTTTTCTACCTTTCATGATGTGCTCTCCTAATAGTCCTGTAATAAATAGACAAACTGTCCTTGCCACCATCTTCTTATATTTTCTAGAAAAATCTAAAGAGGCACAAAGCTGAAATATTTATCACCCTTATAAAAAATTGAGAAAAAATGCAATGAATTTAATTTTAAAATAGCAGTTAAATGATAAGTTCCGAATGGTCTAGATGGGAGTATGATTAACAAAAATCAAAAATAATAGAAAATGAAACTGCCTTATGACCCAGCAATTCCACTTCTGGGAATATACCTACAGAAACACAAAACACTAATTTAAAAGAATACATGCAGACCTATGTTCATTGCAGCATTATTTACAACAGCCAAGATTTGGAAGTAGTCCAAGTGCCCATCAGTAGATAAATGGAAGGCAGCTATGCTCACCACTATACCACCAATGCCAACTCCATCAGTAGATAAATGGATAAAAAAGCTATGGAACATTTATACAAAGGAACACTACCAACCATAAAAAAAGAAGGAAATTTTGCCCCAGCCAGGTGACTCAGCTTGTTGGAGCATTGTCCTCTACACCAAAATGATGTGGGTTCAATCCCCAGTCAGGGCACATATGGAAAACAACCAGTTGGATGTTTCTCTCTTCTCTCTTTCCATTCTTCTCTCTCTACAATCAATAAACATAGGAGGACTTCCGCCAAGATGGAGGTGTAGGTGGAAGCACTGCACCTTCTAACACAACTAGGTTTAAAAACAACAAAGTTTTAGCAACAAAAACGCAGCCACACCACAGAAAATTGAACTACATGGAAGTCTAACAACAAAGAACACTTCAGCCAAACTGGTAAGAGAGGTAGAGCCAGCAGCAGAACAGGGTCAGGCAGGAAAGATCCACTGGACCCATGAGGGTGCTCGACCCAGGTGCTCCTACAGCCATGGGCGGATCCCAGGTGTGGAGAAGCGGGCAGACCCACTGAGGGAGCAAGGCAGTGGACCCACTGAGGGCTAATCGCAGTCACACATTAGCATGCAGATAAACCTGTGAAGGAGCTAGCAGTGAGACGGACCACACAGGACCCAGCAGGAAAAAACGGCAGAGGAGACCACCATTGTCCCTCTCTGACCACGCCCTCACATACAGCGTCACAAACCAGCAACCTGGGTGGCCCCGCCCTGGTGAACGACTAAGGCTCCACTCCTCATAGGTAACAGGCACAAACAGATAAAAACATGGCTCAAGAACAACTCAGAGCCCCAGAGCCAATAAATCTAAGCGATGAAGAAATAGCAAAATTTTCAGATGCACAGTTCAAAACGCTGGTGATCAAGATGCTCACAGAACTGGTTGATTTTAGTCACAAATTAGAGGAACATATGGAAGCTAAACTAATTGAAATGAATGGAAATACACAGGAAACCAATAGTAATGGAAAGGGAACTGGGACTCAAATCAAAGGAGTGGACCAGAAGGAGGAAAAAAATGACCAAACAGAAAAGGATGAAGAAATAAGAATTCCAAAAAATGAGGGGAGGCTTAGGAACCTCCAGGAAGTCTTTAAATGTTCCAACATCCGAATTATAGGGGTACCAGAAGGGGAAGAGGAACAGCCACAAGTGGAAAACTTATTTGAACAAATAATAAAGGAGAATTTCCCCAATCTGCAGAAGGAAATAGACTTCCAGGAAATCCAGGAAGCTCAGAGAGTCCCAAAGAAGTTGGACCCAAGAAGAAACACACCAAGGCACATCATCATTATATTAGCCAAAATTAAAATGGAGAGAATCCTAGAAGCAGCAAGAGATAAGGGGACTGTCACCTACAAAGGAGTTTCCATCAGACTGTCAGCTGATTTCTCAAAAGACACCTTACAGGCAAGAAGGGGCTGGAAAGAAGTATTCCAAGTCATGAAATCCAAAGACCTACAACCAAGATTGCTCTATCCAGCAAAGCTTTTATTTAGAATGGAAGGGCAGATAAAGTGCTTCTCAGATAAGATCAAATTCAAGGAATTCATCATCACCAAGCCCTTATTATATGAAATGTTAAAGGGACTTATCTAAGAAAAAGAAGTTAAAGAAACATGAGCAGTGAAAGGACAACAAACTCACAGTTATTAAGAACCACACCTAAAACAAAAGGACAGCTAGAGGACAGCTAGATCAGGAGCAGAACCATAGAAATGAAGATCACATGGAGGGTTAGCAACAGGGGAGTGGGAGAAGGAGAAGGTACAGAAAATAAGTAGCACAGATGATAGGTAGAAAATAGATAGGGGGAGGGCAAGAACAGTATGGGAAATATAGAATCTAAAGAACTAGATTAGTTTATGGTCATAAACTAAAGGGGGGATGGTGGGGGAGGGGTGTGCAGGGTGGAGGGGAATGAAGGGGGAAATAGAACAACTGTAATGGCATAATCAATATAATATATTTTTTAAAATAAAAAATAAAATAAAATAAATAAACATATCCTCAGGTGAGGATTTTTTTTAAAAATGGAAGGAAATCTTACCCTTTGCAACTGCATTGATGGACCTGGAGAGTATTATGCTAAGTGAAAAAAGCCAGTCAGAGAAAGAGAAGTTCCATATGATTTCACTCATATGTGGAATCTAATGAACAAAATAAACTAACAAATTTTTTTAAATAAAAGAAAATAATAAAGTATATGAGAGAAATATCACTGTTTTCTTCTAAGATAACATAAGTCAATAGATTACTTATTCATAAAATGCTCAAGAATTTTTTTATTGCTTATGAATAAATTAAAGTAGAATGCATGCTTTATGAAAGTCAAAATTCAGATGACTATCTGAAAGTATATATTTGAATAAGTGAAAAGTAACTTGCATGTTGAGGAACAATAACATAATGTTTCCTCATTCTATGTAATATTTACTCTAAATAGAATATATTTAAGTCAAACTAAATGGCTATTAACAGATGGAGAGAGTATATATACATGTACACACATGGTTGTATCTGTATAAATATTTCAATTATATAAACATATTCTATATTTATACATAAGTGAATACCTATTTGTTCCTCATTATAGAAATAATAAATGTCTATCTTAGCAAAAATAAAAGTTTTTTTAGTAAATTTTAAAGTAAATTACAATAAATTATTTAAAAGAAAACAAATGTTACCACCCAGAGAAGACCATGAGCAGAATTTGATACATAATTTTCTAGCCTTGTGTTCAAAATGTACCTTCATGCATCCCTCTTTTCTGAAGAATTTGTTTATTCACTTTGGTTCAAATTCAGATAAATCATCTTTTGCATGTTTAAAATATTCCCTTTCAATATTTCATAGTCTTCAGTTTGGAATGTTTTTTGCTTGATTTTTTTTTAGTATTATGTATTGTGTTGTCTCCCATTCAGCTTTTCACCAGCTACTGACATACAAAAAAAGGAAAAGGAGGAGGAGGAGCAGAAGTGCAGCAGAGTATCAACTTTGAAACCCCTGTCCTGGACACCCTCAGAATGTATATGGGAAGTAGTTAATAAAGTGTTCCTGTAATCAAAGAAGTCAATACATTTTACTTCCATGTTATTCAACTCAATAAGCCTGTTACTTAGCAAGCAAGACACATTATACATATAGTGAACAACTACAAACACAAGAGACAATGAGGTTGTAGGTAACCCTTCATCTCCAATGTGCAAAAAGATTTCCCAAGGCTGGATTGTTTTCATGAAGTATGTATGTTTATTTATACCAACACTGCCAATGTGTTCCTGGATTCTATGTTTTGGTGCCCCAGTGATACGGAGAGGATTTAAACATCATTACTATATAGAAACAGTAAGGAAAATCAAAGTATGGTTAGCATGCTTATTAGTAGCACAATGCCACACCACCACTCTGCTTGAAGTCAGCCATCTCTATTTCAATAACTGAGTATTAAATTTTTTTAACATAGAAAAATGGAAACTCTTCTTGGATGTTTTTCCAGTCAATCAATATCACACACACTTATAGAATAGAATCTATATATGTGCCAGCTACTGTTGTTGGTACAGGCATTTATGGTAAATTATTCTATCTCTGCAACATGTTATTTGGAGGCAAATTGGCACTATTTACAAGGAACTTTAGGTTTAATTTGCATCTAAAAATTTTAAATGCCCATAATTGTACATTGCCGGGAACATTACCCATGGTTAATTTGCATATTGTTCCTATTGTCCCTAAAATGTGAGGACATTTAACAATACTGTATGCCACAAGACACCACATACCACATTGAGAGCAAAGATCATTCAGGGCTGATTAAAATTGGCATTGAGGACTTTCGGGGTCACAATGAACCCACCAGGCAGTTTAACACCCTTTCATGTCATGCCCACTGAATTTCCCTTTTGAGCATGCCTCCTGCCCAAGCTCTCACAGATTCATCCAGTGCTGTCTGGCTCAGTTACCGTTGTCTGTAGCAGAATCACACTTCAGAGGTTCAAAGGACTCACCGGTTATCCATCAGGCCAATTCTATTTCAAATTTTAAAAATCTTTTGTACTCTGGTCAAATTGACATTTTCTTCCACCTTACCCATCAGCAGCACAAAAGCTGAAGCTCCTTCCATCTTGAGATTCTGAACTTCATTATTTAATGTAACAGTCCTTTCAGTAAATCCTTTCTCAGGCTCATAGATTGCTTCTATTGAAAATACTCTAACCTTATATTCTTTTCTTATTATGAATAAAACAGTTATCCAAACCCTGAGAAATTTTTATGGCCTCTAACACTTTTATCCTGCAACTCTGTGTCAATAGTAAAAAGTGAATAAAAGTTCTGTAGGGAGAAAATTGTGCTTCAAAGGAAAACAATGTATTGTTTATAAATTTCTCCATGTTACTGGTTTATGACTCTATGGCAGCTATATTACATCTCTGTAAATTATAGATAACTGATAGAAATGAAAAATAATTTTTACCCATAGAAATACAAATCTTCCCTGTCTAAAAAGTCACTTGACCTCCTTTTCCCATTGTGGAGAAGCCAGGATTTTTTTTTTGAACCTGTTAAACATCTACATCTATTTAATTCCCTCATTAATTCATGAGTGAAATAAAATATTTTTAATTATCATCTAACAACTTCAAATCAGGGAGAATAAGCATAACTGGGATATTGATTGGGGAACTTTTGAAAATGAGATGATAAAAGAGGACAAATCCAGCAAGAGGACATCAAGAGTCTCACTCATACTCTCTCATGCTTTTCTAAGTATAAACATGCTATAATTTAATAGAAATGAAAATGAAGAGTTACTTAATAATTTTCTCTAAAAGTAATAACACTTTTACATTCATGTTGGAGAGTCTTGATGGAAATGTTTAAAGGGTAATTGTACATGAAACCATTGTCAAAGCAAAAATTGCAGCACCAAAGTTAAACAGGTAAGGAAGACTTTATTCAAGGCTATTTTAATAGGGAAGAAAGACCAGTCTGAATTTAACTCCATTGAAACAATGGGCAGAAGAGTTTTTGAAAGCTGGGTTGGAGAATATCATAGATCACCTCTGTTTGCTAACTGGCCTCACCCAAAAGGAAAGAAAGACAGAGGGAGATCTTACACACAGAGAGGAGAAAGCAATGTTAAAATAAAGCAGAGAAGGATTTGAAGATCCTGGCCTTGAGGACTGTAGTGATGCAGCCAAAGCTAAGGAATGCTGATGTTCACTATACACAGGAAGACAAGGAAAGTGTTCTCCCCTAGTCCCTCCACAGTGGGTGCAGCCCTGCTGACACCGTGGTTTTGACTCAGTAATACCAATTTCTGGCTTCTGGTCGCCAGAACTACAAGAAATAAATTTCTGCCATTTAAAGCCACCAAGTTTGTGATAATTTATTATAACAGGAAAGTAATGCAGATTTTGGTATCAAGAAGTGGGGTGCTGCTGTAAAAGTACCTAAAAATGTGGAATTGTTTTTGGAATTGGCAATGGACAAAGGCTGAAAGAATTTTGAAGCACCTGATAAAGTCTAGATTTATTTAAATACATGATGGGTAGAAATATGAACATTGAAAACAATGTTGGCAAGAATTCAGAGAGAAGTAAGAAGTATGATAGAGGAAGACTATATCGTCTTGGAGAATATATATTGCTATAAACTGAATATTGGTAGAAATATGAGCATTACAGGTGCTGCTCAGGGGCTCAGAAATAAGAAACATACCATTGGAAAATGGAATAAAGGCAATCCCTGTAATACAGTGGCAGAGAGCTTCACTGAATTGTGACCAACCACTGTGTGATGAATAGCACTTGTAAGTGATAAATTTGAATATTTAGCTGAGGAGATTTCCAAGCAAAGCATTTAAGACACAGCCTGGTTTCTTCTTGCCACTTACACTATAGTGCTAGAATAAAAAGATAACTTTAGGACAGAATTATTAACCAAAAAGGACCCAGGGTTTGATTGAGGAAACTCCCAGATAGTCCATATCACAAGAGATGCTAAAATTAGGATATTCACTGTTATAAAAGTGGGCTCTGGAGAGAAGTCCAAAGGTATGGCTGGAGAATCTTTTGTCAGTGCTGAAGAAATTAAGCATGAGCAAATGGATCACAGTCGGGGGACTGGAGCAATCTAGGTGAAGAGTAACAGTGCATTAGCCAGGAAGCAAATGTGGTGGTCCAGCACTATAGGGATGAAAAGTGTTTAGATTCTGGGTACATACGGAAGGCAGAACTGATGGTATTTTCTGATTTATTACATATATTTTGTGAGCATTATTCCAAAGCATCAGGTGTGTATAACTGGAAGGATGGAGTTGACATTTCCTGAGGTAAGTTAACAAGAAAATACCAGGAGCTCAGTTTCTAACAAAATAGATTGATATTTCCATTGTAAAAAGCAAGCGGAGATTTTCGGAAAAAATAACTGCACATAGGAATCCAGAGGTCACCATCTAGGTTCAGTCTGTAGCTATAAATTTACGAACATAAATATACAGATAATATCTAAAGCAGTAAGACAGACTTCTGGCCAAGATGGAGGCATAGGTGAAAATACTGTACCTCCTCACACAACCAAATTTAAGGACAACAAAGATTTAGAAACAAAAACACAACCAGAACAGACAGAAAGTTGAACTATACCGAAGTCCAACAATATCAAACCATTTATCCAGACCAGTATGGGCAGAGTTGGTGGCTGGCAGAGAAAGGTCCCAGCAGGAAGAGGTGGTGGTTAGTGGACCAGATGCAGGGACAAAACGAGCAAATCTAGTAAGGCTTGCAAGGTGGCTGGCTGACCACAGATACACATTCACATACAGATAAACCAGGCAAGTTTAAAAATGGTCAGAAAGACAGACCGCAAAACCCAGGGCCCCAGCAATGGGAAATAATGCCTAAAAGCACTGATTGAAAAAACTTTCTGGGGTTAAGGTACCGGGACAGGCTCCCAGCCTCACAGAAAAGTTCATTGGGGAGACCCACAGGGACCTAAAACACACACAAGCCCACACACCCAGGAACCGCACCAGAAAGGCCCCATTTCCTTGTGGGAAGAGGTAGAGGGGACCAAAATCTGACAGAGAGCCCAACAAATGCCATTCATTGCTCTCTCTCTGACCCCACCCCCAGTCACAACCCAGCAACTGGGTTGCCCCACCCTGGTAAACACCTAAGGCTCTGCCCCTCATACATAACAGGCTCAAACAGACCAAAACATTATGGCTCAAGCATCAGAACAGCTCAAAACCCCAGAGCCATTACTTTAAATCAACAAAGATATAGCCAAACTATCAGATGCACAGTTCAAAATGCTGGTGGTCAGGATGTTCACAGAACTGGTTGATTTTGGTCAACCAGTGAAAAAAATGAAGGCTACACTAAGTAAAATGAAGCAAAATGCACAGTGAACCAATAATGATGGAAAGAAAACTGGGACTCAAATCAATGGAGTGGACCAGAAAGAAGAAAGAAACAACCAACCAGAAAACAATGAAGAAACAAGAATTCCAAAAAATGAGAAGAGGCTTAGGAACCTCCAGGACATCTTTAAACACTCCAACATCTAAATTATAGGGGTACCAGAAGGGGAAGAGGAAGAGCAACAAGTGGAAAACTTATTTGAACAAATAATAAAGGAGAACTTCCCCAGTCTGGCTAAGGAGATAGACTTCCAGGAAATCCAAGAAGCTCAGAGAGTCCCAAAGAAGGTAGACTGGACCCAAGGAGGAACACACCAAGGCACATCATAATTACATTACCCAATATTAAAATGAAGGAGAGAATTCTAGAAGCAGCAAGAGATAAGGGGACAGTCACCTACAAAGGAGTTCCCATCAGACTGTCAGCTGATTTCTCAAAAGAGACCTTACAGGCAAGAAGGGGCTGGAAAGAAGTATTCCAAGTCATGAAATCCAAAAACCTACATCCAAGATTGCTCTATCCAGTGAAGTTTTCATTTAGAATGGAAGGGCAGACAAAGTGCTTCTCAGATAAGGTCAAGTTAAAGGAGTTCATCATCACCAAGCCCTTATTATATGAAATGTTAAAGGGACTTACCTAAGAAAAAGGAGTTAAAAATATATATGAACAGTGAAAGGACAGCAAACTCACAATTATTAACAACCACACCTAAAACAAAAGCAAACTAAGAGGACAGCTAGATCAGAAGCAGAGCCACAGAAATGGAGTTCATATAGAGGGTTAGCAACAGGAGAGTGGGAAGAGGACAAGAGTGAAGAAGGTACAGGGAATAAGTAGCATAGACAGTAGGTAGAAAATAGAGAGTAGGAGGGCAAGAGTAGTATGGGAAATGTAGAAGCTGAAGAACTGCGACACAGGGACATGAACTAAAGGGGGGAATGTGGAGAGAGGGGTGTGCAGGGTGGAGGGAAGTGAAGGGGGGGAAAATGGGACAACTGTAATGGCATAATCAATAAAATATATTTTAAAAAATATCTAAAGTGGTAAGACAGAAATATGATCATCAGGACGAGGTTGGAGATACAAAATAAGAAGTTTAAACCTGAGTCATGGGAGCCTCCAAATTTAAAAGGTATAGGAGAAAAGGAGGGGGCATCAGAGGAAGCCAAGAAGGATTGTAGTTACAGAAAAACCAGGAGCATGAAGTTCTGCTAAGCCAAGTTAAGAAAGTGTTTCAAAGGAAAGGTTATCGAAGGTGAGGAAGAAGGTGAGAAGGTGAGGAAGAAGAGGACTGAGAATTGTCCATAGGATTTAGCACCCTGGAAGTCCTTGGAGTTGTTGGCTAGAGAATTTTTGTTATAATGGTGGGGATAGAAGTGCAACATGATGGCTTCAGTCAGGGATAAAAGAGAATTTGAATACAGTATAACTAGGAAATGAAATCAAATTTACTTGAAAGTCAATTACTTTGCTTTTAAAACATCTACAAATTTGGCCAGAATAAGCTTATTACTAAGTTAAAAGAGAAAAGTTTTGCTACGAGGCACCAGATGGCTAAAGGTATAAAGAAAATGAGTAACCAACATGGATCATTTAATTACAGAGTTTTCTAATTTAAAAAAAAAGAAATAGTCATCCTAATATGCCAAGGTTACGGGTTCGATCTCTGGTCGGGGCACATACAAGAAGTAACCAATCTCTAGTCAAGACGAAGGTGTAGGTAAACACACTTTGTCTCCATGCACAACTACAGCAAAAATTACAACTAGACTACATAACAAATATCACCCAGGTTTGTCTGAAAATCAAGCTGAATCAAAGTTGGACAACCAAGGATTTAAAGAAGCCACAATCATCCAGACAGGTAGGAGGGGTGGAGACATGGAGAGGCAGAGAGGTGCAGAGACTCATTGTAACAGGTGGGCCCATGTTCACATGTTGTGGATAAAAATTGGGAGGGATATCTCAGAAGCAAGCGATCCCAGCCCCAGACCAGGCTTCCAATGCCAGGAAGATAAGTCCCCATAACTTCTGGTTGTAAAAGTGGGGTTTAGAAAGGCAGAAGAAACTGTAGAATTCTCAAGAGATTCCTCTTAAAGGGCCCACAGTGGATTTAGGACTCACAGAGACCCAACCCTCTGGGATTCAGCACCACAACAACAGCTGTAAGGGCACAGGTGGCATACAGGGGGAAAGGGGAGAAAGTGAGGAGACTGGCAACAAGGCAATTGCTGGGAGACAGCTTCCTCCTAAGCAATCTCCAGAGGCCAGGCAGTGGCACTGTCCCATTTCTGAGTACTCCATACAGAGCCAAAAGCAATGAAACAGGTCGCCCAGCACCGGCAATTACCTAAGGCTCTACCCCACGCAATTTACTGGTATCTTTTCTACAATAGGCCATGCTACTAAGACAGGAAGTCAAAGCAGCTCTACATAATACACAGAAACAAATGCAGGGAGGCTGCCAAATTGAGGAGACAAATCCCAAATGAAAGAACATAACAAAACTCCAGGAAAAGAACTAAATGAAATGGAAATAAGCATCCTATTAGATGCAGAGTTCAAACCACTAGTTATCAGGATGCTCAAAAAAATCACTGGGCACTGCAACAGCATAAAAAAGACCCAAGCAAAAATAAAGGTTGCATTAAGTGAAATAAAAAAAAAAATCTACAGGATACTAAAGGAAGAAAACAGCATTCAATCAGAATAGCAAGAGAAAAAAAAGAATTAAAAAATTTGAATAAGAATAAGGAGCTTCTGGGACATCTCCAAACATACCAACATCTGAATCATAGGGGTGCCAGAAGGATAAGAGAAAGAGCAAGAAATTGAAAACTTATCTGAAAAAAATAATAAGAGACTTCCAGCCAAGATGGAGGCATAGGTGGAAATACTGTACCTCCTCACACAACCAAATTTAAGGACATCAAAGATTTAGAAACAAAAACACAATCAGAACAGACAGAAAATGGAACTGTACTGAAGTCCCACAACAATGAACCATTCATCCAGACCAGTAAGAGGGGCAGAGTTGGCAGCTGGCGGAGAGGGTTCACGGCAGGAAGAGGCAGTGGTTGGCAGAACTGGTTGCAGGGAGGAAACAAGCAAACCCAGTGAGGCACTCAAGGAGGCTGGCTGACCACAGACACACATTCACCTGCAGATAAACCAGGCAAAAATAAAAAAGCCAGTGAGAGACCGCACAACCCAGGGCCCCAGCGATGGGAAATAAAGCCTAAAAGCACCGATTGAAAAAACTTCCAGGGGTTGAGGTACCAGAAGAGGCTCCCAGCCTCACAGGAGAGTTTGTTAGAGAGACCCACAGGGTCCTAGAACACACACAAGCCCAAACCACCTGGGAACCAGCACCAGAAGGGCCCAATTTGCTTGTTGGAAGAGGTAGAGGGGACCAAAACCTGAGAGAGAGCACAAGCACTATTGCTCCCTCTCTGACTCCACCCCCACATACAGCATCACAAGCCAGCAACTGGGTTGCCCCACGGTGGTGATCACCTAAGCCTCTGCCCCTCATACATAACAGGTACAAACAGACCAAAACATTATGGCTCAAGCATCAGAACAGCTCAAATCCCCAGAGCCATTACTTCTAAGGGACAAAGAGATAGCCAATATATTGGATGCACAGTTCAAAACGCTGTGAGATCAGGATGCTCACAGAATTGGTTGATTTTGGTTGCAAATTAGATGAAAAAATGAAGGAAAGTGAAATGAAGGAAAATACACAGGGAGCCAATAGTGATGAAAAGAAAACTGGTACTCAAATCAATGGAGTAGACCAGAAAGAAGAAACAACCAACCAGAAAACAATGAAGAAACAAGAATTCCAAAAAATGAGAAGAGGCTTAGGAACCTCCAGGACATCTTTAAACACTCCAACATCTAAATTATAGGGGTACCAGAAGGGGAAGAGGAAGAGCAACAAGTGGAAAACTTATTTGAACAAATAATAAAGGAGAACTTCCCCAGTCTGGCTAAGGAGATAGACTTCCAGGAAATCCAAGAAGCTCAGAGAGTCCCAAAGAAGGTAGACTGGACCCAAGGAGGAACACACCAAGGCACATCATAATTACATTACCCAATATTAAAATGAAGGAGAGAATTCTAGAAGCAGCAAGAGATAAGGGGACAGTCACCTACAAAGGAGTTCCCATCAGACTGTCAGCTGATTTCTCAAAAGAGACCTTGGAGGCAAGAAGGGGCTGGAAAGAAGTATCCCAAGTCATGAAAGGCAAGGACCTACATCCAAGATTGCTCTATCAAGCAAAGCTTTCATTTAGAATGGAAGGGCAGAGAAAGCACTTCTCAGATAAGGTGAAGTTCAAAGAGTTCATCATTACCAAGCCCTTATTATATGAAATGTTAAAGGGACTTACCTAAGAAAAAGAAATTAAAAAAGATGAACAGTGAAAGGACAGCAAACTCCTAAAACAAAAGCAAACTAAGAGGACAGCTAGATTAGGAGCAGAGCCACAGAAATGGAGATCACATGGAGGGTTAGCAACAGGGGAGTGGGAGGAGGAGAGAGGGGGAGCAGGTACAAAGTATAAGTAGCATAGACATTGGGGAGAAAATAGACGGGGAGGGCAAGAGTAGTGTGGAAAATGTAGAAGCTAAAGAACTTGTGACACACGGACATGAACTAAAGGGGGGAATGTGGAGGGAAGGGGTTTGCAGGGTGGAGGGGAATGAAGGGGGGAAATAGGACAACTATAATGGCATAATCAATAAAATAAATTAAAAATAAATAAATATCTTTTTTTAAATAATGAAAGAAAACTCCCTAAATTTTGTGAAGGAAATACACATACAAGTCCAGGAAGCACAGACAACCCCAAACAAGTTGAACCCAAAGAGGACCACAACAAGACACATTATAATTTATTATTTTATTTTATTTAGTTATATTTCAAGTACAGTTTTTTGTCTATTTCTCCCATCCCAGCCCCACTCCCGCCCTGTGCTCCCCACCTACCTCCCATTTCCACCTCCCTTAGTTCTCGTCCCTGTGTCCTTCCTATTTGTTCCTTCAAATCCCTCCCCTTTTTTCTCCTTAAATTCCCTTCCCTCTCCCCTCTGGTCACTGTCCCCTTGTTCTCTATTTCAGTGTCTTTGTTTTTATTTTGCTTGCTTGTTTGTTTTGTTGTTTAGCTTCCTGTTAAAGATGAGATCATATGGTATTTGTCTTTCAACACCTGGCCTATTTCACTCAGCATAATGCTTTCCAGTTCCATCCATGTTGTTGCAAAGGGTAGTAGCTCCTTCTTTCTCTCGGCTACATAGAATTCCATTGTGTAAATGTACCATAATTTTTTGATCCATTCATTTACTGATGGGCACCTAGGTTGATTCCAACTCTTGGCTATTGTAAATTGTGCTGCTATGAACATTGTGGTGCGTAGGTTCTTTGAAATTGATATTTTAGGATTCTTAGGATATAATCCTAGCAATGAAATTGCTAGGTCAAAAGGCAGGTCGATTTTTATTTTTCTGAGAAAATTCCATACTGTTTTCCATAATGGTTGTACCAGTTTGCAATCCCATCAACAGTGAACTATGGACCCTTTTTCCCCACAACCTCTCCAACATTTGTTGTTTGTTGCTTTGTTTATGATAGCCATCCGGACCGGTGTAATGTGGACACATTATAATTTAAATGCCAAAAGTTAAAGATAAAGAGAGAATCTTAAAAGCAGCAAGAGAAAAGCAGAGTTACCTACAAAGGAGTTCCCATAAGACTGTCAGCTGATTTCTCAGAAGAAAGTTTGTTAGAAAGGACTGGCAAGAAGTATTCAAAGTGATAAAAAGCAAGTACGTACAACCTAGATTACTCTATCCAAAGCCTTAGAATTGACCTTAGAATTGAAGGGCAGATAAAGTGCTTCCCAGACAAGGTAAAACTAAAGGAGTGCATCAGTACCAAACCATCATTATATGAAATGTTAATGGGAACTATATAAGAAAAAGATCAAAACTATGAACAATAAAATGGTGATAAGTACATATCTATCAACAATTGATTTTAAAAAACAAAGCAAACAAGCAGAACAAGAACAGAATCATAGATATGGAGATCATTTGGAGGGCTATCAGCTGGGAGGAAGAAGGGAGAGAACAGGGGAAAAGATGCAGGGATTAAGAAGTACAAACTGGTAGGTACAAAATAGACAAGGGAATGTTAAGAACAGTATAAAAATGAAGTAACCGAAGAACTCATATACACATAACCCATGGCCATGAACTAAGGGAGTGGACTGCTGAAGGGAATGGGAGTAGTGGGCAGAGGAGGGAAAGCGAAGAAAAATTGGGACAACCATAACAGCATAATCAATAAAATACATTTTAAAAAGGAAGCAACAAATGAATGCATAAATAAGTAGAACAAATCTCTCTCCCTCTCTCTCCCACTTCCTATCTCTCCACTCCTTCCTCTCTCTCTAAAAATCAATAAAAAATTAAAGAAAGATATAGTAAATGCATGGTATATTTCAAGATCTAAGGGGAAAGCAAATGTGATTGTTTTAATCCATTTACTCTGTTAAACCTGTGAAGTAAAATGTAGGGAGAAGTGAGAAAATGGGGTTCTTGAAGGGTTAGGAATGATGTGAACAAAAACCAAAGGTAAAGGAATTGACTTTAGGCCAGAAGTATTTCTTCCTCCGAAACCATAGGGTTGGAGAAGGTCACTGTATACCAGGGTTTCTCAGTCTTAACACTATTGACATTTTGAGCTGAATAAGTATTATGGGAGGGCTGTCTGTGCATTTTAGGACATTTAGCATTCCTGACCAGTAGATGCCAGTAGCAATCTCCCCCATCAGGACTCTCCCCCATCAGTTTCAAATATCTCCAGACTTGGTCTAGGGGCAAAATGGCCTTGGTTGACAACCACTGATATAAAGATATATTTAAGAAAAGAGAAGTGGTAACTGCATACTAGGTATTAGAATGCACTGAGTGATTGAAAGAAGAGAACTTCTGGAAAGAACTCTTAGTAACAATAGATATTGTGGTGACTTCGTTCCATGTCAACTTAGCTCACTGACACTGTTTTCCAGAATCCCCTTTTCTGTATAGTTCTAGATATATTTGAGCCACAAAGATATTTTATAACAACCAGTCCAAACTCCTCTAGATACTGTCAGATCCCCGCCTTCAGTTTCTTCCCCTCCTAAGCTAGGTGCCTCTTTTGCTCTGTGATGAAGGGTGCCAACGGCCCTTACATAGGCCATCCTCCCCAACCAAGTTAGAGACTTGGAAGCAGTAAGAGGACCATGTGGGTTCCATTTCATCTACAAGTACTTTAGACCATTCCTGCAATTCCACTTTGTGCTTATCCTCACCTACTGCTTACCCCTCTTTCCTCCTAACTGCATAGTCTGCTGGATTCAAGCTGCAGCCTCCAACACAGGAGCCATAACTGCACACAAACTTTTTAACACGATCTCTCAATTGTCTGAGGTCAAATCCCTACAATTCTATTCTATACCATTAACTACTGCTTGTGTGCCAGGTATAACAACACTATAAATTATGTATTAGTATCCTTATTTTATAGTTGAGAAAACTGAGACTCAGGATGACTGATTCCACAAGGTCTTCCTTCCATTTAGTAAGTGGCAGACAGAGTCTAAACAAGATCCACCTCCTTTAAAAGCCTCTCTCCTTCTACCATACCACTGCAACGTTATCAGTTATTGGCTTTATTGAGGTAAGGAGGAGTAAAACTTTAATTTATTGACCTGACCTATTGATAAATGACCCCATATTGTATCCTAATAATGGTGTCAAATGAATAAAAGCCCTTTTCAAGATAGCATTTAATGATGTTTAGAGGTAGGAGGAAAAAAACTTAAAATTTGCTTGTTTTTCACAGATATAAAATAAAGAGTTTAACTTTTCTACTTTCTAGTACTTCATAATGTTTTTAAACTCTAACATTTAGTGGCAGCAGATGTCCTTGAAGTTTAGAAGGGACCTTAATCAACTTATCAACACTCAATTTAATCAGGACTAGGAGAGAATGATCAAGGGTTTTATAGTTATTGCTTGTGCCACAGTCAAAGTCCTGGCTCTCCCTTCCTGCCTCCCACCACCACAGATAGAGGTTTGAGCCTTTCCCTGCTCTCATTATACTCAGAGTAGCAAAGCAGCCATGTTTGCAGTATGCAAACTATGGCAATAGACCAACATAGACAAGACTTTTTTTTCCCTTGGGTGTTGTTCAAAGCAGCAGCACAAGTACCCAGGCATTGATGAAAATATAATAGGTTACCTGGGCGAACTCTTAGGTGTTCATATCTCTTATGTTCACTATAGAGAATAAAGTCCTAAGGTACAGGAATCAAATTTATGAATTAATTTCCAAATAGGGCTAGAATCATAGGATACCAACATTGGCAATGGATTTCGTTTGGCAGGTCACCTAATCCATTTTCATACCAATGGATAAATCTACTCTAAGACTAACCTAGTACTAGTCCACATTCTTCTTTTACACTCCAAAATCCTGGAGCAAAGGGAGCACATGGTATCCTCCCATAACTAGAAGCAAAGATACACTTCTATGCCTGTCCACAATTATGACTCATAGAAGAGTCACTTTTCATCATCCAGAGAATGAACCTAGAATATGCCAAATTTAGTGTTTTGTTTAATGCATGCTCTGTTATTATAATAAGAGCAATGGAAATAAAATTGATGCTAAAGCAGCTTATTCTAACAGTAAAATTTTTGTTAGATTGATTATTGGAAGCATAAATAATTATTGCATTTGCCATGGTTTTTTTTTTTCATTTTATACCACAGCAGCACTGTTGTGGACCACTCTGCCTGGTTCTAAGAATTGTAACTCTATCCCCTGTGGCTAAGGACCTCTGGAATTCGAGCAGCAGGAGACAAAGCTTGTCTCTGGTAGCAAATGCTGCCTCAGTTTCCTCCTGGCCCCAAAGCATGGTCTGACAGGTAAGACCCCTCAGAGGAGGGGCAACCTAAGCCAGACTTGATCACATGGGTGGCCATCATGGAAGGACTCGGTGTGGGGAGGGGTACAACAAAGAGAGAGCAATGGACTCTTGCCCCCCAGCTCTGACAAAGCCTGAGTCCCCATGTTCTCTGGGAGAAGCACTTCCTGGCTCTAATCCCCTTAAACCTAAATACCTGATGGGGAGGGGTGCAGCTCCTTGCCTTGCTAAGAGTGTCCTGGGGAACAATCTGTCATCACAAAGACTTCCTGATAAACCTGTGAAATCTGCTCTGCTAAGAGTGCTTTCATTCATATGATAAAGGTCCAAGAGGAAATGAGTATGTCTCCCCAAAGTTCTGCAACCCCCTTTCCTGATGACAGACACTGAGTCACACTAAGCCCTCAGATTTCTTTGAAATGTTATCTATTGTTTGATCCTTACCGCCCTGTATTCCTGTGTATTACAACCCAATAAAAGCTCTTGGAGGAAGGGGCTCAAGAGCCTTTTTCCCCTGAGAAACTGGCCACTGCTCATGGCCTGTTTCCTCTGGGAAACTGGATACCTCTCCTCCCCAAGCAGATCACATCATGCCTCTGTCATGTTTACTCTTATCCGTGGCACACGGGGGGACTTGCAAGGAAAGTCGCCCCTACACAGAACTCTAGTGATATGAGCACAAAAAAGGTAATAATTATTCTACTAGTCAGTTTGAAAAGCCTCTTTTCCATTTTAGGCACAGAAAAATATTCTCTTGAACAAAATTTTATTTTTACAGTTATAGTAAATGTAGATTATGGGTTTTTTTATCCTATAAAAATAAGCTTAGCATTCAAGCCCACTTTAAGATCCCAATTTTATTATCTGAGAACAAGCTACAATTTTAAAATAGAAAATCTTCATCAAAATTTAAGAACAATTTCTACAGAAATTATCAATTAACTCTTGCAAATTATCTTCAGATTTCTATCGGTGAAAGATGGATTTTTATACATGTCAAAGCCCTATCTGAAGAATTGGAGAAATCAAGTCACAAGAGCTCTTACTCTTTCTGAGATCTCATAGCCATCTGCCAAAAATAGAAGGAAGGGCTTCTGAAGGCCAGTCTTCTGCTTTGTATGTACCTAGAACATAGTCTCTCCAGGGATACCTTCTATTTCCCCTGATCAGAGTCTATCTCCACTAAAGGAAAAGAGATAGTGCAGAGATGGACAACATATATGAACTTAAGAATTAAAAAATTTACAGACATGGTCAACACATGTTAAAACAAAGATTTTAGGTGCTTTCCCTCTCCGGAGCACACCTTCACATTTCCCAATCCTGTTTCTTTCCCGCAGGCACCTTGCTTTTGCCTTTCCCTCTCCTAAGCTCCAAAGGCCCTTCTTTTGCTTCTATAACTTGTTTCCTGAACCTATGCAGCCAGCTGGCTCACTTCTACCTCTGCAACTTTCTAAATAAGCTTTCTCTTATAATTTGAGGAAAAAAAGACCTTATCAGGATTAAGAACTGATTCATCAGTTTAGTTTCTCAGTGACTGAATTAGTACCTGTCTTCTACATAAATCTACTGCTAGAATGACTGTGTTCTGATTAGTTATAGGTAAAAAGAAGTTTAATAAGAAAATTGAAGAGCAATTGCTTCCTTCAGATCAAAGAGCGAAAAGTCCTAGAGGGAAAAGGCTAGAAATAATAGCAAGCAAAGTCTGATGATTCAACACTATATGGCAATACTCTGTGAGAAAAAACACAATTTAGTAGAATTCAATAAATAGTTATTTTAAATTAAATTAATTGCTAAAATTAAGCTGTGCTCTGGGTTTTTTAATCAAAATGAATATACTGTAGTAATTGAGAATATGAGAAAAATAAATTAACACTACCTGGAACATAGTTAATGTGTCTGAATTTATGCCAATACCTGTTTGTGAGAAGAAACAATATTCTAGCAGATGAAAGTTGCAAATTATGTTTTAATAGGTTCATATACAGTGGTAGGCGAATTGTTATACTGATTTTCTTCTGAATACTCCAATTTACACTGTTTCCTCCAATAATTTCTTCTTCAATGATTGTATATTGATCTTCACTGTGTATTATTTTTCTTAAATAACTCTCTTTGTAAGTGGGTGGGGGAGGAGACCCACATAAAGACTAATCCCAATTCTGGTGAAGCCACCTGATCTTTTATTAATACACCATATCATTTTTTAAATAATTCCTGTGATTATTTTTGCCTTGAACATTTAGGAATTGGCTACCCATATGTATTTATGAATCTTACTTTTTCTTCATATTTGATCTTTGTATCTGCCTTGAGGTATTTCACAGCTAATTAATTTCTCTACCTTCCCAGTGAGAGGAAAGACATATCAATGTAAGCTATTTGAGTAGTGTCCATGGAGAAAAAATTGAAAGAGACTGAACTGTTGTTCTGAATGTCAGTGCCAGCTGACCCAGCTGTATCTACTTCCTTCAGCACTGCCCCTGGGCACGAAAAGCCCTTGACATGACGCTCTATTTCTGCCCTACTCAGAGACTGCCAATTCTGGGGAGCCTGATGTATACATGGACATAAACGTGCACCAGCACCATGCCTGTGAGGTTGCCAATAGTCTTGCTTCCCCCAATGCAAGAAAAGCCTGAATATAGCACACTTACTGAGCATTCCCTCCATCCCCTTCAAATCAATTTCTTCTAAGGGATACAGCTCTACCTTCTTTTCCTGACTGATATTCTGTCTTGCCTGGAAGTTCTAGAGTCCTCCTCACTCTTGTTCTCATGTGGATAGATTGTGAACAACCCACCCAGACAGCTCCTTCTTTCATCCTTGCCTGCTCCCTTCTCTTAGGGACCAGAATTTGTACCTGTAACATCCGCCACTGTTTCACAAAAGACACACCCCTGAGAAATCTGTTTGCACCATCCATTTACTACAAGTATTTCCACCACCTAGAGATCCGAACAAAGCAGCCCCATGGAGCACCATAGCTGGCTAGGACTCTGCTCTCTTCATCTTTTTCTTCATGTTTTGGAGACTTGGCTACTTAATTTGAAGACACTTCGACCTTCAGTCTGTCCATTAACTTCCCCTTTCCTTTTCGTTGTTCTCTCAGCAACCCCCACCAGCCAAGGTTCAGAGTCTTATAACAGATTATATCCATTGAGGTTGATTTAATGTCATTTTTTTTTGCCCTTGTTTCTTACTCCAGATAATCAAAATTTGTTAGCAGTTATAGTAATAGCTGAGAACCGATGTTAGGTTTCTCTACAGTAAGTTTCTTTTAAAGCAGGATTGATAGAATATGCAATAAAACTGGGTAAAATATTGAGTCAGCTTCCCTATAGGTCTGTGAATGCTTTGATGAATATAAAAAAGTCCTGGAGAGACACCAAGAAACTAAAAGAATTAGCCACACATTAATGCTTCACTTTACCCTGTGTTTAAAAACTTAGAGGTCAAAAAAATGCATATGGTCACTCTGTTATAATACTCCTACATCCCTAGTATCTATCATACTACATTGTCATAGTGGATTTCTAAAACATCAGTTGAATAAATAAGTGAATGGATAAATCTAGGGTCTTTTGCCTTAATTCAAGTCATCAAAAATAATAGACTAAGCCCTGGCTGGTGTGGTTTAGTGGACTGAATGTCAGTCTGTGAACCCAAAGGTCACCAGTTCCATTCCTGGTCAGTTTCCCATGCCTGGTATGCAGGCCAGGTCCCTGGTTGAGGGCATGTGAGAGGCAACCTTACTATTGATGTATCTCTCCCACATCAATGTTTCTCTCCCTCTCATCCTCCCTCCCCCTCTCTCTGAAAGTAAATAAATAAAATCTTTTAATAAAACTCAGTTATGAAGGAGTCATGCAAAAAATAGTGAGATGCGCCCTGGCTGGTGTAGCTCAGTGGATTGGGCGCAGGCCTGTGAAACAAAGGGTCGAAGGTTCAATTCCCGGTCAGGGTACATGCCTGGGTTGCGGGCCAGGTCCCCTGCTGGGGATGCATGAGAGGCAACCACACACTGATGTTTCTCTCCCACTCTCTCTCCTTCCCTTCCCCTCTCTCTAAAAATAAATAAATAAAATATTTTTTTAAAAAATAGTGAGATGCTGACTATATACAACTACTATAAAAGTTGAAAGGAAAGAGAGAATAGAATGTAGTGAAAAGTTGGAAAAGACTACATGGCAAATTTAGAACTAATTCAGCCTTGGTTTTGGGCAAGGTTTAGCACCAGGAAAGGAAAAAGGCATTCCTGGCACAGGGAACAGAATATATGAATACCTACAGGTGCATAAGAGCTTGGACCAATGAGGAGAGCAGCTCTATTAGAGTGGAGAGTATGCAGCAAATACAGTCAGATGGATGGACTTGGGCCAGAGCAGTGGGATCATTAAACCAGGCTGAGGATGACTTGGAAAAGCACCAGGAAAGCTTAATTCTGGTCAAGCAAGATGTTTTTTGGGTGCCAGGACTTTAACTTCCTCTCCATTCACTGAGTCTACTTTTCAAAAAGATGCATATTTCTTTCTCATGCTGTTTTAGACATAAGACCTGAGGACAGGCAGAGTAGTGAAGAAATAATCATTGTCCTCAAGAGTTCATAGTAAACTGAATCCTTGTATTTTATCAAATATAAGATAAAGTAACTTGGTCTATAATCTTGTCAAATACTAGTTCCCCAAACTATCATCAAGCTATCTGTTAATATAACAAAGCTCAGGCAATTGCTTACCAGGGTAAGGGTGAACACCAGGTCTATGGAATTTTAGTAATGTCCTGGAAAAGGAAGGACAAAGTTGGGATGTTTGTTGAGAATTCAAAGTCCGCTTTAAGACAGGTCCTTCAATGTAAAGGCTTGATTACTATTGGGTACGGATCAGGACATAGTAGTTTAGGATTAGTAGACATAGCAATGTAAGAATTTTCAGGAAAGAGGTTCAAAGACTCTGGTATAAACAGTCTATTGATGCTTTCTATAAATGAGGTGTTGGGACTCTCTAGAAGTCCTTAGAATAAAAAGGTGAGTAGGATACAACTTGTATCTTCCTGGGAAGGAGTCGCACAAAATACTAGAGTTATGTTGAAGACAATGGAATAATAAAATCATGTTAATGTAAATGGTAAGCTGCCGAGATGGTTTTGATTCTCAGTGTACATGCATGCAAAGACCAAAGGAAGCAGGACTAAAGGAAGAGGGCCTGAGATCTGCTAAGCAGATTTGAATTTAGAAGATGTGGCCTCTGTGCCAGAACTTGAAAAATAAGAAGGAATTTAACTTGTATACAAATAAAAGAAAGGACTTAAGGGATAATTTTGTATAACAAAAAGTGTGAAAGAATACGTCTGGTCTAGGGACTCAAAGTAGTTTCCATAAACAGAAGGCTTTTATGATGGTTCTAAAGTAGAAATAGATGCACTTCTACTTATTAATTTTAATGATTCAGAGTATGTTGTTGAATATGAACTTTTTTCTGAGTTAAGGTTGATCCTAAAAATTATTCCTGAAACCTCTTTTTTGCTTTAAGGTTAGTGAAAAACAAGTATGATTTGTGAAATAAATTTAAGATCATATGATCCTTGGCTGGTGTGGCTCAGTGGGTTTAGTGCCAGTCTGTAAACCAAAAGGTCTCTGGTTCAATTCCCAGTCAGAGCCCAGGCCTGAGCTGTGGGCCAAATCCCCAGTTAGGGGTGTGCAAGAGGCAGCTGATCAATGTTTCTCTCCCTTTCTTTCTACTTCTTTTCTCCTCACTCTAAAAATAAATAAAATATTTTTTAAAAATAAATACACACTTCCAGTCAAAATGGAGGTGTAGGTGGAAATACTGTACCTCCTCCCACAACCAAATTTAAGGACAACAAAGATTTAGAAACAAAAACACAACCAGAACAGACAGAAAGTTGAACTGTACCAAAGTCTGACAACATAGAACCATTCATCCAGACTGGTAAGAAGGGCAGAATCGGCAGCTGGTGGAGATGAGTCCTGGAAGGAAGAGGCAGTGCAGACCTGGGACCTGGGTGCAGGGAGGAAAAGAGCAAACTCAGTGAAGTGTGCAAGGCAGCTGGCGGACACACATGCATGTGCAGATAAACCAGGCAGGTTTAAAAATGGTCAGTGAGACAGACCGCAAAACCCAGGGCCCAGCAATGGGAAACAAAGCCTAAAAGCACTGATTGAAAAAATTTCTGGGGTTAAGGTACCGGGACAGGCTCCCAGCCTCACAGAAAAGTTCACTGGGGAGACCCACAGGGACCTAAAACACACACAAGCCCACACACCCGGGTGGTTCCAAAAGGGCCCAATTTGCTTGTGGGAAGAAGCAGAGGGGACCAAAATCTGAGAGAGAGCCCAACAAATGCCATTGCTCGCTCTCTGACCCCACCCCCAGTCACAACCCAGCAACTGGATTGCCCTGCCCTGGTGAACACCTAAGGCTCTGCCCCTCATACATAACAGGCGCAAACAGACCAAAACATTATGGCTCAAGCAGCAGAACAGCTCAAAGCCCCAGAGCCAATACGTCTAAGTGACCAAGAGATAGCCAACCTATCAGATGCACAGTTTAAAACACGGGTGATCAGGATGCTCACAGAACTGGTTGATTTTAATGGCAAATTAGATAAACAAATGAAGGCTACACTAAGTGAAATGAATGAAAGTGCACAGGAAACCAATAGTGATGGAAGGAAAACTGGGACTCAAATCAATGGAGTGGACCAGAAAGAAGAAAGAAACAACCAACTAGAAAACAATGAAGAAACAAGAATTCCAAAAAATGAAAAGAGGCTTAGGAACCTCCAGGACATCTTTAAATGTTCCATCATCTGAATTATAGGGGTACCAGAAGGGGAAGAGGAAGAGCAACAAGTGGAAAACTTATTTGAATAATAAAGGAGAACTTCCCCAATCTGGCAAAGGAAATAGACTTCCAGGAAATCCAAGAAGCTCAGAGAGTCCCAAAGAAGGTGAACCCAAGGAGGAATACATCAAGGCACATCATAATTACATTACACAAGATAAAAATGAAGGAGAGAATTCTAGAAGCAGCAAAAGATAAGGGGACAGTCACCTACAAAGGAGTTCCCATCAGACTGTCAGCTGATTTCTCAAAAGACACCTTACAGGAAAGAAGGGGCTGGAAAGAAGTATCCCAAGTCATGAAAGGCAAGGACCTACATCCAATATTGCTCTACCCAGCAAAGCTTTCATTTAGAATGGAAGGACAGATAAAGTGCTTCTCAGATAAGGTCAACTTCAAAGAGTTCATCATTACCAAGCCCTTATTATATGAAATGTTAAAGGGACTTATCTAAGAAAAAGAAGACTAAAAATATGAACAGTAAAATGACAAGAAACTCAGTTACTAACAACCACACCTGAAACAAAAGCAAAGCAAACTAAGCAGACAGCTAGATCAGGAGCGGAGCCACAGAAATGGAGAGCACATGGAGGGTTAGCAACAGGGGAGTGGATGGAGGAGAAGGGGAAAGAAGGTACAGAGAATAAGTAGCAAAGATAGTAGGTAGAAAATAGACAGGGGGAGGGCAAGAATAGCATAGGAAATGTAGAAGCTAAAGAACTTGTGACACATGAACTTGAACTAAAGGGGGGATATGGGAGGAGGGGTGTGCAGGGTGGAGGGGAATGAAGGGAGGAAATGGGACAACTGTAATAGCATAATCAATAAAATATATTTCTTTAATTAAATTAAAATAAATAAATAAATAAAATCATGTAGGGGGTTTTAATACACGTCTTTACGAACAAACTGTGGAGATACATAGAAACTCACTCCCACCTAGGGAGACTAAAAGAGAAAGGAAGCAGGGAGCTTCCAGCTGGGTTTATATTTTCTCTGAAGTGGTGCAATGGCATTCAAATCCTCCAGGAAAAGGAAGAAAATATTCTATACTACTGAAAGCCAGAGTCGAGACCATTTAGATCTCTCTCCCGCAGGTCAGAAAATTTTTGGTAAACTAACTTAGAAATAAATCCAAATGGATTACGATTGCCATGCTGTATAATAGAAGAGATGACCTTGAAGATTTAATCAGAAAATAAATTCCAAAGTCAGAAGCATGCTTTAGTGCAAGAACATCAAGAAACCAATCAACATTTCTTTAGAAGCCTCACCTAGAAAACTGCATCCTTATCCCTTTGGTGCTCTTGTCTGACAAGAGCCAGGGTACCTTCTATGAGTTGGTCAAACCCAAGTCCTCCAGTCGGTGATGAGCACAGCTCAGATTCAACAAGCTGCAAGCCTGCTAACCCACACCTGAAAGCCCAGACAGATTCAAAACAACCAGCTAATTAAACCTGGAGCACCAAGCTATCATCATCTGAGATTCATGGGCATCCAACAAGCAGAAGAACTAGCAACATGGCATTCAGCAACAGCTGTCACCTGCTATAATGTTCTTTAATTATCTTAAAATCTCTAAGAACTGACAAATGGGTGACAAAATGCAATTTTCTGTGTCAGGAAGCTAGAGACAAGCCTGTGTTACTTTGATGAGAGAAAATACTGTAAAATCATCTCTCTCAGCTCCTCTTATTGGGGAAGGGGGACTATTACCACTCAATTTTAGTCTGTAAACACACTCATTACAGGACTCCTAGAGGGACATGTTTCCTTCTTTATAAAGATTGAATATGAGAGGCTAGAATGAGCACTGGACTGTGCCAAGCTCTCTCTCACAGGCTCAGCACTTCTTTCAAATTCAGTTCCAGCTCTACTCCTAAGCCCTACCAGGGTAGTTTTTGCACCCCACAGAGATGCACTTATCGGGTGGGCCATTAACAAAGGCCCATTCAAGTTACCTGGAAATACATCATGACTCTTGTCATAGATTCTTCCAGGTGCCTGTCCAAATTATGACCTATTCCTAATCCTGATGTTTATTATGACCCCCATAAAGATTTCCATTAGTCCCTAATGTCTATTGGTCATTATATACTCTACTGAACATACACGATAATATCTTTTGTTCCTTTGGGGGCAAGTTTACTTCTATCATTTGCACAATTTTGCCAGTCTTTTGGGGTTAAAAATGTTCACCAGGACACACAATAAATTGCAGAAAAGTCACTGTTGTGGTAAACATCTCTTAACAACATCAGCTAGAAAATCACACCGTCTATATAAAATAGGAGGGCACCCATAAGCCAAGAGCATTGTATCACTCACAGACCCATAAAATAAGGAAAAATATGAGCTAGCTCACATTGTTGAGAGTGTATGATAGTCCTTAGAGCTTGAGGAAAACATATATTAACAGTGTGCTGCAACAGACTGCTATATACAATTAAAACTGACTGTCATTTTTGAGTTTTTTTTTACTATTTGGGAGATAAATAGCATAAACAATCAACATGTTAGTATCTCTTATCAGGCATTAACAATCTAAAAGGATCACTGATAATTCTCAAAATATACAATATCTGTGAATTATTCTTAAAATGTATATAAATATATTAACATACATAATAATGATTATAAACTCTGATTATATTTTGAGACATCAGAACAAAAATTTTTATATTAAGATTTAAATTAGAGTGTCAATAGCTGATCAGTGAATATCTGCCCACTAATTATAGCATAACCATTTAAATTTTGTATTTAAATAATATACAATTAGCACATTATTTTTAATGTCTCTTAAGAGTTAAATTAAGCTGTTTTTGTGATCTCTGAGATGTAAGTTCTCTGGGGACAAGGCCAAGATCTGTTGAGTGGTTTTGTTCATGGTATATTGATAATGTTAATATTATCAATATTTGGTTTTTGATAATAGGGATAAATCAACTGTTATCTCCAAAATCATATAGTCAATTTCATTCACTTTTTTCCTTTTCTCAATCTCATTAGCCATTCCATCAGCGCATCTCACCTTACCACTTCTGGGCCCGCAGGCCCAGGCATCTTAGTGTCCAGTACAAGATTACACCAGTTCATTGAAATGGCATCTGAAATGAACATGACACTAATCTAAAGAGATAAGAAAAGATAATATTTTCTCCAATCAGGTTTCACTGAAACTCCAGGGCAGTGTATGTGGAGTTGATCCAGAAGAAGGTCAGAACCAGAATGCTTCTTAAGCAATCACAAAATTTACATTCCTAATTTATCATTTTACTTAAGGAAGAAAAAATTTCTTTGTAATAAGCATACCAATTTGCTATATTTAATATAATTTGAGAATGTTAAAGCTAGGAGGAACCATTGTTTTCTGTTGGTCAGAAAAATAAGAGTTAAACTACAAAAACCCTGAGTTCCAGAAAAACAAAATTGATCTGAGTTCATAAAATGGATGAGGGACTCATACTAAATTCACTGGCATTTGCATTGAAACATTGCTTTGCATTGCAATTTGAAAACATGGAAATTTAAATTACATATCACAGCCCCTGTCCTCCTTACACCTTGGCTCCTTTAAAAATAGAGTAAATAAGAGGAATTTGACAGAGGTCACACTTCCCCTTCCCCCATCTCTGCAAGGGTGGCCTTCAGTGGAGTTTGGCCATGGACATAGATCCCAGACAATCCTGATAATCTAACAAGTTTGAAAAAAGATTAGGTGATGTATTATAGGTATTCTTTTACCATGTGTTAAGTCAGTCCCAATAAATTTATTTTCTACTTTAATTCATTTACATTTGTAAAATAACAATACCAAAAATTTGAAAAGCACTTCACAGCTTACCAAACACATCCATATACATTCTTTGGCACTGACAGTGACCGGACAAAGACTATGGGTTGACCAACAGAAATCTATGCTTCTTTTTCATGGTCTAAAGTTGTTGGTAGAAAGAGGTGCCCATAACAGGGACCATATGACTGGTTCTCACTGACAGAGTGTGAGCTAGTGTGCATCACTTCTGGGCTCAGATGTTTGTTAGGTACTAGATGTTCAATCCTCCGCTTCCTCCCCCTTCACCACATGGCCAATTAAACACAAAAGATCCAATGGAAGACACTAAGGAAGTCTTCAGAGATGGAAAGTCACAGCTTAAAGGAGATTCACATAAATATAGGGTATAAGTGAAAAACTACTGAGATCTGGGGACTTTTTTTTTGTCTCATTAGATAGTAGAAATAATACTGACCAAAAAAGTGACAACACATGTACCAATCAGTACCTAGCTCCCAAAAGGCATTCAGTTAATATGGATGGACAGATGGATGGGTGGGTAAATGGACAGACAGGTGGATGAACAAGTGGCAACAGCAGTATATCCTAACCTAATAAATATGGAAATCATAAAGCTCTGACACAAATGCAACACTACATAGTGATGTGAATTTCCAATGCATGTACATAGCCCAATAAGTAATCTGTAAAATAGTAATATACTACTGACAAACTTTCATAGAAGAATATCAGAAAAATTATAAAACGTACTAGTTAGAGACTAAGCAAGTTAAATAATGTGATAATATCAAAATGTTTGAAGACTTGTAAGCCTAACTTTCCCAAATCATTTAGCAGCATGAAGGCAGGGGTACTAGTACATAGGCTTAAGTTTAAGAACATTAGGCTTTGAAATTAGGAAGATATTAATTGAGGTCCAGGCCTTGGCACTTCCTAGCTGTGTGATGCCATATGGGCCACATATCCTCTCCACGCTTCATGCAGTGGAAGTAGAAAGCTCAGCACAGTGCTTGGCACATAGAAGACACTCAATACATATTAGGCTATCATTCTTGTTCTTGAGGGTGAAGCTATACATTATTATTGTTAATTAAAATACATTTAAGTTGCCCTGGCTGGTGTAGCTCAGTGGATTGAGCACAGGCCTGCAAACCAAAGGATTGCAGTTCGATTCCCTGTCAGGGCACATGCCTGGGTTGCAGGCCAGTTCCCAGCAGGGGATGCACAAGAGGCAACCATACATTTATATTTCTCTCCCTCTCTCCTTCCCTTCCCCTCCAAAGATAAATAAATAAAATCTTTAAAATACATTTAAGTTACTCTGCCACACTGGTGGATATTTCATAGATATTAAAGCATAGAAAATTTTAAAAGATTCCTCCAATATTCAAGCATGCTAATAAAGAGAATCAATAACTAACCCTCACACTGCAGAATCTGAAGCATTTCAAGGATGCAGTAATCAGTGGCTGCAGTATAATTTATGATTACTGAGCTATTCTTTCTAAACTACAATTTTAATCTGTCAATCCAGTGGTTGCTTACCATTGCTGGTTATCAAGGTCCATTCTCATCCTCACTGGTTTGCTTCTCCTCTGTCTAAATGGGCTTCCCAATGCTCCTACAAGTTATAATTTCTATTTTTGAGCAGTTTTTGGACCTTCTCAGTTCAATGAACCACTTTCCTCTTATTTTTAATCTCCTGGGCAAGTATTAGACCTAAGGTCACACAGATAAAGCCCCTTACACACTTTATACACTCAGCACATGCAAGGCTCTTACCTCTTTCCATTTCTACTGCAATGGATCTCTTCTCTCTTTGGATTGCTCTAGCTATATAATCCACATAAAAAGAGCACTTACTCCTCTACTCTTGCACATTACTATTTAATTATTTAAAGTTTTATTTTTTTAACCCTCTTAAATAAGATTGTAAATTTCTTGGGGCTTCAGTATCCTCATTTGTGACATGAGGGATTTGTCTTTGCTTCTTCTTGCTCTAAAATTCTCATATCTCTTTGGCCATCTGTCTGTGAACCCCAAAGTACTGAACACAAAGATGGCACATCTTAGCCACTAAAGAGGTAAGAGAAAATATGTCATCCCTACTACAATTCTATCAAGATCAAGTCTAAAGCAAAACTTCTCCGTATGCATCGGCATACAGAATCATGTTCACTGGGATTATCTCTTTACAGATTTAGGGCTAAGAAAATTTATAGGATAGATATGTTTTCCCTTATTTTTGTGCAATTGAGAAGCAAAAAAGGGTCAGGAAGCCTGGGAGAGCCCTTCTTGCTTCTCCAGGAACGAGCCTCTCTTTATTTTCAAAGGCTGTTCTCAAATGTTCCAGGATATCCGCTGCCCTCACTTAAAAAACTGACTCACACAGAATTCCATGTTCTTCCACTTTCCTCATCCTCAGAACTGATTTACCATGAAACTAATGACATCTATCTTTCAGGGCCACTTATTTGACAGGATGCCAGCAATTTGTCCATGTGGTGCAGTGTTACAATGTTTGCTCATGTAAATTATTTTATTCATCACTAAGTGACTTCTGTCTCTTTCCACTGATTTTCCTGCCTTTTACTTCCCTTTGTTAAAGTGCTGGTGGAGTGACCATGGGCACTTTTGAAATCTAGGTAAAAGGATATAAGGTTGTGGTAGCTGGGAACATATTTAGCTTTTGTTTAGTCAGATGTTTTCATGCAGTTCACCAACATGGTCATAAATTTAAGCTATTGCCCTGGCTGGTGTGGCTCAGTGGGTTGAGCGCCAACCTATGGACCTAAAGGTCACCAATTTAATTCTCAGTCAGGGAAGATACCTGGGTTGCAGGCCCAGTCCCCAGTTGGCAGCATATAAGAGGCAATGGATCCATGTTTCTCTGTTTCCCTTCTCCTCTCTCTAAAAAATAAATAAATAAATAAATTTAATCTGTTGCTTGTCCAGTAAGTGGCAAAGCTAGAATTCCAACCTAAGTTGTCTGATTCTACTGCTATCATATCATATCATCTACTGCCCATTATATTCTGGGGGATCCATGAACAATTCTTTGGTTTCTTAATTTAAATATGCAGCTCTATATTCTCTACTGGGCAACATTTGATACCTCTTCCCACCTCCCAACCTGATGCCACCCCACTTTCCTGGCCCTGATATCCACCACTCTCCCACCTGTACAAACAACTCTATCCAAATAGAACGAATGTCTTGCCTTTGTCAAACTGTGGTTTCATTCATGCTCTTTTCTGTATCTATAGTGGTCTTCATAATATGTAAATCGTATTAGTATCTTCGTAAACGGGCATAAAGCATTGACATAAATGAAAATAATATATAACTCATGATACACCTCTACAGCACGGGCATCAAGGAAAAACTGATGATTGCTGTCAAATAAATTTAAAAGTTCTCCAGTAAAAAAAAATCTAGAAACAAAGATCAACACAGTAACTCTAAACACCACTAGCACCCAGGTTTTGCTCTGTAAATATAAGTAAAGGTTATTTTTTACTTAAAAATTAAAGCACCTTGAAAAAATGGCTATATACAGAGAAGAAAGCCTTCCTGCTGAAATTAAAGATGCAGCCACTAACAGGGCACCATAGATGACAACTCAAGATAAAACTCAAATCACCAAATCACCAGAGTGGAGCTGAACCATAACATGTAGCAGGCTCTGAGAGCTTCAAGAAATATTTTCAGACTTCTGACAAGATGGGGGCATAGGTGGAAGCACTGTACCTTCTCGCACAACCAAGTTTAAAAACAACAAAGTTTTAGCAACAAAAATGCAGCCAAACCACAGAAAATTGAACTATACGGAAGTCTGACAACAACAAACCCTTCAGCCAAACCGGTAAGAGGGGCAAAGCCAGCAACAGACTGAGGTCGTGCAGGAAAGATCCACCAGACCAACCCAGGTGCGTGACCCAGGTGCGCCAATAGCCGTGGGTGGATCCCAGATGCGGAGTAGCGGGCAGACCCACCGAGGGCACAAGGTGGTGGACCCACTGAGGGCTGACCGAGGTCACAGATTCCTGCACAAATAAACTGGTGAAGGAGTGAGCAGTGAGATGGATCGGGCAGGCCCCAGAGGCGGGAAGTGGCAGGGGGAACCACCATTGTCCCTCTTTGACCCCACCCCCACATACATAATCACAAACCAGCGACCTGGGTGGCCCCACCCTGGTGAACACCTAAGGCTCTGCTCCTCATACTTAACGGGCTCGAACAGACCAAAAATGGCTCAAGAAGAACTCAGAGCCCCAGAGCCAATAAATCTAAGCGATGAAGAAATAGCCAAACTTTCAGATGCACAGTTCAAAACACTGGTGATCAGGATGCTCACAGAACTGGTTGATTTTGGTCACAAATTAGAGGAACATATGAAGGCCAAACTAATTGAAGTGAAGGGAAATGCACAGGAAACCAATAGTAATGGAAAGGAAACTGGGACTCAAATTAAAGGAGTGGACCAGAAGAAGGAAAAAAATGACCAAACAGAAAAGGATGAAAGAACAAGAATTCGATAAAGGGAGGAGAGGCTTAGGAACCTCCAGAACATCTTTCAGTGTTCCAACATCCTAATTATAGGGGTACCAGAAGGGGAAGAGGAACAGCCACAAGTGGAAAACTTATTTGAACAAATAACAAAGGAGAACTTCCCCAATCTGGCAAAGGAAATAGACTTCCAGGAAATCCGGGAAGCTCAGAGAGTCCCAAAGAAGTTGGACCCAAGAAGGAACACACCAAGTTACATCATAATTACATTACCCGATATTAAAATGAAGGAGAGAATCCTAGAAGCAGCAAGAGATAAGGGGACAGTCACCTACAAAGGAGTTCCCATCAGACTGTCAGCTGATTTCTCAAAAGACACCTTACAGGCAAGAAGGGGCTGGAAAGAGGTATTCCAAGTCATGAAAGGCAAGGACCTACATCCAAGATTGCTCTATCCAGCAAAGCTTTTATTTAGAATGGAAGGGCAGATAAAGTGCTTCTCAGATAAGATCAAATTCAAGGAGTTCATCATCACCAAGCCCTTATTATATGAAATGTTAAAGGGACTTACCTAAGAAAAAGAAGATAAAAAAGATGAACAGTGAAAAGACAGCAAAGTCACAGTTATTAACAACCACACCTAAAAGAAAAGCAAACTAAGAGGACAGCTAGATCAGGAGCAGAACCATAGAAATGAAGATCACATGGAGGGTTAGCAACAGGGGAGTGGGAGAAGGAGAAGGGGGGAGAAGGTACAGAAAATAAGTAACATTGATGGTAGGTAGAAAATAGATAGGGGAGAGGGCAAGAATAGTAGGGGAAATATAGAATCTAAAGAACTTGAGACACATGGTCATAAACTAAAGGGGAGGAATGGTGGGGGAGGGGTGTGCAGGGTGGAGGGGAATGAAGGGGGGAAATAGAATAACTCTAATGGCATAATCAATAAAATATACTTTAAAAAAATATTTTCAGCCATTAGTCAAAGGACACCTCCATTAAAATAGAAATACCTAAAAGAAAAATTATCAGTGATACTGGGGAAATAATTTTATAACATTTACCCAAAGAGAAACACTATTCTAGATGCTGCCTGGCCATGGGATGTGTCCATCCTGGACAGCACTGAACTCAAAGGGTTCATTCTCACATGTAGCTGTTCCTGCTTTAAAAAAAAACTCTAGAGGAACACTCATGTGTGTGGGTCTTCACATTTATAAAATTTATCAGGCAGTGGATGGCGAGACCTATCAAAATGAAAATGTATGTTATAACTTGGAATTTCAATTGAGAATTGAACAGAGATAATAACACAAATATATGAACCTATTTATAAGGGCTTTTTAATTAAATCAATACTCTTAATAGCACAAAACAAAAGGAAAGAACCAAACTAAATTGCATACATAGAGTATTGGCTAAATACATGGGGATAAAATATATCCATAAATAGAATCATAGACATCCACTGTGCAGAAGAAATGATGTTATACAGAACAAGCACTCATGGGTAAGCATAGAAAGGACATCACCAGAGATGTAAGTGGTTACTACTGTAAGCCACTTACATTCTAGACATATATGGAAACGTTTAGAAAGCTGAATAACAAATTGTTAATAGTCTTATCTCTGCAAGTGAGATTAAGTAACAAAGTCACTTTGGATTTTGTGAAATAATTATTTTATAAATCTAATTTTACATCACTTTTTTTACACTTTTACAACCAACAAAAAAATGAAGATGTTTTGAAAATATAAAAAGCAACATAACAAAAAACAAACTTAGTTTACTCACGATATTATTACCCTAACAGGGAGATTTTTCTCCTTGACAGAATTATTCACCAAAGGATAACTTAAACAACAAATTGTGTCTGTGCATTTAGTCACAGATTACAGTGTCTTAAGAACAGAGAAATTCAAGATTGAAGTCTTAAAGGCTACTTACTGTTATTTGAAGACCTAACAGTAATAAGAGAAAAGTCTGTACATTTATAATTCACTGCAAGTATTATAAATTGGAAAAAAGTTACAAACTTGTAAAACTCCCATTTAAATCTAACTTATACAAGCCTCTCTGTCTATGGGGTCTTAAAAATGTATTCGTGCCAGCCCAGCTTCCTGCAGGTCTCTTTGGAATCCAAGTCACTGCTAAACATCGTCAAGGTGAATTACACTCTAAAACACAGCAAAGAAACAGCACCAAAGAGCAAAGGCAATGGATCTGAGTCCTGAGGAAGGTGCACAGGAGGCATAGGCAAGATGTAGATAACCATCATGCACGTTGACTTATATTAGGGCCTTCTGTTTTTTCGTTCTATTAATTCTATTATTTAACTGTCTTTTGTATAACCAAAAAAGATATCTTTGTAAGCCTTTGGCACCCTCTTTTGGACAAATTGATTATTTCAAAACTAAATTTGTTTCAGCGAAATATTTCTGAGTATACGATAGGAAAACTGACATCAGACACATTATTTTTTATATTTTTGGTTTTTATAATTGAGTTTACTTTTAGAGCAGTTTTAGGTTTACAGGAAAATTGATCAGATAATACAAAGTTCTCAAATACTCCTCTTCTCCACAGTTTCCTCTATTACTAACTAACTAGTTGTATAAGGGGGGTGCATTTGTTAAATTTATGAAACAGTAGTATTATATTATTATTAACTAAATCCTGTGGTTTACAATAATGTTCTACATTTCTCTACAACCAATGGGTTTTGACAAATTTCACAAATCCACAATTAGAGTATCACAGAGAATAGTGTTGCTGCTCTAAAAATCCCTATGCTTTACATCTTCATCCTTTCTCCTTCCCCCAAACCCCTGTAACCGCTAATCATTTTTTACTGTCTGTATAGATTTTTATGTCTCTATAGTTTTCCAGAGTGACATGTAGTAGAATAATAAAATACAAATCTATTTCAGACTGGCTTTTCTCATTTACCAATACACATTTAAGAGTCTTCCATACCGTTTTGCGGTTTGATAATTCATTTATTTTTGTCACTGAATAATATTCCATTGTATAGATGTATGAGTTTGTTTATCCATTCCCTACTGATGAAGATCTTCATTGCTTCCAGTTTGGGCAATTATGAATAAAACTGGTATAAACATTTATGTGCATAAAAGATTTGTGTGTGTGTGTGTGTGTGTGTGTGGACATTTACAACCCATTTTATTAATTACCAAGGACTGTGATTGCTAGATCATATGGTAAAACTATGTTTAGCTTTTTAAGAAATTGTCAAACTTTCTTCCAAAATGATTGCACCATTTTGCATTCTCACCAACAATGAATAGAAGTTTGTGTTATTTCACATCTTCACCAGCTTTCGGTGTTGTAAGGTTGGGGTTTTTTTTAAGATTTTATTTATTTATCTTTAGAGGGGAAGGAAAGGAGAGAGGAAGAGAAATATTAATGTATGGTTGCCTCTCGTCCATACCCTTCCAGGAACTGACCCACAACCCAGGCATGAGCCCTGACTGGGAATCAAACTGCGATCCTCTGGTTCACAGGCCCGTGCTCCACCCACTGAGCCACACCAGCCAGGGCTGTAAGTTTTTTTTAATATTAGTCATGCATATGTGGAATAAATCTTACCTGGTCATGGTGAATAATTTTTTATTCAGTGTTAGATTCAATTTGCTAATATTTTGTTGAGGACTTTTGTGTGTATGTTCAGAAAATATATGGGTGTGATGTCTTCCTTTCTGATAATGTCTTTATATGGTTTTGGGTGTTAATGTAATGCTAGTCTCCTACAATGTGTCAGAAAGTGTCCCCTCTGATTTTTTTTTTTTGGAAAGGATTGTAGAGATTAGTATCATTTATTCCTTAAATGTGTGGTAAAAATCCATCAGTGAAATCACCTAGAACTGGTGTCTTTATTTTTGGAAATGTGTCAAAAATTGACTCAAAATCTTTAATAGATATAGTCCTATTCAGATTATCTGTTTCTTCTTATTTGGGCTTTGGTCATTTCTGTACAATTAGTTAATTTTATGTAAGTTATCAAATTTGTGAGCACAGAGTTCTATATAATACCCCTTTATTATCCTTTTATTGTTTATGAGAGGTGTAGTGATCAGTTCTATCAGTTTGTTACTTTGAATTTTTCTGCTCTATTATTAGGAACATGCATATCGGGGATTGTTAAGCATTCTTGCCCTGGCTGGTGTGGCTCAGTGGATTAAGTGCTGGCCTACAGATCCAACCAACAGATCACCAGTTTAATTCCCAGTTGGGGCACATGCCAGGGTTGCAGGCTGGGTCCCTGATTGGGAATGTGCAAAAGGGCAACCAATTGATGTGTCTCTTGCACATTGGTGTTTCTCTCCCTCTTTCTCTCTCCCTTCTCTCTCTAAAAATAAATAAAATCTTTTTTTTAAAGAATTCTTGGAGAGCCCTGACCAATGTGGCTCAGTTGGTTGAGAGTTGTCCTGCAAAGTGAAAGGTCGCCTGTTTGATTCCCAGTTAGGACACATGCTTGGGTTGTGGGTTTGGTGTGTATTCAAGAAGCAAACCAATCAGTGTTGCTCTCCCTCTGTTTCCCCTCTCTCTAAAAAGACATAAATAGAGTCTTTTAAAATTGTATTTGAAAAGAAGAATTCTTAAAGAATTGACTCTGTTTTTATGTAATATCTCTCTTTATCCCTGATCATTTTTCTTGTTCTGAAGTCTACTTTGCCTAAAACCAATATAGTTATTGAAGTTTTGTTTTGATTGATATTAGCATGGTATAACTTTCTACATCCCTTACTCTTTATCAACCTGTGTCTTTATATTTAAAGTGCTTTCTTTAGACAATATGTAGTTGGGCCCTCTTTTTTATCCACTCTGACAGTCATTTAATCTGTATATTTAGATCATTCACATTTAAAGTAATTATTGATAATTCAATTAAAATCTATCTGCTATAACTTTTTTTTGGTTGAACTTTTCTTGTTCCTTTGTTTTAATCTTCCCTTCTTTTTCTGCCTCTCTGATCCTAATTGAGCATTTTATATGATTCTATTCTCTCTGTCCTCTTAATATAACAATTACACTTAAATTTTTTTCCTGAGTGCTGCAGTATTTATTTACAACTAATTCAAATACACTTCCAAATACAATGCCACTTCATGAATAGTGCAGATATCTTATAACAGAATATTCAGTTTTTCCCCTTCCATTCCTTATAATAATGCTGTCTCTCATTTCATTTATCTATACTTATAATCATCTAATACATTGTTGCTACTACTTGAACAAAGTTATCTGTTAGATCAATTAAGAATAAGAAAAATGAAAGATCTTAATTCACCTTCATTTATTCCTTCTCTGATCCTCTTCCATTCTGTATATATAGCTGAGTTTCTGACCTATATCATTGTTATTCTCTAAAGAACTTTTTAGCATTTCTTATAAGTCAAGCCTACTGTCAATAATTTCCTCACTTTTTTTATTTGTTTGTTTGGTTTTGCCCAAGAGTGTCTTTATGTCTCTTTCACTTTTGAAGGATAATTTACCTGGCTACAAAATCCTAGGTTGGTGGTGTTTAAAAATATATATTTCACTATACTCTCTTCTTGTTTGCATGGTTTCTGAGAAGTCCAACGTAATTTTTATATAAGTTCCTCTACAGTTAAAATCCCCCACCCTCTTTACTTCTTTCTCTTTGTCTTTGATTTTCTGTAGTTTGAACATGACATATGTAGATGTAGATTTTTTGGTATCTATCCTGCTTGTGTTATCTAAGCTTCTTGGTTCTGTCACTTGGTGCCTGCCATCAATTTGGAAATTTTTCAGCATTGTTACTTCATTTCTTCTGCTCCTTGCTCACTTTTTTTTCTGTTATTCTGATTATTTGTATAGTGCCCCTTTTGTAACTGTCCCACATTTCTGGAAATTTCTGGGATATTCTGCTCCATTTTTTCATCCTTTTTTCCCTTTATATTTCAGTTTGGGAAGTTTCTGTTACTTCAAGCTCTGATTCTTTCCTCAGTCATATGCTCTTCAAAGGAATTCCATTTTCCATCTGTTGTTGCATGTGTCTTCTTTTTCAATCAGATCCCATAACATATTAATTATAGTTGTTTTTCATTTCCTATCTGATAATTCCAAAATATGTGTCATGTGTGAGTCTGGTTATGATCCTTGCTTTCTCCATTCAGGCTCTGATTTGTCTTGCCTTTTGGTATGCCTTGTAAATTTTTTTGTTGAGAGCAGAATATGATGTATTTGGTAATTAGAACTGAGGAATTCAGGCTTTTAGAGTGAGATATTAGATTAACCTGCCTAGGAGTTGTTCTGGGTTTAATGTTTGCTATAGCTGTATGTGTCAGAGGCTTCAGTTTCCTCGTTTTGTTCTGCTTTTTACTTCTCCTTCCTTACTATTTTGTATTTTCCTAAAAGCTCCTTCTTAAATGGGGTGTGTGTCTTGAAGCTCTATCAGTTGTAATCCACTGTTATCATACTGGAGCCCTGTTGATGTGGTGGTGTTGGGGAGAGGGAAAAATTCTATAATCTAATGAAAATTTTTTTCGTGCTTTGGGGGTCTAAGTTCCTGGGCTGAGACTGACAGAAGCATTTCTTAGCTTTTTTTCTCACTTTGTGTGTGATGAGAACACTACAGGAGCCTGGAGTTATCCAACTGCCTGCCCTCAAGACACACAGGGAAGGCTCTAGGTAAAGTAGTTTCCCTTCAGGACAAACCTTGTAGAAAAATGCTCTGGGTATATTTCAAAATGATAACTTTTACTCTCTTCCTTCATGACCCACCAGAGAACTTCTCTACAGTCTTCATTCACTGTGAGAACCTGGTTGGGTGCCAGGAGGTAAAACCCACAGAAGTGTGCCTAGCTCCCTGAGCTACTCCACACTCAGCCTCTAAGTAATTTATCAATTACTGTCTAAGTGTTCCTACCAGTTACTGGCTCCAATAGCTTCTACTTCCTTTAAGCTGATATTTGCTGTGATTCTCTGTATTCATCTGGTTATCCAGCTTTAGGGGGTTGTGATTTTCCTTGTGATCTCTATTCTCTGGTGGATCTAAGAAAAGTTATTGATTTTTAATTTGATTAATTTGCTTCTTGTAGTGAAGATGGGATGATGAATACAAACTCTTTACATATTGTATCTGGAACCAGAGTCTTCACATGTTATTTTTAATTTTTACATGAATATATTCTTTCTTTTTTATATTTCTATTTATTTTTAGAGAGAAGGGAAGTGAGGGAGAAAGAGAGGGAGAGAAATATCAATGTGAGAGAGAAACATTGATTGGTTGCCTCACACACATCTCCAACTGAGGACCTGGCCTGCAACCCAGACATTTGCCCTGACTGGGAATTGAACCAGCAACCTGTCGGTTTGCAGGCAGGCGCTCAATCCATTGAGCCACACCAGCCAGAACTAAATATATTCTTGCTACCAACTCACCGCAATCCTAGCTCTCATTCCTTCAGAAGAAGCTAGTTTATTTCTCAAGGTGATCTAATCTACAAAAATGTATATAGCATTCAAGCAGTGCTATATTTGAAAACCAGCTTTAAGCAGGAGGGTGGGTGATCAAAATCAGCAATATAGGTTTTGCTGATTTCCATGGTGCAACTACTCCAGTGATGGTCAATTTCAGGCTACCAACAATTTACCAACAGCCTTGCAAACTTCCTGAATATTTAACAATTGGCTCTAATAATATCTGTGACAAGTCTGAGTGGAGAGAGTATGTTATTTGCTTTACTAGTACCCTATTTATTTTTTATGAAAAAATGATTTATAGATTTCAAATTCATGTGCTGAAGTCCTAACCCCCAGAATCTCAGAATGTGGCTCTATTTGGAGACAGGGTCTTTAAAGAAGTAATTAAGTTAAAATGAGGTCATTATGGTAGACCAAAATCCAATACGACTGATGTCCTCATAAGAAGAGGAAATTAAGACACAGATGGTTACAAAAAGAAGACAATTGAAATACACAGGGAGAAGATGGTCATTTACAAGCAAAGGAAAGACCCCTTGGAAGAAACCAACACTTCCAACACCTTAATCTTAGAGTTTTAGGCTCCAGAATTCTGAGAAAATTAATTTCTGTTGTTTAAGTTTCTCAGTCTGTGGTACTTTGTATGGCAGCCCTAGAAAACTAATACAAACATTAATCAGAAAATAGTCCCGTAGGACCTTAAAAACAAGGGCGTCGAATGTATAGCATTTGTGTAACTACATTTCAGCACAAATTTTTATTTTGAAACCATTGTTTTCTCTTTGACTATACAGAAGCCAGTCTTGAGGCTGTCTGACTAAGCATGATGCAGTAAAGACCAGGGAAAGTTAGACAGAAATGTGTCTGCTATCACATAGGTTTCACACAGTTCAAACTCCTGGCTGCTTCTTGGAAACTAGGAATCTTTTTAATCCTCAAATCATACCAAAGTTAAAAGCAAATCCATAAGAATATATATGGGACTGTGAATGGGCCTTATGATATCTCATCATTTTCAAAGTCTCATAGGGACTGGCCCATCTGCCCAGGCCAAAAAAAGAAAGAAAGAAAATGATGTATAGAAGGCCAGGTGATAAAACTCAGGAAAATTGCAAACAAGAATTCATACTAGGTATTTCTGTTACAGCTCTAATCTACAGTCAGAAAACTTCCATTCCGCTCCAGGATCAACTACCAGCTAAAGGAAGAAGCCAAGCAATTTGCTTTACTTCACAAGGGGTACCAGTTTTCTCATGTGTGAATCAATCCATTAGCCAACTTATAAATTATAAAAGTAGAAGAGGATGATATCTAATGAGAAACTCTGTGACACTGGACTAAAAGGAAGCTTTCTACGACTGGACAAGGCTGCATGAAAAAAACCAAAGGCAAAGCAGTCATCTCACTGTAATACGATATGAAATTGAGGTGATATCAGTGAAAATGTCAGAATAAGAACCTCCAACAATTTACCTCCAAATAAAAGCAATGGAAAAAAACTGGCAAAAATTATCAGAGTCACCTTTGTCAGAGCTCCAGATATTAACCAAAGAAATGCAGTAATCAAAGGAGGATTTATTCAAGAAATAAAAAATGGCTTAAAATTCATAAAAGCAGCAAGGTCTGTGGTGTTTTAATTTACCCTAGTATCATTCGCCATCTCATCAGCAGCCTTGGACACTAACAGCCTGTATACCTGGTGCCAGAGAGGACAGAGAAATACAACCCACAGAATGGGAGAAGATATCTGCAAATCATAGAGCCAAATAAGAATATAGCACCCAAAATATATAAAGAACTATTACAGTTCAAAATAAAAAGATAAATAACACAAATTTAAAAATGGGAAGGAGTTCAGATAGACATTTCCATAGATAGATAGATAGACATGATAGATAGATAGATAGATAGATAGATAGATAGATAGATAGATAGATAAAATAAGCACATAAGAAGGTGCTCAGCATCATTCACTAAGGAAATGAAAATCAAAACCACATGAGCCCTAACTGGTTGGCTCAGTCAGTTGGGCATCATACTGCAAAGTGAAAGGTTACTGGTGTAATTCCCAGTCAGGGCACGTGTATGGATTGCAGGTTCAGTCCCCAGCTGGGGTGCAAGCAAGAGGAACCAATCGGTGTTTCTCACACTAATGTTTCTCTCCCTCTCTTTCTCCTTCCTTTCCCCTCTCTCTTAAATAAATAAATAAAATCTTTTTATAAAAAATCACATATGGTACCACTTCGCACCCACTAAAATGGCTATAATCTTAAAAAATTGAAAAGTAACAAGTGTTGACAAGGATGTGAAGAGACTGGAATCCTCATACATGGCTGATGAGGATGAAAAATTGCACAGCTGCTGTGGGAAGCAGTTCGGCTATTCCTCATAAAGTTAAACATAGTTATCATATGACTCAGCAATTTCATTCCTAGGTATGTACTCCAGAAATGAAAACATATGTTCACGCAAAAACTTGAACACAAGTGTTCATAGCAGCATTATTCATAATAGCCAAGAACTGGAAACAAAGCAAATTCTCGACTTGTAAATGGATAAATAAAATATGGTACAGCCATACAATGAGATATGACTCATCCATAAAAGAGAATGAACTACTAATACTTGCTGTAACATGGATGAATCCTGAAAAGTTTTGCTAAGTGAAAGTACTCAGACACAAAAGAGAAAAATTATATGACTCAGTTTATATGAAATTTCCGGAATAGGCAAATCCACAGAGATAGAAACTACATTAATAGTTTCAACTTTAGGGATTAATAAATGTACTCAAAACCACTTAAATGTATACTTTAAAATGATAGTTTTATGACATGCAAATTGTACCTCAACAACAACACAAAAGACGTGCATTTAAACTAACTACTGCCACTGATTGCAAAAGTTTGGCCTTTCCCATGGAAAAACAAGCCACGTCAATGAGAATGAACACCAGCACTGTGGCTTCTCTGATTTTGACACATATTCTCAATCTTTCAAAAGTCCAACCATGTTGCCAATAAAGCATTTTCCTTTTAAGCTTCATAATAAGCTGGTCTATTGTTGTCATCGTTCCTTGCCTAACATGTGATTATATTTTATTTCCACAACATAGTAAATTCTGATAGATCACAGTGATTTCAGTCCATGAGGATGTTTCAACTGTAGGCATGAATTAGAAAGATATTTTTATATTGCCTATTTGATATAATAAGTCCTAGCACCATGCTTCAGGCAAAATACATCAAAAGAATGAACTGAAGGTTAAGTTTCCTTTTAGATCTCAATTTTTATAACATTGCAAAAATTCTTGCCTAAAAGCAATCCAGACTATTCAACTGCAAGATATTCTATGTTCACCTCACTCAGCCTAAGGGAAAGAAGAAAACTCAGTAGCTGGAGACACTTCTAAGGTCAAAGCACAGTCATCTCATTATGCCCTCCCAAGTCACCAGTCCTTGAACAGAACACCAATACCCGTCACAGAGAAAATGCAAGTAAAAGCTTTTTGAAAAGCATTTTGTTATGTCATATTTGCAAATATACTTCCCATGTAAAAAGAAGCAATAAGAAATTTAGGTAATGAAATTTAAATACCACATCCAACAATTATTTCCATTTTATCCTACCCAAATCAGTCAATTAAATTTAACTATCTCTGTAAATTAGTGTTAGAGCGCACTTAATCCAAATTTGATTGAACAATGACTTTGTGTATATATTTGTTTCTATGAAAAAAAGTTGCTTACTGGGGTTATGAATCTTCGAGAATGAAAGGGCTACTGCGCTCTTTACCTGCAATGCTGTTTATCATAAAGCAGTGTTTGTACTAAGGACTCCACGGTAACTTCACCCTGAGAGGTTGTTTAGTGAATTACTCCAGGGACTCCAAATATACAGGAACCCACTGATGTATTACCTAGGAGCAACTCTGATGATGAGTTTACATTTACTCAGGGTCCCTCCTGGCTCAGTCTGTTTTGTGCAGGGCCTGATTTTTGACATATGCACAGAACCCACTGGGGTTGCACAACACTGTGGTCCTGCTTAACAAATCTTTCTTTTAAAAAAGAAAACCTAATTGAGATATAATTGATATATTTTTAAAACTGCACACATTTAACGTATACATTTTGATGAATTTGGATATGTGCATACATATACCTATGATACCATCACCACAACCAAGGCATTGAACATGTCCATTACCTGCAAAAGTTTCCTTTATGTTCTTTTGTGGGGTTTGTTTGTTGCTTTTTTTGGGGGGAGGGGTAAGAATACAATATGAGATCTACCCTTTTTACATATTTTAAACTGTTCATCTCTGTATTATTCACTCTGTGCTTCATGATATTGATGATGGTGACAATGGACATAGTATCAGGTACTATTACACATGTTCATCTATTCACATACATAATAAATGATTTTGTATTGATTATGCAAGTTCCGCCAGGCTCTGTCTTGGCACTGGTGACAGGATGATGAGCAAGAAAAACAAGGCTGCTGAACTCGTAGTTTTGCATTTTTGTGAAAAGAAAGAGGAAGCAAATGTACCATAAGAGAATAAGAGCACTTCAAATACCTATAAATACTATGGAGAAAATACGGTTAATTACGGATAGGAAGTGACAGGGCAGGACAATTTACTAACATGCACAAAGAGAGTAGGTCAGCTCATCAAGCCATCCAGAACCTGCGAAGATCAGTTAAGACCCTATATTGAGGACACCATGGGAACATGAAATATTCCAGTAACAGATGTTTGAGGCCACGTAAGAAATCAGCATGCCAATAAAAACACTCAACTCACAACAGGTTTCACTGGGGTCTGCTTTGATAAGACTCCCAATAGATTCAGGGACCTCACCTTTCTACACATGGTAGCTCCATCCTATTTCAGCTTATGAAAGGTATTCGCCTAAGCACTGGCCACAATTCTGATATTTTGCAATGGGAAAAGAAGCGTGCCTTCAACATTGTCTAGAAGATAGAATTCAAGAACTGTGAATCCTGAAATATCCCACTGAATTGCTGATAATCACCATCACACTTAGAAGTAAGAAAAAGGATGTGATTTTCCAATCAACAAATTAACTAGGCCAAAATGCAATTTGGGAAGGAAAAATTAGCTGCAAATGGTCTAAATATGTTATTTATAACCATTACATTAAAGATACCTATTTTAATACTTAATTTAATATTAGGAGACAAACCTTTGTTGAATTTATGTAATATCTTTCAATTAGTCAATGTAATTTAGAAATAGTAGTTTATAAATTCACACAATAGATATACCTGCAAAAGTGAAGCCAACCATTTGATACTCCAGGCTACACTTAGGCAACTCAGTATACTGAGTAAAGAAGGCACATTCATTTGAAGGACTAAGGGCTTAAAGTCTATTTCTTTAAGTTTACGGAGATTTACAGAGATGCTCACATTTCTTGAACAAGAACATACCAAGACTAAAATATTTTCTATTCCACTCAAATCAGCTCCATTATGACATAAAACAGTCATGTAATCAAACATGGCATATGATCTGCAAAAAATTCAAACTTGTCAACACTGTTTCTTTATATCCACAAACTCCATAGTTTTATATATTTTGTAATCTACATAATATATTTGAACAGTACTACATATGTATAATTAATGAATAACCAGATGTAAATATATTGGATAGTTACTAGGACAGCATTTTATTATAAAGCCTGTGTAGTCAAAATAGTTTTGAGACCCTAAAATATTTTAATCACATCAATTACTTAATTGAAAACACTCATTTAATCTTCACTGGCTACAAAGTATTGTCCAAATTCTTACTGTGGTGAATTTGGCCTGTTATAATGTGGCCCCAACCCCTTTCTGACCCTTGTTTCCTGCCATTCTTCTTATTCCTGGTAACCATACATTTTGGATACCTATTTGTCTCTTTCTACATATTTACACTGTTGGGGATGAGCTGTTATTGGTCCCTTCCTCGAGTGGAAAATTTCTACACATCTTTCAAATATTGATAAATCGCCACCTACTCTGTGAAGCTGCCCCCAAGACTCCCCCTGAACACCCCCAACAGGGTTACAGAAAATACTACTTGTGCTGTCACTGGGGGTCCACATCTGTCTCTCCCGGCAAGGACGGGAGCCCTCTGAGGCCGAGGACACATATTATCATTCTTCTCTGTATCGGTCTTATGTACCAGACATACATGAATATTAGTAAGCACCCTCATAAATACACTAAAATTCATTTAAAGATGGAAAAATTACCCTAATGACTGTATTATTCCTACTACAGGGTCCTAGGTTAGGAAAATGTCATAAATCACTTCAATCTATAGCATTACCATTTTAGGAAAAACATCTTCATAAATTTTACACTGAAGTAAAAATTCCGCAATAATATATATAGTGATAAAGTGGAACTCAACAAAATAGACCGATGTGCCCAAACTAATACCAAATATATTGTTTCTGTTGTTATTATCAGAAAAATAGAGCACAAAAAGATCTGCATTTATTTTCCTCAAAACTAAATGCTAGGACATACTTGTATTTAAAACTAATCAATGGCATCAGACATTCAATTTGATGGACAATTATCTACAATAGCCACATTTCACAAATCTCTATCTACATGAACAATCTAAACAGTTACCCCTAAAATCATGCTAGACAAAGCCTGCCTGCCTGGAATAGAGTCGGTGCAATGTACAGAAAGACATGTATACCCCTCTCTAGTACAAATTTTTTCAAAAAACACATGAAGAATATAATGATTTATAAAGAACCACTGTATATATGTACATAAACACTTTTACAAAGAACAAAACAAACTCAGAAAAAAGTAACTGGAGTATTACTTCTTACACATTAGGCAACTAATGCCCTAGTATCTCAAAATCCTTAACAAAAGAAGATAGCTTAGTAAGTTCTAGTTTGTCAAGGAGTGGGCAGTTTGTACATGTGTGTATTACTTGTTTTTTCTTTTCTTCTGCTTCCATTTTAAGCTTAGCTTCTTCAGCTTTAAGAGCTCCCAGTTTCTTACTCTTTGCTTTACTAATCATTTTCTTGATAGCAGCCATATCGATTTTAGTTTCAGCAGAAGATTCTTTAGATTCCTTTTTAGGAACCTAAAGAAGATTCCTTTAGGTGGAATAAAAGCTGTTTCTTCTTGTCTCTTAGTGAAAGCTTCTGCTTGTTTAGCCATTATTGCTTCCACTTTCTGTCACTACTTTTGACTTGTCTTCAGAAAGTAATCATGACTAGACATTTTTTTTTAATTATAAGAGAAAGTTTATTTAGAAAGTTATGGAGGTAGTAGAAATGAGCCAGCTGGACAGCACAGGCTCAGAAAAAAAGTTACAGAAGGAAAAGAAGGACCCTTGCAGCTTAGGAGACAGAAAGGCAAAGGTAACACACCTAGAGCGGGGAAGAGGGGGAAGGGAAAGGCTCAGATGTGCTCCCCCAAGGGAGGGCACGCTGAGCCAATATTTTATGTGTTATTCTGAGTTTATTAAAATTTAGAAATAGCCCTGGCTGGTGTGGCTCAGTGGATTAAGTGTGGGCCTGCAATCCAAAGAGTCACTGGTTTGATTCTCAGTTGTAGCACATGCCCAGGTTGTGGATTGGGTCCCCAGTAGGGGGCGCAAGAGAGGCAGCCACACAGATGTTTTTCTCCCTCTCTTCCTTTCCCCTCTCTCTAAAAATAAATAAATAAAATCTTTGAAATAGAAAAATAATAAGTAAAATTTAGAAATTAATTGCATTTCTTTTAGGGCCAGACTCATAGCATATGAAAAATGAAACATCATTTGATACATATTTTACTTATTTACTATTTACCGTTTTTTGGCTTTTTTCTCTTATTGAGTTTATTGGGGTGACATTGGTTAACAAAATTATATAGGTTCCAGGGGTACAATTCTATAACTCATCATCTGTATATCCTATTGTGTTCACCACCCCAACTTAGGCCTCCTTCTATCACCAATTTACTCCCCTTTATTTTCTCCTACCTCTCACTCTGGCAATCACCATTTTTTGCTTAATCTTTTCACCATTTTCACCCAGCCCCTCCACCCCCACCCTTCTGACAGCTGTTTGTTTCTGTATCTGTGAGTCTGTTTTTATCTTGTGTGTTCATTTATTTTGTTCATTAGATTCCAAATACAAGTGAAATCACATGACATTTGTCTTTCTCTGGCTTATTTCACTTAGTGTAATACCCTCTAGGTGCACTTATACTGTTGCAAAGGGTAAGATTTCCTTCCTTTTCAGCCAAGTAGTATTACATTGTGTAAACTTTTTTTAACTGCTCCTCTACTATTGGGCACTTGGGCTGCTTCCAAATCGTGGCTATTGTAAATAACACTGCAGAGAACATAAGGGTGCATACATTCTTTCAGATATAGTCTCAGAAGACTATGGAATCACTGAGGCATAAGGCAGATCCATTTTTAACTTTTTGAGGAAACTACATACTGCTTTCCACAGTGGCTACACCAGTCTGCATTCCCACCAACAGTGCACAAGGGGAGTATTTCATTTGAACAATATAAATTCTTCCAGATGATGTTACATGTGACATCATTAAAACAGGCTCTTTAGTAAGAAATAAAGACAATTTGTAAAAAGAAGACAATGGCTTACTGGTCCCAAAGGATCTACATTGAAAGCACTGGTACTCTGAACAAACTTACATTATGTTTCAGGGAAACACAGTTTCAGTCATTGGGCCTTTTAGAGGCTTAAACGAGGTTTGAAAAATAGTTCTAGATACTATGGAGACTATTCATCCAATTTATAATATTAAAATCTTAATGATTAGCCCTGGCTGATATAGCCTAATAGACTGAGCGTGGGCTGCGAACCAAAGGGTCTCCGGTTTGATTCCCAGTCAGAGGCAACCACACATTGATGTTTCTCTTCCTCTCTTTCTCCTTCCCTACCCTTCTCTCTAAAAATAATTAAAAATCTTTTTTTTAAAAACCTTAACAATTAAACAAGAGTTGAGAAAATACAATGATTAAGGTTTTAACGAACCTATTTTAATGATGTCACATACAAAATCATCCTGAAGATTCCATACTATTCAAATGAAACGCTCCTTATTAATAGTTTTGTTAGGTCTCTGGCCCAAATGATGACCCATGGATCAAAAGTCTTCTTTGTTGTATAGTCAGTCATGCTGCCCTCGATCAGGTCCAGGGTTGCATTAACATGCTCCGTTCTCCAGTTTCCCCTTCTGGTTATGAATCCACTTTTCCAAGCCTCTGTGGTAGCCCATTCAATTTGGGGGATGCCATCTTCCCCAAATATATAACTTCATATATCTTTTAAAAGCACCTAGAAATGCTTTGTGTGGTGCCTTTTCTAAACAGCATCTTTGCTGTCTCATACTGCCACCTAATGGTAGATCTCAAAATACAGTAACAAAATAATCCTGTTACGGAACAGGACCTTAACTTCTGGCCATGATGGAATAACAGGAACCAATTTTCCCACCCACCAGGGAAAAAAATGACAAAATAAGCACACAGTGGTGTGAAAGACAGTGGAAAACAAGCAACAAAGGACAGCGGTTTTGGGAAACAGAAAACAAACAAGGTCAGCCCTACAACTGTCTCCAGATTACTGCCCTCAAAGAGATCCCAGGCCACAGTGCAAGGAAAGGAATGTGGGGGAGCTAGTGGACTCTTATTGATCATGTGTCAATATCTGCTCATCATTTTTAAGAAATGTGCCATTCTAATGCAAGATGTCAATTATAGAGGAAACTGTATGTTATAAACTGTGTGTTTATAAAAACTCTTTGTACTTTATGCTCAATTTTTCCATAAACCTAAAACTGCTGTTCATAGCAAGGCATGCAGAGCACTGGGGGTCCACCTGGGCCAGCTGGGGGTGGGATCTGCAGTGAGGTGTTCCTAGCAGCTCATGGTCAGGCCTGTTGATGGAGTCTGGTATGTAGTTATAAGATCTGCATCCCTTTAATGCCCTCTGAGAGTCCCATCTCTCTCTCTCCCAGATTCTTTCCACCTCCCAGTCACTTGGCTTATGATTTTGTCCTCTAGATGGGGAAGGAGAAAATGAGCCTCTCTGGCAACATCTCACACAGCTGAAGAAGCAGGTGCTCACTCCTATACCCTCCTTTTCCTCCATGGGAGAAATCACAGGCCTAAAAAATATCTCTTGGCCCTAAACTGTGCTGCCTTGGGGAAGGAGTGATATGAGTAAAGTCAAGCTATTCTTATCCACTCCAGTGCATCCAAACTTGTAATTTTTTAATCTTTTGTTCCAATGGTGTGCTGGAACTTCTGTTCTGGAACCTTGGACTTCCACAAAGGCTCTCTCATCAGTGTTTGCAGAGGCGCCTGGACTACAGCCCAGAGGGACTGGGGCTGGTTCACAGGCCACTGCAATGTCCACAACCAGGACCACAGTCAGTCTGCCTATTACCTGATGCACAGTTGTGTGAGACTTCTCCTGAGTCCCTTAGCATATGGTGCTGGATCCCACAAAGGCACTTTTGCCCATGGATGTGCACCAAATTTTTATTGTTTGGAAGGACTAAAACAAGGGACATCTTATACAGCCATGATGCTGACATTCTAGAGACATTTTTCATTGTAATGGTAGGGAAGGATGCTACTGGCACCTACCAGACAGAGAAGAAGATGCTGCTAAACATCCTACATGGTCTAGATAGCTCCCATAGAAGGTGACCCTGTACAGATATCAACAGAGACAAGGTTGAGAAATGCCTGTTTTATATCCAACTGGTTTTGAAAAGGAAGAACAAAGTTGGAGAACTTAACCTATTTGATTTCAAGACTTAATACAAAGTCACAGTGACCAAAACAATACAATTGGTATAAAGATAAATAAATAGATCAACAGAACAGAATACAGAAATAGACTCATACATATAAATTGATTTTCCACCAAGAATGTTTGATGGGGAAAAGATAACCTTTCAACAAATGGTACTGAGACAATAAAATATATGTATACAACATATACAAAATTCAATTCAAGTTATATCATAGACCAATTTTAGGAGCTAAATTTATAGAAGGTATAGGCAGAGGACATCTAAAGTCAAGTAGCTGCTACTGGTGCTGATTCTTCAAAATCCATCAAGAAAATGAGTAGAAAAGACAAGAGACTTCCAGCCAAGATGGAGGCATAGATAGACACACTGTGCCTCCTCACATAACCAAAAGAGGGACAACAACAATTTAAAAATAAAAAAACAACCAGAACTGACAGAAAACTGAACTGTGTGGAAGTCCGACAACCAAGGAGGTAAAGAAGACACATTCATCCAGACCAATAGGAGGGGTGGAGATGGGCGGCCGGGTGGAGAGGACTGATGCCAAGGCAACTGTTAGAGGACTGGGGCAGGTGAGGTAGCAGCGGTGGACCCAGTGATGTGACAGATAGTGGAGCGGGGCACACAAGGTTGCAGCTGGCTGGCAAGGCAGCAGCGGGTGGACACAGCCACACGGCCCACTGCAGACTGGGCAGTCCCCCAATCACGTGCAGATAAACCAAGAGAAACAACTGAGGAGCCAGACAGACCACACAACCCAGGGTCCTAGCTCGAGGAACTAAAGCCTCAAACCACTGATTGAAAACACCTGTGGGGGTTGAGGCAGCGGGAGAGACTCCCAGCCTCACAGGAGAATTTGTTGGACAGACCCACAGGGTCCTAGAATGTACACAAACCCACCCACATGGGAATCAGAGCCAGAAGGGCTCAATTTGCTTGTGGGAAGCAGGGGAAGTAACTGAAATCCAGCACAGAGCAGAGCAAGTGCCATTGCTCTCTCTCAGACTCCTCCCCTACAGACAGTGTCACAACACAGCAACGTGGATTGCCCCGCCCCAGTGAATACCCAAAGCTCTGCCCCTTAATATGTAACCGGTACAGCAAGACAAAAAAAATGGCCCAAATGAAAGAACAGATCAAAGCTCCAGAAAAAATACAACTAAGCAATGAAGAGACAGCCAACCTATCAGATGCACAGTTCAAGACACTGGTGATCAGGAAGCTCACAGAATTGATTGATTTTGGTCGCAAATTAGATGAAAAAGTGAAGGCTACACTAAGTGAAATAAAGGAAAATGTACAGGAAACCAATAGTGATGGGAAGGAAATTGGACTCAAATCAACAGTGTGGACCAGAAGGAAAAAAGAAACATCCAACCAGAAAAGAATGAAGAAACAAGAATTCAAAAAAAAATGAGAGGCTTAGAAACCTCCAGGATATCTTTAAACGTTCCAATATCCAAATTATAGGGGTACCAGAAGCAGAAGAGGAAGAGCAACAAGTGGAAAACTTAGTTGAACAAATAATAAAGGAGAACTTCCCCAATATGGCAAAGGAAATAGACTTCCAGGAAGCCCAGGAAACCCTGAGAGTCCCAAAAAAGGTAGAACCAAGGAGAAACACACCAAGGCACATCATAATTACATTAGCCAAGATTAAAATGAAGGAGAGAATCCTAGAAGCAGCAAGAGATAAGGGGACAGTCACCTACAAAGGAGTTCCCATTACGCTGTCAGCTGATTTCTGAAAAGAGACCTTACAGGCAAGAAGGGGCTGGAAAGAAGTATTCCAAGTCATGAAATCCAAAGACCTACAACCAAGATTGCTTTATCCAGCAAAGCTATCATTTAGAATGGAAGGACAGAGAAAGTGCTTCTCAGATAAGGTCAGGTTAAAGGAGTTCATCATCACCAAGCCCTTATTATATGAAATGTTAAAGGGACTTGTCTAAGAAAAAGATTAAAAATATGAACAGTAAAATGACAACAAACTCAGTTATTAACAACCACACCTAAAACAAAAATAAAAGCAAACTAAGCAAATAACTAGAACAGGAAGAGAAGCACAGAAATGGAGATCACATGAAGAGTTAACAACAGGGGAGTGGGAGAGGGGAAAAAGGTACAGAGAATAAGTAGCATAGAAAGTAGGTAGAAAATAGAAAGGGGGAGGGTAAGAATAATATAGGAAATGTAGAAGCCAAAGAAATTGTATGTACAACCCATGGACATGAACTAAAGTGGCAGGAATGTGGGTGGGAGAGGGTGTGCAGGGTGGAGAGGAGTAAAGGGGGGAAATGGGACAACTGGAATAGTATAATTAATATATTTTAAAATTGAAAAAGAAAAAGAAAATGAGTAAACAAGAGGGAATACATTTACATACATAATAAAAGAATATTACAAAACTCCAAGAAAAAAGCCAGATCAAACTTTTGGATTAACATTGTGGAATACGAAAGATCAGACTTCTGCTCCTGGAGAAAACATGGGTGGTGAGAATTGGATGTAATAAATTCACCAAAAAACAGAGACCATGTGGAAGATGAAACAAAGGGAGTTTTAAAGACAATGACTGATGTGGCTAAGTTAAGTACTTACTTAAAAATTCTTGAAGAAAGAAAGAAACCAATCTCATAGGAACTGAAAGGAGGAATCTGAAGCATCTTCAAACTGGGCAAGTTTCACTGCAGTCAGATAAAAGCATAGTTAGAAAGGGAGGCGCCGCAGCTTCAGTGGAGACATCAAGTCCTCCTTGAACTATATAAGAAAAAATAATAATTTTCACCAGATACCTGATTTATAGAAAAATAATAATTTTCACCAAATACCTGATTTTCTTAGATACCTTCAAAGAAAGGTATGGGAGAATTCTTCAAAACAAGACATGGCCCTGGTTGATGTAGCTCAGTGGATTGAATGCCAGCCTGTGAATCAAAGGGTTGCCAGTTTAACTCCCAGTCAGGGCACATGCCTGGGTTGTGGGCCAGGTCCCCAGTAAGAGGCACACGAGAGGCAACCCTCTCCCTCTCCCAGACTGATGTTTCCCTCCCTCTCTTCTTCCCTCCCTTTCCCTCTCTCAAAATAAGTAAAATCTTTAAAAAAAAAAGAAAGAAAACAGACATGAAGACCAGGAGAAATGCAAAGGATTAGATACCTACGAAATATAATAGAAGCCAAAATTCTTTCTGGAAAATGCGAAAGAATCCCATGTTATTATCAAAGCCTATTTAGAGAAAAGCTCATAGCAATAAGCTCAGAGATCTCCTGGCTGAGAGACATCTCCATAGCTTAAGAAAAAAAAAAATCAAGCCCTGGCTGGTATAGCTCAGTGGATTGAGCAGGAGCCTATGAACCAGAGGATCGCGGTTCAATTCCCAGTCAGGGCATATGCCTGGGTTGCAGGCCAGTTCCCAGCAGGGGACACACGAGGGGCAACCATACATTGATATTTCTCTCCCTCTCTAAAGATAAATAAATAAAATCTTAAAAAAAAAAAAAGACAAAGAAAAAATCAAGGAACAAGTATAAAGGACACATGGACAATAACAAGGCAGGGTGAAAACAGGAGGGAGGTGGGGAGGGCTGGAGGGTGGGCTGGGATGGGTGTAAAAGGCAGAAAACTGTACCTGAACAATTAAAATAGAATTAAATTTGAAAAAATCATACCTGAGATAAGAAAAAATGAGGACGAATGTAAGGGTTTGAAAAATATCTTTATGTCCCTGATGTTGCCAATAGAAGTATGGTCAGCCTTATCTTCTCAATTTCAGTTTCCAGTTCAAATGTGAAAACTGTCCTAGAAGCTTCCTTTTGTCCCTGTGTTATTCTTTGGAATACTTACCAAAAGAAGCCAGATAAAACCAGACACCCATCAGAAGGTCTCAATCAAACATCGTAGTTCAAGCCACAGACAGGAACCAATTCCCTGATACTGCAACCAGGAAAGTACTGGCTAAACAAACAGGCATTCTGGAATTAAGAATTCAAGTAAGTTCTGTCTATGGCACTAAATATCTATGATATTGCCCCCTCAAAGGCTTCTGGAAAAGAGTTGATCTAACTTGAATTATCAGTCATCAAGGGGCAAAGGCACAGGATGGTAAAGACAAAAGGAAGAATTTTCACATCAGATTGTCAGTGGTGTGTCCATTTAAAATCACCAGCAGCAAAAATGTGGGAAAATGTGAAAGTAGATACCTATTTTTAAAACACTGTCAGATTTTTTGTTGTCATGTTGGGTCAGAGAATTCTACTATATCGGGCAATCCTGTGCCTAGTAGAATATTTTCCAGCATTTCTGGCCTCTACCAACCAGATACGCTGTCCACTTACCCTCCCACCATTTGTGACTTCCCCCCAAAATCTATAAACGTGTCAAATGTCTTCAGTTGAGAAACAAAATCACCCCCATTGAGCTCCTTCTACCTAAATTATGGGAATAGTGGTTTAATTAATATATGTTAAATGCACATACTAGAAAGCACATTCATAGGTTTATCAGCATAGAAACCCTCAAAGACTTACTAACCCTTGTTCAGATTTATACAGGTATATATGAGATTCTTATATTCTATTCTTATGCATAGATCATCAAAGAAGAGGAAAATGTCACCCTGATCAAGAGAACTTGTTTGTTAACCCATTATTGTAATTAAAAGTATTCTGAAACATGCACTTTTAAGCCAGTTTCAATTAATCTATTGCTGAGTATGATATGACCTCAATTGTTTTGAATGTTCATATGTATATAACCATGCTGATATTAAGGCCTAATTAATACTCCCTTTGTTTTACACAGTATGAGAAACAGCCAGAATTGCTTGTCTTATGATGTCCATGTCTCCCCCTTTTCCTCTCATACATGTGGTTTCAGAACCAAAGATCTCTATACCCACGGTACGGCAGAAGTAAGCCTGTGATTTCCTTGGTAGATGGCCCAAATGGGACACCAGATCTGACAATTCAGGGGCACCAAAGCAACCTGTCCACTCTCCCAGGCTGGTCTCATAATTTTCCTTCCTCCTATACCACGTGTCCTTTGTCCCTGTATCAGCCAAGGACAAGTGTCATGATGGTGCAGCCCATGCAGGCTGTGCAGGGAGGACAGAACTCTCCCTTTACTCTGACACTTGCAAACTACTCGCCACTATCTCCAGGAGGGGGCTCCTCAATATTCACACTACTCTCTGACCCCAAAGCCAAGACCAATGCCAGAATCACAAAGAACAGACTGCCACAGAAGTACTACAGCTGAAAGACTATTTTCAGCATCATCCTGAACACACACACACACAAAAAACCACCAATCACAGGATCTGGATCAGATGGATATATCTTACATTATGCAATAATGGGATGAGTGCTGCCAGGTTCTGATTGCCAATGAGACCCTCAGAAAGAGATACACTGAGTCACACACCATACAAGGTCAGCTGGAGAACCATCTCATCTCCTTGAAGAAACCTCAGCCTTTATTTTTTTATCTTTTATTATCGTTCAATTACAATTGTCCCCATTTTTCCACCATTACTTTCCCTGCCCTGCCCACTCACTCCCACATTCAATCCTCCCGCCACCACTATCTTTGTCCCTGGGTCCTTTATACATGTTCCTTCACTAGACCCTTCCCCTTTTTCCCCTATTATCCCCCTCCTCCCTCCCCTCTGGTCACTGTCAATTAGAAACCCCAAGCCTTCAGGCCAACTCCTACAGTCCCTAAAATTTTCAGGAAAAGGTACAACCTTCTCTGAGTCCTAATCACAGGAAAAGGACACTTCAGGATCCCAGATGTGCCTCATTGAAGATTTTTGGCTCTGCTCCACATGATGCAAAGCTCACTTTCAGAAGGAAGATGACATCATTCTCACAGAACTGGGTACAGACCTCTTTTCTTTAGAGGCAGGTTCAGTGCAATTTAAAGGATGAGAAATAATGAAGTCATCCTCTTCAGGACAAGACTATTGCAGGGGGGAGGAGAGACCACTTGGAAACCCAAATAAAGGTTTTACCCCGTGTTATGGGCAGTGGTTATTTTCTGCACTCACTTCACTGAGTAAAGGATTATTTCCAAGCACCATACTGACTCTGGAAGCACCTCGGGCATTAGGCAGTGGACACGTCTGCTGAACCCTATTGAACAAAAGCATTTTACTGACAAATATGACCTCTTCTGTGTAATCACTATGTCCTCCAGCATCTGGAAAATCTACAAACTAGAGTCAAAGTCAAGTGAGAACAGGTCTACAAGGGACACATTGGCACTTCTTTCCCTTCTGGCAAGATGAGAAGGCAAACTTAAAACTAGTTTGTCACGTAGAAAATGAAGGAATGCTATATTTCCTAATGTCTTAAGTTCATAAAATTGAGCTTTTTCCTGAAGCTCTGAGGGTTCGATTGGGAACTAAAAACTACCTCAGTATCCATGAAAAAGGAATGATTACATGATAGGATAGGTCCATAATACTGAGTATTTTTCATGCATATTTTTCCTTTCACTAATTAAATATGCCAAATTACAAGGAAATATATACAAATACCACATAATCATTGATGTAGTCTAATGCTCATATTTGAGTTTTTAGGTTTTCCATGTATATATACACATATCCATAAAATTTACTTTATTATAAACAGGTTAATCTAAAAACTGGGAAACCATTCTGTTTTTTATTATATTTGTTAATTATGCTATTACAGTTACCCCAATTTTTTCCCTTTTGCCCTCCTCAACCCAGCACCCTCCACTCCTTCAGGCAATCCCTACACCTTTGTTCATGTCCATGGGTCACGCACGTAAGTTTTTTGGCTACTCCATTTCCTATGCTGTATTTTACATCACCATGGCTATTCTGTAACTACTTATTTGTACTTCTTAATACCCTCCATCTCTTCACTCATTCCCCTATCCCACCCTGATCTGGCAATTATCAAAATGTTCTCTGTATCCATAATTCTGTCTCTATTCTTCTTGTTTGCTTAGTTTGTTTTTCAGATTCAGTTGTTGATAGATATGTATTTATTGCCATTTTAATGTTCATAGTTTTGATCTTCCTCTTTTTCTTAAATTAAGTCCCTTTAACATTTCATATAATAATGGTTGTGATGATAAACTCCCTTAGTTTTTTTCTTGTCTGGGAAGCTCTTTATCTGCCCTTCAATTCTAAATAATATCTTTTCTGCATAAAGCAATCTTGGCTGTAGGTCTTCACTTTTCATGACTTTGAATATTTCTTGCCAATCCCTTCTAGCCTGCAAGATTTCTTTTGAGAAATCAGCTGACAGTCTTATGGGAACTCCCCTGTAAGTAACTAACTTTTTTTCTCTAGCTACTTTTCAGATTATTTATCTTTAACCTTTGGCATTTTAATTATATCTTGGAGTGGGTCTCTTTGCATCCATCTTGTTTGGGACTCTGTGCTTCCTGGATTTGCATGTTTATTTCCTTCACCAAACTAAGAAAGTTTTCTTTCATTATTTTTTTCAAATAGATTTCCAATTTCTTGATCTTTTTCTTCTCCTTCTGGCACCCCTATGATGTGTATATTGGAGCTCTTGAAGTTGTCTCAGAGGCTGCTTACATTATATGTGGGGTTTTTGGAGAAGGGGTTTTTTGGTATTCTTTTTTTTTTTAAGATTTTATTTATGCCCTGGCTGGTGTAGCTCAGTGGATTGAGCGCGGGCCTGCGAACCAGACAATCGCGGTTCGATTCCCAGTCAGGGCACATGCCAGGGTTGCAGGCCGGTTCCCTGCAGGCCAGTTCCCAGCAGGGGATGCACGAAAGGCAACCATACATTGATGTTTCTCTCCCTCTCTCCTTCCCTTCCCCTCTAAAGATAAATAAATAAAATCTTTTTAAAAAATTTTAAAAAAAGATTTTATTTATTTATCTTTAGAGGGGAAGAGAAGGAAAGAAATATCAGTGTATGGTTACCTCTCATGGGTCCTGCTGGGAACTGGCCTGCAACCCAGGCATGTGCCCTGACTGAGAATCGAACCACGATCCTTTGGTATGCAGGCCCACACTCAATCCACTGAGCTACACCAGCCAGGGCATGGATTCTTTTTTATTCTTGTTGTTCTGATGTTTGTTTTTGCTTCCTTATGTTCCAAATCATTGATTTGACTCTTAGCATCATCCATCGTACTGTTGTTTCCATGTAAATTGTTCTTGATTTCAGTTAGTGTATACTTCTTTTCTGACTAGATCTTTTCTACGCTGTTGAGGTCCTCACTAATCTCCTTGAGCATCCTTAAAACCAATGTTATGAACTCTGCACCTGATAGATTGCTTATCTCCATTTTGTTTAGATCTTTTCTGAAATTTTTCATCTGGTCTTTCATTTGGGCTTTGTTTGTCTCCTCATTTTGGCAGCCTCCCTGTATTTGTTTCTATGTATTAGGTAGAGCTGCTATGACTCCGTCTTGGTAGCATGGTCTAATGTAGTAGGTGTCCTGTAGGGTCCAGTGACACAGCCTGCCCTATCACTGAAGCTGGGTACTTGAGGTATACCCTCTGTGCAGGTTGAGCACACCCTCTTGTAGTTGAGCCTTGATTGCTATTGGCAGGTCAATAGGAGGGGTTTACCCAGGCCAGTCAGCTCCAAGGACTGACTGTGACCACTGACCACCAACCTCCCCTCTGGAGGATCAGGTGTGCAGGGGCAGGGTGGTGGTGTTCCAACATGGTCTGTAGCTGTCCACTGGGTATGCAGGATCTGGGGTTTCCTGGGTAGTACAGGCCAAGTTCAGCCCCCACCCAAGTTCTGCCCAGGGCCACCCTGCATGAGCTACAGAGCAATCTGAAGGTGGCTGCTGCTTGTGTTGGGCTTGGCAGTTCCCAGGCAAAGCCAAGCTGTAAACCTAGGCTGGCTGCTGCTAGTTAGCCAGACCTGAGACCATTAACAAGAGGTACGAGGCCTGTGGGCTGGCTGATGCTGGCTGTTGCTTCAGAGAATTTAAGTTGTAAAGCATGAGCCAAGACAGGCCATTTATGTGGAAAAGCCACTTAACAGCTTGGGTGGACCCATAAGTTGGGAGGGGCAGAGCTTCAGGGTTCTGCAGGGTGGGGCAAACAATGTTAGCCAGGTTGATGGAGTCTCAGATATAACACCTGGGGATTCTAGGCTATGGAGGGAAGGCTCAGGAAAAGTACAATGGCCCCCTGCCTGCCTTTCTGTCTGGGAGAAAGCTATACCCCAGCTCTCACTTCAATGCCAGACACTCCAGTTCCTCCCCATATGGCACTGGTGCCTTTCAAGCTGCTACCCTGGTGCTGGAGCTGAGGGCATGAATCTAAGTCTGTGTGTTGGTTCTGAGGAACTGCTTCGGACCTCGTCCACTGACTCAATCTCCACTGGTTTTTCCATCCAGAAGTTATGAGGGCTTATCTTCCTGGCACTGGAACTCTGGCCTGGGGCAGGCGGCAGAGAGGGCTGGGACTCCTCAATCCCAAAGTATCCCTCCCAAGTTTTATCCACATGTGGATGTGGGACTGGCTTGTTCCATGTCTCCACATCTCTGCCCCTCCTACTGGTCTGGATGGATGTAGTTTCTTTAATTCTGTAGTTGTTGAACTTCCATTCAACTCAATTTGTGATGATTCCGAGTGATGGTGACTTTGTAGTTTAGCTGTAATTTTGATGATTGTGTGAGGCGACAACCCATATTTACCTATGCCTCCATCCTGACTGGAAGTCCTCACTCTTTTTCCTTCTTTTGAAATAGTAACTTCCAAAAATAGATTTTGATGTATGAAGGTGTATTTGGATTTACTTTGGTACAATAAGTATCTTTGAAAAATACTTCTTCTTTGTTCATTTTATCAATTTGCATTGTTTTGTCTTATTGTTTACCTTCGACATGATGGTATGGAATGAGTTCAATACACACACATGTGAATATCCTTACTAGTGCATTATGTGCAAGAGCGTCTCCAGGTGTTTATACATTGAAGCACAAGTGCCAGAATATTCCAACATCAATACCTGTGGTCAAATTACACTCAGCATAAGTTATTTTTCCTAATATTAGCTGTACTTTCATTATCACCTAGGGAATTAAAACTCACATGCATATGTACAGACACATATAGTTGCACAAATCTCCCGCCCCAAAAAATACCTATAATTACTTGACAGTATTGATTTGATACCATGCACAGTTGGGCAACTTAAACAGAAACTTATTTTCTCTCACTTCTCAAGAATGGAATTCCAAGCTCCAAATGTCTGCAGGTTTGGTTTCTCCTGAAGCCTCTCTTTGCTATGCTGATGACCATCTTCTCCTTGTGCCCTTAAATGGTCTTTCCTCTGAGTGCATGTCCCTAGTGTGCCTGTTGGGGTATCTGAATTTCCTTTTCTTAGATTCAAGCGCATTGGCTTTGGTTTAGGTTTTGGTTTGTTTACGAAGGTACCAAAGCCACCCCAGTCTAATGGCTTCCTTGTTTAACTACTGTAACACATATTAAGAAACTATTTTCAAAAAGTTTCCACTATCCACTTACTTATTTGAGAGAAAGGAAAACATCAATCTGTTGTTCCACTTATTTATGCATTCATTGGTTGCTTCTTGTATGTGCCCTGATTGGAGATTGAACCCACAACCTTGGTGTATTGGAACAACACTCTAATCAATTGAGATACCCAGCCAGGGCCTCCCTGCCTACTTTAAAATGTTAGAAGATAATATGGCTTACTTAATTCTGCACTGTGGACAACAGCTTTCAATTAAATACATAAACCATCATATAGAATAGTCATCAGCAAGCTTCTCTGCAGAGCCCAGATGAGCTCTTCAAATCTTTGTGCACAAACTTACAACTTTAGGCCTGAAGCAGCCCCAGGTGGCAGGTGATAAGCTCAGAAAACAACTTGATATATTCCCCAGAAAGATCCTAGTGCCAGTAAATTATCAAAACTGAAAGATGCAGGTAGAAAAATTAAAAGAACTAGGGAAAACTCTCCTTATTGACAGACACAACTATAGTCGTAGCTGCAGACCCTAAATGGAAAAGACCAGGAAGATGAGCAGAGTAAGTTTCAAGGTGATGATTATTATTGACAGAGAGGCATAAATTGTATTTGCTGTAAGAAAATATGCTTAGGAAACAAAATAAAAACCCCAATCCCCTGACTGTTTTGGGTACTCACCCTCCCCTTTCAGGCCACATTCCCAGGAAAGGTTACACAATTAGCCCAAGGAGGACAGACCTTGATTAATCTACATCCATCAAGTCGACTTCATTTAGGAAGAGTTAGGAAGGGGCATGTACCATAATTCTAGCCAATGAGAAGTCTGGGCGGGCTTCTGGGAAAGGCTGCCCACCAACATAAGAAAATACCTGGAGGAAATCCTGTTCTGCTGTTGGAATTGTAGCAGCCACCTTTCAACTGCAAAGGGGCGCAACCCACAGGATAAGCTAAAAATGGCAAAGTAGAAAAAAACAGAACCCCAAAGCCACCCTACCCCAGGACTTCTTGTTATATACACAAGATATAAATCCCCTTATTGTTTAAAGTCCTTTGGGTTGTTTTCTGTTACATGGAACTAAATACATTTTATTCACATAAGCAGGTGGGCATATGATCCAGCAAATAACATTAGACCAAAAATGAGCATCAGAACAGTTCGAACAGCAGCTTAAACTTGTTTTTTAATTTATTGATTTTAGAAAGAGAGCAAGGGAGAAAGAGAGAAACATCAGTTTGTTGGTCCACTCCTTTATGCATTCATTGGTTGGCTCTTGTATGTTTCCTGACCGGAATCAAACCTGCAGGTTTGACATACAGGGACAATGCTCAAACTAACAGAGCTACCGGGCCAGAGCTGCAGCTTTAAAACTCAACTGCTTCTGCTTAAAAGGAATAGGGGAGAAAAAAAAGAGGAAAACTACCAGGAGCAAAACCCACTGCTTCAGGGAAAAGGAGGGCAAAAAGGAAATGCTTCTGCCACTAATAAAGTTGTATAAGTTATTTAAGGCCTAGAAAATTTCAAAAGCTGAAGTATGGGGTCAGATGGTGGGATGGTGGGAGAGGAACAGTAAGGCCCAAAATTTAAGGGCTACAATAAGTAAGAAATGATGTCTCCCAGGGCACAAGCAGAAAAGTGAGGCCAGGTTCATGAAGTCGAGAAAAGAAAACCCTATTCAAGGGAGAGATATCCCAACTTCAGGACTTGAACAGCTTACCTTTGGAGTCAATGCATCTATAGCTCAATGCCATTAACCATTAAGATCCAACGAAGTTTCCTTGCTTAGATCTGTGCTGCTAAAAATACTTCTCATAACTTGTTTCCCCACATGTATCTCCCAGTCCAAGAAATGAAACGACCAGAGAAATTGTAAAACCAGATATTTTGAAAGTTAGCAGTTTATTAGAAGCACTGTAAGTTGGTATGTGTTTGGTTCAAACATGTCTCTTGGGAGTGTGGTTATAATAAACCAGAGTCTTTTTCGCCTTTGACAAAACTAGAATTGCTAGTCCTGTAAAGTCAACAAGCTGTGGTAGCTTTACTACAGTATAGATATCCTAGATGACATCAAATGCCCACCACCCAACCCCTCCCAATCCCTATTTAAGAATTACCACTGTAGCGAGCTAGTTACTACTGGGAGTGGTTAACCTTCCAACATACCAAGGAACAGGGAAAGGTTAAGCATTTTGATTTAGGCTGAGTTCCCCCAGAAGCAGACTCTAGAGATAGAATTTGTGTGCTTTGAGGATGTACTAGGAGGAAGGAGGGATGTGAAACAAGATACAAGAAACTATGTATTTCTACTGGGGACCTTTGAAAGACGGCATGAAAACCATTATCCAACTCATGGGGTAGTTCTCAAATATGTATTCAGTTGTGTCATTTTCCTGGTCGGCAAGGAAGCTGGGTGCGTATACATCCTTTAATTCCTACATACCACTAGCTGAAAGCCAGCTGATCCACAGCACTTCAAGCAGAGAGAGAGCCTCAAGCAGGTGCCTGCAGGACTCCTGTTGGTGGCATGTGTGGGAATGGTGACCGACTAGGGGATATGGATGGCACACTGACACCTCCTGTTATACACCTGACGGTTCCTGATTATTCCTGATTGGCCTCTCTCCCTTTTAGCTCTCAGCAATTTACCTTATTTTGCCATCTTTCACAGTCCTTGACACAGGTCTTCTTGTTGCTCCATCCAGAAGAATTAGCATCTTTCTAATGGCCTATCAGTTCCAAAATAGAAGCACTTCATTGATTACTCATTTAATAATAAGCAAAAATGTCGGTTCCTTTAAAGTTTTTGTGAATACAATCAAACACTTATTGGAGACTCAAATACAAAGTTCCATTTATTTTCAATAACAAAAGCAACAAAACAAAAGGGAATTAGTCCACTAATTTTAAAATCTAACATAGCCTTAGCATAAAACTACCCTCAGTAAATAAAAACTTATTACTAATATCCAAGCAAGACTATTCTTGAGACTCTGTTTTGTAATCTAAACAAAACTGGGTAGTAAGTGAAGAAACACAAGCTAGATACTTGACTGATAGGACTCAAAAAAAAGAACTGTCAAGGAACAGGGTCCCCAAGTATTGTTAGCAAAAGAAGCATGGGGTTTTCAAAGCAGTTTAGAAACCCAAGGTCACTAAAAGATGCAAGGGTATGGGATGGCCCATGTTCAAGGCCTGGTAATGAAATCTTTCCATATTTCTAGGTTCTTGATTTAGAATCTATCACAATCTAGAAGAGCATCTGCCAAAAGATAGGAGGCTCTTTATTCACATTTTCAGAAAAGACCTGTCTCCTTATTCTCCTTTGACTTGGTCACTAGCTCCTGTCACCAATATAATACAGGTTCTATTCAAAAAAAAAAAGATTACTATGTAGACCAGCCCCTCTGGTTTATATTTTCCTTTCAGAAACACACCAATACTGCCAAGGACAGCTCTAAATATATCCAGTATCTTTTATTTTTAATCCTCCTACACAACTCTGTTTAGCTACAAAATCTAGGACTCACAGAGTAATGATAGCATTGGTCAGAAAACAAGTGTCAGTTCCAACATAAAAACCTCTAAAAATCAATGGTCACAAAATTTTTTTTTACCACCTCATCTGGCACATCTATTCTCTTTTCTCATTGTCTTGTGAATTATTTCTTTCGGAATTCAATCCTCCGAGCTACATTCTGAGCACCAAATTTTTTCACCAATGCATTTCGGACATCCTCATCATCTTTTTGCAAATCTAAATCATCCTGTCGGGACCAAATAGGATACCCATCAGCTCTCTGACCAGACTCTAAAAAAGAGGTTGTAGCCTCCAGCTCACCACTATTTTTTAGGAAGGCCTGTGTTACTGTTGATAGATCCAAGTTAAACTTTTCCATTAACTGACGGATAACCTTAATGGCAGCTCCCACCTCTGGTGGAGAAACTTTTTCTTCTTCTTCTTCTTCATCAGGCTGTGTTTCTGAGTCTTCCTCAGGTGTTGGCGGATCATCATCACACATTGTTATGTGTATTTCAAAATCAGGGCTTTCCTCCACCTAGAGAAAGTGATGAACAAAACCAATCTAACTACCCAGTTACAAACACTCATGCAATATCTGGTCTCTCCCAATTACCGCCTCCATGCCCTGTGCACTCCAATCACACTGGACTTCCTTCAGTTCCTCTAACATGCCATGTTCCTTTTTATGTTTAATTATCTTGGACGTATGCGTATGTATGTATGCACGCATGTGATAGGGTAAGGAAGAATGTGTGTGCAGGTTGGATGCATATGTGCATTTTTGCGTATGTATGTTTATAATTAACTATAAATTATAGTTTATAATTTATAAACTATACGCTCTGTTCCAACAGAGCGTTAGAAGCTACACTGAATATGAAAAAAATATGTATATGCATATACATGGGTACATATGTCTGTATTAGATTATTAAAAGTATGACTTCATTCCTGGATTGTAAGCTCTATAAGGACAGAAATTGTATGTTTTGCTTATCATTACATCCCCAGTGCCTACCAATAGTTCCACATACTAAGTACTCAAAAAGCATGCCGCACTGGGGCCTCCAAGCGATACTACATTTAGGCACATTACAAAGCATGTTATGTGAGAAGAGACCTATGTAGGCCCTGTTTGAAAGCTGTTGAGCATTTGGAAGTTTATGAAAAATGAACCTAGATCAAATAATAAAGCAAAACTCAGATTACAAATCCCTGAATTCTGCCAATGTTTGTGCATTCCTTCTTTCACCAATTACAGAAATTTAAATTATTTTCCTGAGTTACAGTGAGGCCTAACCATTTTTCTTGGCATTAATAAAAAAATTTAAAAGATCTTTTTTCTTGGAGAAGATATGCACATTTAATTTGGCTTTTTTTCCAATTACTCATTATTTTACTCAAGGCTCCTGCCTTTCTCTATAACAGTGGTTAAATGTGGGATTCCAACGGAGTATTAGAAGCTAGACTGAATACGGAAGAGCTAAAATTTTCCCACAAAGCTCTAAATACACAAAAAGCTAAATTTGCTTGGTTAAAAAAAAAATTACTCTTTTAAAAGAAGCATAAAAACATTTTTAAAAGATAAATCCATTCTTAACTTTGAAAAACTTATACTGAGATCAAAGTACTCAAAATGAGATGGTTTATATTGTTTAAGAATCCTCCTTCCCAACTTTCCTAACTCTCCCCCTCGATTTTTCTTGCCAAAAACTAAAATCTACATGCCTAGAACCTAGGTCAGTCCCAATTTCCACTTTCTTATTCCATCTTGAACTTCTCTTACCTTTCAGGACTTGGGTGTATAAAAAAGGTAGATTGGATAAACAATTTCAAAGGAAAAGAATGGAGTACAGAAAAAATGAGTTAAATATACTTAACGTACCACAACCTCCTCAAACTCTCGAGTGGCTTCTACAAGCATCTTTTTGACTGCTTGTTCACTCTCCTTAATCTCTTCCTTTACAGATTCTTCTTCAGGCAAATCTGGAGTTCTCTTATTCTGTGGTTCTATTACAGAGAAGAATAGCACTAGATTAGAATGGGCCTCTTTTACAGAAAACAAACATATAGTGCATGCTTTGTGAGCTTTGGACCAAAAGCGAGCCTGTACTTTTTTCCCCATTAGAAGACATGTTTTTTGATCAAAAAGATAAGAAAAACATAATATATGCATGATCGATAATTTCTACTCTTGCTTCTGAAAAGTTGCACTATCCCGTGATAATTTTTCCAGGTTCTGATATGTAAAGTAAAAATATTCTTCAAGCTTAATTCATTTTTGCCTTATATTAATGAATTTGCAAAATAACTGTGGAATAAATTGGGTTCTCTGGGAAGCAGATCCCAAGGCGAAGGTTACTATGTAAGGTGTTTACTAGGGAGTGTACCTGGGAAGACCCCCACTAAAGAGAAGAAAGCAGAATGGGCAGAGAAAAGTTGAGCTCTGAAAGAATACCAAGGCCTCAACTGAAGCTAGGACAGTCCTTCCAAGTGGACCAGCTGGGGCAAGGAAGGCAAGATTTTACAAATGTATATAGATCAGTCACTGGATGCTAGTCACCCTGAAATGATAAGACTTTGGGCAAGGCAGCTCTCCCAGCCACTGAAGACAGAGCTGAACAGAAAGGGTATACCACAATCTACCACACCATCAACACAAAGGAGAGCCCCCTAAAGTTAAACATCCTCTTGATTCACCTTCTTTGTTCTCCAAGGATTTTACCTAGCTCTTTTCCACTTAACAAAAATACTAAGGAGCAGAATGAAGGAGGTTTTTGTAATGGAACAGTTCTGTATCCTGATTTTTTCATACAAATCTACACATGTATTAAAACACATAATACATGTGTTTTAATACATGAAAAATAGTATGGTAGTTCCCCCAAATATTAAACAAAATTACCATATAAATCAGCAATCCCACTTCTGGGTTTTTACCCCCAAAATTGAAAGCAGGGCCACAAACAAATACTACTATACTCATATTCATAGCAACATTATTCACAATGGCCAAAAGACAGAAATAAACCCAACTGTCCATCCATGAATGAACAGATAAACGAAAAGTGGTATAGATATACAATGGAATATTTGTCTTAAAAAGGAATGAAATTCTGACACATTATGTTAAATGAAATAAGCCAGACACAAAAGGACAAATGTTATTTGATTCCACTTATATAAGGTACCTAGAGAGATCGAATTCATAGACAAAAAGTAGAATGCTATTTGTCAGGGGCTGGGAAGAGGAAGAAACAGAAAGTAATGGATACAGAGTTTCAGTTATGGAAAATCAAAAAGTTCTGTATATGGATGGTGGTGATGGCTACCTGGCAATATGAATGTACTTAGTGCCACTGAACACCTAAAACTGGCTAAATGGTTTTATGTAATGTATATTTTATCGCAATAAAAAGTAAAATAAATTTTTAAATGTATAAACTCTACACAAAAATAAGTCAATTTTATATAAATTTTAAAATAGTAATTAAAAAACAAAGGCTTATCTTTTAGAGCTATATGCCGCAATATATAAAATAGTATACTGCCTGGCATTTCCTTCAGAATAATCCCAAAAGTCTAGATTGAAAGAAATAAATATTTTTTAAAAACCTGATCATCAGCTATAATCAGGTGAAGTCAGGTAATGGGAACATACAGTTTGTTATACTACTTTTGTAAATGTTTGAAATTTTCTATAATAAATGAACAAATTATGGTTCGTTCACATAACGTAATGCAATCAATATGAAAAGAATAAGTCAAAACAATGCACAGACACAAAGACTTCAAGATCTACCATTAAGTTAAAAAAAGCAGCCCTGGCTGGTATAGCTCAGTGGATTGAGCGCAGGCCTGCAAACCAAAGGGTTGCTGGTTCAATTACAGTCAGGGCACATGCAAGGCAACCACACACTGATATTTCTCTCCCTCTCTTTCTCCTTCCCTTCCATCTAAAAAATAAATTTTAAAAACTTAAGGAAAAAGCAATTGAAGAACTGACTTCTAGTGTATTAGCACTATTACGAGCAAAAAGGACACAAAACAAGGACAGTAGCGGTGGTTGCCTTTGGGAGGGGAACCAGGGGAAAGGGTATGTAGCAGGGAGACTTACTTTTCACTGTGTACACTCTTCTATGTACAGAGTATACCTGTAGGACAAATTCCTAGAAGCAATATTGCCACATTTAAGGGAACATACAATTTAAATGTCATTAGATGTTTTCAAAATGCCCTCCAAAGAAACAGTACCAATTTCCTTCTATTACTGTATGTGTGTACTTGTTTTCATATACCTCACTAACTTTGAATATTACCCATTCTGTTAATTTTTGCCAATTTGATTTATAAAATATGACATTTCCTTGTCCTGGTTTACTTTTGTTTTTTCAAAAAGACAAAAACAAGATACATTTATTATTTCACGATTTCCATGGGTCAGAAGTCCAGGCATCGTTATCTGATCCTCTGTTCAGGGTCTAGTTTACTTCTATTTAATAACAACATTTCTGTATTTGTTTATTGGTGTTTACTTATTTCCTTTTCTGGAAACTTCTTGTTCTATTTCCTTAGCTCATTTTTCTATTTTTTTCTTTTAGTTATTAACTTCTGCTCTTTAGACATTAAGAAACTAACTCTGTTGTAATGTATTGGGACTATTTTTCCAGTTTGTCCTCTGACTTTATCATGAGAAGCTTTTAATTTTAAATAATTAATAGAAAGCATTTTCTTAGACTTCTTGGTTTCAGGATTATCACTATGCTAATATTAAGAAGTAAATTCACTTACTTAGTCATCTTAGGATTTTAATTTTTACATTTACATATCTGATCAACAACACACCACTGAGTTGGGTAGATCCAGGCTAATTTTGTCCCAAGTCACAAATGGCTTGCCAGTAGTCCCTACATGATCTACTTCACCCATACACCTAGCCCTGTCCTCTCCTAGAATTCCCCCTCTTGCTTACTTCATTCCAGCCACACTGATCTCTTTGTTTCTCCAAGCACCTATATCCACCTCAGGACCTTTGCACTTATTCACTTTATCTGGACCACTTTCTCAGATAACCACCTGGCTTACTTTCATTTCCTCAAATATCTTTGCTCAAGTAACAGCTTATAGTGAACTTCCCTAACACCCTATAGAAAGTGACCTCCTCCCCAACCTTTACCCTGATTTTTCTCTATAGCACTTACCACTTCCCAGCTAGCATGTTAAGCTCCATGACCACAGGGACTTTTACTTATTGTTACATCCCAGCAGGATAACAGTGTCTGGCACTCAAATATCTGTTGAATGAATAAATCTGAAATGTCACTTTTACCAAAAACAAAATTCCTACGAAGCATACTGAATAGGAGAAACAGACTTTACATCCCAACAGTTGTTCAACTGTTACAAAGAATAGTAAGGAAGAGAAGGGAAGTGGGGGGGAAAAGCATGCCTGTTTAAAAAAAGGGGGGTTGTCAATTTGAGATGTCAACAGCCATAATTACATACAAGAAAGCATCTTCAAAGCTTTGCTCTGAGTACAAACCACACCTGAACCTTAACATTCTCAACTGTGTTAAAAGCTCACTTTACCCAGGAGACCAGGAAGCAACTTCCAATTAACCAGAACCCTCTTGTGTGAACACGCAATTAAAACAAAAACATGAAAATAAACTGATCTGGCATGCCTTTAAAATGGTTTATACTGAATCTGACCATAAGAGAAATATTTTTTAAACTGGTGGTTGCCAGAGAGGAGTGGAATGGGAGACACAGGCAAAAAAGCAAGGGAGATCGAGAGGTTGGAAAGTCAGTCACCAGGATGTGATGTACAGCACAGGGCAACAATTTTCAACCGTTTTCATCTCATGGCATATGTAAACTAATTACTAAAATTCTGCAGCACGCCAAAAAATGTATTTCTTGCCAATCTGACAAAAATAGGTATAATTTTTATTTATTCACGCCCACTGGCTATCGCAGTATTGGCTATTGTCATTTTTTAATTTCACAATTTTAGGAAAAAGATGTGTGTTCCTGACTAAGGAGTCACAAATTGTTTTAAAAATTCTTGCAGCACACCGGTATGCCCACAAGGGTTGAAAATCGCTAGCACAGACAATATAAGTCAATAATAAAACTTTGGCCAATGTGGCTCAGTTGGCTGGAGCGGGCAGATGGTTGCAGTTAAGGTCACAGGTTAGATTCCCCATCAGGGCACAAGCCTAGGTTGCAGGTTCAATCCCCCCACTCAATGCGTGGGAGAGGCAACCCTTCCATGTTTCTCTCCCTCTGTTCTGTTCTCTAGAAGTAATAATAATTTTGTATGATGACTAGACTTACTAAAACAAAACAGGACCAGTCTTTGAAATATCTGTTAAAACATATCTGTTAAAACATACCCAAGAAGCTGGTTCCCCACATTGCCTCTGAGAAGGAAAACTGGATAGCTAAATGGTGGTTAGAAGGGGAGAACTTTCCAATAACTGGGATATTGCCATGGTATCATTTGACTATCAGACCACGGCAATATCCCAGTTATTGGAAAAGGAAACTGCAGTTAGGAAACAGTGCACTTTTACCCCGATGTCAAAGGGGGAAGGGGCCGGAGGGTGATACCAAAGGAGCCTAAATGGACGCCAGACAGGAAGGGTTCGAGACGACCCGCCACCACCAGCACAGGCACAGGCGCAGGCAGCGGGGCCGCCCGTTCGCAGCAGCAGCAGGCCTCACCCCCGCTATCTGCAGCCTCCGGGTCTTCCTCAGCTTTCCGCTTGAGTTTCTGGGAGGACGGGCTCACGGGGGCGTCCCCCAACATGTACTTATGCTCCTGGCCCCGCAGGTGCTTTAAGTAGCGGTCCTTCAGGGACTGCCACGAGTGCTGAGTGAGCGCGCTTTTCTCCATCGCTTTCCACAGGGCGTTGCCCGTGACAGAGCTGCTCGAGCGGGCATTCTCCTTCACGTAGGTCAAGATGGCCACGTCGTCCGCATCCGTGAAGGCGATACGCCCCGTGGGCAGCTGCCGCTCCGACTCGGCGGCAGCGCCCTCAGCCTGAGCGCCGGGCTTCGTTTCTGGGGCCTTGTCGGCTCCCGGGGCCTGGCCCAGCCGGTAGGCCTCCAACTCGAGCCTCTCGTTGCGCTCCACGCAGTCTAGAATGTACTGCGTGGAGATGAAGTCGCCCGAGGCCTCGGCAGCCGCCTCCCCGGGCTGGGCCAGCAGCACGGCCCCGGGCTCCTGCACCCGGCACAGGGTACCGCCGCCGTGCAGGATGAGCGTAGAGAGCCGCCGTTTCGCCGGGCTGGGACGCACATAGAAGGACATGGAGGTGCCATCTTCCCTCACAAACAGAGTCGAGGAATGAGTGGGCCCGTTGAGGTCTTTGCCCAGATCCAATGCCTCCGCCATAGCTGACGCCAGGAGCCAGGAAAACTAGCACTTAGCTTCCTAAGAACTCACTGACCTAAAGTACCACCCCGGAGCGGCGGCAGCGGCGAAACGCTCCACCGCCCGCGCGTGGCGGCAGCGCGCGAAGCACCGCCCCAATCTCCGCGGAAAAGGCGGGGCTTCCGGTTCCGACCCGGAAACTGCACTTTACGCCTTGTTCTTTTCAGCTTGGGCCGGCGGAGGCATGGCTACGTTGCAGGGGTCTGAAGTGAATGTGGACCGCGGCGAGGAAAAACTGAGCAAAAAGTAAGTATCGCTACGGCCACTAAGGCCTTTGCAGCCCGAACGTCCGGACTAGGAAGTGCCTCTAGGCTCCAGCCGAGGCGGTGTTGCCTGGGGCCTTCTTGCTGGTTCTCGTGGGCGCGGACCCGCCCGCCGGGAACTTAGCTAGTACGCCCCGAAACTACATGCCCCAGCTTGCTATGGGACTTGGGGCTGGTGGGATCCCCACCTGTTGGACTCCTGGAATAAGAAAAGGCTGATGGGGAGGAAATGGGTACAACTGTAATTGAACAACAATAAAAAAAAAAGAAGGCGGAGAAAACTCCAGAGAAATGCTTTTAATGTTGAGCCACGCTCCAGTAAGAAGGCTGGAGAAATGTTGACTTAAATAAATACACTAGCTTTCCCCTTTTTTAAAAATTTTATTTACTTTTAGAAAGGGGAAGGGAGGGAGGGAGGAAGACACCGAGAGAAACCACTATGTGGTTGCCTCTAGCGCCCATCCCACCCCCCCACCCCATCCCCACCACCTCCACTCCATCCCCACCACCCCCATGCTGGGGACCCAGTCCTCAACCCAGGCTTGTGGAGACCGGGAATCGAGCAATCCTTTAGTTCGCAGGAGAGCGCTCCATCCAACTGAGCCACACCAACCAGGGCTAATTACACTCACCTTTTCAGAAAGACCTTAATTTTCCTTGGCCTGACTAGGCCATTCTGAACCATATGTCAGCCAAAAACTCCATTTAGTTTTTTCTGTAAAATAAATGACATTGTTCATTTTCATCAGTAACTTTATTGGATATTTGAGTCTGGGCTTCCTGTTCTTAGCTTCTAGTGGGTAGAGGACAGTGGTGCTGCTAAACATCTTCCAATGCATAAGACTGCAAAGAATTATTTGGCCAGAATGTCAATAATACCTAAAAACTTTGCAAACCACTTTTGACATGTTGCATCAGTCACAGCACCTTCTGCATACACTGCATAATTTTTTTGGTGTTTCAGTGGGTTTTTACCTTTCTTGAAGTAATAAAGCGTAATATGCTGAAAATGTTGCTTATTTTCTTCCATCTTCAATATTAAAATGGCTGCCAAAAAATTGACCAATTTTTTTAATGCACGCTGATACCGAAGCTGTCACAATACAGAAAATTGTTTCAAATAAAATTAAAGACAACTAAGTACTAGTAGAACCATTGTATGGAAAAAACTAAACAAACTTTCTAGCTAACTCAATGTTAAAGCAATTTGTTCTGTCCTACCGACATGGGTTATTCAAAGGGCCAGGTTATTAAGGCAATATACCCTGTGAGTATTGAGGGAATGACCAATGTCTAGCAGTAGGGACTGTGTTACTCAACCAGACACCCCAAGCTGCTGAGTATAACTCTGTTAATCACTCCAAATCCTTGGAGTGTAAAGGTAAACATAAGTAAATCAAAATTAGCCAACCTTTTTAACTGTCTTATATTCTCTGCATACTACACTCCCTCTTAACCAGGGTTCTTTACAGAACATAGATAATGATTTGAGTGACTTTCCTGGATATTCCCAAGGATGGTACATAAAATAAATAGAACCATTCCAGCCCTGGCTGGTGTGGCTCAGTGAATTGAGTACTGGCCTGCAAACCAAAGTGTCACCAGTTCAATTCCCAGTCAGGCATATGCCTGGGTTGCAGGCCAAGTCCTCAGTAGCAGGTACATGAGAGGCAACCACACATTAATGTTTCTTTCCCTCTCTTTCTCCCTCCCTACCCCTCTCTAAAAATAAAATAGAACCTTCCAGAAGCATTAGGAGAGAAGCAGTCTCTCCTAATACATTACATGTAAACCATTCATTACATATAATGGTTGCTTTAGTGCATTAAGGCTCAGTTCTCTTCCTGAGCCCTGATGGAATTGCACTCAACTAGTAAAAATTGATGGTTTTGTGTGTGTGTGTGTGTGTGTGTGTGTGTGTGTGTCTTTGGGGTTTATTTAAAAGGAAATACCTAAGTTTATGGTCTGATAACACCAGTACGTTGTCCTGATGTTCGGAACCTGGTCTTGGACTTCTGTCTTTGGGAAGATTGACTGGACTTTGATCTGTTACTTCAGCAATTGAACTTTAGGGTTGTAAATCACAGATACTTCCTAAGCAAAGTCTCCAGTTGATAGTATGATTTAAAGTAAATTGAGGAAACTGGCCAGTTCCTTTCTACTGACTTTTCTTAGATTAGTCATAGCTACCACTTTTTAAAGCAGCTTTTATGTGTCAAGCACTGTGCTAGAACTATACAACTTTTTAAAATTCATACTCTTTTTGGAACTTCCTTGGTTTGAATCTTTAGTGAGCATCATTCTGTGCCAGTTGCTTTCTCCGAGTTTAAAAACAGATGGGTTACCTGACAGGTGACTCATTTCCAAATAAATGGCCAAATTTGTTTGAATGCAGTTATAAACATGATCCCTGTAATTCTGTTGCCTTCCAGTATTAACATATAAACATAATGCAGTTTAAGTTCCTTCTTGAAATTCTCCCTTCCTCATTATTCCTAGAGCTCCAAACAAGTCTTATCCTTGACTCAGGTACTTTTGTGTGGCTTGCTTTTAGCTTCATCTAGAATTTGTGATTGACAGTGACATTTTATGTGCTCCCACTGCCAAGAGAGAAACCACGTCAGGGGCTCCAGAAACACTGCTTTAGATCCTGTCTCCCATTTTCTAGAATGTTGTGATCATTTATACTTGTAAGTCATTGATTTACTTGCTGTTGACTTTTGACCCCAGATATGCCTCTTTTTACGATAGCCAGGACTGAGAACACTGTCAGTTCCAATAGCAGCCAAGTGTTAGAGGCTGCTGTCACTTAAGTAAAATGGGACACAAAAAAGTTTTGCAGCCTCCCCCTCCCCCAACCCATAAGAGTAGGAAGCACGGTTGGATTTATGTATATTGTCTGTCCCATCTGACACCACATCTCTGTGTTTCCTGTTAGGTGGTGATAATCATTAGTTCCAAGGTGTTCTGCCATGTTGATGCAAGCTGCTATAAGGCTTGTTAGGGGGTCCCTGCGCCAAACCTCCTGGGCACAGTGGGGGCAGAGGGAGCTGCGACTGGGTCCACTTGCTCCTTTAACAGCGCTTCACAAGGACAAGTCACTTTCTAATAAAAGAAGGTTGGTGCCCATTACCTTCTTTATTGCTCTGGGAGCAAAAGTCCTCCCCTTACTTAGGTCCTTTTATGTTAAGCCTCTGGCTAAGTCTTTGGTCTTTATTACTTATTACTTTAGCTAAGGAAACAAAAAGCCTTACTACCAGAAAATAGTCTTTTCTCATTTTCTCTTCAATAAATTCACATTTTCTGTCCTTAAACTCTTGAGATGACTTGTGTTTCTTATTCTAGAACAGTGCTGGAACAAAACCCTTGTATGAATAAAGAGTTTCTAGTTCAAGTCGTTTTCCCTTTCCTGTCTCTCTGGAATTTGTTTGCTGCTGAGATTAATTTGGTTTCCAGTCTTATTTTTATCCTCAGGACCTTTTTGGATTATCCTTAGGATTGATTCAATTTAAAGAGCAACACAGTTGCTCTTTACATAGTTGAATGAGTTTATTATATTAATGCTGGAAAGAACTAGGACTGCCTGGTCCCTGACGGAATTTTATAGTCCAATAGGCTCAACGCACTATTATCATTGGTGGTTTAAAATAAGGATCAATTTTATTTGAATAATGAGGGGGTCCCTCTCTACTCAAATCTACTTGGTTTCTGAGTTCACATAGCAAGGTGTCAGATCATAAGAAATACCAAGTTATGTTAATTGCTTTACTTTTTGAGTCTCAGATGACAAGTACCGAGAGTTTGACCAAATCTGTAAGGTTTTTGTCTTACATACAGAGAGTAAAGGGTTAAGATAGTGAGGGATACCTGTAATAGGTCACTTTTGCATGCTTATTTATTATATGCTAGGGACAGGGTCATCTCTTTACATACATATGTCAATCCTCACATAACATTTGGGGAGTAGGGGTTGTCTATTATCCATTTTACAAGATGGAGGGAAGTTAAGTCACTTGTCCAAGGTCACATAATTGATAGGTAGGTGTGTCAGAATTTAGTTTCAGGAAGTCTGACTCTAAAGATAGTATATTACCCTCTATGCTCTGCCACTTTCTATACTGTTCTATCTGGTCTCTTGTCAGAGCCAGGCTTCAGTGGGCAGAGTGAGACTAACGAATACTGAAGGCCATTGTCAATGGCCTAACCTCTCCTTCAGTTCTGAGGGAGAGATTATCAGTGGAGTGGCTCCTTGAACTCTGAAAAGCCACCCTTTCCCACTCCAAACTAGCCCACTCCTTGGAGTGGTAGGGAGGAGTGGCAAACTGGAGATGTTGCCTTATCATATCAGGTCTGGTATTCAAGGAACTTCATATTCTACAAAGGATAGATACCAGACAACTAAAATGCCTTCTACCACTGACTTGGGGGATGACCTGGCTTTGTAGCCTTTGAAGCGGCTCTGTAGCCTAATTCAATTATAAACTAATATGTAGGAGGGGTTTTTTTTGCCATGGACCTCAGACTGGAAAGTAGATTCTCTCTCTCATGTATAGAGTTTAGTAACCAAGAGACTAGTAACCAAGAAGTGGGGTTGGAAAACTGGGCAAGAGCATTTCCCCCAGGCTGTTCATATTTTCAACAAGTGGCTATAGGGCAGAACATAGTAGAGGGCTCTTCAGGCAACTATCACATTGAACATTTTCATCTTCCCAACAGTGAGCTAAAGAGACGCCTGAAAGCTGAAAAGAAAATAGCGGAGAAGGAGGCCAAGCAGAAGGAGCTCAGCGAGAAACAACTAAGTCAGGCCAATGCTGCTGCTACCAACCACACCACTGACAATGATGTGGGTGCTGAGGAGGAGGGCCTGGACCCAAATGTGAGTCCCCTGGACCACCCCCCTGACAGGCACAGGGAGGCTTTTGATGGGACTTCTGCAAATCCCTGGGAACCAATGACTAAGAAGATAAAATAGGGACTGGGATAAGCACTGAACCATAAGTCACTGCAAAAGGATCAGAGAGCCTGCCCATCTGATTGAAAACACAGGCCCTTTCTCATCAGATGTCAGCAAGCATTTAGGAGAATCTGGTACTTCAGAGTGACTGATCAATCTTCCCCTCGGAATCTGCTGGGCCTCAATGCAGCCCCAGAGAAAGTGTCTCCCTAAAGATGGGCTAGGGTGTACTTTAGACCAGAGATTGGTAAACTGGTCTGCAGGCCTGATCCACTCCCCCTCATTTCTCCTCCCTGGTGTTGTAAATAAAATTGTGTTAGAATACAGCCATGCCTATTTTTTAACAAATGTCTGAAGTTGCAGAGTTGAAGAGCTGCATCAGAAAAAGTTTGCTGACCCCTGGTACATAATATTCTTTTTCTACAATCCTCCAGGCCCTATGGGCCTGCCTTAGGGGAAAGTCTGATATGAGTGGGAAAGAAGTGACTCACATGCAGATATGTCTACAAAACTGGTAACTAAGTCCACCTGTACCAATCAGGCTTATTACTTTAGATAGAACTCCACTTTTTCTGTTTGTTGAATCTTGCTTTTAAGTGCAAATCTTACTCCATGTCCAATCCTGTGATTTCAAGTTTATTGGGGTGGGGCAGTTAAAGAAACCTTAGTGCATTGGGGGTACTCTAGAGGCAGAATGTAGTACTCTACCAGATGGTCCACTGGTCTGACCAGGTTCAGCTTCTCGGAGGCATTTTCATTTTTGTTTTTGTATTTAAATAGCAATACTACAAGATCCGCAGCCAAGCAGTCCACCAACTAAAGGCCAATGGTGAAGACCCATACCCACACAAGTTCCATGTAGACATCTCGCTGACTCACTTCATCCAAGAATACAGTCACCTGCAGCCTGGCGACCACCTAAGTGACATTACCTTAAAGGTGGCAGGTAAGAAGACTCCAACTTCACTGACCTCTCTCTTTTGTTGTTTTAGTGAAATGTTCAGAAATATAGCAGCTTGCTTTCTGAGATTTCCAGGTTCTCTTTCCCCTTCATTTTTGCTGGATCTTCTCTTTCCTTTGTATGTTTCCCTGGCTTTATTCAATTTTGTGGGGCTTTGTCCTAGAAGGGATCCTTGGCTGTTAAACATAGAGAGTTCCTGCAGGCTACGCTGAAGGGCTTCATCCCCTCAACCTTAAATGCAGCCCGTTATACTCACTCATAGGCAGTAGGCAGATCCCCTCCCAGTACTGGCTGCTGTCTTCCTGCCACATTTCCCAGTGAATACCTACGGGCATTTGGGAGATTTCCAGTTCTCAGACCCACTGGACACCCCATTGCTCCCACATAGAGATGTGGGGACTCTTTTGCTACATCAGGAGTGATTTGCCCCATTGCTTATATTTTGGGATTCTTGGAAATATTTTTCCACACGATTTTGTTATAAATTCTGTCGGTGGCTTTTTGGCCTTACCTATCTAGTTATACTTTCTATTTTTATGTGAGAATTCAGGGAGATCCAAAAATATCCATGCTGCCACCACACTGTCATCTTGTCAGAATCCAATGAACATCTTTAACTGGTTGGAATGGGGATCCAACATTGTCGTGAAGACAAAGGCAGGGCTTAGGCCTCTGGCTTAAATCAAATAGTTCTGGTTTATGTTGTGCCCAGACACACAAAAACATGTAGAGGGAACCTTTTTGGCACTGACATCAGTCAGTATTTTTGCTGATCTTTTTCCAGGTAGGATCCATGCCAAAAGAGCATCCGGGGGAAAGCTCATCTTCTATGATCTTCGGGGAGAGGGGGTCAAGTTGCAAGTCATGGCCAATTCCAGGTATACAGAAGTATCCAGTTATACAGTTTCTGGGTTGGACCAGAACCACAAAGTTGAGGAGAAAGTCCCGTGTGGTCTTCTTTTCCTCTTGGTATTTAAGGTTAGAAGAAGTGGGATATGGTTGGGTAAAGCTGAGGAGAGAGAAGGCCATGTGGTCACCTGGAGAATAATGACTGCTTTTGTCTTGTGTAGCAATTAAAAATGAAAGGTACTACTTTTTTATAAGATTTTATTTATTTTTAGAGAGGGGACAGGAGGGAGAAAGAGAGGGAGAAAAATATCAATGTATAGTTGCCTCTACATGGCCCCCACTGGGGACCTGGCCTGCAACCCAGGCATGTGCCCTGACCGGGAATCGAATCAGCAACCCTTTGGTTCGCAGCCCATGCTCAGTCCACTGAGCTACACCAGCCAGCTACATCAACTACGCCAACTACTACTTTTTAATAGTTGATTTTGAATCTGAGGTTTTTCTTGAGCTCACATTAACTAGGCACTAACAGTTTAGTGAAGGATTCAGAGTAAATCAGTGGTCAGTTTTAATTTAGAATGTTGTATCCTGAACTACATTTTTCTTTTACTCAGGAATTATAAATCAGAGGAAGAATTCATTCACATCAATAACAAACTGCGTCGGGGAGACATAATTGGAGTTCAGGGGAATCCTGGGAAAACCAAGAAGGGTGAGCTGAGCATCATACCCTATGAGATCACCCTGCTGTCTCCTTGCTTGCATATGTTACCTCATCTTCACTTTGGCCTCAAAGACAAGGTAAGCTCTCATGACCTTCCGGCTGTGGTTTATCATACCATTAAATCAGATGTGTTAGTGATCTCTGTTGCTTCTGGTTTAGGAAACACGATACCGTCAGAGATACTTGGACTTGATCCTGAATGACTTTGTGAGGCAGAAATTTATCATCCGCTCAAAGATCATCACGTATATAAGAAGTTTCTTGGATGAATTGGGATTCCTAGAGGTGATGGAGAGTTCTTGACATGATAGGCTGCCTTGCTGTGCTTGCCTCTTACTCTTCCTTCCCTTCCCTTTTTTAAGGCATGTCCTGCGTCAGTATCCTTCATGCTCAATGAAGAGTCCCCTTTCTTGCCAGCATTGGATACCACCTTGTTTATTTAGTACCCTGATTAGGAAGGCAGAACCTGACTTCTAAGATAAAGTCAGCATAAGGCCATCCACACAGTAATGATACCACATTCAATGTGTAATCAACTCATTTTGCTTTCCTGTAGCATTAAAAATTTTTGAATTTATTTAAACTAAAAAATAAATTTTTTAGGAAAATGGTTTTTTGTTTTGGGGTTGTTTTTTTTTTTCCTTTCTTGAATATCAGTGTGAGAGAGAAACATCAATTAGTTGCCTCTCGCATGCCCCCAACTGGGGACCTGGCCCACAACCCAGGCATGTGCCCTGACTGAGAATCGAACCTGACTGGTGGCCTTTCAGGTCGCAGGCTGATGCTCAATCCACTGAGCCGTGCTAGCCAAGGCAGAAAAAACATTTTAAAAACATTTTTTAATTGTATAAGAAAGATGAATGTATGTTACTATCAAACAAATTCAAAAAATAAAGAAATAAATAGAACCAAAACTGTAAGTCCCCTTTTATTTCTCCCAGCCTTGCACTTGATATGTATCCTTCCTCTCCATTTACTGTGCATATTTACATATATACCAATGAATGTTGTGGATGGGGTACACATTTTGGAAGGGTTTTATTTTCTTTAAATATAAATGAAGTCATGGCCCTGGCCAGGTAGATTAGTTGGTTAGAACATTGTCCTGATACACCAGGATTGCAGGTTCAATCCCTGGTCAAGGCACATACAAGAAGTAATGAATACATAAAAAATGGAAGAACATACTGGGGGGGGGTGTCTTTCCCTCTCTCCCCCGCTCCTTCCCTCTTTCTTTCTCTCTCTGTCCCCCAACCTGTCTTTCTCTCTTCTCTTTCTAAAATCAATAAATTTTTTAAAAATACTAAACATAAATTAAGTCACATATATGTATTATGATGGACCTGTTGGGGTTTTTTTCCCCACCTATAATATATTCTGAACCATGTGCACGTGTCTCTCTAGGCTGCTGATTTTCTGATAATATTTTAATGAACATCTTTGTGCCCGTGTGCAAGTGTTTCTGTAGGACAGATTTCTAGAAGTAGAGTAAGTCAAAGGATATAAGCAGTTAAATTTTTAATAAATACTGAAAATGTAATAAGTTGCACTCAAGATAAGCTTTTCCCCATTAAGATTCCCACTTAGAGCTAATGAAAGTTTATGGTACAGTAAATCCTCTTAATGTCATCAATAGATTCTGCACCTTCCAGGGAAACAACATGTAATGAGATCAGTTCTCCCACAAGCTAATTGATAAAAACAAGAGTGAAGTTCCTATGGCATCTCAGTGTTATAACTAACATTAACAAAACGTTATTCGAGGAACTGTGGTACTATGGTAATGGTGTTTGGTCTTAATAGAAATTGAAACTATTTTGGAAAATCAAGCTGTCTCTACTTTTTTGTCAAGCACTTGCACATTACTATGGAACTTAACTTTTACTTGGGAGTATAACATGAGCTTTCCTCAAGGCCTCTGGTATGAGCACCTCTGAGAAATGTTTCTCCCTGTCCTTTAGATTGAAACTCCCATGATGAACATCATCCCGGGAGGAGCTGTGGCCAGGCCGTTCATCACTTACCACAATGAGCTGGACATGAATTTGTATATGAGAATTGCTCCAGAACTCTACCACAAGGTAATCAAGAAGATGCCCTGTTCCCTTAGAACAGCAGAAAGCTGGGAAACCATTGGTTAGACAGGTGCAGTCAGCAGTGAGAGGAATAGTGAGGATAGAACAGCCAGGAGAATGTTCTACTTTGTCGGGCTTGTGAGTGTTAACACTGACAGAATTTCTCTACAAGATCAGTAGAGTGTCGCAGGTCAGAGGGCAAAGGGAGTATCTTTCCTAGGTGTACAGATTCTTCTAACATGCTTTAGTTTCCATTATACTTTATAGTTCTTGAATAATCTCTCTCTAGAAGTCCAAAATAACTACCTTCACATTACCAGAGTGAATATTAAAGACTATCGTTCAAGATTCTTAGTTGCAGGCAACAAAATCTATTATAGCTAGTTTAAGCAAAAGAAAAATATTAAAATATATGAGGAAGTTCAGTTTCCAGGAGGATCAAACAGTCAGGCTTGGAGATCTTGAGGGTTCTGAGTCCACTCTGAGATTATCCCATGGGGAACCCAATGTCTTTTCCACTAGGCACAGGTCACTGCCCTTAGGACCTCTGTAGTTACTACCTCTAAAAGCTCGATTTCTCTGGGCCCCTTGGCCAGAAGGAATTCTTTGCAAAGCCTACATCTTTCAGTAGCTTCCTACTGAAGTCACACAGTTGTGTCTGATTGGTGGGGAGCTTTGGTCGTGTGTCTGTGTCCTACCCCCAATAGACACATCTTTCTGGGGGAGTCTCACTCACAAGATGGGAACACACCAGACAAAGGAACAGCATTCAGAGGTCCTGGGCAACCAAAATAAGTGATGACTATCCACCGCAAAGGTCTAAAGAGAGTAGGGTACTCTGCATTTAGGTAAGGACTCGATATCGTGCCTGAGCTGTAAAAACCAACTCGTAGTTTTTATAGACAAAAGCTCTCTAGAGCCATTAAGATTAGCCACCATGACCACGCCCTGTGTTGTTATTAGATGCTGGTGGTTGGTGGTATTGACCGGGTTTATGAAATTGGGCGCCAGTTCCGGAATGAAGGAATTGACATGACTCACAATCCTGAGTTTACCACCTGTGAGTTCTACATGGCCTATGCAGACTATCATGATCTCATGGAAATCACGGAGAAGATGATTTCAGGTGACCCCTCCTGCTTCCTTTGTCTTTCGAGGGAGTCTCAAGGGCTGGTATGCTTCTTTCAGGACTTCCTGTGGTTCCTATTTAAATGATATGTCTTTCCCAGGAATGGTAAAGCACATTACAGGCAGCTATAAGGTCACCTACCATCCAGATGGCCCAGAGGGCCAAGCCTACGAGATTGACTTCACCCCACCCTTCCGGAAAATCAGCATGGTAGAAGAGCTTGAGAAAGCCCTGGGGGTGAAGCTGCCAGAAACCAACCTCTTCGAAACTGAAGGTAAAGGGATACGCTCCTCGTTGTATGCTCCCCCTTCCCTGTTTAGCTCTGAATTAGATTGTGTCAGGGCTAGCATTTCCCACAGTTATCTTTGTGTGCTTTTTTTTTTTGCTGGCATCATGTAATGTCTTCTCTTGTAACCTGTACATTTGTATTACAGAAACTCGCAAAATTCTTGATGATATCTGTGTGGCAAAAGCTGTTGAATGCCCTCCACCTAGAACCACAGCCAGGCTCCTTGATAAGGTATAAGGCCATGCACTTTAGTACATGCCCCCATCCGATGGTAACCAGCCCCCTGCTCCTTATGAAGGTGAACTTGAGATAAGAGAATAAACAAGTTTTGCTGTACAAAATAGTTACGGACATTACCTCATACAGTCCTGAGGAGTTTAAGATAAATCCCCCTAGCTTCAGGTTTGGGGGGAAGCTGATTCTCTTCCACCTGGACTGAAACAGTCAAACCTGCTGTTCAGAAAGGATCTCCAGCTCTCTTTTTCTTTCTCACTAAGCTTGTTGGGGACTTCCTGGAAGTGACGTGCATCAATCCTACATTCATCTGTGATCACCCGCAGATAATGAGCCCTTTGGCAAAATGGTAAGATAAAGCATGGTGTATCAGATGCCTATTGCTGCATAACCACCCCAGAAGTTGGGAGCATAAAAGTAGTCTCTCTGCTGTGTGTAGTGTTGGCAAGGTTAACTCAGGCGACTTCTTTCAGCTGGGAACTCTGCCAGGGCACCTTCTCCTCCACATGTGCCTCTCTGACAGCATAGCCTGGGCTTTCTTACATAGCAGCTGGGTTCTAGGAGGAAGCATTCCACAAGGATAAACCCTAGTGTGCAAACATGTCAAGCCTCTGCTGATGTCCCATTGTCTAGAGCAAGTCACATGAGCAACTCAGGGTATGTGTGACGGAGACTACGGAAGGCGTGACTGCAGGAGGTGTGGTTCGGTGTAACAGTCTACCACACAGGTTCCTTGTCTCTCTGTCTAACCCTCCTCACTGTTGTACTAAATACTTTGGTGCTGAGAATGCATGCAGGCTTCAGTAACACTTTCAAGTCAACTGGAATTTAGGAACTCTTATGTTTTCACCAGATGTTAGATTATTAGTGAACCTCCCCTTTACTCTCTTGCCCCCAGGCACCGCTCTAAAGAGGGTCTGACTGAGCGCTTTGAGCTTTTTGTCATGAAGAAGGAAATATGCAATGCCTACACTGAGCTGAATGACCCCATGAGGCAGCGCCAGCTTTTCGAAGAACAGGCCAAGGTAAGGAAGGAGAGTGAGCGAAGGCACGTATTTCGTCATTGTGTGTACTCACTGGCTTGAACCCTGGCCTGTGTCATTGTCTGCATCTCTTGGTGACTTCAACAGAAATGAAGGATAGACTTCCGCCAAGATGGAGGTATAGGTGGATGTGCCGTGCCTTCTCACACAACCAAGTTTAGGGACAACTAAATATTAGCATCAGAAAACACAACCAGAACACGGAAAATTGAACTTTTCGGAAGTCTGTTAACAACAAATTCTTCAGCCCGACCGGTAAGGGGCGAAACCAGCGTCTCGTGAGGGGTTGCACAGGAGGACTCGGTCGACCCGGGCGCGGAATCCAGACGCGCGAATCCAGACGCACGGGTTCCAACGCAGGATTGGACCTAGTGAGTGACCGAGCAACCCACCGGGTGAGCGACTGCAGAGGACACAGTGGGGAGGCGGTGCCGCGTGTTGACTGTGGTTGCCTATTTGCGCGCGCGAGCGGACGGGCGAGGGAGTGGGCGGTTGGACCAGGCCCGGCGTCCCCGCGGCGAGCGGCAGTAGAGGGCGCCGCCATTTCCCCGCTCTGACCACGCCCCCACATACAGCGTCACAACCCAGCGACCTGGGAGTCCAAGGCGCCGCTTCTCACATTTAAAGGGCCAGAACAGACAAAAAAATGTCGCAGGAAGACCTCAAAGCCCCAGAGATAAATATAAGCGACGAAGAAATAGCAAAACTCTCAGACGCACAGTTTAAAACACTGGTCATCAGGATCCTCACAGATCTGGTTGATTATAGCCACAAATTAGAGAAACATATGAAGGCTAAACTAATGGAAATGAATGGAATTCCACAGGAAACCCATAGCGATGAAAAGGAAACTGGGACTCAAATCAATGGAGTGGACCAGAAGAAAGCAAATAATGGCCAAACAGAAAAGAGTCAAGGAGCAAGAATTCAAAGAAATTAGGAGAGTCTTAGGAACCTCCAGGACATCTTTAAACGCTCCAATATCCGAATTATAGGGGTACCAGAAGGGGGGAAAGGCACAGCCACCAGTGGAAAACTTATTTGAACAAATAATAAAAGAAAATTTCCCCAATCTGGCAAAGGAAATAGACTTCCAAGAAATCCAAGAAGCTCAGAGAGTACCAAAAAAGTTGGACTCAAGAAGAAACACACCAAGGCACATCATAATTACATTAGCCAAAATTAAAATGAAGGAGAGAATCCTGGAAGCAGCAAGAGCTAAGGGGACAATCACCTACAAAGGAGTCCCCATCAGACTGTCAGCAGATTTCTCAAAAGAGACCTTACAGGCAAGAAGGGGCTGGAAAGAAATATTCCAAGTCATGAAATCTAAAGACCTACAACCAAGATTGCTCTATCCAGCAAAACTTTCATTTAGAAAGGACAGATAAGGTGCTTCTCAGATAAGACCAAATTCAAGGAGTTCATCATCACCAAGCCCTTATTATATGAAATGTTAAAGGGACTTATCTAAGAAAAAGAAGTTAAAGAAACATGAACAGTGAAAAGAACAACAAGCTCACAGTTATTAACAACCACACCTAAAACGAAAGCAAACTAAAAGGACAGCTAGATCAGGAGTGGAAACATAGAAATGAAGATCTCAAGGAGGGTTAGCAACAGGGGAGTGGGAGGAGGAGATGGGGGGAGATAAGTAGCATAGACAGTAGATAGAAAATAGATGGGGGGGGGCAAGAATAGCATGGGAAATATAGAACCTAAAGGACTTGAGGCACATGGACATAAACTAAAGGGGGGTAATGGTGGGGATGGGGGGGCAGGGTGGAGGGGAATGAAGGGGGGAATAGAACAACTGTAACAGCATAATCAATTAAAAAAAAAACACCAAAAAAAAAAAAAAAAAGAAATGAAGGATAAAGCCACTGGCTTCCCTGGAGGAATTCCCATTTCAGGATTGAGAACTGGACTGGTTTTGCCCTAGAATTTCCACATAAAAAGAAGTTCAGGCTTGATTATCTCTGTAGGGAGTGCGACACTTGTCTTGAAAATACATTTGCCTAACAAAAACATAATTTTTCTCAGATGGTACATTTATTGAAGTGGCTTTGGAGGCAGGGGTGAGAGGCAGATAAAGATTAATGAAGACAGCCCTGGCTGCTGTGGCTCAGTGGTTTGAGTGCTGGCCTGGGAATCAAAGGATCGCTGGTTCGATTCTCAGTCTAGGGCACATGCCTGGGTTATGAGTCAGGTCCCTGGTGGGGGGTGTGCAAAAGGCAGCCACACATTGATGTTTCTCTCCTTCTCTCTCTCCGTACTTTCTCCTGTAAAAAATATATAAATAAAATCTAAAAAAAAAATTAATGAAGACAAAGCCCCATAGACATCATACACTAACACCATCACTGACGGGTATTTCAGGAAATGAGCAGGACACTTGAGAATCATCAGAGTCTGAAATCAGTCTCACTGGCCTCACAGAGCCCCACTCAGTGGAGCTGTTTTGGTTTCAGAGAAATTTGCATGTGTCCTGAGGCAGATTTCATCAGTCCTAATCTCCAGGCTCCGACCTGCAGTTATAGGAAACCCAATTCCCAGCAGGTGCTGGGTGTCCAGAGCACGGGTCATCCCTCTGAGTGTTTTAATGTGGTGACTCAGACCCAGAGAGACGACTCAGCCCAGAATCATGTCACTGTTTGGTCCTTCTCTTCTAGGCCAAGGCCGCTGGTGATGATGAGGCCATGTTCATAGACGAAAACTTCTGCACTGCCCTGGAATACGGGCTGCCCCCCACAGCTGGCTGGGGCATGGGCATTGACCGAGTCACCATGTTTCTCACTGACTCCAATAACATCAAGGTACAGCAGCCCTGCATGCACCGCCCTGAAGAGTCCCACTGTGCTGAATGTGGGACTTGGTGGGTCTGGACAAAGAGTGGGCTTTGGGCTGGAGGGAGTAGTGGCAAAGGAGTTTATATGCAACGCCATGGGCAGAAGACCAGACCATCTAACTTTATAGGATTTGTGGCAGAAGGAATACTAAGTGCTTGCATTTCTTGAGGATTCAAGAAATATGTTAAGTTCTCTATATGCATTATCTCATTTAAGCTCACCCTTTGAGGTGTACAGACAGTTGTTAATCCCAGTTTTATAGATGAGGAAGCCAAATTTTCAGAGTACCCCTATGTTTATTGATTGTTTTGACATTCTGCCCTGGGCAGCACTGTGCATGTGTTCTTTTCCATCCTCTAATTGAAAGGAACTGAGTTGAATTAAAGAACACATCTGTCTTTGCAGCTGGGATGTACACATCTCTGGGTTTTTGTTGTGACAATAACCAGGGGCCAAAGGAATGGATGGATAACTGCAAAAATGGTGTTTCTTAGCTTCAAAATGCATTTATTTTATCTTTTACAGGAAGTACTTCTGTTTCCTGCCATGAAACCTGAGGACAAGAAGGAAAATGTAGCCACTGCTAATACACTGGAAAGCACAACAGCTGGCAATTCTGTCTAGAAAACATTAATTACAAGTCACATCACTCAGGCACCTTTGCACTTCTGCAAAAGATCAAGGACTGTAAGGGATTTCTTGTATGTTGCTATCCTTTTGACTATCGGTGTTCAGTCACCAGAGAGAAAAAGGGAATTAAGGATTCTTTTGTTCCTTGTTACCAAATAAACCATTTATCTCTACTCCTGCCTCTTCATTCTTTTACCTTTGTGAAATGTCAGCTTTTTTCTCAGGTTCCTGGCCTAATGAAGGTTTAGGATTATACCGTTTTATTCAGCAAATTTACATTAATGCCTTGCATTGTTCTAAGAGATTAGAGACTCAGCAATGAACAAAAGCCAAATCCCTGCTTTCACAGAATTTACATTATTGGGGGGGGGGGGGTTCAGATGAGCAGACAAATGAGACAAGTAAGTACATATTACTTCTGGTAGTGGTATATACTTGGAAAACTAGAGCAAGGAGATGGGGTGCTATTTTAGAAAGAGGTGTATGGGGGCACTGCTGACCCAAAAATGTGATCAAGCAAGGACCTCTTGTAGGTAACTAAGAATCTGGCAATAAGAGATCTAAGAAAAAGGGCAATCCAAACTAGAGGACCACGTTTTTCAGGAAGCACAAAGGTTTTATTTTTTTTTAATATATTTTATTGATTATGCCATTCCAGTTGTCCCATTCCCCCCCATGCTGCACCTCCCCTCCCCTCCACTCCCCCCCTTTAGTTCATGTCCATGAGTCACACGTTCTTTAGCTTCTACATTTCCCATATTATTCTTGTTCTCCCCCCTATTTTCTCCCCACTATCTGTGCTACTTACTCTCTGTACCTCCTCCCACTCCCCTGTTGCTAACCCTCCACGTGATCTCCATTTCTGTGGTTCCGCTCCTGATCTAGCTGTCCTCAGTTTGCTTTTGTTTTAGGTGTGGTGGTTAATAACTGAGTTTGCTGTCCTTTCACTGTTCATATTTTTATCTTCTTAGATAAGTCCCTTTAACATTTCATATAATAAGGGTTTGGTGATGATGAACTCCTTGAACCTGACCTTATCTGAGAAGCACTTTATCTGTTCTTCCATTCTAAATGAAAGCTTTGTTGGATAGAGCAATCTTGGATGTAAGTCCTTGGATTTCATGACTTGGAATACTTCTTTCAAAGGTTCTGGTGTGACAGGAGTGAATGAAAATCAGTGAAAGGCCAGATCACACAGATCCCTGTAAGTCATGCAAATGAGTATTTTATTATTAATGAGATGGAGAACCATTAGGTTTTGAGCGAAGGAGTGTTCTAGTTAGCATGCAAAAGGCAAGAGTGAAAGCAGGGAGACCACTCAGGCTATTGCAGTGAGTTTGGAGACTTGCTGGCTTAGACTTGGGTGGTTTAAGGTAACAGTTACAAGTCATTGGGCTCTGCCAGTGTTCCTACCATCAGCAAAATCTGCTGAAGGTAAGTGGCTTGTGAGAAGGAGCCTAAGGTGATTTCAAGGTTTGGGGCCTAAACAACTGGAAACTATAGAACTGCCCTAAGTTTACAGAGATGGAAAAAACTGAGGAAGGCCAGGTTTGAAAAGGAAGGTTGAGCATTTGGTTAAAGTTGACATGCCTGGTAGACATCAAATGGGAATAGTACGTTAAATAGTCCATCTAGACTTTTATTTTTTAATTTTCCTTAATCCTCACCAGAGGACATGTTTCCCTTGATTTTTAGAGAAACATCAATTGGTCTGTCTCCTACATGTGCCCTAACTAGGGACTGTACATGCTCCAACTGGGGATTGAACCCACAATCTAGTCATGTGCCCTGACTGAGAATCCAGCCGGCAACCCCTCAGTGCGTGGAACAACACTCCACCTGAGCCACGTGGCCAGTGCTAGGATTTCCTTGTTTTCAGCTCAATTCAAGAAGGACGAGAGTATGGCTGAGAGACTACTGTTTAATGGAGTCCAGGATCCCTGGTAGGGAGGCAGCCAGCAGGATTTTTTTCCAGTGAGTCATATAACAGTGGACTTGTCTTCTGTACGACAGCAAAACAGCAAGCAAGCATCCTGGTGTGGAAGGTGCCACTCTACTTCCACAGGTTTCTCTTAGCTGATAAAATGATGTAAGCATGCAGAATTACCTGAGGGGTACTTCAGAGAGAGGTGACCACCTGGCCCTCTGGCTGTTATTTAAGCATAGGCTCCAGGAGAACTTGGCACTGATAGTAGATAACCAGGTGGCACTCCAGAGGAAACACTTCCACCTGACACATCCTTCGGCAAGGTGGTGGTAAGTAAAATGAAAATAATCATCTCACCAAGGGAGGTGCAGGGTCAAGATAAGGGCCTGGACTTCAGGCAACATTGTACTATCGATGTGCACCTTTGGAAAAGGCAGTAAGGATCAATGAGGTCACAAGTGTGAAAAAGCTTTTTTGTAGTAGGCTGTGGGCAGAAGCCAGCTCTCTGGCCTCAAGGAGGCTGGGGACAGAGCTGAAGCAGTAGTAGACAACTACTACTGCTTGTAGGGTCAGGAAAAATGACAAATAGGATGAAGCTAGAAGGATTATGAAGTCATTACCTCCTTAAACAGTTGAAGGCCTACAATTTGCTAACTGCCATCCTGGGGTGAATATAAAGGCATGGTCGCAAGCTTCATCAAGCTTCTAGAGGTATAAGGAAAGTTTACATGTAATAAACCATTACAAATGTATAAAATGGCAACTATAGTAAATGCTTTGAAGGATAGGTCCATGGGGTATTGAGAAACTAACAGACCTAGTTAAGGAAGGTTTCCCTGAGAACATTAGATCAGAGATCTGAGGAAAGATAATCAAAGAAGGAGAGTAAGGGTTTTCCATGGCACAGCAACTAGTGCAAAAACCCTGAAGGCAATGACAGCAGAATACAGACGCCCAAAGAAATACTCCACCAGATGAGGGGGCTGGTCATGCAGGACTGTGAGCCCTGCTGTGGAATTTTGTATTTTAAGAGTGCTAGATAGTGGTGACCACTTCATAAGGTATGTAATTGTCTAATCACTGTGTTGTGCACCTGAAACTAACATAACATATGTCAACTATAATTGAAAAATGGATTTTTTTAAGTGCTGGGAAGCCACTGAAGTACTTAAACAAGGGAGTGACATTACATTCGAATTTTGGCTTCTCTGAAAAAGAACTGAAGTTGGGCGAGAAAAGGCAAAAGTTGGGGTTAAGAGAAGGGAAATAACAAGGAGGGTGACTCACTTTTTAACTTATGGGACTAAATTGATGGTGGTAGCAGTCCCTGAGACAAAGAACCCTAGAAGATGGTTCCCCCACCACGAGCAGCTCTCTTTTAAAGATGGAAGGGGGTGTCTGTTGCAGACTAAAGATGATGGAGAGACAGAAAGAGGATCAGGGTCCATAGGCTTGGAGGAGGCCTGTGGAACTTGTCCTCTGAGCTAGAGAGAAGGATGGGATCAAGTAACTTGAACTTCTGTCTAATTTTTGAGGGCTAACAAGAAGAAAAGTGAATTCTCTCATCTTCAGAAATTGAGATACACAACTGTGGGATTGTATAGGCTCCTGAATGACCCAGACAGCTTATTCTGCCCATCTCTGGCATTCTGAAGGCTTTAGACCTGTGCTAACCAATACAGTAGCCACTAGTGACATGGGGCAATTGAGCATTTAAATGTGGCTGGTTTGAATTGAGATGTACTGTTAAGTGTAAAATCCACACCAGCTTCCTTAAACCTGTATACAAAAATAATGTAAAATACGTCAATATTTTTTAAAGATTTTATTTATTTATTTTTTTAGAGAGGAGAAGGGAGGGAGAAAGAGAGAAATATCAATGTATGGTCACCTCTCACATGGCCCCCACTGGGGACCTAGCCCACAACTCAGGCATGTACCCTGACTGGGAATTTAACCAGCAATCCTTTGGTTTTCAGTCCAAGCTCAATCCACTGAGCTATACCAGCCAGGCAAAATACCTCAATATTTTTTTTTTAATTTTTTAAAGAGAGACTCTTTTTTAAAAAAATTTTTTTATCATTAGAAGGAGAGAAATATTAATGTATGGTCACCTCTCGTGCATCCCCTGCTGGGAACTGGCTGCAACCCAGGCATGTGCCCTGATGGGGAATCAAACAGCGATCTTTTGGTTCGCAGGCCCGTACTCAATCCACTGAGCTACACCAGCAAGGGTCAAAATACCTCAATATTTTTAACATATTGATTACATGTTGCAATAATATTTGGATTTAGTGGGTTAAATAAAATATGCTATTAACATTAGTTTTACCTATTTCATTTGATTTTTAAAAAATGTATCTACTGTCTACAGCCATACCACCTTGAACGCACTGTCTAAAATATATCCACTAAAACATTTTAAATTACATACCTGACTCAAATTATATTTCTACTGGGCAGCAATGTTTTATACAAAAATTTAGGCTAGTGCTCCAAGGCACGATATCATTCTGCTACTTGAACCATGTCTTACCACGGCAGTCCACGTCCTTCAGCTCATTTCACAGGTATGCCGCACAGTTCTGCAAGCCATGGGACTGAAGGCACCAAGCGCCGCTCCCGCCGTCTCTCCCAGCCAAGGACTACAGGAGCCAGCGTTCACCGCGCACTACTGGGGGCGGGGCCTGGGGGGGGCAGCCTCTTTGTGACGTCACGTTCCCTACGCAACCTGGGCTCCGTTCCTTTCCTCCAGCGTGCGCGTCCTAAAGGTGGGCGGGGAGCTACTGTGACGTGATGGGTTTTGCTCCGGAGGGACCTGGAATGAGGTTGGGGGACTCTGGAGCTTCTGGAGTCGGTGGAGTTGAGGACCCTGCCACCCACCAAGCACAGCACGAAAAGTGCCGCTGCTTTCACGGAAGTGCTAAGTTACGCCACGTGTAGAGCGAGCACGGGGCTTTGTGCACTTGCAGCCGCCCGCCGCAAGACGCGAGAGGCAGGTGCGCACCTTATCCCTGCCCTCTGGGCCGGAGTCTATCTTGTAACCTTGAGTCACTCTTGTAACTAGCTGAATGGGCCCAAGCCTGGGCCTCTAGAGCCAGTCGAGAAGAGAGCCAGCCTCCCAGGGTACTGAGGAGGGGGCCTGAGGGAAGTAGGCTTATGGTCCTCCCAGCACCGCTTAAACCCTTCCCCCCAGTCCCCCACCCCCGCCCCGCTGGAAGCCGATCTACCTTAATTTTTATTTGGAAAGGAAGTGGGTTCTTAAGCCTTTTGTTATTGTTCTAACAAGTGGTTGTGGGGGGCGGGGGGGAAGGCCTGTTTAACCGAGTTGTTGTTGCACTGAAAGAAGCTATTCAAGAGCTAAGAGAGAGAGAGTGGATTTGAATTTTAGTGGATTCAGTATATCAAAGACATTCAACCATTGTGCACACTCAAGCAGACTAACTATGTGAATGAGGTGATGGTATAGTTCTGGGAGGCTTCATCTCTGGGAGTCAACGTTTCTTCTAGCAAGTTCCGTCTTCCTTGGCTGCTATTAATGGTTGTTAATGGGGGCTGGAGAAAGATAAGCAGGGAAATCTCTGGGATTGTGATGTATCTAGTTTCATTACAGGTCGGTTTTCTGAGTATCTGCCTTCATAAAATATACTACCTTGTGATAGCCACCTTCCACCCCTCTCAGAAACGAGGGGGAAATCCAAATGGAGGAGTTTAGAATCACCCAAACTTTTCTTTTGTTCCAATATATGGAAGATTTATGTTGGTTTTCTGACTTTAAAATAACAACCTATGTCAGTTCCTGACAGATCCTTGTTTAAATCACTATGGTCCGATTTTCCATAACCAATTATTGCAATACCAGATCTGCACATGTAAACTGTTAAAAAATAAATAGGCATATTAATATTTTCAAGAGTTTATTTGAGCAAAAATCAATACCAATCTGCCAGCACCAAACCAAAAGCACTCTGCAGGTACAGCTAGAGGAAAGACAGAAAGTGCCTAAACCAGAAAGGAAATTATTTGCACCCTGGCTTGTGTAGCTTAGTGGATTGACTGTGGGTCTATGCACCAAAGGGTCGCAGGTTCAATTCCCAGTCTAGGGCACATGTCTGGCTTCTGGGCCAGGTCCTCAGCAAGGGGCTCACAAGACACAACCACACATTGATGTTTCCCTCTCTTTCTCCTTCCCTTCCCTTCCCTTCTAAAAATAAATAAAATCTTTTTAAAAAGAAAGGAAATAATTTGTTTGGCTCTAGTTTAAAGCCTAATTGGCTGTTTGTGATTAATTGTCCTTAGTGTTTTGATATAAGCTTTGTTCAGGTAAGAAATGTCCAAACCTAGGGAGAATTTTTATGAGTTTATTTGAGCCAAACTGACAATTGCCAGGAAACACAATCATGATGGGTTGAAAAAATAGTCTGGAGAATGGCTGTTCTGCAGTTCATTTTATATATTAGAATAAAAGGAAATGTAAGGAGGGTTACATGAAATCCATGTAGATTAAGGGGGCTGGGGAGAAAGCTAAGCAGGGAAATCTCTGGGATTGGATAAAAAAGGCAAAAGAAACACAGTTTTTACATTGGTGGGTACAGGATAGTTAATAGTTAACATAGCACATAGAGTTGGTATATGGGAAACAAGGTAACAATAAGGGGTTCTGGAAAAGATTACTCTGATATTTCAAAAGTATGTTATCTTAGATGCAAAAGACAATAGACATTTTCACTTAAGGTAAAGTTTGAACTTTGTCGAGGAAGCTACAGGCCTAGGATGTTACTACCCACCATAACTCGCTTTTAGTTAGGATTTCTTTAAACTTTTTTTCTTAAGTTTTTTTAGATTTATTTTTAGAGAGAGGGAGAAGAAAAAAGAGAAGGAGAAAAAACATCAATGTGAGAGAGAAACTTTAATCAGTTGCCTCTTATATTCACCCTGACCAGGGTCAGAACCAGCAACCCAGGCATGCACCCTGACCAAGAATCAAACCGGCAACATTTTGCTTTGCAGAGCGATGTCCAGTGGACCCACATCATTAGGAATTTTTGTGTGCAGACCATCCATGTAGGTACTTTTGGTCTCTGAGTTTGTAAGCCTGCCATGCAGGCCTCCCCTAAGCTTGTCAGGTTTAATATGTGGCCCCCTTTTCCTCCACACCTTGAAGCATTTGCAGGCTTAGATCTTGGTTTGCTTACCTAGTCCACCATGGCCATTAGAGCCACACTGGTCTAAGGTCCTCCTTAAGAAGTTAATTTAGCACAAGATAAGGAGCTTATTGGAGAACATCAGGTTTCAGAAGGGTGGATGCATTGGGGCTCAGTAACGTCTTTTTTCTTTTTAAACGTTTAGCTTTGTCCTGGTTACTATATGTTCCCGTTTTCTACAAAGAAGATTTCATATATATGAGTCCAAATGACATCATTGATAAAGTCAATAGTCAAGAGTGGGAGAGTTTCTAGCAAAGTAACCTAGGCCTCTTTCAGGTCTGATCTAATGAATGGTTTTTATTCGTGGCTTTATGTTCCCACTTACAGCTCCCCTCCCTTTCAAGGAGCTCAAGGCAAATCAATCAGAGAAATTGAAGTTTCTTTTTAATAATATTAAAAAGAAATATTTTAATCAGTTGACAGTAAGTAAAAACTGCTCAATATTATAGCATTTTTTAATTTTTTAAATTGAATTTAGAGAAAAAATAAAACAAAAAATTGGTTTGAGAGAGAGAGGAAGAGAGAAATACTGATTTGTTATTCCACTGATCTCTGCATTTAATGGTTGATTCTTGTATGTACCCTGACCGGGGATCGAACCCAAAATTCTGACCTATTGGGGCGATGCTCTAATCAACTGAGCTTCCCATCCAAGGCAGCAGTTACTTTTTACAAATATTATTTAATCCTCACAATAACCCCATAGATTAAATACTAATGTTTGTTATTCCTATTTTAGCAGATGAAGAAACAGACGTAGGTTCATCTGTCCAATTCCACACAGTTAATATAAGCAAAGCCACAATCGGAACCCAGGAAGGGTGGCTCCAAAGCCCACATTCTTCAAAATTTCCTGTGAGAACACTTGACTGTTGAGAAACCACTGAGCTCGTCACTTGAAAGTGACGAGCCCAGTGGTTTCTTTTCTCTGAAAAAGCATTATCAGAGAAATTAAAGGGTTGCTTTCCTGAAAGGGGCATCAGTGGGAGATTTTTACAGGGAGGTGAAGAACCAATGTGTGGGGGAAAAAAGAAAAATAAAATTCCTAAAAAAGAGGATTGAAAAACACCTTAAAGAAATAGGGTATCTTGTGGTGGTGGGATTTGAGACTATGCTTTTTCCTTAAAGATTAAAAGCGGCAGGAAGTGGGGGAAAATGACCCATGGAGTAATTTTCAGCTAGAGAACCGAAGTATGAATGTGGTTGGGCTGCATCTGAAAGCCCGTTGAAGCACACTGATGCCGGGGTGTAGCATTGTGCATTGACCTTCCTTTCTGTATTTTTTTTTAATTTGAGAGTACATTTACTAAGGGAAAGAAGTGAGCCAAGGCAGGGCTGCTGTCAGCTCACTGGAGAGTCGGAGAAAAGGGGGCCTTGGAGACAGGTTCAGAGGTTTAGCCCTGGACGAGATACCACTGCCCATTGCTCCCTGATTGCAAGTCTTACACCTTAGAGTGTAGGTGATGCACATCTTTGGGGGAAGGAGAGGGGGAAGGGAAAGGCTCCTGTGCTTCTGATGGTTGTGGTTTTTGGTTAGGGTCTCAGCACCAGCGCAGACCATGTGGACCCCGGATGAGATTGCGAGCCTGTGTTATGAACACTATCGGACTAGGCTGCCCAAGCAGGGGAAGCCAGAGCCCAACCGTGAATGGACGTTACTAGCAGCCGTAGTGAAGATACAGCCTATAACTGACCAGGCCTGTGACTGCCCTGACAAACAGGTGCAAGGTGAGACTTTTTCTCCTTGAAACTCTTCCTTTCCTTGTCAGAGATGGTAGAATATACAGGGCTCTACAGGGGCCGTTGTTGTCGCCAGGTATAAACTGTGCTGTTGGGCATGTTCTCCCAGCTCTCCACCAGGTGGCGCAGTGATGTAAGTCGTAGGAGAGAGCCCTGCTGGAAGGGCAGTGGTCTTTGCAGGTGGGTCAGCCTCTGGGGAATGCTCCAGTCTAGAGGAATGTGCACATTTATTAAACCTGAGGACTGGGGACCATTCAGTTTCTGAAAGCTCACTTAACAATTTATGTTTTTCCCCCTCAGTGACAAAGGAAGTTGTCTCAATGGGAACAGGAACGAAATGCATTGGCCAGTCCAAAATGAGGAAGAGCGGTAAGCCCACATGGGATCTAACTAGTGCCTGTCTAGGGAGCTTTGGAAACTGTCCATGTTGCTCTTTCCTGTCCTCTTCATAGCAAAGGGGTCATGTTACTGAGGTGGCTGCCATTTCAGTTCACACTTGCTGTTGCTCCATTTGGAAGGCCAGAGCTCACGTGAAAATAAACAACAGAAGCAGAGGCTGCCAGGAAACAGGCTTTCTGAATGGGTTGAAAGTTGGCCAGTATTTTCACACTCAAACCAGAAGTTTCCTGAGTTTAGCTAATCCACATTATCTTACCGAAGAAAGCAATCTGGAATTAAATGGTGACTTTGGCACCAAAAAGAATATGGAAATTCCTTAGAGATCTGGCATCTTCACCTTCTGCTTCCAGTTAGCAGAGGCCTCTGGAGTTTGCTTCCCCCATTTTCCTAGCTTGTCCTCCTGTATATGAGGAGGCTACTCCAGGACCACTATGGACTGAATTCCATGAGGTGGTTTCTTTATGAACACCAGTGTGATAACAGGGCACAACAGCTCTGGACCCCTGTCCTCCAGATAAAGATTTCCCTATAGATTAGTAGTACTCAGCTGGGGGAGATTTTGCACTTCAAGGGGCATTTGGCAATGTCTGGAGACATTTTTGGTTGTCACAAGACTGGAAGGAAAATATGCTGGCTTGCCAGCAGTGTTGCTCAACATCCTACAGTGCACAAGACAGACCCCACAACAAAGAATTTTCCCATCCAAAATGTCAGTAAGTGCCAAGTTGAGGAACCCATCTGTAAATGCATTGCCATTAGTGATTGTGATAATTTCTGGCAAAGCCCTCCAGAGCTACATGGCCATCCTGGGTGCTGGAGGAGGGAAATTACTGTGTTCTGCTTCTAAATACCAGAGCTTCTCCAGGTTCCATCTGTCTTCACTACTGTCCCGTCTTTGCCACAGGAGACATCCTCAACGATAGCCATGCCGAGGTCATTGCCAGAAGGAGTTTCCAAAGGTAAAGTCACATCCCCAGAGAGTCTGATTTGGCCAGGTTTGGGAGCCTCAGAATTTGCATTTCTAGTAAGCTCCTGAGTTAAATTGATTTTGTTAGGCTATGAACTAAACTTTGAATAGCACTACTCTATACAGTGGTTCTCAAGCTTGAGGGTACATCAGAATCACGTAAAGGGTATGCTAAAATCCAGACTGCTGGGCCCACCCCCAGAGATTCTGATTCAGCAGGTCAAGGGAGGAGCCTGAGAAGTTGCATTTCTATCAAATTCCATATGATGCTTACACTGCCGGTATAAGGACCACACTTCGAGAATCACTGGTCTGGATTATTCTCATAATTCTAAGACCATTGTCCATCCCATTGGTCTTTAGATCTTTCTTTCTTAGTAATCACCCAGCCAGAATCTTCTCCTTTACCACAGAGACTGGTGTTCATTCTGATAACATCCCGCACCCATTAGGTACCTTCTCCATCAACTTAACTTGGTGGCCGCCCTGAAGGAGGATAGCATCTTTGTGCCAGGAACTCAGAGAGGACTGTGGAAACTCAAACCAGACCTGTCATTTATATTTTTCTCCAGCCATACGCCCTGTAAGTACATTTTAAGCTTGTGGATTAATGTCGTATCATCTTCTTCCTTTTATTTGTCATATCCATAGATATGTTCCTCAAAAAAGCACTTCTGGCTGAAGTGTAGCTACAGCCAGCAATAGTGCCTCTTTGTGAACAGACCAGTATGCCTGATCATTTCTCTGCCAAGAAAAGGCAGGGTTGGGGATGTTGTGGGGGGGAACTCACTCAGTTTTCAGTTACCAGTCAGGACTGGGAAGCCTAAAGCTGAAACCCCACCAGGTCCGAAACCAGCAGTAAGGTTAGAAGGCCAAACTCATTTTACTCATTCATTCATTAAACAGGTATCTTCTACTACTTGTCAGGGACAGTGTGACATAGTGGGTACATAGCAGGGAATAAGACTAGTCCCTTGCTGACTCTCATAGAGTCTTTTAGAGAATGTTGACGTTAAGGTAGACGTTCATGAATTTTAAGGGGATGCTCAGACGCTGTGGTTGCATTAAGCGGGAAGACCAGACCTAGCCTACAGAGTCAGTTCGGTCCCCTGTTTTCCTGTCTTGAAAATTAAGAATCATTTCTGCCCTTTGTAGACAACAACTCAGGGACAGCAGTAAAATTTCCTCACCCAAAATACTTTGAAATGAGGATATAAAATTACCCTCTGACTATTAAACTTTAAGAGTAATACATGCTATTAGAGCAGAGATAGGTAATCACTTTAAGAGACAGAATTGCTGTCAAGACTTGATCATAAATCAAAAATATAATACAGCTCAAGAAACAATAAGTCTATTGAAAAAGAGTTACAGAGGTAGGCAGGGGTCATCCACAGTGTTCTCACTAGTGAGTGCTCTGGTCCAGGGGCCAAAGGATGTTTCCTAACTCTGTGCTTCTCAAACTGTAGTATGCTGTATGAATCACCCAGGGATCTTGCTAAAATGCAGATTCAGATTCTGGGGTGGAGCCTGAGGTTGCACATTTCTAATTAACTCATGGTTGGTGCCAGTGGTGTCGGCCTGTGGACCACACTTTGAGTAGCCAGGGCCTGGCTGATTCAGTAGTCCTATGTGGAGACAGATACAATCTGGGGATCAAACTAGCCTGACCGCTGCCTAATCAGCCAGTATATCCACAGGCTGGTACTTCTCTGTGAGAGGGTACTTACTGATCTACAAGAAAATAAGTGTTATGTAGTGAGTTTTTTAAAAAGCTACTTTCTTTCCATTTAAGGTTTATGAGAGTTTCATCATTTCTAATAATTACAGCTGGGATTTTTAAAGATCTTACTTTATGGAATAAAAAGTTGGCCACCTTCTGGAAAATCTTCTGGAAGTTTTACTTGTCTATGAAATCAAAGTCTAGAACCACTGATGTAACTTCCCTGGATCATTTAAAAAATTTTTAAACATGCTGTCCACCCATGGTTTGTGTGCAGAAAGAAAGACCACCACATAGAGAGTGTGATTTTCTGGTGTTCCCGACATTTATTCCTCATTACTAATTGATAATTTTGTGCATAGGTTAGCTATTTCAGACTCTTACTTATGAGTTTTATTAGCTTGAGTCAGCCTCTCAAGTTCAGGCATCTGTCAAAATCAAATCTCTGAGCCTGCAGAGTAGGAGGTGAGCCCTGGTGAATTCTCCAAAGTCACTGTCACCTTGTGAGGTCTCTGGAAGTCTGCCAGCCGGCCTCTCTGGCAACTCTCCCACTGCTACATCTCTTGCCTTTCCCACTCTTGGGTTATAAGGCTACAGATGTATTATTCACACATTGTAGAAAAGCAGCACACATTAGGTTAGTGTTCAAAGAAGTAGCTCTCTTCTCAACAGAAAGCTGTGCTTTTTATTAACCTCTGGGGTGGTTTTTTTTTGTTTGTTTGTTTGATTCCCTGTAAGCACAGAATAGGTCAGAAATCCCTCAACCAGCACAGGGAAACACCAGCTGTGTAAGTTACTGCAGAGTTTAAGGATATACACATACATCTCTAAGATGGGGAAGTTGCAAGCTTTGTTTGCCAAACTTATTGGGTTGGCCAAAAAGTCTGTATGGTGCTTTTCTGTAAAGCAAAAGACACATTTTTTTTATTTTCACCAATAACTTTATTGATTTGGATATTTTGAGAATGCACATTGATTGTTCTCAATTAATGTCTCAATTTGGTTGCTATCAACTTCAACTGCTCTACCTGACTGTGGAGCATCATCATCCAGTGAAAAATCTCCAGCACAAAACTTCACAAACCACTTTTGACATGTTCAATCAGTCCCAGCACCTTCTCCATACACAGCACAAATCTTACTTTGCGTTTCAGTTGCATTTTTACCTTTCTTGAAATAATAAAGCATATGCTGGAAGTGTTGTTTGTCTTCTTCCATCTTCAATGTTAAAATGGCTATACAAAAAGTTCACCAATTTTGATACTTTTTTTAAAATGCACACTGAAGCTTTGCACAGTGGCAGTATCGTAGGCGATGAGGTTTATCCAAGGTGTGATTATTGCTTATGAAAAATGCACTCTGATATGACAGTTGCCAAAATACAATCAAGCAAAATTGTTTTGAATGAAGTTAAAGACAACTAAGTGCTACTAGAGCCATCCTACAGAAATTTTGGCCAACCCAATATTTAACCATGAAATCAGCTACTCACTTTTGTTTTCCAGTACATCTCATGGGATAACACTCCACAAAATGCACATGGGAACTGCTCGTTCTAAACCAGCAGTTCTCAATTTAGGACTGTTTGTTCCCTAGGGGACATTTGGCAACATCTGGAGACATTTTTGATGGTGAGACTAGAGATTGCTATTAATCTAGTAAGCAGAGACCAGGAAGGTTGCTAAACATCCTACGATGTATAGGACAGACCCCACAGCAAGGAACTGTATGGCCCAAAATGTCGATAACATGGAGGTTGAGAAACTCTGGTCTAAACTAGTGTTTCCAAAACTTCCTGTGTTAGGAATTACCTGGGATCTTAATTAAGATATTCCATTTTCCAGACCCCTCCCCTCCAGAAATTCTAAGTCACTGAGTCTAGGAGAAGGTCAGGAGTCGTCATCAAGATGATTTATATTAGGCAGTTTGGGCGAGTGTTCTTGATTCATCTCATGTCAGCAGGGAGAATAATATTAAGCTTTGTTTAGATGAGACCAAGCACATTCAGAGTGGTATGGCCATAGACATATTAAGCTTTGTTTAAAGCAGTGGCTCTCAAACTTGAGCTTGCATCAGAGCCTGGAAAGTTGATTAGTACACAAACTGCTGGATACCACCTCCAGAGTTTCTGATGCAGCTAAGAATCTGCATTTCTAACAAGTTCCTAAGGGCTGCTGCTGTGGCTGGTCTCACTCCTGAGAACCACTGGTTTAAGGGGTTTCTTCTCCTGTAGGCGGGGATGCCTCTATCATTCCAATGCTGGAGTTCGAAGACCAGCCTTGCTGTCCTGTCAGTGAAGACTGGGCCCATAACCCATCAGTAGAAGCCAGTGGTAACCTGGAAGCTACTGAAGGTAAAAGAAGATGCGAAGACCCGGACAGTCCTGTGGCCAAAAAAATGAGGCTTGAGCCCAAGATTCCTGCCAGAAAAGTTGCCAACGGTGAGGCTCACCATCAGAGTTTTGGCAATCAGGAAAATGGCCCAGTCCCACCAAAAGTCGGCAGCTCCAATCTCAGCTCAGAAGAACTGGCCACTGGACTGGCCCCCAGTGGTGCCAAAGTGGTGGATGTTTATAGAACTGGAGCTAAGTGTGTGCCTGGGGAAGCTGGAGACTCAGGAAAGCCTGGTGCCGCGTACCACCAGGTGGGGCTGCTCCGAGTGAAGCCAGGCCGGGGAGACAGGACTTGCTCCATGTCCTGCAGTGACAAGTTGGCACGGTGGAACGTCCTCGGCTGCCAGGGGTCACTGTTGATGCACTTCCTAGAAGAGCCCATCTACCTGTCAGCTGTGGTCATCGGGAAGTGCCCGTACAGCCAGGAAGCCATGCGGAGAGCACTCATTGAGAGGTGAGAGGACAGGGAGGGAGGGCTCCATTGGAACCGCCTTTCCAAGAAGCAGTCTGAGAATATGTCCAAAGAGCCCTAGAAATATCTATGCATTTTGCTCCAGCAGTTCCACTGCTAGGAATTTGCCCTAAATAAATAATTAAGGAAAGGTTCAAACATTTAGCTTCGTATGTAGTCATTTTTAAAAAAGGAAACCAGTAAAATGGCCAGCAATAGATCAAGTGATTTTTGTTAAGACTCCTGTGGAAGAAATTTAATATGGTAAGATGCTTATTATGTTTAAAGAGCAATTCATTTTTTATTTTTCTTTTATTTTTTCCATCACCATTTATCTCCCTTATACCCCCTTTCCCTTGTAGTCACCACACTGTTGTCCATGTCCACGAGTCCTTTTTCCTTTTTGCTCAGTCCCTCCACCACCTAACCCCCCACCATAGCGCCATTCTTCTCTCTGTCTATGAGTCTAAAGGGCAATTTAGAAGATAAAATAAGTTCATGTTGGTCTTCAAGTATATAAGCATATAGAAAAATTATAAGAGGATGTACACAAAGGTATTAATGTTATTACCTCTGAGATGTGGTATTATGGGTAGTTTTTTCTTCTTTGTGATTACTGTTTTCTAATTTTCTGCAGTGTACAAATATTGCTGTTAAAAATTTAAAAAACCTTCAATCATTAGTGTTAATATTTGAAAAGCTAAGTGACAAAGGATGACCACTCAAGTGTGGTCTTTCTAAAGAAGGCAGCCAGACCCAATGAATGCTGTGATAGCTGCAGGCAGGATGAATGCTCACAGGGGCAGCCTGTGAGCCTATGTCAAATGACCATTCCTGAAACCAACTCCGGGACGCAGCCCCAGGATATGGCCTGCTAATTCCACTTCTGGGTACATACCCCAGAGAAATGAAAACACATGTCCACGTAAAAACTTGCACATGAATGTTCACAGCAGAATTCATCATAATAGACCCAAAGTAAAACAACCCAAATGTATACCAGCTGATGAATGGATAGATATGGTATGTCCACACAGTAGAATACTACTCAGCCACAAAAAATGGACTGATACATGTTGCAACATGGATAAACCTTGAAAACCTTATGGCAAGTGAAAGAAGCCACATAGTATATGATTTTACATAATGAATATCCAAAATAGGCAATCTAAAGAGACAGAAAGTAGATTTGTGGGTGCCAGAAGCTGGAGAAGGGGATGGGGAATGACTGCCAAATGGTGCAGGGTCTCCTATTGGCCTGATGAGAATACTATAAACTCAGAATGTGGTGATATTTGCACCATTCCGTGAACGCACTAAAAAACTTTGAATTGTATACTACAAAGGGGCAATTTTTTTGGTATATAAACTATATCCCAATAAACATGTTTAAAAAAAATAAAAATGACCCTAACCACTCTGCCCAAGATGTTTTCTGTGTTTTCCATGTTTTCCCTACCCTGAGACTTTTAAATTGCTGTCTGCTCAGGTCTAAACCAACGTCTTGTTGGCACTGAGTTTATGTGAAAGAGAAACAAAGGAAGTTTTATATTATAGGGTAACTTTGATTTCTGGTGTGTTTGAAGGATTCCCTAGGAAGTAGATGCCAACAAATTAATGTTTCCTCGTACGATTTTCAAATCTTTGAAAACCAATATGGGGAATGGAGTTTGGTGTTACCAAAATCAGTGAGGGGTGGTGACTCAAATAGTTACCCTTCAGAGTGGTGGGAGGGGGTCTTCCTGCAGCCCTGAGTTTCATGTGCTTTAGATTGCCTTCTCCCACACCCTCCTGTACTTGCCTCCCCATAAACAAACAAACCCACACACCTCCTGAGGCCTTTGCCTCCCACTGAGACACAGTGGCAGCAATGGGGTCCACAATCCTATTCTCTTTTTCAAGGAATGTGCCTAAACTGAGTGATTTTCCCCTCACATTTAGGTGTCAGAATATCTCAGCTTTACCCAAAGGCTTCGGAGTTCAGGAAGTGAAAATACAGCAGTCAGATTTACTGTTTGAGCAGAGCCGCTGCGCCCTGCGGACCAAAAGGGCTGACACCCCAGGCCGACTTGTTCCTTGCGGAGCAGGTAAGGGATCCAGGTTCCACTTGCCCTGGAGTAACCTGTCCCCAGACCACCGAGTGCCTTGGGGTTGGCCACATCCTCCCAGCCTGGGGAGGCCGTTTACCACCCAAACGGTCAATAGCGTGGGCTTTGGAGACACCCACACTCCGTCAAGGTCATGTTCTCTGTGACCCTGGGCAACCTGCTTCGTCTCTCTCACCCTCAATCTTTATTCATCTCCAGATAAAAGTATCATTTATTTATCAGGATCGTTATGAGAATTAAATAAGAAATTCTGTTTCATAAATGCTCAGTGATTGTCAGTTGTTATGATAATGATGATTAATCATGAACAAACCTCTTGTACTCTGTGTCCGAGTGACAGTCATCGTGTATGACATTCTGTCCATCTCTCATGGGTCTGCAAAAGGAGGGAGAAATTTTCATTGAAACATCTCTGGAACTTATAAAAGACCGAATAGTTTTCACTCTAGAATCTTATCTTTTTATAGCCATCAGCTGGACCGCAGTTCCTGAGCAGCCTTTGGATGTCACTGCCAATGGCTTTCCACAGGGAACAACGAAGAAGGGAATCGGAAGCCTCCAGGCCAGGTACAGCGGACGGGGGCAGAAGGAGGTGGTGGCTGTGTGCTCACGACTCACCACTAATTCCAGATCATTTTCATCACCCCAAAGAAAACCTTATACCCATTAACACTCACTCCCCACCCTTCCCTTTCCCCACCCCGGGCAACCCTAATTTATATTCTGTCTGCATGGATTTATCTATTATGGACATACCATGTAAATGGAGTATATATTATGTGGCCTTTTATGTCTAACTGCATTACTCAGCATGTTTTCAGGGTTCACTCATGTTGTAGCATTTATCAGTCTTTCATTCTGTTTTATGGCTAAATAATATTCTATTGTACAGATATATCACCGTTTGTTTATCTGCTCATCCATTGATGGATGTTTGGGTTATTTACTTTTTGGCTTTTATGAATAATGCTGCTATGAACATTTGTATACAAGATTTGAGGTGGACATTTTCTTTTTATTTTAAGGTTACATTTATTAAAGCCAGGGACCGTGTAACAAGGAAGGGCCTGGGAGGGAAGAAGCAACGGGAGAGAGCCCAGGTGGGGTGCTTTGGCTCCCTAGAAATGTCATGGGGAAGAAGGGAGCCGAGGCGGGGCTGCGGTCAGCTCACTGGAGAGTTGGAGAAAAGGGGCCTTGGACACAGGTTCAGGGGGTTTACCTGGGATGAGCTGCTGCTGCCCATTGTTTCCTTGGTTGCAAGTCCGACCCCTTAGAGTTTAGGAGATGCACGCCTGTCGGGGAAGAAGAGGGGGAAGGGAAAGGCGCAGGAGTGCTCCCAGGAGGGGGAGCACCTGGGCACATATTCAGTTCTCTTGCGTATGCGTAGGAATGGGATTCCTAGGCCATGTGATAACCTTGGGTTTCACTTTTGAGGAAATGCTAAACTGTCTTCCATAACAGCAACACCATTTTTTTAAAGATTTTATTTATTTATCTTTAGAGGGGAAGGGAAGGAGAGAGGGAGAGAAACATTAATGCATGGCTGCCTCTCATGTGTCCCCTACTGGGAACTGGCCCGCAACCCAGGCATGTGCCCTGACTGGGAACCAAACCGCGAGCATCTGGTTTGCAGGCCCGCGCTCAATCCACTGAACCACACCAGCCAGGGCACAGCAACACCATTTTAAAACTTCCCCCAGCAATGTATGAGAGTTTCAATTACCCTGCATAATTTACGATACTTGTTATTGTCTGTTTTTTTCCTTATTGAAGCCATTCTAGTGGGTGCGAAGTGCTGTCTCACTGGGGTTTCCATTCGCACAGTCCTTGTAATTAATGATGTGGAGTATCTTTTCACATACTCGGTAGCCATTTGTATATCTTTGAAGAAATATCTATTCAGATTTTAGCCCATTTAGAAAATTATTTATTGATTTGAGAGAGAAAGAGAGAAAAACATCAATTTGCTCTTTCAGTTATTTATGCATTCATTGGTTGCTGCTTGTTTGTTCCCTGACTAGAGATTGAACCTACAACCTTGGCATATTGGGATGCTGCTCTGACCAGCTGAGCTACCCAGCCAGGGCCTTAGCCCATTTTTAAAATTGTTTTATTTATCTTTTATGGTTGAGTTGTAAGATTTCTTTCTACATTCTAGACACTAGTCCTTTATTAGATACACATTTACAAATATTTTCTCCCATTCTGTGTGCTGTCTTCACTTTTTGAGAGTGTTTTAAAAGTTTAAAATGTTGATGTCTATTTTATCTTTTTTTTTCAATTTGTGCTTTTGGTGTCCTATCTAAGAAACCATTGCCTAATTCTAGGTCCCAAAGATTTACTGTGTTTTCTCTTGGTAGTTTTATAGTTTTAGCTCTTATGTTTTGACTGATCCATTTTGAGTTACTTTTTCTATAAGGTGTGAGATGGGGTCCAACTTCATTCTTCAGCATCCAGTTGTCCCCGTACTATTTTTTGGAAACACTGTTCTTTCCCCTGGGAGTTTTTGAAAGGAACACTTGCTTGGGCTTTTCCACTAGGGATTCTGGTTTAGTAGGCCAAGGTTGGAACCCAAGATTCGCTTATAAAGCTCCATGGTGATTGCATTGGCAAAAAGGGCACCGTGGGAGTAGGGTCTTATTTCTTGGCTTTTGGCTTTTGCTGAAGTGTAGAGCTCAAGAGCTGCTGGACACGACACAGTTTTCACTGTTGTGTGTTTGGAGGTTCATGCATCTGTCATGCTGGTTCCCCTTTTGCTAAATGCTCAGCTGGTCTCATCCACCCTGTTTTTCCCTCCTACGGACCCACAGGTGTTCTGCGATAGCCTGAGGGTGGGAGGGGCTGTGGGGGGTGGCCCCTGCACCAAAGGTTTTTCATCTCAGGCTGGTTTGAGCCGTGCTGAGCGACTCTTGTAGGACTCCCACAATTTACAGGTAGTCTTTTTCACTCTAAGTGGATTTTCCATTTTTTTGTATTATGCCTTTGTAGAGTTATAATTAAATTTCACAGGTGGGTTTTTTTACATGCTTATTTGCCTGATTCAACACAAACAATAACAACTTACATCTTATTAGATTAAAAAAAAAAAGTTGTTCTTTGTAGCCATTAACCAGCTGTGAAACAGCCTAGATGGCAGACTTCGCCTGCCTCCTGGTGACCTAGCATATGGACTTGAGCAGTATTTACAAACTGTTGTGGGTAGAGACTTTTGGACGTTTTTCCCCATGTGCCTTCCTGGCTTCACAACACCCTTAGCCCCTCTCAGGGGACCAAGGCTGTGTGAGCAGAGCAGGTCACTAGGGACAGGGCCGGGAGTCACGTGTTTCCTGCTGAGCCGTGTTGGCAGGTTAGAGCAACTCAAAGGTATGGGCCCTGCCCACCCGACTGGTTTCGGTTTGCTGCTTTGCTTAAGTCTAAAATGCTCTTCTTCACTGTGAATCCACAGTTTTAGAAACTCAGCTCAGCCACTGCTGCCTTCTGGGTCAAAATTACTATCTTTTCTTTAAATTCCCATAGTATTGTTCTCCAGCTTCTCCCAGTACCACACTGCTCTCCTGTTCTCGCCCTTCCTCTGTCTCCAACTGTCCAGGTGACTTTGAACAAGTCCAGTTGCTCTCTGGGCTTCGATGTGTTCATATCTGTAAGACAAGGATGTTGGAATAGATGATCTGAGATCTCACACGTTGTGGCTGCCTTTCCGTTTAGAAGGCAGACTCCATACAGGGAGGAAGTATATGGTGGAAAGAGTAGATGCTTTGTGGTTTCTGGTTCCCTTTCTCCCTGGACGTGTGGACCTGGGAAAATTATCTCTCTGCACTTTGTTTTCCCAGCAATAAAGCAAGGGTAACTCAGAGTTCCTATTGCACAGGAATGTTGTAAGAATTGAATGAGAGAGCCTCTAATGTGGTGCAGGGGTTGCAGGAGAGATCTGGTTAAGATGGATTTTCCCTTCATTTGTCAAATAAAGCTTCATATTATTTACAAGTCTGTTACTTTTATTCTAAAGACCAGCAACTGCTGGGGAGAAAGAAGGTTTTCTCATGGCTCATTCCCGAGTGCCGGCGTCCCGGGACCACCTTCTTTAGAACTACAGGGAATATGAGCTCAGACTGGGGTGTTACAGACATTTAATATACTAGCGTAGCACTAAAGGAACTATTTTATATAAATCCTGTGTGTGTGTGTTTTACCAACAATGAGATATCAGGACCCTTATTTTTAACAACCTTAATTTTGCTCTGCCTGTTACAGGCAAATTCCTTTGCCCTAAGTAGAAAATTGTCTTTGTCTTCCCCTCCCTGTCCAGATACCAAACAACCTAGAGAATGACTATATGGTCCATTGGATTATAAAAAATGAAGGGATTAAAAAATAAATTGAAGTATACCTAAGTATGTTAGAGTAAAGATAGTGCTAGATTGAAAATACCAATGTGACTGTGTAATGTTTAAAAAAACTACAGCCCTGACTTATGTGGTTCAGCTGGTTGGGCGTCATTCCACAAAGCAAAAGGTCACCAGTTCAATTCCTGGTCAGGGCACATGCCTGGGTTCTGGGTTGGTCCCCCATCAGGGCACGGACGAGAAGTAACTAATTAATGTTTCTTTCTCACATCGAGTTCTTGCTCTCTTTCTCCCTGCCTTCTTTCTCTCTAAAAATAAATAAGTAAATAAAATATTTTTAATTACATATATATGTATAGCTTTCCTAGGTATATGTGTGTGTGTGTGTGTGTGTGTGTGTGTATATATTTTTTCTAGTAAAGTTCAATTTTCTTCATATAAATATTTCACATCTTTTATTAGAGTTATTTCTTAAATGTTATACTAGTTATCTCTTACTATATAACAAGTTATCCCCCCCAAACTTAGGGGCTTAAAACAACAATTATCACTTATTATTTCATAGTTTCTGTGTGTTAGGAATTTGGGAGGAGCTTAGTGATAATTCTGGCTCAGGGACTCAGGAGGTTACAGGCCATTATGTCAGCCAGTGCTGCAGTCACCTGAAGGCTTGACCATGTCTGGAGGATCCAATTCCGAAATGTCTCACTCACGATGCTGACAGGTCAGTGCTGGCTGTTTGCAGGAGGCCTCAGTTCCTCACAACTTAGATCTCTCCATAAGGCTACCAGTGTTCATCTTCACAACACAGTGTCTGGCTTTCCCAGAACATGTGATCCAAGAAAGCAAGGCAGTAGCCACAGTATCTTTTATGATCTAGCCTCAGAAGTCACACTGCACTTGCAACCTCCCAATGGTTATACAGCTCAGCCCTATTCAGTGTGGGGGCACAAGGGGATTGCACAGGGGAAATTGCAGAAGGCAAGAATCAACACCTCACAGGCTGGCTACTATCAATGCTATTTTAAGTAATTTTTATTTCATTTTCTGGGCATTGCTATTGCAACCAGTTTTTTGTTTCTCTCTGCTGCAGCCAGTGTTTGTATCCAGCAACTTCGTTAATGCTTATTACTCTGCTGATTTATATGGGAATTCTTTTGAAAGTTTTTAATATAGATAATCTTTTGCAAGTAGAATTTCCTTTCTAATCCTCCATTCCATTCATTTCTTGACTTACTCTGCTGCCTAGAACTGACAATACTACACTCATCTGTGAATAATGGCTTTGGTTTTTGCTTTTCCATCCTTATTCCTTTTATTTCTTGTCTTACTGGCCAGAACCTATTGTATAATGTTAGATAAAAGCAGTAAAAGCAAGACCCTTCTCTTCTTTCTGATTTTAAGGACGTGTATTTGCTGTAGGTTTTTATAGACACCCTCTATGAATTTAAATACCTTACTTAGTCCTCATTTGTAAAAGGTTTTAAATCATTTGATGTTGAATTCTAACATGATTTTTCTCTATACATTTTCCATAGTTCTGTTACTTTTCTCCTTTAATCTGGTAATGAGTTCCTTTAGTTTTTTTGGCTTTGGAGGGTTTTAAATGTTAAAGCAGCTTTGTGTTCCTGAGTGCAAACAGCCACTTACCACAATTCAGGCCCAAGAAGAGCAGCCTGTGAGGGCTTAGAGTTCTGCTTTAAGCAGTGATTCCTTCAGAAGGCTAGGCTCCCTCCAGGAAAGGTAGGTTCTTAATAGACTCTGCAATCCCCTATATCATAGGTACCAGAATGGCCACTGTATCCAAGCTGGTGGTACAGTTTGTGAAGACAGTGAAAGGTATGGTGTGTAAACATGAGACTACACATTGTGGGCACTCACAGTGGTCCCCAACTTCTAGATCAGTTCATGAATTGTGTATATGAGGGAAGGAAGGAGGCACATACAATCCAGGCCACAGCCAAACTGGAGTAGCCAAACCAAGAAGGCCCAGGTGGGCTGGTAAGGAATCCACACTCACTTCCTTCCCTGCTCCAAATTGCAACTTTTATGAAGCTTGATGATTGAAGCAATAGGTTGGCCTTCAAAAGCCCTTAATGCTCAAAGGGACAATCTGGAGATTCTGCCTCAGGTGGCTCATGGAAGTAGACTTCAAACAGGTAGAAGCATTCAAGTTTCTGAAATAAAATTTCCATTTCTTGTAAGTAGTATTACCCAAGGGGCCAGTTCCCTTGAAAGGAGGTAGCCAATGTGGCTGATAGGTACCCTGGGGGCAATTTAGTAACTTCACCTCTGCCTTTATCCCCTTTGAACCTGTCACCTTGATTTCATGCTGATGACATTTTTTTTAAAAGATTGTATTTGTTTGTTTGTTTGAGAGGGGAGGGGTGAGATGGAAACATTAACGTGCAGTTGCCTCTCTAGCACCCCCTACTGGAGACCTGGCCCACAACCCAGGCCAGGGTCTGACTGGAAATCGAACCAGTGACCCTTTGGTTTGAAGACCAGCACTCAGTCCACTGAGCCACACCAGTCAGGGCCTGATGACATTTCTTAAGATGAGATTCCTTTTTTTGCCTCCACCTAATCAGACCCTTGGGTCTAAATTTTCTCCTTAACCAGTTCAGGTGAAAATGGGGGCTCAGGCACATCCAATACCATTTGAAGCTTGGTAACTTTGATAGGGATCTGGTACATAGCAAACAATAAATCCTCTTCATCTTTTTCCAAACAGATCTCGAATCAGCAAAGTGGAACTCTTTAGATCATTCCAGAAGCTGCTAAGCAGTATTTCAGAGGACAAGTGGCCAGACTCCCTCAGGTGATGCTGTTGACCCATGTTTTTCATATTTTGGAAAACTTCTGGTTTATTTCTGGCTTATGAATAGCAGGAAGCTTCAGCAGGAGTGGTGTTTCAGGAGGCCAGTGGGCACTGACCACTGACCACGCGCTCTTCCCTCCCCATGGCTCTGCTTGCAGATACGTGTAGGATCTGAGGTATGGAGGATGGGTAGTTTGGTACAAAGTCACAAGAGACTAAGAGTGGAATTGGGTCTAGGACCATTCCAGGCCCTCCTTTCATTTCACCTTCAGGTGGAACACATTGTGAAAATAGGAGTGCTTGGAGAGCAATATAATTAAGAGTTTTTCTCTTAATTATTTTCTTTTTCTTTTTTACTTTTTAAAAAAAGATTTTATTAATTATTTATTTTTAGAGAGTGGGAAAGGGAGGGAGGAAGAGAGGGAAAGAAACACCATTGGTTGCCTGTTGCACACCCCCAGATGGGGACCGGACCCACAACCCAGGCATGAGCTCTGACCAGGAGCCAAACCGGTGACTTTTCAGTTCACAGGCTGACGCTCAAACCACTGAGCCACTCCAGCCAGGGCTCAAGTCTCTTTTTCTTTTGTTCACATCATTGGTTATGAACTGCAACTCCATGATTGAAATCACTCTCCAAACAGGAATGTAGAGAACTATAAAACCACTTCAGGTGAGTGTGTTCAATTCAGACACTTAACTACCCAGAGTTGAGCCAAATTTTACAAAATAGAGGGCAGAGTCCTTAGAAACTGCCCTCATTTCCGATGCTAGCCACAAGCTTGGGGGCTCCCAGCCACCCACACTTCTGACCAATTGACCACAAACTCAGGATTTCCACTACCTACTCAGGTTCAGCAATTCACTAGAAAAACTGACAGAATTCAGGAAAGCAGCTGTAGTTACAATTACCTTTGACTGTAAAGAATACAAGTTAGGACCAGCTAAAAGAAGGGACAGGTAGGATGAGGTCTGGGAAGGTCCCAAACTCAGAGTCTCCCTGTTCTCAGGATGCATCACCCTTTCAGCACCAACCAGAAAGCTGACTTGAGCTTCAGAGTTTTGGGGGACGGGTTATTAAAAGAATGACTGATCAAATTGTAGTTCACATGATGCGATTGAACTTAATCTTACATGCCCCTCCCACCCCATGATGTAATAGTGCTATCAGGTGGCTCAGTGCTCCAAGTCTCCAGTCTCATGGTTGGTGTTTCTGGCATGGCCAGCCCCATCCTGCAACTCTCCAGGGCTCACCATGAGTCACCTTGTTAAACATGAGCTTAAGTGTGATCTGAGGGGTCCATCATGAATAATAAAGACAGTCCTATCCCCTGGGAAATTCTAAGGGTGTAGAGGTTCCCTCCCAGGAACTGGCAACAAAGACCAGCCAAAATCTTTATTGTACACAGTAGGGAAGCAGAGGAGTATCCAGAAACTATTATATGAAGAGACTAGCCACTGTTATCACCATCATATATGCTGTGGTTAGTATCAATGCCCTCCAGTCATTCGTGGTTGGTTTGCTTGTTTCTTGTCCAGAAAAATGAATCAAATTGGAACTGGGTGGGTTTCTGTACATTCTGTGTATTAAAAACAATTCTGGACTTAGTTAAGGAAAGAACTTCACTCAACAGGACTATTGTAGTAAGAGAAGGAGTCTATTACAATAGGAGAGGACTAATACAATAGCAACAACACTCCAATCATAAGCTTTGCAAGCTTCCCAAAGGGCACATGGAAAGGAGTCTTCTTTTATACAGAGAGGTTATCAAGGCTCAACAGCACCTTGATGGGGGAGTGGGATGAGCAGGTGATGTGATAGGACAATTGAACCAACAGGGAAATGTCTTTTCTTGCTGCCAGTTGATCCTCAGGAGGGGCTGTTCAGGGGATGTTACACATTCTGAGGCTGGATCAGAGTTCTGGGGCCTGGGATAAGGAGAGAAGCGCACCTGATATTTGGTCAAGTTAGCAGGTATTTTGTCAAGATTGGTCAGTGGATTCAGTTCATTGTTATGGGACAAAGAATGGGAATTTAGAGGGTCTCTGTCTGGCTTTGTGATAGGTGAACGGTAGGGGCATCCAAGAGTCTTATTTGAGTCACGGGGAAGGGCAATTCTTTGCAGTCAGCCACGTCCCAGAACATAGAAGGGTGGCAGGGAGATTCCTTACCCATAGCTGTTTTTCAGGAACTTGGGGCTCGGGTAAAGTTTAACATTGTCATATGAATAGGTCCCACCCATTAACCAACAAAAAGCTATAGGAAATGGATCAAACAACTGAAATCAATTTTTGCTGCAAACAGCAACTTTGCTGAAGTGAGCTAAGAAGCGGGATAAAATTGGATCAATAAGACATGAGTGTCAGTTTCTTCAACCATAAGGTACAAAGATGGAGCTCAAGGTCCAAGTGGAGAAGAGAGCTGTGAGGAGCTTGACTCAAGTTTGGCCAACAGAGTCTTTGTTACAATGAAAACCTTTTAAAACTAGATATAAGTATTACAAATATTATTCAATATATCAGCTATTTATTAGCAGTCAGAACTAAGGGATGGGAGGAGTGTTGGCTGTCGGTATGTAGGAGGTGAGTATGGATGAAATGGAACGTGCTTTGCTTTGTGAGGGAAAATGCAGCCAAGGAGTTTCTAATGGCTGTATCCTCTGGTGGAAATTATGTGCACTTAGAAAACTTTCAACCAAAAAAAATGATAGTTATTTTTGTTTTTATCTGATTTCACCAGGACCAGACAAAACTAGCATTCTTTTCATTCTTGCCTGTTTTAATCCATGTTATTTTGTAGTGAATTCCCCACAAAGGAGATAGATAGAGTCTGTCTAGGAAAGCAAGCATGCCAAAATTCTCCTGTTCCTAAGTCTCTCATAATGAATCTGTCCAGTTGATTGTTCAGGTGTCCTGTTGGCCATGGTGGTGAGCTGTTCAATGAGAAACTGTTTGGTGGTGTTGTGTGCATTAGGGTGCGGAAGCTAGAGACATATCAAGAGTACAAGGAGGCTGCATCTGCCTACCAGGAAGCCTGGAGCACACTCCGAAAGCATGCATTTGGATCCTGGATCAGAAACCCACCAGATTATCACCAATTTAAATGAGAAGGGAAAGCTTGCAAAGAGCAAACTTACTGGTAGCAAGGTGTATTCCAGCCCTTCCTGCTAGACCACCTTCTTCCTTTGTGCTGGACAAGCGTTAGCTTTTCCTGTAGCTGAATCAGGACAAAAAGTCTGCCATCTACCAAAGCAACATATCTCTTCTGTGTAAGAGGGATGGAATTTCGGAACATGGAACAGTCTATACTTGACTGAAGTAGCTCTCTGCTAAAATGGCATCTCACTAATGACCTTGGCATCTGTCCTAACCTGTGTTTTATTCTTAAAATTATGGAATAAGAATTTTAAATATGATACTTTAAAAGTGATGCTCTGTTTTGTGTGTTCCTACATTAATTCAGCAAGTATATCTTGGGCTGAAATGATGTTTAAATCTTTGTACGTTCTAGAGCTTTACCTGTCATAGTGGACGTATATTTTGCACACCCAGTCTTTCTTTTGGAGAGCCACTCTGTCCTGCTCAGTGGGAAACCATGCAACCATAAGACTTGGTTGAACCAAACCTTATTCCTGGCTCCAGGAATGTGAACTATTGAGCCCTGGACAGTCCTGGAACTATTGCAAGACCTATCAGGAAAGCTTCTCTCTCCTCTTGTATCAGGAGTTGGGAGGGCCACATATTCTTGGAACTTTGCCTACCACATAGAGACAACCAGCTTTACAATGAAGGCAGCAACGAATGAAACAGATGCCTGAAGCCAGTGCCCACCCTGGACTTCAATTACAGGAACATAAATTCCTACCGTTTTGAGTAAGCCTGTTTGAGATGGTTTTCTGTGACTTTCAATGGAAAGTGTTCTGTCTAAAAGACCAAAAGTCCATAGAGTAGCCCTGGCTGGTGTAGCTCAGTGGATTGAGCGCAGGCCTATGAACCAGAGGATCCCAGTTCGATTCCCAGTCAGGGCACATGCCTGGGTTGCAGGCCAGTTCCCAGCAGGGGACGCACCAAAGGCAACCATACATTGATGTTTCTCCTCCTCTCTCCTTCCCCTCTAAAGATAAATAAAATCTTTAAAAAAAAAAAAAAAAAAGTCCATAGAGTAAATCAGCAACAGACTTAGCAACAAGCCTAACTAACATCTGATATTTAACTCTTCACCCCTTCACACCTTAAATTATTATCTGACAATTGAAGCTCTCTATGTTGAGATTACTCAAGGCCCTTGTCAGTTCTTCAGCATTTTTTATGGCTTTAAATATGTTTTAATAAAAAGTTTTATTGAGTTATAACTCATATACCATAAAATTAACCCACACAAAGTATACATTTTAGTGGTTTTGGTGTATCCAAAAAGTTGTGCAAACATCACCACAATCAACTTTGAAACTCTTTTGTGTTGTAAATGTCCGGGGACAATGTTCAGCTCCATGCGGACACTAGCAGTACCTTCCCATTTCCCTTCAAGCCCTTTAGCCCCAGGGCTGGCAGTAGTCCACTTTCTGTCTCCAAATGTGCCTGTTCTGAGTATTTCATGTAATGGAATCATACAATACATGGACTGGCTTCTTTCATTTAACACAGTGTTTTGTGATTCATGATGTTGTAACATGAATTGGTACTGTGAAATAAAAAATAATATTCAGTTGTATGCGTAAATTGCATTTTGTTTATCCAGTCATTAGGTTTTGGACATTTGTTTCACTTTTTGGCTATTGTGCATAGTACTGCTGTGAACATTCACGTACAAGTTTGTGTGTGTGTGTTGTTACTTTTTTTTTTAATTACAGAAGTGCCCTGGCCAGTGTGGCTTAGTGGATTGAGTGCCGGCCTGCAAACCAAAGGATTGCTAGTTTGATTCCCAATCAGGGCACATGCCTGGGTTGCAGGCCAAGTCCCCAACTGGGTGCATGTGAGAGGCAACCAATGGATATTTCTCTCACATATCAATGTTTCTCTCCATTTCTTTCTCCCTCCCTACCCCTCTCTCTAAAAATAAAAAAATGAAATCTAAAAAATTTATTGAAAAAATAAAATTACAGAAAATACGTTTGTCGTAACAAGTTATCCTTGATTTTTTTTCCCTAAATTCTGTTACATAGCAGGAGAGAAAGGTAAAAACACCCTACCTGAAGGCCAGGCTCTGACATGATGTTTTAATCAGAGAGATCCTTTGCTGGACCCCAAATCCCATATTATAATAGCAGTTAGGAAACCTCGCCTGGCAGGAACTTTTATCCACAAAAGGTTATGCATCTCTATTATGAGATTCTATTTCAAAGGATAATGATTAATAGGAGAATGGAAGGGGGTGATTTTTATTCCTAAATTTTATGGTAAGTTTGTCAGATTTGCACCAAAAAATCTAAAAATAAACCCCTAAATTTAGACTTTAGAGCAGAGGCTGGGAAAATGCTGAAAGCTAGCGATGAAAGACAGCTTCACTGTGGGCTCTGCCTGTTTTATCAGGAGCTGAGAGTGGTTATTAAACACCAAATTTCTTCATTTTAATTTGACTTTAATTTTTTAAAACCTAAGTTTAGAATCTTACCTGTGCCTTAAAATCACATCTCTGCAATATTGGCAGGTTCTAAAATTTCATGTGTTCAGTTAGATCATGGGTTTTTACTGATAACTACTTCTAATTTTTAAACACTTTTTTAAAAAAACTTGTAGCCTTGGCTGGTGTGGCTCCGTGGATTGAGTTCCAGTATGCAAACCAAAGGGTTGCCAGTTTGATTCCCAGTCAAGGCACATGCCTTGCTTGTGGGCCAGGTCCCCGATAGGGGACACACTAGAGACAACCACACATTGATGTTTCTCTCCCTTTTTCCTTCCCTTCCCATCTCTAAAAATAAATTAAAATCTTTATTTAAAAAACTCGTAATAAAAATTTTTAATGGACACTAAAAATAGTAGACCTGCATGTACCCATCACCCAGATTACCATCAGCTTTATGCTGTTTTCTGATCTATTCCCCACCTCCCCTTCAATTTTTTTTCTTGGAGCATTTTAAAGCAAACCCTAATCATCATATTTCACCTGAAAAATTAATAAGTTTTTAATATCTAATATGCAATTTGTTTCAGTTTTCCTCTGTTGTCTCAAAAATGTCTTTCAACAAGAAGCTTCTTGAGGATGGGAGCTTTGTCTTATTTACAGCTTATCTGCATGCCGAAAACAGCCCTAGGTGTGTAGTAGGTCATCAAAAAATATTTGTCAGTTAACTTATATTATTAATTTGATGCCCATCACAGCCCTTTTTTTATGCCCATCCCTGCACCCTCTCCTTTTTGGCAGTATCAGCCTGTTCTTTATATCTGTGGAGCTGTTTCTGTTTTGTTTTTGTCTATTTATTTTGTTTTGGTAGATTCCACATTTAAGTGAGATCATATGGTATTTGTCTTTTTCTGTCTGAATTTTTTCACTTAGCATAATATCCTCTATATCCTGTCCATCCATGTTGTCACAAATGGGGCAATTTCATTCTTTTTTACAGCTGAAAATATTGCTCTGTGTGTGTGTGTGTATCTTTTGCATCCATTCACCTATTTATGGACATCTAGGTTGATTGCATCTTAGCTATTACTAGTAGTGCTACAGTGAACAGAGAGGTGTATATATCTTTTCAAATTAGTGTTTTTGTTTACTACCCAGATAAATAACTAGAAGTGGAGTTGCTGGATCATATAGCAGCTCTATTTGTAGTTTTTTGAGTGATCTCCATACTGTTTTTCATAGTGGCTGCACCGATTTACAATCTCACCAACAGTATACAAGCGTTCCCTTTTCTTCACATCCTCGCCAACACTTGTTATTTGCTGATTTATTGGTGATTCTGCTGGGGTGGGTTTGAATTTTCATTTCCCTGTTGATTAGTGACATTAGGCATCTTTCCATACAACTGTGGACCATCTGTATGTCTTCTTGGGAGAAATGTCTTCTGACCATTTTTTAGTCAGATTTTTCCTTTGTTTTTGATGTTGTATGAGTTCCTTCTATATTCTGGATATTAACCCCTATCCAGCGTCTCATTTGTGGATACAATTCAGTTGGTTGTCTTTTTATTTTGTTGGTGGTTTCCTTCACTGTGCAAAAACATTTTAGTTTGTTGTAGTCTCATTTGCTTATTTTTTCTTTTGCTTCCTTGTTTGGCAAAATATATCCAAAAAGATTGCAACCTCTAAGAGTTTACTGCTGTGTTTTCTGCTAGGGATTTTATGATTTCAGGTCTAATATTTAAGTCTTTACTCCATTTTTAATTCTTTTTGTATATGGTGTAAGAACATGATCTAATTTAATTTTTTGAATGTGTCTGTTCAGTTTTGAACCAGTTATTGAAGAGACTGTCTTTACCCCATTGTACATCCTTGCCTCCTTTCTCATAGATTAATTGACCATATAAGCAAGGATTTCTTTCTGGGCTCTGTATTTTATTCTACATATTCATTTATGCGTCACTTAATTTTAGCACAGCATACACATATAGAAGGTACTCAACAAGCATTTGCTCACTGCCTGACTGGAAGATCTACACAGTCCTTGAAATCGATGAGCTTCTGTAAGGTATTGGTTTCAGTGACCCCAAAACAGCTTGTACACACTCCTTTCCGGTATTTGGAAGAATCAACATTTAGATAGGATGTTTCACCAGACTGGGTTCTCTTCCAATCCTCTTGCTTGAGGAGGAGTGCAGAGAGCAGTTTATGAGATGTTTCTAAGAATGCAATGCTTGGGTCTCACCATGACAAGATTAGTAGAAGGTTCTTCCATAAAAGAATGATTTGAGCAATGGAAAAAAACACTCTTAAGATGAGCTAGAAATCATGTCTAGAATGGAAACTTCCATTCCATCCATCAAAAAATGTTTTTAACGTCTTGACTATTGATTTGTTTAAATTAGGATCCAAAGTTCACACAATGCATTTGAATGATTTGTCTTCTGTCTCATTAAATCTGTGACCATTCACTCTCCTTTTATGAGCTGAACAAATACATCAATTGTTCTGTGAAATCTCCCCCATCCTGGGTTTAGCTGTATATTTCCTCCCGTGTTGTTAATGGGTTCCTTAGTTCCCCATATTTCTTATAAATTTGCAGTTATATGGAGAGGCCTGATTAGATTTATATTTGGATTCAGTTCATTTGACATGAATACTTCTTAGGTGATTCTGCATACTTCTGTTGTATCATGTCGAGAAGAACATAATATCTGGTAGTCCCGCTTTCCGTTGCTAAGTGATGGTATCAGCCTAATCTATCCCATTAGGAAGTTCCCCATCACCCTTTCACCTAATGATTTTAGCAGCTGGGTTGGAGTCTCTAAGACTCTGCACAGGCTCTGTGATTCATTAGGCTCACAGAACTCACAAAAGATGTTATAATTACCATTTATTACAGGAAACAATTAAATTCAGCAAAAGGGGAAGATACATGGGTAAAGTCCTGGAGAAAGCAGGTACAAGCTTCTACTTGTCCTCTCTGTGTTCACCATGTGTTTCTGATGCTTTTGACACCAGAGGCCTTTCCAGCCAGGGAGGGACTGCCCCTCCAAGGACTAGCCCAACCCTAGAGATTGTAAATGATTCACTTGTGAGCACATCTTTTATATGCAAACCAACCAACCCAGAGCCCATACTCCAACCATCTTCTTTCTGGGGTTTCACACCCTGGGCCACCTTTCATCTGCCCTAGTCACCCCAGGGCCAGGTACTAGAAAACTAGGAACAACTCCTGTGTCTCAAGGCACAGAAATTAGTCAAATTGAAATTAGTCAAACTAACCAATGTCAGCCTGGTTTCCCCCTTCCTTCCCCCTCACATTAATGGCTCTTACTCCCTGTGCTCCCCTGTGTCGCCCATGTGCCACAGTGTGCCCCCTCCTCCTGTATTTTACAACCCTCCAGTGGAGTTGGCACACCCAGCACTTAATTCTATCAGCAACGAAGTATAACAGTACATTCAAAGTGTTGCCAACCAAGGAAGCCCACCCGATTTTGGGTACTAAATGCCCTATGATGCACAGGGCAGCCCCCCAAAACAAAGAGTCATCTGACCCAAAATGTCAACAGTGCTGTGGTTGAGAAGCCCTGGTCTAAGGATTGTGTTTTAAGTCACTTGAAATAGTTCCTCTCTTTTATTGCTCCAAATCTACACACAGTTAATTTTGTTTCATTTTGTTTTCAGTTATTAGGTGAGAAAAAGAAAAATAATACATTTAGAAAGGTCTTCCATCCTACTTTCTCCCCTCTGTTTTTCCTTCCCCTAGCATAACTATTCTTAGTAGTTGGTGGTGGACATTTCACTCTCTTGGAAAGGCACTGTGAGTAACCTACATAAAATGTTCTTTATTTTTGCTAATGTATCTTTTGGATAGATTTAGAAGTGGGATATGCTGTGTCCAGAGATCACTGAACATTTAATTTTGCTTTATTTAAATATATCTTCAAAGTTCTGTTTCTTAATACAAGTGCAGAAAAAGCAAAATGCAGGACAGCATTATAACACTTCAGTTCTATAAAAAAGAACAATGAACCTTAGTGGGTGTGGCTCAGTTGGTTGAAGCATCATCCCTTAACTGAAGAGTTATGGGTTTGATTTCTGCACAGAGCATGTACCTAGGTTGTGGGTTTGATCCCTGGATTGATTGCATTTGATCCCTAGTCTTGACACATACAATCCCCAGTCCAAGTGCATCAGAGAGGCAATTAATTGATGCTTCTCTCTTACATCAATGTTTCTGTCCTTCCCGTCCTCTCTCCCTTTGTCTTTCTCTAAAAAGCAATGAAAAAAAAGTCCTTGGGTGAGTATTAAAAAAAGACAATGAAAACACATTTACCAATGATACCTTGGACAAGGGTTTGATCTCCAGTACATATAAAGAATTCACACAAATCCACTCCAGGAAGATAAACAACCCAATTAAAAAATGGGCAAAAGACTTGAACAGACACTTTCCCAAGGAGGACATACAGAGGGACCACAGACATATGAAAAGATTCTCAGCACCACTAGCCATCAGAGAGATGCAGACTAAAACTACAATGAAATACCACTTCACACAGGTGAGAATGGCCATCATAAACAAATCAACAAATAATAAGTGCTGGCGAAGATGTGGAGAAAAGGGAACCCAGTGCACTGTTGGTGGGAATGCAGACTGGTGCAGCCACTGTGGAAAACAGTATGGAATTTCCTCAGAAAACTAAAAATGGATCTGCCTTTTGACTTGCAGTTCCACTGCTGGGAATATACCCTAAGAATCCTGAAACACCAACCCAAAAGAACCTGTGCACCCCGACATTCATAGCCACACAATTTACAATAGCCAAGTGCTGGAAGCAACCTAAGTGCCCATCAGTAAATGAATGGATCAAAAAACTATGGTACATTTATACAATGGAATACTACACAGCAGAGAGAAAGAAGAAGCTCCTACCCTTTGCAACACCATGGATGGAACTGGAGAGCGTTACACTAAGTGAAATAAGCCAGGCGGTGAAGGACAAATACCATATGATCTCATTTTTAACTGACCTAATCAACAAAAGAAAAAGCAAGCAAATATAACCAGGCACATTGAAATTAAGAACAATCTGACAGTAACCAGAGCAGATGGGGAAGGGGATAATGGGGGGAAGGGTTTTCAGGAAGTACTATAAAGGACACATGTATGAAACCAAGGTGGCAGGGTGGAAGCAATGGAGGAAGGTGGGTTTGGCTGGGGTGGGGGTGAGTGGTGGGAGGAAAAGCAGACAACTGTAACTGAACAACAATAAAACAAAAATAAAAATACAATGAAAGGTATACCCAGGCCTGTCTGGAAAAAGTCCAGCCATTGTTACTATAACAAGAATAGTTTGCATGACATCAGTGTAACCTGGCAGCCAAGGAGAATGGACTGTAATGCACATGTGTAAACAATGACAACTTCATTGTACTAGTCAGTTGAGGTTGGTAGACAGCATTGAGTGAGCACATGCACTGTGTGGCCAGTGCATTCAAAATGACTGAGGGAGTAGAACAACTAATCTGCATCAAATTTTGTGTTAAGCTTAAACATTCCTCACAGAAATTATTCAGATGATTCAGAAGGTTGCAGCTATGGGCAACTGGTAATTGGCAGCTTCACCACAACAATGTGCCCGCTCATACATTGCATCTCATGAAGAGTATTTTGGCAAAACATCAAACCACCCAGGTGACTCAGCTCCCCTACAGCCCAGATTTGGCATCTTGTGACTCTGGCTTTTCCCAAAACTAAAATCATCTTTGAAAAGGAATAGATTTCAGGAAGATGATATTTCACTGTCGATGAGATTCAGGAAAATATGATGGGGCATCTGATGGCGAATGGGAGAACTGTGTGAGATCTCAAGGTACCTATCTTGAAGGAGACTGAGGTGTCATTGTCCTATGTACGTTTCTTGTACCTTGTATCTTCTTCAATAAATATCTCTATTTTCCACAGTGCAGAGCTGAATACCTTCTGGACAGACCTCTATGATTTGTTTATATGTGCTCAACTATCTCTGAAGAGATAGACACCAAGAAGCCACTAACACAGGTCTATGGGGAAGAAAAGGGAATGGCTAGGGCCCAGGAATGGGAGGGACACTTGTCCCTGAAGACCCTTTATATTTCATTTTTTTAATTGTTTATTCTGTTACAGTCATCTCAGTTTTTTCCCTTTTGCCACCCTCCACCCAGCCCACCCCTCTAGCCCACAGTCAGTGCTCTCCGTTGTCCATGTCCATCCATGAGTCATTCATACATGTTCTTTGATTGGTCCCCACCCCTTCCTTCCACCATTCCCCTTGCCCTCCTCCCTGCCTACAGCTATCAGTCTGTTCCATGTTTCCATGTCTCTGGTTCTATTTTTCTTTTCTTTTTTTTTAAAGATTTTATTTATTCATCTTTAGAGGGAAGGGAAGAAAGGGAAAGAAATATCAATGTATGGTTGCCTCTTGTGCGTTCCCTGCTGGGAACTGGCCTGCAACCCAGGCATGTGCCCTGATTGGGAATCGAACTGTGGTTGTTTGGTTCGCAGGCCCGAGCTCAATCCTTGTTTCTGCTGCATAGTATTTCATTGTGTAAATGTACCAGGTTTTTAATCCACTCATTTACTGATGGGCACTCGGGCTATTTCCAACACTTAGCTATTATAGATAACGCTGCTGTGGCTATAGGGGTACATAAGTTCTTTTGAATAGGTGTTTCAGGATTCTTAGGGTATATTCCCAGCAGTGGAATCACTGGGTCATAAAGCAGTTTCATTTTTTATTTGTTGAGGAAATTCCATACTATTTTCCACAGTGGCTAGGGTCCCCTTTCCTTCACATCCTCACCAACATTTGTTTTTTGCTGATTAATTGATGATAGCTATTCTGACAGGTGTGAAGTGATATCTCACTGTACTTTTTTTGTGTATATATATATATATTTTTTATATTTTATTGATTATGCCATTAGTTGTCCCATTTCCCACCCCCCTTCATTTCCCTCCATCCTGCACACCCCCTACCACCCATATTCTTCCCTTTAGATCATGTCCATGTGTCATAAATTCTTTAGCTTCTACATTTCCCACACTGTTCTTTTTTTTTAATATAAATTTTATTTAGTTACTTTTCAAGTACATTTTTTTTTAATCTATTTCTCCCATCCCACCCCACCCCCCCACCCGGTCTCCCCCCTCCCTCCCATTTCCCCCCCCCCCAGTCCTCATCTCTGTGTCTTTCATACTTGTTCCTCTCCCACACTGTTCTTGCTCTCCCCCCTATTTTCTCCCCACCATCTATGCTACTTATTCTCTCTACCTTCTCCCCCGACCTCCTCCTCACACTCCCCTGTTGCTAACCCTCCATGTGATCTCCATTTCTGTGGCTTCGCTCCTGATCTAGCTGTCCACTTAGTTTGCTTTTGTTTTAGGTGTGGTTGTTAATAACTGTGAGTTTGCTGTCCTTTCACTGTTCGTATTTTTTATCTTCTTTTTCTTAGATCAGTCCCTTTAACATTTCGTATAATAAAGGCTTGGCGATTATGAACTCCTTGACCTTGACCTTATCTGAGAAGCACTTTATCTGCCCTTCCATTCTAAATAAAAGCTTTGCTGGATAGAGCAATCTTGGATGTATGTCCTTGCATTTCATGACTCAGAATACTTCTTTCCAGCCCCTTCTTGCCTGTAAGGTCCCTTTTGAGAAATCAGCTGACAGTCTGATGGGAACTCCTTTGTAGGTGACTGTCCCCTTATCTCTTGCTGCTTCTAGAATTCTCTCCTTCATTTTAATCTTGGGTAATGTAATTATGATGTGCCTTGGTGTGTTCCTCCTTGGGTCCACCTTCTTTGGGACTCTCTGAGCTTCCTGGAAGTCTATTTCCTTTGCCAGATTGGGGAAGTTCTCCTTTATTATTTGTTCCAATAAGTTTTCCACTTGTTGCTCTTCCTCTTCCCCTTCTGGTACCCCTCTAATTCGGATGTTGGAACGTTTAAAGATGTTCTTGAAGTTCCTAAGCCTCTCCTCATATTTTGGAATTCTTGTTTCTTCATTGTTTTCTGTTTGGTTGTTTCTTTCTTCTTTCTGGTCCATTCCATTGATTTGAGTCCCAGTTTTCTTTCCATTACTATTGGTTCCCTGTGCCTTTTCCTTCATTTCACTTAGCGTAGCCTTTATTTTTTCATCGAATTTGTGACCAAAATCAACCAGTTCTGTGAGCATCCTGATCACCAGTGTTTTGAAATGTGCATCTGATAGATTGGCTATCTCTTGGTTACTTAGAAGTATTGGCTCTGGGGCTTTGAGCTGTTCTTCTGTTTGAGCCATAATGCTTTAGTTTGTTCGCGCCTGTTATGTATGAGGGGCAGAGCCTTAGGTGTTCACCAGGGTGGGGCAACCCAGTTGCTGTGTTGTGATGCTGCATATGGGGGTGGGGTCAGAGAGGGAACAATGGCGCTTGCTCCGCTAGTATTTCAGTCCCTTCTGCCACTTCCCACAAGCAAATTGGGCCCTTCTGGTTCTAGTTCCCAGGTGGGTAGGTTTGTGTACATTCTAAGACCCTGTGGGTCTCTCCAACAAACTCTCCTGTGAGGCTGGGAGTCTCTCCCGGCACCTCAATGCCCAAAAGGATTTTCAATCAGTGCTTTTAGGCTTTATTTCCTGGCACTGGAGCCCTGGGTTGCGTGGTCTGTCTCACTGCCTGTTTTTGCCTTGTTTATCTGTGGTGAATGTGTGACCATGGTTAGCCAGTAGCCTTGCAAGCCTCACTGGGTCTGCTTGTTTCTTCCCCGCGCCCGGGTCTGCTAGCCCCACACCACCTGCATGCCCACATGCATTCCTGAGTCTGCCAGCCACTGCTTTTTACTGCCGAGACCCCTGTCCATTGGCCACCAACTCCGCCCCTCTTACCAGTCTGGATGAATGGTTGTTGGACTTCCATACAGTTCAATTTTCTGTCCGTTCTAGTTGTGTTTTTGTTTCTAAATATTTGTTGTCCTTAATTTTGGTTGTGGGAGGAGACACAATGTTTCCACCTACACCTCCATCTTGGCTGGAAGTCTCCTTATTGTACTTTTAATTTGCATCTTTCTGATGGCTAGTGATATTTGTTGGGAATTGCCCTGCGTGGTTTCAGAAGCTGTAACCCCCCCCCCCCGCCATGGCTAAGGCTGAATAAAAGATCTTGGAACCATAAGCCACTAAGGAGACAAAGCTTATCTTCCCAGCAAGGGTGCCACCTCTGCCCCCTTTTACCTTACCCTGCTTAGCCCCTGGGTAGATGACTGGTTAGCCAATGATGGGTAAGATTTCTCAAGGAAGGGATGACCTAAGACAGGCACGGTTGTGAAGAGGCTCTCGGAGAAGGTCTTGGGGAGTTATAGAAAAAGGGGCTGATGGACCCTCACCCCTCAGCTTTAACATAACATGAGTCCTCATTCTGTCTGCAAGATATCTCCTAATCTCTTGGCTGTCTTACTTCCCCTGCCTGACTTAAGCCTGAAACAAAGCCGGAGGGCTGTGCAGCCCTGGGCAGGAACAGGCGGTTCCCCAGGGCGATCAGGCCTAAGAAAGAATACATAAGAGCCTATGAAACCTGCTTTGCTAAGAATGTCCTCAATTTTCTGATAAGGGTCCAAGCATGAAATGAGTTTGTTTCCCAAAGCTTTATTGCCCCTTAGCTAACTGACTCTGACTCAGAATAAGCCCCCATAGTTCTTTCAGTGTTATCTATTGGTTGATGATTAGTGCCTGACAATGAGTGATGAACTTTACCTGTATTCCTGTGTGAATTGAACCCAATAAAAGCCCATTGAGGAAAAGGCTCAGGGCCCTTCTCCTCTGAGAGATTGGCCACCTCTCCTCCCCAAGCAGATCATGTCTTGGTAGACTTATTCTCATCCATGGCAGCTGGTGGGGCTCTGCTGGGCAAAGCTCCCCAACAGATGTTGAGCACTTTTTCATCTGTCTATGGGCCATCTGTATGTCCTCCTTAGAAAAGTGTCTATTCAGGTCCTTTGCCCATTTTTTAAATTGGGTTATAGTTCATTAAAAAAAATTTTTTTAACTGCTCTGACCAGTGTGGCTCAGGTTGGGCATCTCTGCACAAAGCAAAAAGTCACCAGTTCAATTCCTGGTCAGGGCACATGCCTCAGTTGTGGATATTTCTCTCTCATGTTGACATTTCTCCCCCTCTCTTTCTCCCTTCCCATCTCTCTAAAAATAAATAATATAAAATCTTTAAAAAATAAAAATTTCTGAACCATGTTAATATAATCCTATTTTAAAAATACACTCTAGAAATTAAAAAATGGGAGAACATTTCCCGTTTTTAAACTGTAGAAACACCAGACAATATCCAGAAGTGACATTGTATCGGGAAGGAGGACTCACCACATGCTTTCAGCAGCTTTGCTTATAATTCCACAGAATTTTCTCTTTACCAACAAAATGTCATCTGGAATCTGGCTCTTTTGGGGAAGTTTACACTTTCAGCATTGCTTCTTTGTTCTGTGTTCACAAGTAGGTTCTAAAGTAGTGACCGTGTGCTTCACATCATTTTTATTCTTTTTCTTTAGAATTTTTACAACTTGGCTTGTTTAAATTTTGTATATATATTCCATGTAGTCATTTGTTCCTCAGAGCTTGGAGTTAAAAGCCTTTTTTTAATGGAGTTTGCCAGTGCCAAGCATTAGCTCACTGTCTGGGGAGCCGAATCTTCTGTGGAGAAAATGACCCAGTCTGGCTGCCAGCACTCCAGTTAGAAGAGAAGCAAACCCCATCTGATTTGGTTGTGTCTGTGGCTAGTGGAAGGCTGCCTTCACCTGGACCTTGGCAACATTTTTTGGCTTTAAGACAATGTTCTGAGCAAGCTTTACTCAAAGTTTTCCAGTTTGCAGAACCCAGTTTCCAGTTTTTCAGTTCCCTTGCTGGCTATTATGTTTTCAGCTGCCACTGTCCTGTTGTGATGATGTCTGGGGAATTCAGAGCTGGTAAAAGGAGTCCCACTGCCACAGGAAGGTTGTTGACACCAGGAAACAGCTTCCAAGTGGAAAGATGTGTGCACATGTGCTTACTTTCAAGGGCTCCAGCGATTCTTGCATAGAAACAAGGTAGTTATCCCGAAGGAGTGGTTGGATACAGAAGGAGGCCAGAAGGCAGATGTGTTTGGAGAAAGCAACTGTATTGTCCAGAAAGAATTCTTTTTCTACCACATATTGAGAAATCACAATTGGCCTTCAAAACCTATAAATGTGAATTCCTTTAAACCTAAATGGGTCTATACTGGGACTAAGACTGACTTTCTGGAAGGCTTTGCAGATGGAGCTAAAACAAAACTTAAGTAGTACTTGTCCAAAATTGGGAGGGAAATTCTGCAAAGAGACACTTCAGGGCTGCAGGAAAAGTTGCATGAATTCAACTTTCATTTCTTTTTTAAAAGATTTTATTTATTTACTTTTAGACAAAGAGGAAGGAAGGATGAAAGAGTGGGATAGAAACATCAATGTGTGGTTGCCTCTCACATGCCCCCTACCAGGGACCTGGCCTGCAACCCAGGCCAGCCAGGGCCAATTTTCATTTCTTAAATGTGAGGCCCCAAAACTAATAAAAGGGGATAGAAACCAGCCCTTACAGTCTGGATATTCAAGTAATTATATTCTAAAATCAACTCTGCCACTACCTATGTAGGTGTAGGGAAAGTAATCTCTGACTTCTAACCTGTCACCTGTTCTACAAAATAAGGCTCCAGCTATTAGGATGCTCAATTTTTTTTTCAACTGTGAAGTAAGATTTCTCATAAAAATTCTTAATGGGGTAAATAAGACAAAGAGAAATTTTCTCCAGGAAACTGAGCCCATTGACGCTTTGAGACACATACGGCCTCAGTAATGTCTGCAACAAGGAAGGAATGGAAATAATTCATAGTTTAGTAACCTGGCTTCTGTATTTGGGTGTGGATTTTCGGTCTCACTTCCCAATGAGCCAGCAGGATTAGGAACCAGCTTTTAGAACTAAGCGTGTTTAGCACTGCTTTTCAACCTCCAAATGCAGGAAAAGTGTCTTGATGGGAAAAAGGCAAAGGCAGAAATTCACTCCAAGTGAGGAGCCAGGCTGCCAAATGGTATTCTCAAACACATGTTCCCTGAACTTTGGCTGGGCTCCAGAAGGAGAAGAGCTCACAATGGAAACAGTGATGGCTGTTTGCTCAGGCAGCCCAGAGAATGAAAAGCACATTGAAACCCACAGTGTCTCCATGGGGAGAGGCACGGTGGGCCCCTTGGTGGTGAAACCATCCTGACTACAGCCCCTTCCCAGCATCTCCAGTTCAACAACGAAACCTTTATGTGCAACCTCTCAGGAAATCTCTGAGAAATTATACTGCTGACAACCCAAGCTTTGCCCAACAATAGATGCACACGATCTAGTTTGCCCATTTTCATTGAATTAGATGCTGATAATTGGGAGAAAGAAGAGCTCTTTTCAATGTGTATTCCAGCAGCCACCCCAAGATTTCAACTTCCTTTTTCATTGCTGCCACTTGTAACTGTCCTGACCTCCAGTGCGTGCCTTTCCAGCTGATATTTTCATGCTTTACTTTTGTTCCTCACTTATCTAGAGCCATCGTGAATGCCCTCTATTCTAGCATAGCAGTGCCTACTGGGCTGAGAAATCAGCCGGCAGGGGGAGAAACAAGGTCTCTGGGCGGTAGAGTGGGCTGCACACTCCCAGGCAACTCCAGACGACACTGTGCACTCACTGGCGCTGACACAGGCAGATCATGCAGCCCAGCTGTTTGCTCCTTTCATGAATGATGAGGCTCAGCTTGGCTTAGCATTTTGTTTGCATGTAATTTGGAGAAATTCTGTTATAAAATAAAGGAGGGCACATAAACTGTGGTGCAAAGGTTGCAGACGCAAATATTTCTAGGAGCAAGAAACTTGAAGAAAGGAGGCAGAACAAACTGAGAAATGTATTCCTTATCCAATGAGGAGCCATTATTTTGTTACATCTGATACTGTCAGATCTTCCAAATTTTTTCAGGACAAATGAGAAAATTGGATTTTGATGTACATGTCTAGGGGCCACTTACAGATAAACCTTCAGTTCGTAACTGCTAGTCTAGCAGAACAAGGGTGACTTTTGGCTGTAGAGCTGTGTGGGTGATTGGGTGGAATGTGGGACCATGTATCAGGAAAGGGGAGAGGGGAAGAGGAGCTGGTCTTGAGGGTTAGAAAATGCAGGTAGGGGACGAATCGGTGTTTCAGACTTTGGGATTTCTGTGATACTATGGGATAAGGACCTAGAGTGAGCATTTGGAGATACTCGGTTTGGGGTTCAGGAGAGAGGTGGGCTGGAAAAACAGATTTTGGATTCTCTATTTATAGGAAGTCTTTGAAGACATGGACTAGAGTAAAATCATACAGAGAAAATATGTATAGAGTGAAAAGAAAAAGGGACTCTGGACAGAACCCTAGGGAGTATAGAGAGTTTAGGAGCAGGTAGAGAAGCAGAGGAAAGAGTGTGATCAGGAAAGAGGCCCAAGGAAAATCCAGAAAAAGGCAGATAGGAGCATTAAGGAGGGAGTAATCTAAAGTGTAGAATACATTAAAAAAGAGAGAAATAAGGAAGGTAAGAATAAAGAACCTTGTCATCCCTCTGCTCCTCTATTTGGGGACAAGGATATTTTTGGTAACCTCAGCACATGCAGGGTCAGGGAAGTGGAAGCTAGCCTCTCCCTGGCTGAGGAGTTAAGGAAAGAGAAATGGAGGCACCATGGGCTCTTCTTTGAGAAGGACCCAATCTCTATTATCTCTGTGTAATGTAAAAGTAAAAAGTTATGAAATATTTCAAATACAACAATAGAAAAAATAACAGCCACCAAAAATAACAGTAAACATTTTACTATATTTGCTTCAGGTTGTTACTTCTGGAGAAATAAAACATACTAGTTGTATTTGAAATCCCACATTTACCCCTCCCTGTTACTATTCCCCTCCAGAGGGAGGTAACCATCATTCTGAATTGCATGGCTTATACTTTTATTACATAAGTTTGTTTCTGTAAGCAATACATACCATTGTTTTGCATGGTTTTAAACTTTATGGGAATGATATGCTGAGTGTATTTCTGCATCTTGCTTTTTTCTTTCATCAGCACGATTTTGGAGATTTATTTATGTTGATATGTGTAGCACCAGGGCATTCCTTTTAACTGCTGTATAGTATTCCTTTGCATGAATATGCCATATATTTAATCTCCATTCTACTGTTAATGGACACTTAGTTGGTTTCCAATTTTTGCCCATACAAACCAGGATGCAGTGATCATTCTTATACATGTTTTGTACATGGGTAGGGATATTTCTAGGTGTATACCTAAGCAAGGAATTTCCTAGGACATGGGTTATCTGGATCTCAACTTTACTGGATATAGTTAAACTGCCTTCCAGCGAAATGATACTAGTTTACACTCACAGCAGCTGTTTATGAGTGGTCCGCATGCTTCACATACTTCCTAATGTTTCATAGGTTGAAACTTTTAATTCAACCAGTTTGATAGATATGAAATGATATCCCATAGTTTACTTTCCTTTGCATTTTCACAGGGCCACCAACAATATAGTGTAAGTTTGTATATTTTAATGTAGAGTTTGTACAATGTACAACTCTAGGGGACACTGTTCACATTGTAGTGTTTGTGAAAGACATACTCTAAAGTCGGTGCAATGTACAATACATTCAGGGCCTTGAGTGAAGTTAAGAATTTTATGTTATCTTTAATTGGAAGTTTTTAAAAATCTATTTTGGGTATTAATTCTTTTTTGGTTGGTGTCTGTTACATTCTCACTCGATTTATGGCTTCCATTAATTTTGTTTATAGTACCTTTTTTATAAACAAAAGCTTTTTTACTTTAAGATCTTTAATTTTAATGTACTTGAATTTATCAGTCTTTTCCTTAATCTTTGTATTTTTGTCTAAGAGCAATCCCCTCCTCCAAGGTCACAGATATTCTAATCTTTTCTATATTTTTAAGATTTTGACAGTATGTTTATTAAAGCCAGGGACCGTGTAACAAGGAAGGGCCTGGGAGAGAAGAAGCAACAGGAGAGAGCCCAGGTGGGGTGCTTTGGCTCCCTAGAAATGTCATGGGGAAGAAGGGAGCCGAGGCGGGGCTGCGGTCAGCTCACTGGAGAGTCAGAGGAAAGGGGGCCTTGGACACAGGTTCAGGGGGTTAGGCAGGGGACCAGCTGCTGCTGCCCATCGCTCCCCCCGTAGTTGCAAGTCTCATAGGGTTCCTTAGGATTTAGGAGAAAAAAATTCACTCAAAAAAGAGATTTGACTGGGTATGCCCCAAGGAGGGCATGCCTTTCTAGATTTTTTTTTTAAACATTTAGATATTTTCTTTTTATTAAATTTTATTTATTTATCTTTAGAAGAGAAGGAGAGAAATATCAATGTATGGTTGCTTCTGGTGCATCCCCTGCTGGGAACTGGCCCCTGCTGGGAACGGGCCTGCAACCCAGGCATGTGCCCTGACAGGGAACTGAACCGCGATCTTTTGGTTCACAGGCCCATGCTCAATCCACTGAGCTACACCAGCCAGGGTCTAGATTTTTTAAGTTTTGATTTTCTACATTTAGATCTTTAATTCACCTTGAATTTACTTTAGGCATGATATAATATAGGAATTTATTTTTCATATATATATATCCAATTATGGAATCATGAATTAACTAGTTCATCATTTCCCCTTTGAATTTTCACACCATCAATGTTATATTTTAAGCATGGGTCTGTTTCTGGGTTTCTGTTGTGTTCCCTGGTCTCTTTATCTCTTGTGCTATATGGCAGTGGTCCCCAACTCTTTTGGCACCAGGAGAGGTTTTGTAGAAGAAATTTTTCCATGGATCAGGGTGGAGGGTAGTTTAGGGATGATTCAAATGCATCCCATTGATTATGCACTTTATTTCTATTATTATTACATTGTAATGTAAAATAAAATAACTACACAACTCACCATAATGCAGAATCAGTGGGAGCCCTTATAGGGAACCAGTCTGCATGGTAGTGGCAAATGTAGCTCAGCCCTGGTTCAGAAAACCTACAGGTGCGAGGTGGCACACAGGAGCCAGGCCCACAAATTGTCTTTCCCATGAGGAACCAGGCCTGTATTATACCTAGGCTGCTTGGAGGCTTGCTTTTGCTAAAACTCCCTCACCGTGAATTGAAGCAGAAAATGTTTAATGCATATCTTTAAAGTAACTTCCTAAAGTCTGTGCTAATCCTCTCAAGGAACGTCATGTAACCAGTTTGACCATTTTTCCCCTTGCATTTGCAACATCCTTTTCTCTGAAGTAATCAGCAACATCTTTTCCTTTGTTATCTGTAAAAGGTAATCACCTAAAGCAAACCTGTGCATAATAAATGAGAACCATCCTTGATGTAATGTGTCTGAAAAAGCAATAAACATCTGTCCAGGCAGGGGTCAGGGCGCTCTCTCACTCAGAGAGTGGCCATGCCATCCCTTTTTCTCCATAAGACTTCTGAAATCCATGTGAATTTGTTCGTTGCAGCCACAACACATGGACACTGCTGGTCAGAGTTCACATCAAGCCCCGAGCTTGTGTTCCTGCAAGCTCCACCTAGATGGTCCCATCTGGGGGTGATGGCAGACAGTGACACCCGAAGTGTGTTGCTGATGTCCAGTCTACTCCATAATCTGGTTTTGGTTGCTGTCACTGCAGAAAACCTGCTTCACAAAGATAAGTTGTTGGAAATGGAAGCAGGCATTTCAGTGCTTTTGTGGCAATGTGAGGATATTCCGCCTTGACTTTAATCCAGAACGTAAGGAGATTTGAAGTTGTCTCAGACATACTTTTAAAGTCACCATCATTTGTGATATCAAGCAGTTGATCCTCTTCTAGCACAGACAAAATCGATTCACCTGGCTTATTCACAAATGGGTCACGGATCCATTCCTTCCCAGTTTGGGGGTCTTTAGTGGTTGGAAAGTAGTGCTCAAACTCTTGAAAGCTGAGATGGGTGATCACTCAACAACAGGGAGAGATAGGTGATCACTCACCAACTGGGAGAGAGAAGACCCTGGCTCAGTCTCTTTCAAAATTTCTGCTTATGTTTGAAACATGTCAAAAATCCCAATGTTCATTCATCACCCTCATAATTCCAGTTTGGCTCTGAATGCAGTCACTTTATCTGCTGACTTGAACACACTTGTCATTCTCTGCTGAAGTGACAGATTGAGTTTGCTGGGCAGGTTGAGTATACCACACAAGTAAGCAACTTTTGTGTCCCATTCTGTGTCACTGAAATGCACTTCCAGTGGTGACTCTTTTCCTAAAAGAAATCTGGAGCAGCTCTCGTAACCCAGAATCTCTGGCCAGTGATCTACCTTTAGAAAGCCATATTATCTCACTTCCGTGTATAAGAAAAGATGTGTGTGTTCTGCATCTACCTCTTAACAGAGCTGCGTGAATGGACGTGAGTTAAGGGCATCTACTTTAATGTGGTTGATAGTTTTAATCACATCCTGCAAAACGTTGTTAAATTCAGGTGACATTTTTCGGTTAGCCATCATTTCTCTATCAATGACAGAGTGTGAAGGCTCATATTCAGAAGTGACTTCTTTGACCTAAGTAGGGAAACCAGGAAGACATTCAGTCATAGCAGCCACTCTGTACATATACCGACATAAAATGACCAATTTGGTTTTCCTGATACGTAATCATGCAGACTTGAATAGTTCTGCAGCTGAGATGTTGGTTGGCAACAAAAGTGCACAACACATATCCTCATGCACACCCTCCTGAAAAATATATCGCATAAAAATAAGCATTGTTGCCTTGTTGTCAACATGGGTAGACTCATCAACCTGGATTATGTACCACAGTGACTCATTAATCCTAACAGTTGCGCCTCAATATCCTCTGCCGTTTCATCAATTTGTCTAGTTATGATGCTAGCTGAAAGAGGAGCATGTGCCACCTTTTGAACTGCAGCCTCTCTGAACAGTTCATGACAAATGTCCTTAGCAGCAGGTAGGATCAACTCTTCACCAATAGTTAAAGCCTGCTTAGCTTTAACAATGCAGTCAGCCACTAAGAATGATGCTCTCAGTGCAGACACATTTGATGAAGTGGTGACCTTCAATAATTTCTTCTGTTCCTTGTGTCCACATTTCTATTCTTTTGAAAAACCCAAAGGCTTGTCTTTTAATGCAGACCTCCACGTGGTAAAGCAGTTTTGAAGGTTTCATGGCTTCACCAGATAGCCAGTCACCACATTTTTATACCAAGTGGGCATGGAGAATGTGAATCACCTGTTGCAATAAACCTGTAATTTAAGTAGGAGTCGGTATTTTCTTTTAAGTGTAGCTTTCTTTTTGTTGGCGGTCTTAGAGTCTTCTGCTGTCTCATTGTTGGGTCTCTCCCCCTTTTCGAAGAAGGAAAAGTGACGTTTGTTTTTTACTCATTTTGGCTAGGGCTAGCTTATGGGCTTACCAAACTGTGACTGGGACAAGTGTGCAGTACAGGAGAGAGATGCTGATGGAAGTGGTAAATCAAATAATGGGCAGGTCACACGCATACTAAAATAAGTATCGGATTCTGACTTAAAACCTGCCAACAGATGCATCTGTACAATTGAAGTACATCAACACACTTGCCACTGTAAAGCCTGCCACCAGATGCAGCTTAATTGTCACTTGCTACTCACTGGGTTTTGATATAAATTTGCAAACAATTGACTTATTATGGTCTCTGTGCAGTCAAACCTCTCCACTAATGATAATCTGTATTTGCAGCCACTCTCCAGTGTTAGCATCGCCGCCTCAGCTCCACCTCGGATCAAGCATTAGGTTCTCATAAGGAGCATGAAACCTAGATCCCTCACATACACAGTTCACAGTAGGGTTCATGCTCCTATGAGAAACTAATGCTGCCGCTGATCTGACAGGAGGCAGAGCTCAGGCAGTAATGCAAGCGATGAGGGGCGGCTATAAATTCAGATGAAGTTTTGCTTGCTCACCCACTGCTCGCCTGCTGTGCAGTCCGGTTCCTCAGGCACAGATGGGTGCTGGTCTGGGGCCGGGGTTTGGGGGCCCCTGTTACATGGCAGTCTTAATTACTGCAAATACACGTCTCCCTAGCTCGTTTTCCTTGACACTCCCTGGTTATTCTTGGCCTTTTGCTCCTCTGGATGGCTTTTAGCATCATCAGATTCTTGCATTAAACTCGGGTTAACCTGAGGCAATACGCATCTTTACAATATTGGTTGTTCTCATCCTTAAATGTGGCATATTAGTATATCTCTCCTCTTATTTAGGTCTTTTATGTCCTTTAACATTGTTGAAGGACATTGTTGAAGGACATACATTTAATAACATATTAAATGTATTCCTATATGCTTAAAGAATTTTCTCCTATTAAGAATGAGATCTTGCCCTGGCTGGTGTAGCTCAGTGGATTGAGCACAGGCCTGTGAAGCAAAGGGTCACTGGTTCGATTCCCAGTCAGGGCACATGCCTGGGTTGCAGGCCAGGTCCCCAGTAGGGACACATGAGAGGCAACCACACATTGTTGTTTCTTTCCCTCTCTTTCTCCTTCCCTTCCCCTCTCTCCAAAAATAAATAAATTTTTTTTTTTTAAAAAAGAATGAGATCTTTATTTTTACCACACTCCCCACCTGATTGCAACTGGTACATAGAAATACCATCAATATTTGTAACTGATCTGGTATCCAGCATCAATGCTGAACTTTGTTCTGATTTTATAGATTCTCTTGGATTTTTCTATGTAGAATATCATTGTCTGCGCATAAGTACATTTAGTCTTCCTTTTTGATTTTTATGCTTCTCATCTACTTTTCCTCTTTAGTTGTATTGGTTTTATGCCAGAACAGTGTTCAGTAAAAAGTGACAGACTTGAACAGCTTTATTGCAATATAATTTACATACCATAAAGCTCACCCTTCAGACTTCCTTCTTTAGTTCCTATTTTTAATGGGAATGCCTCTTAAACTTTACCATGTAAGTAACCAATTGTCACAGTACCATTTATATTTGTTGACTGGCTCATCATCTCCCTAGTATTTGTAATGCTACCTCTGACACGTTTTATACACAGCTCTTTTTCTGGGTTTTATTCCATTAGTGGACTTGCTGTCTCAATGTCAGTACACTGCCTATTTGCCATAGCTTTACATAATATTTGTACCTGTAGATTTTCTATGAATTGCCTTTGACAAGTTAAAGAAGTTCCCTTTTCTTAATTTGCTAACAGGAATTATGAGTGGTTTTGAGTTATTTCGCATGCTTTTTCTTTATCTATAATATCATATATTCTCCTTTAATTGTTAATTTGGTTTATTCTATTAATAGACATAATGATGAACTATGGGCTAAGTTCTACCTGGGGATGACTAAGTATACTGCTGAATTTTATTTACTAATATAATTTTTAAAACCTTTCACTCAGATATTGCATTTTAAGGCAAGATTGACAAATCTATTTTTATTGATTGATATTACAAATAAGCCTTTCTTCAATAGTTTTAATAGGTAATAGTTATTTTTCCTCTGTTCCAATAGTACTATTATAGCGCTTACATTGCTTTGTAATTATTCATGTGTTGGTTTACCACCAGAACATAAGCTCCTAGAGGATGGAGTAATGCTTTATTCATATTTGTACCCCAGTGTCTGGCATAGGGCAGGGCACACTGTAAAGAGAGAAAAACAAACATCATGAAATAATATGAACCTGCTGATGTTGTCTTCCCTCTTAATCTCAAGTTTGGTGTCTCCATTCTGCCACTTGGTAGCAGTATGACTGTGGGAATTACACTGCCTATCTTCTGAGGGCTTTTGAAGATTAATCGTGATAATGTATATAACTCATCATATCCAGGAGTTGAGTACTCAATGAATGCTAACTATAAATTACTTTTTTAAAAGCTATTTTTTTTAAAGATTTTATTTATTTACTTTTAGAGAAGGGGAGAGGGAGAAACATCATTGTGTGGTTAACTCTCATGTGCCCCCTACTGGGGACCTGGCCCGCAACCCAGGCATGTGCCCTGACTGGGAATTGAACCAGTAACCCTTTGGTTCATAGGCCAGCACTCAGTCCTCTAAGCCACACCAGCCAAGACATAAATTACTTTTAAAAGAAAGAAAAACACAGTTGGCTCCAATGACACTTGTCTTTTGATTTTCTTCCCTCTTTCTTCTCAGTTGCGTTTGTGGTTGTGAAACAAGTCAAAAGGCCTTTCTTAACCTTCAAGTCTGTATAACCCTATTCTGTTCACATGCTTAAGAAGGGCAGCACCATTCCTTCCCATCAGTTCCTCCCCCAAGCAGGGGGCTGTTTAGTACATCAAGCAAGGCCAGAATCCTCCCAGGTACTTTTGACATTGTTCTCAGAAGAAATGGTTTTCCTTCTACTGGAGTCAATAAGCTGGTGAGGCCATCTTTGCCATGACATGGAGGGAATCTGCCTGAGAATGAAGTTGACATAGAGGAAAACAAAACTGAGATGAAGAGTTTTGATGTTATCACTGGATCTCTGGTTCAAGCTATGCCTGAAGCCAGTAAACCACCCTTGAGAGTTGAAATATAAATTGCCTTTTTAGAGCTTCAGCCAGTTTGAGTTGGGTATTATGTTACTGCCATCAAGACTGCCTGAAACACAGAACTTGTTTCTTCCCCTACACCTTGCTCACTCAAAGGTCAGTTTCTGTTCCTAGTTTGAAAGTAACAATAAAGAGCACCGCAGAGTTTATTGGGTTGGGTTTGGGAAAGACCCATAAGATCTTATGACAAGAATTATTTCTTCTGATCCCAACTGGGAAGCTGACATCAGTAGAGAGCTTGACAGGTTGCTTATATAATTTGGTAAAGATGAAGCTAAAGATCTTTGTTTTTCTTCTCCAGTAGAAATCTGACAGTCATTTTAACTACATGTCCTTAGATTGATGGGTGATCCCTGGTTTCTTTACTCTAACAATTTATGTAGGGCTCTAGCCCCCAATACAGTCTGAGGAAGATTTAGAAAGTAAGCATTTCCTCTTAGAATATCATGAAACTCATGGGCCTAGAAAAATTTAAATCTTGATTTTTAGAAAGAAGGGATAAAACAGCAGCACCTTCGACAAGTACAGGTACATATAAAGACTATATGTATATAGTTATTCCAACACTGTATGTAAAAGACTGCAAACAACCCAAATGCCATTTACAGGAAACCTGTTAAATAATAATCACATATCCACACAGCACAATACATTCTGCTGTAAAATGAATGAAAGGCTATGGACTGATATGGAAGGACCACCAGGATATATTGTTAAATGAAAAAAAGCAATATACATAAGTATATGTTTTTTCTTTTGTACAAGAAAAATAAAATAAGGATATATACTTGTATTTAGTTGTACTTCCAAGAACAAATACTAACAAGAAATAGGAAGGCAGTGAAAGCAGTTTCCCACAGGCGAGGGTGAGGGTGGTCAGAAGACCACGGTGGGAGCTCACCGTGTACACCTTTTTACAGAGGTCTGAGATCGGGGACCACTTAAAAAAAGTCCCTCTCCATGACACTGGCCACTGCTCCTTCTTCACGGCTGTGCTGTCATGTCCCCACAAACCTTCCTCCTGGCCTGGCAGAGGTAGGAGCTACTTCTCTGACACATCTAAAAGCTGATGAATAAAGGACATGGTCACACTGCAATGCCTTTATAAGAGGAAGTTTTATTGTTAATTATTTACCTTAATAGTTTCAGAAAGAGGAACAGATTAGCTCAGTCCAACCAATTGGCAGTTGGCAAAATCTAGTGAAGCAAGTGTTCTGATTGCTAAGGATTTAATTTGGATGCTTTTAATACTTAGCCATCTAACACTTCAAACATAATCCAGAATAAATGCATCATTTTCCTCCCTTTCACTTTAATGCCCCACCTATCTCACTTCATTATGGAAATACCTTCATTAAATATGATTCCCAGAGGAGCAAGACCTCTGGAGAGTAGAGCCATGAGGACAGTGCACAAAAAGAAAAACTCAAAATAAAATTCTGTATGATAATTTACTAGTCTAAGGAAACAAAAACCTCCCAATATATTAAGAAATCAATCCAGTTACAAATGCACTAATAGGTCTAAGGTGAAGAGGATCTGGTATAGTAACTGAAAACGGCCGCCTATTTACAAGATACACAAGCAGGTACGGTACACCTAGCCCTGCGCTGGCCCTCAGAAGCCAAACGTGTTCTCTCCACTGTAGGCCACATACAAGAATCCATCTTCATCTTTCTCCTTCTCGTAAAGTTGTCCCATAGTTAGACTTGAAAAAGAAAAACAAAAAACAACGTTGAACATGTATATATAGTCTCTCCCCCATTTTCAGCATCCATAAATTATTGAACTTTGTAAACTGACATTGAAACATTGCAACACTATTTTGTTGCACTAATTTTATAATTTTTTACAGTACAATACATGGTATTTTTCAGACACAAACCAAAGATTCATTTCTCAAGGTTCCTGCCACCGCCTTAGCAGCATTTGATGGAGGATCTTTTATATACATTTGTAATACATGAAAAATAAACCTGATTGCAATTTTTTTAAATGTTTAAACCATGTACCAATTTTTAGTCCAAATCATGTAAAATAAGGTAAACTTAAATTGCATTCTATTAACCAGTAAGTGTATTTCTGTAAGTATAGTTATGTTGCAATGAAGTTTTTAAAAAGAAAAAACAACACTGGGAAGTGGGTTTGGTTACTGAATCTAGGTGCTGGCCAAAGATGACTTAGGGATAAGGAACTCGACAACCCTCTCCCACACCTTTGGTGGTAGGTGGTAAAAAGAAACTCGGATCTCAGTAGCACTACATTCCTGTTGTAAAGAAGGTAAATGGAGCCACAAACGATTAAGGTAAATTAAGCCTCTGGGAATCATAAGACTAAAATCAAATCTCCATTCTCCTAATCCAAGGCAATGCCATTTGCAAGTAACCTCACATAAAGTTAATCCCTCAGAGGCCAACTCTACCTAGCTCCTTGAGTGTGGCCTTGGCTGGTTAGTACATTTAGAATGCTTTCTGAATGCAAGGGCAAGCGGAAAAAAACTAAGCAAAATTAAGAGCCTATGAGCCCATCCCCGTGTGGGTGAAGGACTAAGGAAAGGAAGAGTACATGGAGCTTTCTTCTGCCTCAGGCTGGTTTATTGATTATTTCTCATTTGTACCTGACATATACATACTGGTGGGTTCATTCTGTGGAAGCTCCCCCACCAAAACCAGTGTTCTAAAGACCTGTGTCAGCATCATCAAAGAGATTTCCTCACATGTGATGCAGACACCTCTCAGATTATATCCGGGATCCAAAGAGGCCCTGGCCAACCTTCTTAAGAACCCTCCAGAAATAGACACTGCTCAATCTAAACACGTGGCCAGGAAAGCTGGATTTCCCTAAGCCACAAACCAGACTGCAGTCGAGAACTACTCTAGTTCTCTGCCATGAAACTGAGCTGTACCAGCTCCACAGTTAATACTAGTTAACACCTGGAACCCTGGGTGAGCTCTAGCCACTGACTATAGTATCAGAGATGAGAAGAAGTCAAAGACGTGTGCAAAAACATCAGTGTAACCATAAGTGGTAAGTCAACCAGAACCAGCAGTAAAGCAGCAGCAGTCAGAGAGCCAGCCAGAGACATCGAGGTCACCAGCCTGGACAAATCACAAGAGACACCAAATGCAGGACTCAGTGAAACAAGGGCCACTGGGGGTGCATAACAATAGGTCCAGGGCCTCAACCTGGTGAAGCAAGGACTGCCCCCCTCTGCTGCTATGCTCCTGGCAGGCTTTGTGGCACCTCCATCACAGGCTACATTTGTAAAGGGGAGTTTTTCCTTTCTTACTCTTCCTACCCAGTTTCAAGTTCAGCCCATTTGACTGTGTGGGTAGATAAGAATTATTAAGTAACAAAGTGGGGGTGGATAAGTAGGAATACGAAATGGCCTGTCATCAGCATCTTGTGCAATGAAACGGTGCTCCTTGTGAGGATCCCTTAACCTGGAATTTGTAAAACAAGGACTCCCTGGATCAGGACTGTCTGCTAGAAAGTTCTGCTGTGATAGAAATGTCCCATATTTTTACTGTTCAATACAGTAGCCACTAACTACATTTAGCACTTGAAATGTGGCTTACTGAATTCGGATGTGCTGTAAGTATAAAACATACACAAGATTTCAAAGACTTAGTATGGAAAAGGGATGTAAAATACCTCAATTTTGATTACATGCTGTAATGATGACATTCTGGATATACTGGATAAAACATTAAAATTAACATGTTTCTTTCTTAATATGACTATTTTCTAATAGTCAAATTTAAAATAACAAATGTAGCTCGAATGCCCTTCCTATCGACAGCACTGCCCTGGAACATGTGAGGACTTGGGAAGCAGTGGGTAAAGGGAGGAACCTTGCTCATGAGACACTTGGAGTGGTGGGTCTCAACCTTAACTGCATGTCAGAAACAATGGGGAGCTTTAAAAACACCTCCATGTGTAAGCCCCATGCCAGACCAATGAAATCTGAACCTCTGGAGATGTAGGACCCAGGCATCAGCATGTTTTAAAATGCCAAAGAAAATTTCATGTGCATCCAGGTTGAGAACCAGTCCCTTTGCCAAAAGAAGATAGATGCTTGCCTTTTTTCAAATAAATTTTTCTAAATTGATTTTTTTTAGAAAGAGAGAGAAAGGGAAAGAAACACTGATTTGCTGTTCTACTTATTTATGCATTCATTAGTTGGTTCTTGTATGTGCCCTGACTGGGGACTGACCTGCAGCCTCAGTGTCTGATGATGTTCTAACCAACCACAGCTAGCCAGCCAGGGCTACATGCTTGTTCTTTTTCTTTGTTTGTTTTTCAAAGATGCTTATCTTTAAGAACCATGTGATCAGGAAGCAGAGTAATATGACAGGAAGTGAAGCAAGGAGCCAACAGCTAGCAAAGGGCCTGAACAAGTAGCTGAATCTGTCAAGATTTTTACCCTGGTGTTTGGGAATGCCCCCCCAAAACTCTGCTTTTCTTTGAGACTCTTCAGAATGAGGCAAGGAGGAAAACAGATACAGCTACGGCCACAACTCCCTTTGCCCCATTCTGTCTAAGTATCTAGGGTGACCTTGATGAGACCTGTCCCAACCATCTCCCCACTACTATTACCACAGGGGTTTAGACACAGAAGTAACAGATACTGTGCGTAATTCAAAGGCAGCCAGCCACCCCTTGGTGTCTATGCAAGTTTGCTTCCATCTGACAGACTAAGTTCTGCAATTTTCCTAGCAGGTTGGAAGATCTGCTGAATTAGAAATACTTGAGTAGCTTTACACACACTAGCGTCCCACCCGAGACTCTCTAGTCTGTCTGCAGCGAAGTGACCACTGAAACCCCAGCAGTCTAAGGCAGGCTCTGAGACTCCGAGGTGGGAGGTAGGGAAAATCACGGGACTTTCTATCTTTAGATTCCATTGTCTTTAAAGTAAAGCTTGGGTTTTTTAATTTGCTTAACCAGTGCCAAAGCAGCTACAGAGGCTGATCATAAAAATCCCAACTGTAACAGCAAACAGAAATGTGCCAAGCACTGATCTAAGTATGTTACATACATTAACTCTTTATGCTCACAACAATTTTAAGGGCAAGCACTTTCATAATCCATAGTTCATACATAAAAGTGAGGCTGAGAAGTCAAATAATTTACCCCAGGTCACAAAGCCAGGAGACATTCTTACCACCATGGTGTGCTGCCTCCAAGTTCATACACAGCTAGATCTAAAGCCTCAGTGTCAGCATCCCTGTACCTTCTACAGAGATCTTCCTTAGCACAGTGCTCTTCACACAAACAAACGTGTATACATCATCACCAGAAGGCCAAGGTGGGGGCCATGACACTTCTAACAAGTCCCAAGTAAGGTCACTGCTGCCAGCCTCTGCATCACAGACTGGGCATCCAGCTCTTATCTTAGCACTCTCTCCTTCAGATCCTGTAATTTGACAACGAGAGGGCTGTGCCTAATGACTTTAAGAGTCCTCTCACTGTTCTCCTTTTCTGTCATGCAGCTTTGTGTGGAAACTTTAGTTGGCAGTAGTACTGTGTCCTTATATGTGGGTACCCTTTGGGCAGAACTTGAAAACTGACAATGCTCAATGCTAGGAGCTAAATACCCCATCTAGCAGCTCCTGACTGAATGCCTGATTTTGAAGCTTCCCTGGGTACCATGAAAGAAGACTGACACATCTGTACAGTATGATCTGAAAACAGCACTGTAGTACCAGGACACAGACATAGTCAAAGTAACTTGGCCTGGAGCCAAAAAGAGCTGGGCCGCAAATAGCTTTTTAAGAACCATAGAAATGAAGATCACATGGAGGGTTAGCAACAGGGGAGTGGGAGAAGGGGAAGGGGGGAGAAGGTACAGAAAATAAGTAGCATAGATGGTAGGTAGAAAATAGATAGGGGGAGGGCAAGAATAGTATGGGAAATATAGAATCTAAAGAACTTGAGACATGTGGTCATAAACTAAAGGGGGGAATCGTGGGGGTGGGGGGTGCAGGGTGGAGGGGAATGAAGGGGGGAACAGAACAACTGTAATGGCATAATCAATAAAATAAAAATGAAATGAAATAAAATAAAATAATAAAAATAAAAAAGGTTTTTAAGTCCCACTAAAAGAATAGTCAGCTGGCAGTCTATTGCAGAAGGCTGCTGTGTCACTACAAGTTCCACAGCCTCCAAGATGACCTTCCCTCTCAGAATTCGCAGAGGCTGAGCCACACAGCAGTGAGCAGCCTGCTGCTGGAATGCCTGAGGATTCTGAAGCACAGAGGCAGTTCTGATGCGTGTGCCTGGCTAAGCTGTACAGGCTCACTGGATAACCTGACTACTCGCAAACAGCACTTCAACTCCAAGGCTTCCTGCCTAAGTTACCAGTTGCAGAAGACACCCAAAGGTGGCCTCCAGTCTAATACTAATGCATACCATGGGGGCATCAAGTACCACATGCACTCATCCTGGAAGGATGCTGCTGAGGACGAGAGGTACTCCCACCTTCCAAGCTCTGAGTCTGACGGGGAAAGACATGGGAAAAGCCAATGGCAAATTCAGGCCATGGTGGGACCCTGAAGTACTGAATGGAATGAACCTAGACTGCCCCTTAAAACCTTGTCTCTAACTGCTCCATTCAGGGTCACAAATCCAAACAAACTAACCAATAGCCTTTTGGAGAATCCATATCCAAGAATGGCCATGCTGCTCAGGCAAACATTAGTTTTAAGCTATTCAACAGCCTATGAACTAGGAGACTGACCTACAGCTGTGTGGATGCCCATTCCCTGCAGAACCTTCTCTTTTCCTGCAACCAAGGTCAGGTCATGGAGGCTGTAGGATCCTGCCTGACTCATGAATTAGCTGGACTGATAGGCACACCTGGCTACCCATCTGCTCTGAAGCACGCATGTTTCCATTGGACCTGCATTTATCTCTTTTCCAGCAGGGGAAGGTGGGTAGGGTGAGGTGGGAGGACAGAGGACCCTGCTGTGGATCCTGGAACGATAATGCCTTAAAGTGAAAGTCAGTGTGACCCCAAATGCTCCTGAGATTCTAAAAAATAAAAATTAATCACTGCTTGTTCCTTTTATCAGATTTTTCTCTGATATAAATAAACTTATTTATTGGCTGAAATAAACCCCATTACTGAAGAGGTATTTACCTAGAAATGGTCAAAAGTGCTTGATTTAAGCACATTTCTACATAAAGTTTTGAATGGACTATAAGACATCACAACTTCCTTTTACTTAGTACTTTTTTAAGATCCAGAAGCAACTAAACACTTTCATATTAAACAACACAGGTTTACCAATGTAACATTCTCTAATCATCACATCCTAGAGACATTTTAGTTAATAGTATAATCCTGTTTCTATTTAAACAAGATTAACGAGACTGTTGTCTGTGTTCTAAATCTAAACAAAGACCAAAAAGTAGGCACTATTGCCAGGCCTGGGTTCCCCTCCAATGCCGTGACTGGGAAACTTATACACTGATGTGCTTTCTCAAGTTCTGTCTGCACCCACCCATAGTTTTCTTTTTGTTTTTGGCCTGATTCTGGATGCAGGAACCTAGGCAGAGAATTGAACTTTCCAATGATAAATGCGAGAAGGTAGTTAAAATTCCCCTGTTTTAAAAAACAGAACTCAGAAAGAATTTAGGAAGTAAAACTCTGAGGGACTTGCTTCTATTTCTAGAATCAACATTTTAATACTAAACAATAATCACGACATTCTACAGGGTGATCATCTGTGTTCAGAATACTGCCCGAGTTCTGCTCCAAGGCAGGTATAATGGAAGCCTCAGGTACGAGTGATCTGTGTGCAGACCTGTGGGTTAGTGGATGGGGAAGGGCTGCTGCAGGGTTGGTTCATCCTTTCTCGACTCATTTCCCCACTCTCTCTGAAGGCAGCAAGCACAGAAGGTTGAGAGAGAGAATCTGAGCTTTTCCCTAAGGAGTCTGGAAAGAGCAGAGAAAAAGGCTGCTAAACTGCCTTGGGGAAGGAGATGGAGAAGATGGGTCACACAGCAGTTCAGGAAGGAGGCCCTGTGGCAATTCTGTTTGTGCTATCAGGTGATGGGTATTTGCACAAAGCCCCAGGATGTCACAGGTCTCTTGTTTACAAACAAATATGTCTTTAAGAATGAAACCCCCAAACAAAACACTGCTGCTGTAAGTGTTTAAGGGAGTCATAAGGGGGGGGGGGGGCTAAAGGCCCTCAGGGCATGGACAGAGGGGCCCTAATTAGTGACTCTAAAGTCCTGATCACTGGTGTAAATCAGCTTTAGGGCAGATTCTTACCAGGCTAGAGAGGAAATGGCCCTGAAGTATCTAGCCTCTGCTGCCCTGAGAATCGCTTTTCATTTCCAATTCTATTTTTTTTTTGTTGTTTTATTTATTTATTTTTAGAGAGGGGAAGGAAAGGAGAAAGAGACGGACAGAAACATCGATGTGTGGTTGCCTCTTGCACACCCCCTACCGGGGACCTGGCCCGTAAGCCAGGCATGTGTCCTAGACTGGGAACTGAACCGGCAAACCCCTGATTCACAGGCCAGTGATCACCAGTCTACTAAGGCACACCAGGCAAGGCTCATTTCCAATTCTATTTATATCTCAGGGATAATGGGAAGAAGGGGCAGTTGCTAAAATCTGCAGCCATTTTAATGGTAAGATTAACACCGAGTCATTAGAGTAATCTTAATGGCCCCCCAAAACCTGCTTCATTTCCTTCCAGTATCAGAGGATCAGAATCCAAGGAAATAAACTCAGTGCCACAGGTCATAATCTCGTACTTCCACTAAATCACGTATTCCCAGGAAGGAGGAAACAGAGTCACCAAGGTCTTGTAGAAATTGCAGGTGATATGAATGAAGACTTAACCTTTTTAAGATCAAAAAAGAGCTTTCTACCTTTCATAGGAAAAGGACTAGAATATGGCCTAGGCCTCTTCTGGAGCTTTCAAGGATTTTCAAAAGGAATATTCTTTTGAACACATTACACTATTTCCCAGGGCTTCTGAAAATCTTAGCTTTTAGAAGTACTACTTTTTGAAGGGGACAATAAATCAAACTTAGTTTGGGTGACAAAGATGAGATGCAGCCAGGAACTCACACTCAGGGAAGAGGGGCCAGCATCTGGCAAAGGGCGTAGACGTATTCAATCAGTAAGGGAAAGGAGGACCAGGGAACTAGCCTGAGCCCTCCATTTTCCTCTTTCCACGGTCAGACTCTGACAGTAAGAACAGATGGCAGTAAGGGAGGCTTAAGTCTGTAGAGAGACCTCAGAGCCCTTTGATGAACACAGCCATTCCAGCATACTGAAGATCAGGTGCAGCTAGAGACTCGCACAGTTGCAGAGCTGACTAAGTCTGGAAAGCAAGCACGACGGTGACTGGCTACAGCTCCACCTCAGCAAGGCACACAGGGTCCTGGTGGAGAATGACAGGACCCGGTTCATGAGCCACTTGGAGAAAACCATTTTAGGCTACAGTTCTAGTAGTGGCTCAAACCTAAATTAATCCCTCAACTGTTTTAAAGGGTTCTTGGGGGTCTAAGGCTAGATTTCATCAGTTGTTTGTTTTTTTTTTAGTCCAGGTCTGGTTGTATTTGCTTAGCCCTAAGTATACTCCCATATATTGTGAACCTTATTTTCAATCAGTTCCTGATGTTAGCACAAAATCGAGATTTCCAGCCAGGATCTGTAAGAATTTTCACACACCCCCAAATTTTGAGCTCTGTAAACAGCCAAGCAGATGGCCCATTCCAGTAAACATCTCTCACCTGGACTGTGGGACTGTCTTATCCACAAACAGGAAGATTGCCTTTTCAGAAGGAAGCTGGATCCTTTTCCTGATGATCCACATGAACTGAGCCACAGTGATGTCAGATGGAACCAGATACTTCCGTTTGTCAATGTCAACAATCTGAGAGCCTGACACTTTTTCCACAATCACCTGGGAAACCAAAGAGTGGTCAAGACTGGATTTCTCATGTGAGGCTCTTGGCCTTGCATTGTCAGGGAACTGAGGAAAATAGTGTGTGGGCAAGGAAGTGGGTGGGGAGTTGCAACAACATGAAGAAATATGCCCTTGACTTACTAAACCACACACTCTGGAGTTAAGAACGAATATAAATGTGTTATAGGGAAACAGTAAGTGCTTTTCTGTGGTCAATTATTAATATTTCTTATCCCTGATCTCTGCATGCGTAAGAGAAACACAGCCTTTAATGCAAAGCTTTTCAATATTTTGTCTGGGCAGATGGAGCAGTATCTGTGGGAGTTTCCTCTGCAGCCTTGTTATCCCAAGACCCCAGAATGGATCTGCACTTCAGGGGGGTTAGGATCCCTAGGAACCCAGGAAATGAGAATGGGTGGACTAATGGAAACCACTGGCACTCCCAGCCAGCCAGGAACCCAGGCTGCTGTGCATTTGGCCTGTTGCTTTCCTCTGAACCAGGTTTCAAATTTGTATCTCCTGCCCCCTCTCCACAGGAAGTGCTCACAAGCAATGAGCTACAATAACGCCTGACATCCTTTAAAAATCAATAAGGATTGCAGAAACCACCTCCCTTACCATGGAAGAAATATACGATCACATTTAATATTGATTAAGAAAAAAACATGGGAGGAGGAGTTTTCAGCAGCTTCTCAGCTTTTTTTTTTTTTCTCTTTTGGTCAGGAAAGGATGCCAGGGTCAGGGTGAGAGAAGTGAGCTGGAAGTCAGGTAAAGATGGGGGTTCAAAGTTAAAGATGAGACTGTGCTGAGACTAAAGTACCACTTCCAAGACCAAAGTGACGGTCTCCCTCCACCACTGTTCCCCAAAGTGGCAGTGACCTGTTGCCCTGTCCTAGAATATCGTTCCTTATATAATTGCCGAGGGAGCCTAGAGGCTCAGGCAGCTCACTGGCCTAGATCGGGAGAATGAGCGCTCAAGCACCCTAAACAGCACCATCCAGAGCCCCTCACGCTCGGCCCGGGACAACCCTTAATCCAGTATGGCCGGGCTGCTCCTGTACCGGGACTCGAACCTCAACTTGTCAACTGTTGAATGGTCTGGGCCCTATCATGAGTTCTAGAAGACAGAGGTGACAGTGAGGTGAAGGGGCGGGGAGTCCACTCACCGGAACCCGGTCCGGATATTTCGCTCGGATCTTCGCGGATTCCACGCATCTGTGTTCTGTTGGAGAAACACACCGGGATGACAGTCGCGCCTGGCCGCCGACCGGTTCCCGGGCCCACTTCCCTCCTCCCCCCGCGACCTACGCACGCCCCGGGCCCTCATTCGAGAGTCCCAGCTGTCTCGGCCCGTGGTCCCCTGGCTCCCCTAAAGCCCTCCCGAAGTGGGCACGGGGTCCATGGGGAGCCCGTCTGGGGACTGGGGCCTCAGACACCCTAGCCCAAAGAGCGGCATCCGCCCTGCCCGGCCCAGCCCAGAGCGGCCCAAGTGGGGGAGGGGACCACCCGCCGCGCCGGCTCCCACAGCCCGGCCAGTGGCCCGACGCTCACCCAGAGAGTGGTCCTCCTTAAACATCCACTTCATGGCGACGACGGGGAAGGAACTCAGCCGGCTCTCGGAGCCGAGGAGCTCAGAGCACCAACCACAACAACAACGACAGCGGCAGCGGCGGTGGAGACTACACCGCAGGCGGGACTTCCGGCTGCCGGCGCCTAGCAACCTGCGGGGGGTGGGGCTTCCGGCGCCGCTCCTAGGGACTAGGTGCCGGCGGGGAGAGGCCCGGCGCGTAGGCGTTGGTCTGGACCGGGAGACGCGGGGTGTAAACTGGAGGCACCAGGGACTTAAGTGAGGGAATTGGCGACTGGGAAGGAGGTATTCGGTAATTGTAATAGTAGTGTCTCGGTGGACGTTGGTGCCGAGAACTGGAGTTTGAGGGTCTAGCAGGTAGGATAGAGTTCTTGGAGAAGACCGTTCTTGAGGGAAGTCTGCCTGGGGCGTTAGTGACTAGAGGGGGATTTTGGAGTTCTGTATGCCAGAAGAGGGGTCTCTGGTGACCAGAAGAGGGGTCTCTGGTGACTGCCGATGGCACGGGTTCTGTGAAGGGGCGTGTCCAGCCTTTTGGCGTCTCTGCGCCACACTGAAGGGAGAATTGTCTTGGGCCACACATTAAATACATTGTGACATATAACCACAAAAATATATCCTAACGTTTTAAGTAAATTTACGATTTTGTGTTGGGCCTCATTCCCGGCCGTCCTGGGCTGCGTGTGGCCCTTGGAGTAACAGGGTGGGGAGAGGTACTTATGACAATACAGGGGGGTTCAGTATTAAGGACAGCCATGTTAGGTTGCCTCGGACCTAGGAATGGAGTTTAAACAAACCCAGTTTCCTTCCTTTATTCATGAATATGTGTTTGAATAAACATTTAAGAAAAGTTGTCAGAAATATGCATTTGAGAACTGTAACCTCACACCGATCGCAAAGAGACCCCTTAATCTTAATAGGCAGAGGAGTTAGAGGTGACTCTCAGACTCGGAGAATTCCCCTGGTAGCTGGTCATGAACGTGTTTCCTTGGCAGTCAGTGTGACATTCAGCAATCACAGCCTAACCTCTGTGTGTATGTGTCATCTGCCTGAGATTTCAGGATCTCCAGTGATGTCATTCCTTTCTTCTTAGCAAAGTCATCAGGGCCGTCTGCTCTAGGTCATCACATGTTTATGAGCTGGTGAATATGTAACAAGAATATTCACTTAATTGAGCACATGATTCTTGCCACATGTCTGGGCTTCTGATGCACCTGAAAGGCCTGGATGTTTGAACATTGTCAGTCATCATTTCCTACAGTTGAAATTCCTGATGGATGCTGTGGAACCTAGTTTCATTCCAAAATTATTTTTGTTATTTTTAAGTTGTTTTTCTGATCAATCCAAGCTTTTTTGTCTGAAGTGAAATATCCTTTAAAATTGCTACCAAATATTATTGTTGCTGTATATAGGAACACTGTTCTAGGTAGTGGGAAAAACAGCTGTCATGGAGTTAACTTTCTAGTGAAACATGACAAAAAAATAACTGTCAGGTGCTGCTTAGAAAAATAAAACTGTTGGTGACTTGAGAGTGGGGGGTGGTAGAATGCTCATTTGAGGAAGGTTGGCATATTTCAGGAGCAGGAAGGAGCCCCTTGTGGCTGGAGCTGAATAAACAAGGGGGAGTGTGCCGGGAGATTAGATTAAAAGATCTAGAACACTGTTTTGTGTTGTAGATCTTGTATTTGTTTTGAGTAGAACTGTGTTTGAATTAATTCCATGTTAAGCAGAGGTGTGATGTGATATAATTTTCCTTTTTAAGTGATCAGGCTAGCTTCTGCATAGATCTAGACTACAGTGGGTTGAGGATGGAAGCGAGAGGAAGAGTTAAGAGGCCATTTGAGGCCCTGGCTGGAGAGCTCAGTTGGTCAGAGCATTTCCTAATACACCAAGGTTGTGGGCTCTGTCCTGGTCAAGGCACATCTAAGAATCAACCAATGAATGCATAAATAAGTGGAACAACAAAATCAATGTTTCTCTCTGTCTCCCCCTTTCTCTCTCTCTAAAATCAATTTTTAAAAGGCTACTGTGATAATCTAGGTGAAAAATGATGGCTTAAACCAAGAAAATGTCTGTGCAGGTGTGGAAAACAGTTGTACTCTAAATATATTTTGAAGGTAGTGCTGACAAAATTTGCTGATGAGATATGAGGTGTGAGGAAAAGTCAAAGTCAAGATGTTTTCAAGTATGAAATTCCCATTTATTGAAATAGGATGGATCCAGCTTGAGGATCCAACTCGAATTAAGAGTTTTGTTTTGGCCCTGGCCAGTGTGGCTCAGTTGGTTGGGTGTTGTCCTGCAAACAGAAAGGTTGCTGGTTCGACTCCCAGTCAGGGCACATGACTGGGTTGTGGGTTTAGTGCCTAGTGCCTGGTTAGGGCACACGCAAGAGGCAACTGATTGATGTTTCTCTTTCACTTCGATGTTTCTCTCCCTCTCTTTCTCCCTCCCTTTCCTTCTCCAGAATCAATAAAAAAATTTTAAGCGTTTTGTTTTGGATATATTAAGTATAAGATGTCCAAGAGACATATCTAAGTGAAGATGTAGATGCAGGTGAATGGATCTATGAGTCCAAATTCAGGAGAGAAGTACTTAAAATTATTGAACTGGATGGAATTAGCTAGAGAGTAAGTAGAAAATGTAAGCACATTTTTTTTAACTAATAGAATTAAACACTGAGGAATGAAAATGGTTGTTCACCATCTGAAAGTGAATTAGTGGATGAGTTAGAAATTGGACTGAAACCCCTGCTTCCCTTTACAGAGCTGGTCATTGTGTCCTAATCCAAAACATGTGTACACCACCTTGCACACAGAAGAGCTTAGTACACTTCTCAGGGGAATAACCCACCACCCACCAATCCATAGGCATGGACACCTGATGATTTCAATGATGCGTATTATCTTTCTGTTTTCTGTCTTTACCTGCTTTCATGATGTGTCTTTCAAGTTCACCATTCTAACTGGCTTCTCTGATCTGCCTTGATGATTGAAAATTCTATATATAATATATACATAAATTATATATATAATCTATAACTTTCTTTACCTACTGGGTAATTATATTTGGCTTATTGAATGTTCTAAGGACCCTGGATGCCTTCCTTGAGGGGGTGGATAGTTGAAGAGATGAGTCAGGAGAAGAAATAGGATACTGAATATATACAATTACACATTAACAGACCTATCAAACAGAGTAAATTTCAAATATTGGAGAGGTGCACAAACATGGACATTGAAGAATGGCTTAGGGCAGTGGGGCTGACATGAAGCCAAGTGAGGCTTATCAAGAAAGACTTCAGAGAAAAATGTGGATTTCATATTTTGGGAAGGGTACATTTTTTCAAAGGATAATTTTTCCTTAACAAGTAGAAACAAAAGCTGGAGTTAGAAGAGGAAAATGGGAAGCCAGAGGTTTAGTGGTATAGGTATATGTCAAGGTGAAAGAAGTGTTGGAAAGTCTTGAAGTAAACATTCAAGAGTTCTAAACTGATTTAAAAGACCCTGAATGGGAGCATCTAGAAAGGAACAGAATATGATTAAAATATGTAGTTTTAAGAGAACAACTCTTTTTGTCCTTGGAGGAAATTGTATGAAACATGAAACGGTTATGGATATGTAAACTGAAAAGTCATGAATGTGTGAAAATGACACACAATATACAAATATCTTTAGTGTTTAAAAAATCTAATGTTTTGTCTTAAAGAATTGAAATAAAACCACAAAGACAAGCTTCCTAAAATCAAGGCAACAAAAAGTAAATATTGTTAAGCAGTTTTGCAAAGCTCATGACATCTCACAGAAGCTGAAGCACTTAATACACCTAAATTCTTAGGAGTCACCTCCCTGTTTCAAGTGACTAAGCTAACACTAACTACAACATGTGTGTTTCCTTCTGCTGAAGGAAGGAGCTTTGAAGGCAAACACCTCCTTCCAGAGCACAGCCACTCTCAAAGGATCACACTAAAACCATCTATTTTAGACTTATTTTAATAGTTATTTAAATGAAAGTCACCCACTTAAAGCATAGATACAATAGTCTCAGAATAACAGCATAAGGTTTAAGAAATACAACTGCTGTATTTAAGCGTTTTCGTTGACACTCAGAAAAACTTTAAAGCAAGGATAAGTAATACTAGACCGGATGTCAAAAGTATCTTTTGGCTGATGACCTTGTCATCTTGAACTGTAGTATGGATCCTGAATAGTTTTTCCAGATGGGCATGTCTTGACCTCTCTCTGTGTTAGGATCTTGGCTACGTTCTTCATCTAAAAGCCATTTCTAGGTTGCCTTCAAAATAATAACATCAACTACTGGACTCCACTATGAACACAAACCTCACACTCTTGTCGTGGCACTGTAATGTGATCCTTCAGGGCCTTTTGATGAACTTGGATTTGAACCATAGTTTTAAAAAAAAAGAAAGAAAATTCTTCTGCCATGTTTGAAATACTTACTTGGGGCAGGAGATGGAAGCAGTCAATTCAGAGATAAGCCTATGTTAATTTTGGGGAGGACCACATTTTCCCCTAAAGCCAGTAGCCAAGCTTGTACCCAAAAGGCTAACAAAGTATAACAGAAAGACCTATGTAGTAACTATTCTTTATACTACGAAGAACTGGGAGATTTGTGTCGTGTTTCTCTGTCTGTGCTGCTATGGTGTATAGCAAAAGAAAAAGAAAATTTGGAGACAAAGGGACCTGGGTTTGGTCTTAGCACTGGACCAGGTCCAAGACCATGGACACATTTATATTCTGTTTTCCTATGGTGTGCTGGACCTCTGGACGTAACCACTGATTCATATTTAACGAAAGACACATAAATAGATATTTACTTTGAGTCAACTTTTATGAAGAACTTACTTTACTCAAATATTAACACAACAGCTACAATTTCGGAGCAGAGAGACACTGTACTCCCACTCAGCCTTCGGGAAAACCCACGTACAGTATAAAGCAAAGCGGGAGGTCCCTTTGGGCACCGCCCCTCGTTAGCTCCACCCCTGCCAGGGCCCCAAGTCCTTGCAATTGGTTCCGTTCTTTTGCGCTATCGGTTGCCTTGGCGACCAAGGCTATGGCAACCAGGAGAAGCCAAACTTGCTCATCCCTCCCCAACCGCGAAGCGGTCTGAAAGAGGGTGGACGCACTCTGTGTTGCTCACATGGCGCTCTACGAGCTCTTCTCTCAACCAGTCGAGCGCGGCTACCGCGCCGGGCTTTGCTCCAAAGCCGCAGTGTTCCTGCTGTTGGCCACTGCGCTCACGTACATCCCGCCGCTGCTGGTGGCCTTCCGGAGCCACGGTGAGCCTGCCTTGCTGTCCGTGCGCGCCACAGCTCCCCCGGTCCCCCTGCACTAGCGCCGGCCTTCCTAATATTTTCCCACCTCCTTCCCGCCTTCTTTACCACAGGGTTTTGGTTGAAGAGGAGCAGCTATGAGGAGCAGCCCACCGTTCGCTTCCAGCACCAGGTGCTGTTCTTGGCCCTGCTGGGACCGGAGCGCGGCGGGTTCCTCGCCTGGAGCACGTTCCCAGCCTTCAACCGGCTGCAGGGAGATCATCTGCGCATCCCACTCGTTTCGGTGCGTGGTTCCTGCACGGGCCTAGCTGCTCACTGAGACTGGGCAGAGGGAGGGGTGCGGAGGGGGGTGAACGGCCAGGCCTCTTGGGAGAGCCCAGCTTAGGTCTTAGGGGTTCGCGAATCCACAGTACAAAGTTGTGTACAAAGACTCAGTGGCCTGAACAAATGTTTAACTTCCTGGGGAGTAAATCTCTTGTTTCATTTGACTTCCCCAAGCGGTCCAGAAGCCTGAGGCAGCCTATTTCTAGCTCCCATCATTTACATGGACCTGGCCTGATAGGTGGTCGCGAAAGTTCCTTTAGGAGTCATGAAGGACGAGTGGTGTTCTTGTTAAAACGCCATGGTGTTGCTGCAATTGTGCATCTGAACACTGGGAACAGAAAGAGCTGGCATTTTCATGCAGACTTGACGCTGGGAAGCCCAGCCCCTGATTGGTTAAGCGACCTGCCAGGAATGGCCCTCCCCACTCCTGGGCTTGTCTCAGATGCTGCTCCATTCTGCAGCTGTCCAGGATGAAAATGAAGCATTTTACTGTCTGTGATTTAGTATTTGTTTCAGGTAAGTGAGTGCTTCCTTTACAAGCACTCCCTTTCCGCTCATTTTTTGGAGAACATATGAAAATACTGTTTTTTCTTCTTCTGAAGCTGAATCTTTGTAAACATCCCCAAGATGATTGGCCTGCAAGAAAACTTGTGTAACTGAAAAAAAATTTTTCAGACTTTTTTCCAGCAACTAAATAAAATGGAAAACAATTAAATTTGATTAGTTGTATGAATAACTACAAACAAAATATTCAGATTACTTCTTTCTGATTACTTTAAATATTCTTATATTTTTCTGGTTACCAGAATATCTAATGACAAAGTTAAAGGCTCAGTTTGGTACATGTATCAATATTTGTTAACCAACATTATTCTTTTTAAGATCTACAAGGTATTTCATGATATGGAACTGTAATGGATTTGACCAGTTCCCTGTTGGTGGATATTTTATTTGTTTTCACTTTTCCACTATCAGAATATTGCAGTAAACAAGATTTTGAATAAAGACTACATTGTGAGGAATTTCAGTAGAAGTTGTTTGTTAAAATCTATAAGTACATGTAAAACTAAGCAAGCAAATAAAATAATTACTAACTCCAGAGAAGTAAAAAGTAAGGAATAAGTGAGAAAGATAATTTTTTTAATAGGATTTACATAGTCAAATGAGAGTTTAACTGTCATGGGATGGGATGTGTGGGGGCAGCAGGGGGGGTTGGTGGACAGTTTGGGGAAGAAAACTAAATCTTTATCTCTTCTTGTGGGAAGTCAGAAGAGAATGCCCGAAATGAGATGAAAACGTTTGCCATGGGGATGGAAGTCTGCTGGGTTTTGTAATAAGCATTGCTGAACTCCGTGATTCTGTAAATCATCAGGAGTTTTAAACTGGTTTTAAAAATAGAACTGGAATAGGAGACAAATTTCTTTCAATAGCTGCTCACTACTCATGACATAGTGCCCATTTTTATTCTTATTTGAGATTATAATGCTTCTGAAGAAGGGCGACTGGATAAAGGACCAGTACCGAGGTATGCTTACCTTCCGTTTCCCTGTGCATGTTTCCTTTCCCAGAGTGGAAAGGAAAGTTTTTTTTTTAACTCCAAACAAACAGAGGTGTAACATATTAATGATACTTTAGGTTAGTATTCTCTGTCTTTTAAATTTTGAGTAGCAGTGTTTTCTTTTGTTTTGACATTTGTATATTCCTCTCAGTCATACTCTTCTGGTTACTTGAATCTAAGAAATAATCATGAAAACTTAATTCTAAAAACAAGTACATAACGTTGTTTTTTTCTTATTCTCGTCACTCGTTCATCTACCACAACTGGTTGACTCCCCAGTTGGACTGCTAGTTAGCCCCTAATCTCTGCACCCAGACACTGCTCCCCTGAGGCACTGCCCATGCCCCCCCCCCGCTTCTGGTGAGTGTGTGTTCTAATTTTAAATCTGCAAAGCCAAGACTACCTTTTACTACTTAAATTTTCCATTTTATTTTATTTTTTAAGATTTTATTTATTTATTTTTAGACACAGGAGAAAGAGAGGGAGAGACAGACATGTGCCCTGACTGCAAATCGAACCAGTGACCCTTTGGTTCACAAGCCCGCGCTCAATCCACTGAGCTACTCTAGCCAGGGCCTTACTTAAAAAAAATTTAAATATAATCATTGTATTTTTTTCTAGAATTTTTTAAATTGATTTGAGAGAGAGAGAAACATCATTAATGCATTCATTGGTTGATTCTTGGATGTGCCCTGACCAGAGATCTAACCTGAAACCTTGGTGCATCAGGACTACGCTCTAACCAACTGGGCTACTTGGACAGGGCAAGACTACCTCTTACTTTTATGGCGCCCACAAGTATTAATCTTCTTTAATACTGGGCAGTTTTGTACCCCCAAAACACAAAACTAAAGTTCATTCTGTTAGTCTTCCCTCCCCCCCATTCTAGGCTGGTGTCTATAAGCAATGCATGACCTTGTCATCTATAGTCTTTCTCTGTTACTGATTTGCCGCGTTCCTGGATGAGCTCAAGGATTTCTTGTTCCATATCTTAAACTTTTAACCCTCATTACAACAAAATTCTTTACTTTTCTAACTTTGAACATAAATAGACTGACCTACAGCCCAACCGAGAAGTAGCCAGTAAGCTGAGGAAGCAGTGGTTTTAGATCAAAGTTTGGCTAAATGCTGGGAGGTGGCTTTTCTATTGCTAATTTAGGAAAATGCCTCAGAAGTCAGAAATGACCTTGCTACTGCTTTGGTCAGTTCACCCTGGACAGCATCTCTTCTAAAGTCCCTATATTTTTAATGCTTTAAAAGTCAAGTTTCTTGTTGTTTCAAATGAGAGAAGAAAAGAAAACAGCTAGATTTTTTTCCCTCAACGAGGCTGACTTGGCTCTTTAAGGCATCTGTGAACCCACAGAATTTGGGAGCTGGAGGAGATAGGAAGGTGAGTGGAGAGTCCACACGTCTCAGGCACTTAATTTTTTTACATCTCCAAAATCAGAGTGTGTCTTCCTGCCTATGGTATCTTATGACGGCTGTCGGCCAGGGGACAAGCTTGGCAGAGTCCTCATTGCCTTCATGGGTGCAAACATCAAAAGTGCCAGCACTAAAAGTTTCAGCAGGGACATCAGTGACATGAAAGAAAACCCCAGAGACCATAGTAAAACACTGTTGTTGTTCTCAGCTTTATTGAGGTATAATTGACAAAATAGTAAGATAGTAAAATACTATCATTTTAACCTCTAAGAGCCAAATGGGGAGTGGGTAACGGAAGATTCAAGAGGCATTTCAAAATAGGCTAGCTCCACATAATTTTAAAGCCTGCTCAAGAGCCCAGACCAGTGGATTTCATGAAATTTTTAAAAATGCTTTATCATCAATGTGCTTGATGGCACAGAGGACAACATTGCTTAGAAAAATATGAGTATCATTGGGTCAAAAAATGATTCAAAAGAATCATGATGTGAAGAACTTTTAGGCGGCCCTGATCAATTTATTTTACTATAATTGTCTGTGTGCATAAGTACGATACCTGATATAAATATGCCTAAGTCTAAAAGCTCTTTTTATTTATTTTTTTTTCAGTTTGAGAGCATGCTTATTAAAGCTGGGGCTGGTGAAACAAAGGCTTAGGGCAGAAGAAGGAACAGGAGAGCGACTAAGTGGGGCTGCTTTGGCTTTTTAGAAACATGGGAATGAAGTGAGCCAAGGTGGGGCTGCTGTCAGCTCACTGGAGACTCAGCGGAAAGGGGGCCTTGAAGACGGGTTCAGGGGGGTAGCCTGGGGACCAAGCTGCTGCTGCTCCCCTGGTTGCAGGTCTCACGGGGTCCCTTAGAATTTAGGATGTGCACTCCTGGGAGGGAAGAAGAGGGGGAAGGGAAAGGCACAGGCTTGCAGAGAGTGCACTAAGAACTCTTTGAATGAGTATAAAATAAATATTCTAAGTGATTAGAAACATTGTGTCATAGTTTAATTTGAATTCTTTTGCCTTTCTTACTGGTACGTAAAATAATGGTGCATTTTACAATTGATGGTATCTTAGGTTCACTGAAATACAAGTAGCAAGAATATGATGAGTGTAGGAGCCCTGAAATAGTGATCCCTACTTTGCAGGAGACCCAAAGGCTGATGCCAAAGAGTATTTTTAGCACAAAAAGAAAAAAAAATGGAACACTCAATGAAGACAAATATATGGTAAAATGAACACTTGGTAGAAACTAGGAAATTAACCTTTAATAAAAGAATATGACTCAAAAGAATGAAAGGTTTGAAAACCTTTCAAAACATGAGATACTGTAGAATCCTTTATGGGGAAAATATTGCAAGTCGGGGCACTTGGAAATAATTACATTCCTTAAATTTATAGCAACTTTTACAGTCAGTGGTGTGTTGTTTTTAGGTTTTGTCTCAGCTCCAGATCCACACTGCAATCCCTCTGCTTTGTGATGCTCAACGCTGAGATGCTGAAAACCGCATTGTCATCTGGCCACTAACTGCCTGTTAGGTTCTGCCAGTAGGAGGCATGATGACCTTTGTTCTGGGAATAGGAAAAAAAGGAAAAAAGGAAACTGCAACCAGTTGCCACTGCCAGGGTGAAGAGCCATTGCTGGAGTGATACAAACAGGGAGGAGTAAGTTTTTCTCCAGCCTTATTGATTCCCTCTAGTGGGTTCCTTCTCCGGCTCTGGAAGTACCAGAGGTAGCACTCCCTTCCCAAGGTCTGAGTCCCAGCCCCTTCAGGTAACACCAGCCTCTTCTGGGTTCTCTTCCTTCTCCAGCTTCAGGCACTGGAGAAGCTACGTGCAGCTACCCACTCTGTGTTATCACAGCATTCCCTTTTGCCTAGTTAGTCCTCTATTAAGATAACTGTTTAGTTTCTGTTTTTCTTTTTAAATATTTAATTCATTTTTAGAGAAGGGAAGGGAGGGAGAAAGTAAGGGAGAGAAACATCTATGTGTGAGAGATATCGCTATTGTTGCCTCTTGCAACGCCCCCAGCTGGGCACCTGCCCCACAACCCAGGCACATGCCCTGACTAGGAATCCAACCGGACACTTTTGGTTTGCAGTCTGTGCTCAAGCCACTGAGCCACACTAGCCAGGGCTAGCTTCTGTTTTTCTGATTCATATAAGTAGACTGATATGCACTGACTAAATCCAACAATGGCTATATTTATCCTATCTAGTATATGAGTATTGATTTTACATGTATCTGTAAAGGATTATCCTCCTTAAACTATCAGAAATCTTTGAAAGTACAGTTATTGTGGGCTATTACAGAGGAGCACTGAATCAGAAGTCAGCAACCTAAATCCTAGACCCAGTTCTGTTATTGGGTTCCATACCCTCTCTTGGCCTCGACGTAAATGTCTGTATGAGGAGCATGCTGTAGAGCCTACCTCTGTAATTATTACTAAGAAGAGTATCTGTCTCCTGGGTTATGCAGTGGGATCAGAGGGAACAATCATTGGACATAAACATTGTTCCAAACTGCATATATACCTTACAGAAATAAGGTGATGCTGTGATTTATGAAGTGTCTTAGCCAGACGCAACTTTGATTTTAAATAATAACCTTGAACTTGTGTTAAAGAGTATTAACTCTTTGAATGCCTGCCTTTATAGCTAATACACATGTGTTGAGATTGATTTGAACTAAATGGAATTAAATAATCGATTTCATTAATTGTCCAAGTCATAGTGTAGAAATGTGGCCCAACCTGCCAGGTTTAGAGGAGTGAGAGTCTAACTTGGTGATAGGTCACCGTAGGAGATGCACCGTTGGCATCCGCTCTCGCCCCCGTGGCCCTCTCTTGGCCCTCTTCATGTGCTGCTGTCTGTCTCCCTCCTGCGCTCAGCTGCGCTGGCCGAGGAGCAGTCTCTTCAACACTGACCCACTTTTCCCCAGTGCCCGTCCACTTTGCTAGCCTGGATCACACTTCCCACGGACATTTCTGTGCCTCCTCACTTCACTCCATTCAGGTTTCTAACAGTCAGGTCTTGAATATTTTCTGTAAAAATTTTCTATAAAAAAAATTTACCCTGGTGATTCTCTAATTTTAGACTGTTCTATTTTTCTTTGTGGCACTATCATTACCTAATATTGGTATGAATTTACTTCTTTATTGATTTATTATCTGCCTCCCTGGCTAGGAATGTATGCTCCTGTGGCAGAGGGTGGGAGCGTGGGGGGGGGGGGGCGGGGAACTTGGTCTATTTTATTTGCCATTATATTCCTAGCACCTACTATGTGCCTGACATATAGTAGATCCTCAAAAAATACTTGACAGATTAATGAGTGAATTTAACAAATAGATGCTAATTATGATGCTATGTCAGGTCTCTGTCTTCTCTGAACTTGGAGTGAAAGTGTGTCAGACAGGTATACAGACTTATACTTTTGACACTGGCTTTTGCAAAAATATTTGTCCTACCCAACATCTTGAGTTGTTTTGGGTTTTTATTTTGTTTTGTACAAGTCCAGACATTTTAGCTCTGGAAGGAACGAGATCTGAAGTCAAAGGTGTGGTTGCAAGTCCTGTCTTTACCATTACCAGCCATACCCAACAAATCCCTTCACCTCCCTGAGCCTTGATTTCCTCATCTATACAGTGGGGACAATACTTGCTCTGCTTAGCTTAAACTTATTTTCAAAGTCAAATGAACTGCTTTCCTCTCCTTCCCACACTGTGTCAGAGTCTGTATTCTTCTGGGAATTTCCTCCTGGCCACTATCCTCACTTGCAAGTTGAGACATTTGATCTTTGTCTTTCTGTTTAATACTAAGGATCCAGAAGGCATAGATCACGGCAGAGAGTTAACCTGATTTTGTCTTCCAAGTCTTCCCAGATACCAACTGAAGAAGATTCACAGAAAGACAAAGCAGCCTCTCTTCTACTCTGTCATAATTGCTAATACGTCATTGCCTCAGTAACTTGATCATCAGCCCTGATAACAGATCCCTCCACTGAACCTGCCAAGCGAATGGAACAGGACAGAGAAAACAGAAGGGAGAGGGCAGGTTTCCCTATAACAAGTTCTAGGATAAGGGCAGTATTGTCTAGAAGGAAATAAACAATTGAAAGTTTCTGGAAACAGACATATCCGTAAGAACAAAGAATTTTCCTTGCATAATGGTATCAGTGGAAATAAAAAGGAATCAGTAGATGGAGAATTCAGATGGGAATGCTGATACACTGCAGTAAAATCCTTCTGGGAACCTACTCTGAAAAAGGATCAGTTGTAGCAACGAGGTCCAGAGTTGTGCCAAGGAATCACGTCAAGGAAGCAGTGGTCACACTGCAACCGTCCTTTCCTGCTAGTCATTTCGGGAACACTGTGAGATAAGACTGTAGATGGCAGGACTTGATACTGGCTACAAAAACACAGGACTGCCAGAGTCTTTATGAGCTGTAATTTGTCCTTTTCCCTCTTAAGACCTGCTTTCCCTACTTTTCTGTCCATAATTTATAAAGTATCCGTGTAGATTTAACGGCTTACCGATTTTGCAGAGCTTCCTTTTTCATTTTATTGATTGGTACTAAAAGGTGCACTAGGCTTTAAAGTGCTGACAATAATGAGATGAGATCCAACATTGAGAATCTGAAGCAAAGACATTTGTGGTTTTAAAGATGTATAAATAGAGCTTGGTGGGTTTTTATTTTTATTTTGCTGAGTTGGGAGTGCAAAATGATTAGTATTAGTTTCTTTTCTAGACAAGTAGTAGACAATTCTGATGTGCTATTAAAATTTTCCATACAACCTCAGAAGATGCCAGCAACAAAACAAACAAAAAAAGGTCAAACGAGACAACTAAAAAAGAAAGTGTCATCCAGATGTTCATTGTTATCACCACTTCAAATTCCCATTCAGGATGGCCCTTGAATATTTGAGAAGCACAATTATGAAGATTGTGTCTCTTTTTCCAATGTTGATCCACTTATAGATATTTATTTTTCTCCTTTTCTTTTGATGAGGGCATAATACCTGTATATAGCGCAACAGTGAGTCATTGTGTATATACCACCGTGATGTGGATTCTTCCTGCCTTAATAAGGACCAGGGTCACTGGCCCTCTTTGGGTTTCCTAGACTAGAGAAGAAGACAGGAACCAGGATGGGAAAATGGACATGTTACATTTTAAGCTGGAGCTTCCACTGCAGTCCACGGAGCACGTTCTCGGGGTGCAACTCATCTTGACTTTCTCCTACCAATTGCACGTGAGTCAATTCCTGAGGGAAGCCTGTCCTCTTCCTTTTGTCTTTTAATAGATCAGAGCCCTCTTCTGATTTCTAGGAAAACCCACACTGTGGAAAAAGGCTCTTTTCTGTGGTGTAGTTTGGGATTTAACTTAGGCAGATTAACTGTATTTCATTAGGGTCATATTAACTTGTACAGGCTTTTAACACCTCAGAGCGTTCTGGGCAGAGCGCTTCCTGCATAGCTAAGCCAGGTGTGTGCGGAACTACTAGGCTTCAGCCACAGTCAGGTGGCACTTAGAACCCAAAGCCCTTAAGATCCGACTGAAACTGATATTGTCTCTCCCTCTAATGATTTCAGAGGATGTCTACATTCGTGATGCAGAGCATGGCATTTCTCCAGTCCTCCTTCGCTCTTCCGGGGTCCGAGCTGTATGTGAATGGAGACCTGCGGCTGCAGCAGAAGCAGCCCCTGAGCTACACTGGCCTAGATGTTCGATACAACGTAAGGATGCTTCTTCTTGTCCATCTCCTCTGTTTCTACACGTCAGTGTTTGCAGTTCTTTGAAGAGGGCAAATAGAAATTGGAAATAGTGTTTCTCGGCAGGGACATGGAAAAGGATTTCTGAGGAATCCCTGCCGTGAATTCTCAAAATGTGCAGACAGATATGCCTGTGTTTACATCTAGAAAGAGAAGAATATCTAAGAACCAAATATTTCATTCTTTTGGATGTGTACACATACACACATCATATTGAAAGTGATCTTTTACAGTTCCTGTAAAACATTTCAAAAATAATACAAGTGACCAATTATTGAGCACATAATATATGTCAGTCCTGAGTTAAGAGGTTTAAATATCACAGCAACCCCAGGAGAAGTCTGCTCTACATTCCCAGCTCTGTAGCTGCTTGTCCTATCATTGTCCCTTCCACTCCTTTCTAGCCATACTGGCTTTTGTGCCACAAAACAACTACTGCCTCAGGGCTTTGGGCTTTTGTGTTTGCCTTTCCCTTTGCTAAGGACAAGTATAGCTTAATCTGCCACTCCATTCAGTTCCCTTTGCAAATATCTCTGAACATAGCCCTTCCCTGATACTTCTATCCCCCCACCCCCCACCCCCACCTGTCTCTGTCACCTAGATTTACTTTCTTCCACCAGAAATATAAAGATATGTTTTCAGTTTGTTTTTTTTGCTGTCTCCCTCGGCAGAAAAAGTGCTGACATTTCTACTTTCACCCCAGTACCTAAAACAGTGCCTGGCGCATAGTAAGCACTCCGACACATTTGTTGAAAGAATGAAGTCTCATTTTACACTTGAGAAAACTGGGACTTGCAGGGATTAATGAATTTTTCCAAACTCCCACAGCATGAAAGTAACAGAGCCGTGAATTGTCTGTCTGAGACCAGAAATCATGCATCTAAACACTCATTATCACTAACTTTTCTTATATCCCAAGGGGGGCTGTATAAGTTGGGCTGGACTATTTTTGAAAAGGGAAGAAGGACATTATCAGTTATTGCAGGACTGGTTCAGAGAAAGGAGGATTTATGGTTACCCTAGCTATAATCAATGTAAATTGGGAAAACAAAGGACTATAAGGTATAAACTTAATATGGCTTGGAAAAGGTCTTTGCTGGTGCTTTTCAGCTTTATTGAGGTATAACTGACAAAACTGTAAGCTAAAGTATACATTATGATGATTTGATAGATGTATACATTATGAAAGGATTCCTCTCGGTTAATTAACACATCCATCACCACACATATTGATCTATTATTGTATATGTGTGAGAACATTTTGTTCTACTCTCTTAGCAAATTTCACTTATACAATACAGTATCATTAACTATAGTCATCATGTTATACATCAGATCCTCAGACTTTATTCATCTTATAGCTGAAACTTCGTACTTTTCACCCTCTCTCCATTGCCCCCAGCTCCAAGCCCCTGACAACTGATTTTCCACTCCGTTTCTATAAATTTGACTTTTTACTTAGATTCCATGTATAAGTGACACTGTGCAGTATTTATCTTTCTCTATCTGGCTTATTTCACTTAGCATAATGCCTTCAAGGTCCATCTATGCTGTTGTAAATAGCAGGATTTCCTTCTTTTTAATGTCTGAATACATACATACACACACACACACACACATCTCATATCTTCTTCTTCATCTATTCAACCACTATAGACACTTAGGTTGTTTCCACATCATGGCTACTGTGAATGACGGTGCTGCAGTGAATAGGGGAGGACAGATATCTCTTCCACATCTTGTTTTCATTTCCTTTGGATAAATCCCTAGAAGTGGGGTTTCAGGATCATATGGTAGGGCTATTTTTAGTTTTTTGAGAAACTTCCACACTGTTTTCTATAGTGGCTGCACCAGTTTACATTCTCACCAACAGTGAACAAGGGTTGCCTTTTGCTCCTATCCTCGCCAACACTTGTTATCTCTTATCTTTTTGGTAACAGCCCTTCAGTGATGCCTCACTGTGGTTTTGATTTGCATTTTTCTGATGATTAGTGATGTTGAGCACAGTGTGTGTATCTGTTGGCCTTCTGTATGTCCTCTTTGGAAAAATGCCTGTTAGGTTCCTCTGCCCATTTTTTAAAGCAAATTTATTTATTTATTTATTTAAATTAATTTTTTTGCTGTTGAGTTATGTGAGTTCTTTGTATACAGAGTCTGGCACAAATAATGCCCCCTTTATTACAAAATCATAAGCATGTAATTCTGTAACATAACAATATCACGCTTAAGCACACCATATGACATTTTAGGTGAAATGTTCAAATTTCAACTAGAAATTATCACACTCACATTACACACCTACCAGCTACACTCAGGCAGGTGTTACTTCTGCTAGACCCTGTATTTTGGATATTAACCCTTATCAGATATATTATTTTCTAATATTCTCTCCTATACTGTAAGTTGCCTTTTGATTTTGTTGATGGTTTCCTATGCTGTGCAGTTTTTTAGTTTGATGAAGTCCTACTTATTATTTTTGCTTTTGTTGCTTGTACTTTTGGTGTGAAATACAAAAATATTATTGCCGGTATTAATATAGGGAAGCATGCCCCTTGTCTTCTTCTAGGAGTTTTACTGTTACGAATTTCACCCATTTTGAATTGATTTGTGTGTATGCTATAAGATAGGAGTCCAGCTTATTCTTTTGCATGTGACTGTGCAGTTTTTATAACACCATTTATTGAAGAGTCTGTTCTTTCCCCATTGTATTCTTGGCTCCTTTGTCAAAAATTAACTGAGCCTACATTGGTGGGTTTATTTCTAGATTATCTATTCTGTTCCATTGATATGTCTGTTTTTATGCCAGTACCATATTGTCTTGATTGCCATAGTTTTGTAATACAGTTTCCCTTTCCACTTTATTTTGACATATTGATATTTCCATAAACTTGTATATAGAAGATAAACTGTTCAATAGAGCCATTTCATATATACAATATTCAGAAATTATTTTAAAAGTCTGTTCATATGATGCATTCATTGAGTACTAACAAAAAATCAAGATACAAATAATTGACTACGAACAAACTATTACTAAACCATGATACACAGGAACAGCACTTCATTTCAGAGGGAAAAACATCTCAACCTTATTGTGTTAGAATACAGCAGTTGTGATAGCATACATTGTCATATTCCCTTAAAGCAGAGATTAAAGCTCTTAAATTGAAATGTATTCAGGATTGCTTCTGTCTGTCCAGGCAGAACCTGTCACCATATCACTGCCGACACCCAGTTCTCTCATCATGCAGTTGTTTCCTAAGGTCTATTGAGGCCAAACAATCAACTAATAATAGCAATTTAATCAGCAAGCTCAACTCAGAGCAGTGTAGAAATTCTGCAGTTGAATTGTATTTTCTGTCTGTAGCACTGCTGCTATTAAATCTATTTTCTCCATGTATCAGGAGAAAAAAACAGGCATTGATCATCAAAATAAGATTTTGATTGTTGCAGTAAATATGTGCAGGAAGAGTTCCTAATGTTGGGACAATCTTGATGACCTTTTATAAAGGTGAAGGGTCACTGTGTGTGTGCATGTGGACAGGAGTGAGAAACAAAGGCAGGTGGTTAGGATAGGCGTGTAAAGGGAATGCTGAGGCTGTGTTACATTTATTTTAAAAACTGATCTGAAGTCTGCCAACCGGGCTTACAAAAAAAGAGCAGCCATTAGTACAAGTTCAACCTGATAATTTATTTGTGAATAAAGCTAGTTTCAATGAGATATAATTCAGTCTTTTCCTTGTAAACATAAAGAAACTCAAAAGGGATTTTTAAAGGTAATAGGCCTAAAAATGCAACAGTAACTCTTATAATAATTCTTTTCAATTAAACAGATAAATCAGGGTGAGACATGTGTTAAAATAGTTTTCAGACTGAATATTTATCAGCCTCTATAATCTATTGCTCCAAATGGATTTCAATTTAAAAAATATGCAAGAGCTATCACATCTAAAAGTGAAGAAAATAAATTAGATCCTCTCCCCCTTCCCAAGATACTAACCTCCAAGCATAAAAACTATATAATATCTTATACAAATTAACCAGTGTTCTTACAAAAGTGGTGCAGTTTTGGAGTGATGATATTATGCTATATTTCTGGTCAAGTACTAAATACAAGAATATATGTATCAATGAGGCATTTCCAGTCCGATTAGTCTCTAAAGTTATTTAATTCTTGGTAACGTGTAATAACTGGTATGCATTTTGGTACTTAAGTCATGAAACGCAGAGAACAAGGAGCAGTATACTACAGTAACAAGGTTTGTATCGGACAATTACAGTGTTGAACAGATCTTCTGTGAACTCTGTGATTTCGTGTGCTGCCCATCACCTCCAGCAGACCCTTGATTTATTCTTTCATATCCATATTTTGTCCGGCTGTGGTCTCTGACATTTCTTCATCTTCCTCATCATTATCTAGGTTTTTTGAACTTAATTGCCTACCTAATTTAATATTCAGTCCTTCATTGCTGTGAAGCTTCCTTTTCATTTCAAACTGTCGCTTTCTTTCTATAGCCGATGTGGAAGTTTCCGGAAGCTGGCTCCTTTCTTCCCCCTGCGCACTGCCTGCAGAGCACTTACAAAAGAGTAAACAGCAGGCAGTCAATAAAGACTTTTTACCTTGTTTCTCAGGTGAGAAGGCACCGTCTTCGTCACTGCTGTCCTGTCCATGAACCCGATACTTTGGCTCTGAGCCCTCAGCAGCAGCCGATTTGTTAGCTAATGCGTCTGGGGTCAGGGCTTGAGCGGCTCCTGAATCACGCGTTGCATCTTCATCATCACCTACCGTGCGATGGTACGGGGTGCTTGCTTCATGTACATCCATTAAGCCATAGTCTTTGTCTGCTGGATGGTATGTCGCCTTGATGCTCATTTCATCCCACCCAATCTGGGACTTTTTCCTCTGTTCGTTGCCACTCCTGCTGGGCCGCAGTTCGGGCTGCAGCTCGTTGGAGACCGCCATGGAGGAAGTCGTAGAGTCCTTGTTCTTCAGGATCCCCTTTGGGGGACTGAGCGAAGCCTGCGGGGCCGCCATGCCATTGCCCGCAGCGCAGCGCCGGTCGGTTGTGGTGGCCTCCTCGGAGTCGCGGCTTGACGTTGAGTCCAGGAAGGGCTGGGCGCGAGCCTAGACTGGCCCAGCAGCCGCTGAGCCCACTTGGGGCGACCGTGGCCGCACCCGCTGTCGCGAAAACGGCTTACGGTGTCTTCTTCACAGCACAACGACCCCCGCCGCTTTGGCGTCTGGCCCGGCCCAGCTGGCGGCTCTGTACACGTCCTTGGTCACCCGTACTTCGTCGTCCGCGGTTGCGGCCCACGTAGAGAAGCCAGCCTGCCGCCACAGCAGCCTGTAATACAGTTTTAAGTCAGGAAGTTTGATGCTGCAGCTTTGTTCTTTCTCACAATTGCTTTGGCTAGTTGAGGTCTTTCGTGGTTCTGTACAAATTTTGGGATTGTTTTTTCTATTGCTGTAAAAAATGCCACTGGAATTTTGATAAGGATTCCATTGGTAATATGGACATTTTTTTCATTTTAACAGCATTAATCCTTTTAATACATGCACACAGAATATCTATTAATTTGTGTCTTCTTCAGTTTCTTTTATCAATGTTAGTGAACAGACCTTTAACCTCCTTGGTTAAATTTATTCCTACATATCTTACATTCTTTTTGATACATCTCATTACAGTGTAATGAGATGATTCTTTTATTTTTATTTATTTATTTTTAGAGAGAGGGCAAGGGAAGGAGAAAGAGAGGAAGAGAAACTTCAATGTGTACTTGCCTCTTACTCACCCCCTACTGGTGTACAACTTGAGTTGCAACCCCAGGCATGTGCCCTGACTGGGAATCAAACCAGCGACCCTTTGGTTCGCAGGCCAGTGCTCAGTCCACTGAGCCACATCAGCCAGGGCAGGATTGTTTTCATAATTTTGCTTTCTGATATTTCATTGTTAGTGTATAGAAGGGCAAATGATTTTGTGTATTGATCTTGTATCCTGCAACATTACTGATTCATTTTGTAAGTTCTAAGAGTTTTTTTTGGTGGAGTCTTTAGGGTTTTCTATATGTAATATTGTATCATAGGCAAACAGACACAGTTTTATTTCTTTCCAATTTGGATGATTTTCATTTCTTTTTCTTGCCTAATCGCTCTGGCTACGACTTCCTGTGCTACGTTGAATAAAAGTAGTGAGAGTCGGCATCCTTATCGTCTTCCTGATCTTAGAGGAAATCTTTTCTCCATTATGATGTTAGCTGTGGGCTTGTCATAGATGACCTTTATTACACTGTGGTATGTTCCCGTTCCCTCTGTACCCACTTCATTGAGGGGTTTTTTTGTGAATGGTTGTTGGATTTTATCAAATCCTTTTTCTGTATCTATTGAGATGACTTTAATCCTTCATTTGGTTAATGTGGTATATCACATCTACTGATTTGTGGATGTTGAACCATACTTGTATCCTTGGAATAAATCCTACTTGATTGTGGTGTTGAATTTGGTTTGCTAATATTTTGTGGAGGGTTTTGCATCTATGTTCATCAGGAATATTTGCCTGTGATTTTATTATAATGTCCTTTTTCACTTTTTATGCATTGTTCTCCTGGCCTCAGTGAGCATCTTTGTGACTGATATTTTAAACTCTATCAGATAAATCACTTATCTCCATTTTATTAAGGTCTGTTTCTGGAGTTCTTTCTTGTTCTTTGGTTCAGAACATATTTCTCTATTTCTTCATTTTCCTTGACTCTCTGTGTTGGTTTTTTTGCATTGGATAAAACATCCCCCTCTCCCAATCCTGATGGAGGGGGTCTCATGTAGGAAATGAATCTTACCAATGAGCCCAGCCGGAGCTCTTGGTTGCTGTCAAGCTCTGTCCTTGTCCAAGCTGCCTTCTTTGTTCTTGTGGCTTCCCGTAGTTGAAGATGTGCTAAGATTGTTTCAGTCTGGGTGATGTGGGTATTTCTTCACTTGCCCAGTGTGTGGGAGTCACTCAGCTAGTTTCTAGATTTCTTTCAGAGGGAATTGCTCCATGTAGAGCCATGGCTTCAGTGTGTCAGTGGGTGGAGGTGAGTTCAGGAAGTTCCTTTATCGCAATCTTGGACTGGAACCTTTTCTTTTTTTTTTTTACATTTTTTTAATGCCTCCCCAAAGATTTCAGCATTCTGAGTCCTGTCTTCACCTAGAAACCCATATCACCTTTTATCTGAAGGTTTATGTCAACAGGAATATGATTTTGAGGGCAGGAAGTCACTTTCTTTAAAGGATTATATACCTGCTATTTGCCTTTTACCTTATTTCCAAATTTACATTTAGAAGGGATAGATAAAGTAGAGATCATCCAGAGAAGAGTAAGGAAAAGACAAGGGGGTTGAAAATATCGTTTATTTTTTCTAATCCTCACCTCAAGACATTTTTTCATTGCTTTTAGAGAGTGGGGAAGGGGGCGAGAGAGAGAGAAAAACATCAGTGTGAGAGAGAAACATCAATTGGTTGCCTTCCTTATGCTCTCCACTGGGCAACCTAAGTATGTGCCCCAACTGGCAATCGAACCTGCAGCCTTGCCCTGGCTGGTATAGCTCAGTGGATTGAGCATGGGCCTGTGAACCAAACAACCAAGGTTCGATTCCCAGTCAGGGCACATGCCTGGATTGCAGGCCAGTTCCTGGCAGGGGATGCATGAGAGACAAGCATACATTGATATTTCTCTCCCCCTCTCCTTCCCTTCCACTCTAAAGATAAATAAATAAAATATATTAAAAAAAAAAAAAACCTGCAGCCTTTTCAGTCACCATAGGACACTCAACCAACTGAGCCACATCAGCCAAGGCAGAAAATATGATCTATTTTTTAAAATTAAAGGACTCAGTTCTCCCATTGGAATAGAGAGTAGTATTTTATAAGTAGCTTTAAAACCTATAAAACCTATAAAAGGTGGATATTGGCCCTTGTTTCCATTGAGTAAGGGGAAGGATTGAGAGTCAATCACTGTAAGAGAGGTCATTCATCCTTGAAGAAAAGATTGTTGATACTGGAACAGGCCCCCCAAAACCCAAAGGTAGTCTCTGAGATCTGCCTGGGTGGGTGGGGGGTGGAAAGACCAGAGAAGAAGCTGCTCAAGTGCTCATACCAGGGCTTCCTGCTGCCTCCCAGGTGTCCGTCATCAACGGGACCAGCCCTTTTGCCTATGACTATGACCTCACCCACATTGTTGCTGCCTATCAAGAAAGGAATGGTGAGTAAATTTTATTCAGATATCTATCAAGGATTTTCTGGGTTTGTGGGGGCTTTGGAGAGAAATTGGAGTGGAAACAGAATTGAAACCCTTATCATGATGAAAACACTAAAACCACACCCTACCCACCCCCACTTCTATGATTCAGTAGGTAAGGGCCGCTTCATTGATATATTTATCCCACCACTGGTTTGACGGGTTTCCTTTGTTTTAAATGTGAGCTCAACTGAAGTGATCCCTTTACCACACTTTTTTTTTTTTAAAAAAGCAAATTACTGTCCATAGTTTTCAAATAGAAATAGGGAAGGTGAGTGACTCACCCCATGTCAACAACCGAATTAGGAGAGTAGACGTGATGCACCCAAGGTCCTGGCTATCAGGAAAAGTGTGTCTGTCCCTTACAGAGGTGAGGCTATGAGGCCATCTCATACGCTCAGCTCGGCATGTTTGGCTGGTTGGTGATCTGAGGTTTTCTCCAAAGGCACCTAAAGTATTGCTTGGCGACCAGACATCATGGATACCACACAGACGTTTAACAAGTGGGGGGACTGTAATTCTAGTATTTCTTCCTGATTTTGAGTAATACACTAACAGCATTATTTTAAAAACAAAATTTAGCCCTGGCTGGTGTAGCTCAGTGGACTGAGTGAGGGCCTGCGAACCAGACAATCGCGGTTTGATTCCCAATCAGGATACATGCCTGGGTTGCAGGCCAGTTCCCAGCAGGGGACACACGAAAGGCAACCATACATTGATGTTTCTCCTCCTCTCTCCTTCCCTTCCCCTCTAAAGATAAATAAATAAAAATATTTTTTAAAAAATTTAAAAGTAAAAGCTTTGACCAAACTTAGAAAAGTACAAATCAAGTTTTTTTCTTTATTCTTTCCAGTTTTTGTCTGTATGCAAATCTTTTTCTATACAGCTGCTCTACTATCCAAGTTTAGAGACAATTTTGGATCCAGTTTATTTTTATACTGCATAATATAAATATTTTCCCATGCTGCTACAAAGTTTTAATCAGTATTTTTTTTAGTGGTAGCATAGTATTGCTTTGCTTAGCCACTCAAGAACTACAAAGAACACATAGACTGTTTCCATATTGTTTTTCTTTAAATTTAATCTGTATTGTATTTTTTCCATTACTGTTTAGTGCCCTTCCGCCCCCTCCCCCAGCAGTCACTGCCCTGTTGTCCATGTCCATGAGTCAGTCCTTTTTCCTTTTCGCTCAATCCCTCCCTCAATAATGTGTGAGCAACTTTTCACATTCATCCCACTAGCTGTCATCCTGCTCTCCAGTTATGAGTCTGTCCCCATTTACCTTGTTAATTCAGTTCATTAGATTCCAAATATGAGTGAAGTCATATGGTATTTGTCTTTCTCTGACTGGCTTATTTCACTTAGTATAATGTTGTCTGAGTCTATTCATACTGTCACAAAGGGTAAAATTTTCTTCTTTTTTATAGCTGAGTAGTATCCCATTGTGTAAATGTCCCATAGTTATTTATCCACTCATCTATTGATGGACACTTGGGCTGCTTCCACATCATGGCAATTGTAAATAATACTGCAATGAACATAGGGGTGCTTATGTTCTTTTGAATTAGTGTTTTGGGTTCCTTCAGATATACTCCCAGAAGATGGATCACTGGGTCAAAAGGCAGATCCATTTTTAATTTTTTGAGGTATCTCTATACTGCTTTCCCCAGTGGTTGCACCAGTCTGCATTCCCACCAACAGTGCAAAAGAGTCCCCTTTCTCCACATCCTCACCAGCACTTGTTGTTTGTTGATTTATTGATGATAGCTGATCTGACAGGTGTGAGGTGATATCTCACTGTAGTTTTCATTTGCATTCCTCTAATGATTAGTGACATTGAGCATCCCCTTTATTTTAGCATAAGTGTTTTGACAAGCATTTTAACAAATAATGTGTGAGCAACTTTTCACATTCAATTTCACTTTCCTTTTGGATCATTTCTTTGAGATGATTCTGAAGTACACAATTTTCCCGAGAGGTCAAACCAGTACTTTCGTAGCCCTCAATGTTTTATCTAACTCCGGATTGCATTGCAGTAACCACCATCCTGACCTACCCCAACCCCATCTGGCTAGTGGGAAGGGCTGCCGAAGCTCCATTTGTGATTAACGCTGTCATCCGATACCCAGTAGAAGTTATTTCATATCCTTTCTGTGAAGGAGCCAACAGTAGCTCAGCTTCAAAAGAGAAAAACGGATTCCTCCCTTGTCCCAATAAGGAACATTTGGGAAGCCTTAGCGTGGAAACTGCTACTACACTGTGGTCCCGCACAAACAGCTGTGTGTGTTGTTCACACAGGGGAAGAAAAGCTCATTTCCTGTTTCTCTTTCTTCATGGGCAATTTTTCTAGGTCAGAATCATCCATATTCATGTCCTAATAATATTTTATTATCCCTTTTATCTTAAAGGTATTTGAAACATTTTTGCCATATCCTGTCTAAACTTTAGTTTAACATTTGCTTAGAAAATGTCATCTGAGAATCCTTAACTGTGTGTACTTATCTACCAGGATTCTGGGAAATTATAAAGTTTGCCTGGATCCAGTATGTCAGTATCCTACTTATCTTCCTCTGGGTGTTTGAAAGAATCAAAAGATTTGTGTTTCAAAATCAAGTGGTCACCACCATCCCTGTAACAGCGGTGCCCCAGGGAGAACTGTGTAAGGAGCACTTATCCTAAGAAGACCATGACCGAGAACTCTGAGCAGGACCCTGGCTACCTCATGTTGTCTTCTGAGAACTGCCATCTTAGGACACTTCTGAAAAGAGCCCCTGGACACGCATCAGCACGTGTGCTTTTCTTACCAGAGACAAAGAAGAGTTCTTTCTAATTTTTCTCTACACAAATTCTATATCATCTAAGTGCCTACTGAAATCATCAGAGACTAGTTTCCGGAAAGGTCTGCGGGTTCCTGAAGGCTGTAATTTGCTTCCCGTTTTTTGGGTTTTTTTTTTAATCTTAGACTTGAATTTCAGGAGAAAACTATTATCAGTTTAGACATGTTGGAGAGAGTCCCATCTCTGGTCAAGCAAAGACTTTTTCTTTCTCGAACTGAGAAACGTGCTATACATTTCTTCCCCCTGTTGTAAACCATGTTTTACTCTTTTTCTGGGCTCTCATGACAGATACTCAAATCAGTAGCACTTTCTACTCTTGGGCACCGAAATTTCCCATTCAGAACTTTGATTTCCAGAACTGAGAGGCCTTTAACTGGAGAATTGGAGAGGAGGGGGGGAGAGAGACAGAGTGCTCACAAACACATGTGTGCATGCATGGGAGGGTGGGCAACTTGAGGACACTAGAACCATCCACCTGCCCTCAGTCAAACAGACATCGTCTGTCATCAGCTTAGCTGAAAAGCCCTTTATCCTGCTCTTATGTGGCTGGCTCTTTGCCCTGCCTTTGCCCTCTGTCTGTGCCCCTGGAATAGCAGGCTGAAGTCAGAAGTGCTGTTTCATTCACAATCCTCTAAGTAACCTTGGGGGAAGTAAGAATTGTAACAACAGGTTTTTTCTCTCTGGCCCTCACCTAACAGCCTGGACACTTTCCACTCCTTCTTCTCACCGGCCCCTCCCCCTTCCCAAACGGGCATGGGTGACAGAGGACCTGTTGTTGGTGTTGGCTCCTTGCCCAACAACCACAGAGTTTATTTGGAGGGCTAGCGGGAAGCCCAGCTACTTGCGTTTCCCTTGACGAAGGAACAGGGCCCCCATCAGAGCAGGCAGTTTGGGGGAAGACCCATGGGAGCAGTGAGGGGAATAAGAGGATGCCAGTCCAGGCAGCCCAGCCTGGCCAGTAGCAGAATGACAAGCAGTGCCACCAGATGACCCTCATGACTGAGTGAGTGTCTGCAGGAGCAGAGTGCTGGAACAGGTCTTTGTTTGCGCACAGAAGACTGATCCTCTGTCCACGCCCTGAGAAAACATGCAGCCTCCTCAAAGGACAGATGGCTCTGCTTCATGATCCGGAGATGTCATTGGTGTCCACTATGGAAGGACGTGCCCACTATGACCTGTGCTTCAGACCCATTCAAAAACACATACCTCAGTGTGTGCCTCACTGAACCTTGGAGATTCAGTTCTTATTTCCAAAGTACCTTTTCTTTCAGGCTGGCCAAAATAAGTGTTTTGGAAACAAACCTATTTTAAGCGCCCAAATACCCTAACACTGGCCCTTCTGATTTTCTTTCAAAATTTAGGGCTGCTTATTTATACGCCTAAACTTTTTTTGAGATTTAAATGGAAATTGGTTGCTGAATCTTCTGAATTACCAAAAGGTGATGAGATACGGAAAGACCGCTAAAGGGGTATAAACATTGCTTTGCATTTTATTATTTTCATGCAAAATTTGTATAAAGAACCAGGATGTTTTATAACTTTCTAATTAAAATGTTCAAAATGGAGGCTGCGTGTGGCTCTTTAGAGGGGAAGGTTTGGAAAGGGGAAGAATGGGGAGGGCAGAGGTGGCACACATTTCCCCGAGTTACTCACCAGCAGCCTTGCTTTGCCAGGGCTCTGCCCAAAGACCTTGGAGCTTTTGTTAGCTCTTTTGGCAAAAGTTCCCTGGTCCAGCCCCAGGTACATGTGAGTTTTGGTAGAATCCACACGGCATGGGGAAACCACGGGCTGGAAAATTACAACTGTGTCTGGTGAATGTCATTCTGTTTACAGATCAGATGTTGGTAGCTTCTGAACCTGAATCACACAGTGTAGTTGAAAGAAAAGGTGAGAAATATACTGGATTTTGTTAACTGAGCTATAACAAGAAGCTAAGTCAGAGTTTGAAACAATTACTCAATGTTTGGAGGGGTCAGTCCCTAATTTTGCCAAGTGATAATCCAGTTTCTGTTTGAATCAGCTGGAGTCCTTAGAGCCCCACTTAGGTCCCGTCATGTAAGGTTAATAAAGCAATTCTATACCTTCCCCTTTCTTTCGCTCGTGTTCATACTTTTAAAAAGAAGTTTCCTTCTGACCAGAGAAGTTCTAAATGCCTATTGGGGGAAATGTGTAATTACAGAAAACTGAAGAAAATAAGTTGTCTGTAACTTTGCTACCCAGAAGTTAACCACTGTTGGCCTTCTGGCACATATGTTTCTCATCTTTTGCATTATTTCTTTTTTTTTTTGGTTGTCATAAAAAACACCTCTGTGAACCCTGTATGTAAATCATTGTTGCTGGTTTATTTCCTTAAGATAGATCCTAGAAAGGATTACTAATTCCAAAAGGTTATGATGGTTCTTAAGGATTTTAACTCATCTTGCCAAGCCACATTCTGGAAAGAATGCACTAATCTCTGCTCCAGCAGCCGAGGCTGCTTTCAGAACCCACCGTGGATTACCCCAGGTCAGAATGGTCTGTCATTTTCAGATGCCTGGAGTCTGCTCTGTTTTCTGTAAGGGGTGGAGGGGGGAATCTGCTTTATTTATTGAAACGGATCCTGTATTTATCCAGACTTGCTGCCCTCTTGGCTAGAGCAGGGAGGTGGGGGGATGAGAGGAGAGGCAGACAGCTCTGCCTGGCATCGAGGAGCCTTGGCCTTGGCCTAGGGCTGAGGCCGGGGGCTTGGGTAGCCCGTTTGGATTCCAAGTCACCTCGCTGGGAGGATGCCTCTGAGAGCGTGGAGGGGCAAGATTAAGATTCATTTTCCTTCGTAATTTCTTTGAAGGGAACCTTCCTTCTCGGGACCAGAGAAGGAGACCACTGCTTTAGTCAGATGAGAGGGGGCTGCCCGCGCCCTTTGACATCTTCCTCCAAACAGTGCGCCTCCTGCAGCCCCCTTAAACCCACCTGTGCCCCCTCTTATCCGGGACCCTCTTACGCCCGCCCCTGGGCAGCTGCCCCTCCCCCAAGGCGTGGCCCCTCGGTCAGTGGTGGGCTGGGTAGCTGGACCCGGGGGCCAACCGGCTTCTTTCTTCCTTCCCTCCCATCCTGGCTCCCGCCCGCCGGCTCCGGGACCGCAGCCACGTCTGAAAGCTCCTCATTGTGTGCGCTCCGCTCCGGGCGGGCAGCGCTGAACAGCGCGCGGGGCCGCTGGCAGCCGCACAGGTAGCGCAGGGCCACGGAGCTGGTACGGATGGGGACCCAGGGTTAGGGGGACTCTGGTCCTTGTAGCCCCAGGACTGCCTCCACCGCAGCATCTCATTCTTACGACGCCTCTTTTTTTTCTGGGGACTCCTGCCCTGTTTCCAGGTTCCCTCCGCCGTGGGTCTCCAGGTGCCGCCAATAAGTTGGTGTCCGTAAAGCCTCATCCCTGCTATCACCCGGTATCCCTTAGTAGCCTTGGGACCCTACGGAGCAAAGCAGCCCCTGCGGACTCCCAGTAAAGAGACAGCAGTCTGTGGAGTGGCGCGTGGAAGAGACGACAAGAAGCCTTTGCCGAGCCTCGGCAGCCGCGCCAGGTCAGCCAAGGACCCCAAGCTTTGGGGTAGGTTGGTTTCGTCCCCTCTCCGCGCGGATGCCCCCATCCTGGGCCGGCTTGGGCATGGGCCAGTGGCACTTATGGGGGGGTAGGGGTCGTCGATCTTGCTGCTGGAGGTCGGGTTGTTGGGGGAGGAGCTGAAGGTCGTGTTTCTTCTAAAAACGTGCAAAGGGCATCGCTGCCCCAAGCTCTAGTTTAAAGGTGCCTTCTTGGGACTTCAGAGGCCTGCAGGATCACTACTGGGATCTTTTACCTCTTGAAACTTGAGTTTCAAAGGGCATGGCTTTAATCTAGATAGCTCTCGAAGGGCTTTTTCCACGGGACTCTTGAGGAAAAGCAGCTTGGCGAGTGAATTTGGAACCAAATGCAGCTGATGTGAGTCCAGCCGCCCCTGCCTGGGCTAACAATAGAGACCTCTCTTGGCCTCGAATAGGTGTCCAGAAAATGTTAACTCTCCTTTGTCTTCCCTCTTGTACCAGAGGCATGAGGATGGGAAAACTGAGGCCTGAAGAGCAGAAAGGGTTTGGCTTCCCTGAAACGGTGAGCCCAGTGCCAGAGCTAATAAGAGCGCTCTGCCTGTGCTAGATTGTTCCATTTACTCCTCTCCAACCAGCATCTGCCATGATAGCCTCTTTACACAGGAGTCGCCTGAAGCACAGAGAGCTCAGGGGCAACAGGCTCAGAGTCACACGCCTCACTGCCTGCAGAGCGAGGGTTTGAACCCAGTCTGGCTTCCCAAGCCAGGCTTCTGGCCTTTACTCACTGGTTTATGTTTCGAATGTACTTGGTCTGCCCCTACTGGCTTGCCACCTTCAGTTGCTAGGGTGCTAGAGTCACCTGACCCTGATTAGGCTATTGTCCTTGAGTTTTCCTAATGAGATCCAAGGTTTCCCTTGGATTCATAGAATATAGTTGTCACCCAGGGTTTGGAAAATACTTGAACAAGTAGTTATAAGTGTACGATGTGCCAGACATTGTTCTAAGCGTGCTCTCCCTCCCTCTCTCTCTCTCTCTCTATATATATATATAAATATATATATTTATTTATTTATTTGATCAATAAATCAAGCCCATGCATTGGGTTATACAGGAGTAGGGCAAAGATTTACAGTTTTGAGTATGTGAAACACAGTTTATTCTTGTATTATTATTTATTTATCATATTTATTTATTACTATTTAAACCTTTCCCAATTTATTATTTTCCCAATTTATTTTATTTTATTTACTTTTACGGAGGGGGAAGAAAGGGAAAAAGAGAGGGAGAGAAACATCAGTGTGTGAGAGACACATGGATCAGTTGCCTCTCACACGCTCCCAGCTGAGGACCTGCCCCACAACCCAGACATGTGTCCTGACCAGAAATCAAACCAGTGACCTTTCGGTTCACGGGCAGGCACTCAGTCCATCGAGCCACACCAGCCAGGGCGGTATTCTCCATCTTATAGATGAAGGGGAAAAGGCACAGAGAGATTAAGTAACCTCCCCAAGATCTCACAGTAAATGATCAAGTGGAGTTCACACTATTAGCCACTGTACTACCCTGTACTCCCTTCAATGAGACTGACTGGGCTCTGCTTCCAGTCTGGTAAGGGGAGATAGGTACAGAAATGCACGAACAAGAGAATTCTGGGTGATGATGATAGCATTAACAATGATTTCACAATATCACCTAATATTCCATTTATATTACGACTTTTCTGATTACCTTAAAGATATCTTCTTGCAGTTTAGTTTGTTTGGCTCAAAATTTATACATGTTCCGCAACTTGTTATGTGTTTTGAGTTGATTTCTTCTAAAACAATCTCTTTTTTATGTCATTGACATGGAAGAATAATTTACTTTTTAAAAAACAGTCAAAATAAAAGATTACGAAAACAAACCAGAGAACATTCTGGATTATCTATGTAACAAAAGGGTTCAGTCAACACCTGGGAACACAGGGCCCTCAGTGCCTCTGTCCGGTGTGTGTGTTACTCCAGTGGAGAGGCGGAAGCCCCAGACTGGAGGGCTGTCCAGCTGGCAGGTTCTGTGATTTAGACCAAACTAGGTGCTGTGCAAAGTGTACTTTGGGGATCCCCAAAACTCAGAGCCAGGGAAAGGGGTTTATGTGTTATCTACTCTGAAGTGCCCCCAGGCACCTCTGAGCTGGGGGACTGCAGGCTCTTTTCCCAGACCAATCTGATTTCATTTCCCAATAGATTCTTGCAGGCAAACCTGTTTCCTCCAGCAGCATCTGGGCTGTGCACCTCCAGCCCCCTGACTCCGGCCAATGCTGTGCAGTTGCTTGTTGGGCCAGCAGAGAGATGGCGGATGTGGCTAGGGCTTGGGGCCAGACACATGTTCTGCCCCAGGGTGGGTGTGGGCATCTTGACACCTCTCACTGCACGTAGGAGGTCATTCATCCCATGCACCTGTTCTCCGGTCTCCTGGGTACCACGTCAGCTGGGAGACAGACTTGCAGGCACCTCTCTCCCCGCAGTGAAGGCTGGAGCAGGCAAGCTCCACCCATGCCTCCTTTAACCAACTTGAAAAAAACTGACTTTAGGATTACCACGGTAATCAAAGTTTATTATAGACTGACTAGAAAATACAGCAAAACATTAACAAGAACAAAACATTAATCTGGCCATACCAAAATAGCCACTAACATTCAGCAAGATAAAAGGTTAAAAAAGTAAACCGGAGAACATTCCAGATTATCTCTGTAACAAAAGGGCTCAGTCAACACCTGGGGCAACACAGAAGGGAACGTGCTCACTGCTCCCTCACTGCCTCCATACCGTGCATGTGTGGAGACCAAGTATAGAATGTGTGTTTTTTATAACAGCTTTATTGAGATATAATTCACATGCCTTAAAGTTCACCCTTTTAAAGTACACAGTTCACTGGTTTGTGGTGTATTCAGTGTTGTGTGTTAAGCACCTCACGATTCATCCACATGCATCAGTACTTCCTTTTTTATTTCCAGATAATATTCAGATAATAAACACATCACATTGTGTTTATCCATTCATCAATTGATGAACATTTGAGATGTTTCCACATTTTGGCCATTATGAACAGTGCTGTTATGACAGTTCATAAACAAGTTTTTGTGGGGGCATATGTTTTTAATACTCTTGGATGGGTGTTCTGGAGTTGCTGTATCACTTGGTAACTCTTTCAACTTCTGAGGAGTTGCCTTCATTCCACAGCAGCGGCCCCATCTCCCACTCCCATCCGCAGAGTGTGAGGCTCCATTTCTCCTCGTTCTCACTAACACTTGTTACTCTCTTTTTCATTTTAGCCATCCCAGTAGATGGAAAGTGGGCTCTCATTATAGCTTTGATTTGCATTTCTCTGACTATAAACGTCAAGCATCATTTCATGTGCTCATAGGTTCTTTGTGCATCTTTGGAGACATGTCTCCTCAAATCTTTTGCCCATTTTTAAATCAAGTTGTCTTTTATTGTGGAGTTGTAACAGCCTGTTAGATATTCCGGGTGTCAGTCCTTTGCTGTAGATATGATTTGCAAATACTTTCTGCCATTTCTGGGTGTCCTTTGACATTTGTGTCTATAAAACAGTGGTGCGTTATACACAGTTGACATACTTGGTGTGTGTATTTGTGCATATGTGTTGTTACTTGTGTTTGTCCACTTGATACTATATAGTTAAAAGCTCTAAACTTAGACTAGTAGGGTTCACAGACTGACTCAGCTGCTGGGTGAGTCCTCTAGGCAAGTTCCTTAATCTTTCTAAGCCTCCATTTCTTCAGGCGTAAAATAGGGACGAGCAGCAGGTCTACTTCGCAGGGTTGTTGTGAGATTAAATCTGAAGATGGGTGGAAAAGGCGTGGCACACAGGAAGCCCTCGGTGGATGGTATTTGCTGATGGTTCTTGGTCCTACTCCATTATAAACACCCATCTTTCTTTCTCTCTCTCTCTACCTCCCTCTCTGCTTTGTTTTATTTTCCTTTTCTCTTTTCCTCCTCTCCCTTTTCTCTTTTTCTTCCCCTCCTTCGCAGCCTTCTCCCTAATGGATGCCCTGGGCTCCAGTGGAGCCGTTTTGCCCCTGAGGGTGGTCGCTGATACCTAGGGTCCACTGGTCCCACATCCGAATCCATTTGTTCCGGCCTTTGGGATTCCTCAACAGGGCTGGCCTCCAGCTGATGCCAAACTGAGAGAAATCTAAGCCAAGAATTTGTACTTACTATTATATTTCACTCCCTTAGATTCTTTGCCAGGGCTGGGAGAGGCTGGTGACAGGACATGCTGCTGAGTTAAGGGCACGCAGAACTGAGCTACAGGTCAGTGCTGCCCAGAGAGCTGGACTCCTGGGCCCCAGCTCCGCCCCTGCCATGGCAAACCGTTCTCTGCCCTTACTCAGTTTTCCTGACTGCAAATCGGGTAGAATGGTAGCTCCTTCCTAGATCTCTCAGGCCAAGAAATAGTCAGGGCTATGGAGAGGGTATTGAAACTTCAAGATGCTCAGCAGAAAGAAATGCGGGATAAGTGGGAAATTACTCCCTTTGGATTTGGCTCACAGAGTATCTGGTTTCGATCAGCAAATATTTGTCATCATTTATTCATCCAGTCTTCGGGACCTTCTCTGATATGACACTACTATCTTAGTCAGGATTTTAAACTTTATTGAAATATACCTATAGAAGAGTACAGATCATGTAAGGAGAGCCTGCTGACTTTTCACAGGTCGAGCGCACACGTGTAATTAGCCCCCGTATCAAGAACAGAGCATGACCTGCCCTCCAGAAGCTCCGCCCCTGCTCCTTTATACCGCTAACCCCAGGCCACCCCACCAATGGAATCCACTATTTAATCAGAACTCATGGTAGTAAGCGATAGAAAAAAATCAATTATTTTAAATAACAAGTGCAGAGCAGATGGGTGGCTTGCAGGTTTTCCAGGAGTGGGCATGGGATCCAAGAGGCAGTTCTGGAGTCAGCAGATGGCGGCTGTCGGGCGTCCTCCGCCCGCTCCCGCAGCCTCCCGATAAGGGGAAGGAGCAGACGAGGGCTCTGCTCACGGTCTAGTCCCTGGCTTCTCTCACTGGTGACATGGACAGAGAGGGTCCATGTCACCAATGTTATTAGGGAGCAAATGCTGTGAAAGCAGGAGGCAACTTCTGGGCCTCTTCCCGTCAAAGCACCTCTTCCTTGAGATTATCTCAGGAGCAAAGAGGAGAGAACTTGGGAACCTCAGGGTGGGAAAGCTCAGTGTTCCTTCCTGTAGCACAAACATGACATTTTAAAGGTTCACCAAATGCCCTGACTGGTGTGGTTCACTTGATTGGGCATCATCCCTCAAAGCAAAAGGGTGCCGATTCGATTCGCAGTCAGGGCACTTGTCTGGGTTGCGGCTTCTGTCCTCAGTCAGGGTGCGTGTGGGAGGCAACCAACTGATGTCTCACGGTGATGTTTCTCTCCCTTTTTTTCTTCCCTTCCCTTCTCTCGGCAACAGTAACCTGGGGGATAAGTATGGCGCCTTCACAAGCCCTTTCCTCACATGTGCCTGTGCCAGCGCTCCTCACAACCACTGTAAGAGGTTAAATGTTATCCCCAACTTACACAGGAGGAAACCGAGCCTTGGAGAATTCAAGTCATTTGCTCCGGGTCTCACAGCTCCTGAGTGGCACTGTCAGAACTCAGTGGCAGTCGTCTCTCCTGCACTTAGCAGGAGAGACAGTCAGTTCAGTCATTTGGAAAAATGTATCCAGCCTCTGGTCTGTGCCCAGCGGCAGCCAGGGGCAGGGCAGCTCCGCCCCCACCGCATGGAACTCTCTGTCAGTCCAGGAAGGCAAATCGCTCCCGATGCACAGCACTATCTCCCCCTGTGGGACTCTAACCCAGCCTCCCTCCTGCTTTCTCAGGACCTGAGGGCCCTCCAGGCATCTTCCATGGATTTGTGATTGAGGTGGGCAGCTATCCCGGCAGCCCAGGGCAGTGGTGAGTAGCCTCAGTAGGGAAAGGGCAAGCAGCCACCAGGGGTCTGACTCCGCCCTCACCTCCCAGCTTCTCTGGCTCTGTCCTGCCTCTCCCTGAACTGGATTCTTCTGCAAACTCACAGGCTCTGGAAGGATGCCCACCCTCAAGTCCACATCTCCTGCAGCACTTCAGTCCCCGTGGGTGATGGCAACCGTTGGTGTTGTCTTTTTTAAATTCATTTGTTTACTTTTAATAACAAAAGTTGTATCTACGTATTTTAAAAAATGAAACAATGCAGACGATCACTGTGTGGAATAATGCAAGTTATCAGTTAGAGGAGTTTAGCACATTTGCCTCTCCCCCATGCTTATTTCAATGCTCCAGAACCAGTATTATCCCCTTTTTACAGATGGGTAAACTGAGTCACAGAGAGGTTAAGTGTTTGGTCCAAGATCACAGGCTAGGGAGCCTCAGAGCCAAGATTCAAACTGAAGGAACCAAATCATCCATCATGCTGTTTAGCTAAACAACCTAAAAGTGTTTCCCCAAAAGGAATTCTTAACCGAAAGGCAGGAGTTTTGTTTTTAAAATATTTTCTTCATCAGATAAGGAGGGAGGGAAGGAAGAAGAGAGGAAGAGGGGGAGAGAGAAGAGAGGGGAGGAGACTTTTCCCGTAGCATTCTGCCACTGGCCTTTTGCTCTGCATGGACTAGATCACGTGTAGGTCTTAACGTCACATTCCCAGGATCGCCCCCTACGATCACTGGGCGATTAGGGTGTGGAATGGGAGAGCGGGCTGTGGTCCCTAACAGGTGAACTCCCTTCCCGCAGGCTTCGGCCAGCAGCATGTGGCTGCCACGCATCTCCAGCACCGCGGTGACCGTGCTCTTGCTGGCGCAGACAGGTCTCCTGCTCTTCCTGGTCTCCCGGCCCAGGCTGACATCCCCGGCGGGCAGCGAGGAGCGAGTGCACGTGCTGGTGCTGTCCTCCTGGCGCTCAGGCTCATCCTTTGTGGGCCAGCTCTTCAGCCAACACCCCGATGTCTTCTACCTAATGGAGCCTGCGTGGCACGTGTGGTCCGCCCTGTCGCAGGGCAGTGCACCGGCGCTGCACATGGCAGTGCGTGACCTGGTGCGCTCGGTCTTCCTGTGTGACATGGAGGTGTTCGATGCCTACCTGCCTTGGCGTCGCAACCTCTCCGACCTCTTCCAGTGGGCGGTGAGCCGCGCACTGTGCTCGCCGCCAGCCTGCAGTGCCTTTCAGCGCGGAGCCATTAGCAGCGAGGCCGTGTGCAAGCCGCTGTGCGCTCGGAGGCCCTTCGGCCTGGTCCAGGAAGCCTGCCGCTCCTACAGCCACGTGGTGCTCAAGGAGGTGCGCTTCTTCAACCTGCAGGTGCTCTACCCGCTGCTCACCGACCCTGCGCTCAACCTGCACATTGTGCACCTAGTGCGGGACCCCCGGGCAGTGCTGCGCTCACGCGAGCAGACAGCCAAGGCACTGGCACGTGACAATGGCATCGTGCTGGGCACCAATGGCACATGGGTGGAGGCTGACCCGGGCCTGCGTGTGGTACGTGAGGTGTGCCGCAGCCACGTGCGCATCGCTGAGGCTGCCACCCGCAAGCCACCGCCCTTCTTGCATGGCCGCTACCGACTGGTGCGCTTTGAGGACCTGGCACGAGCACCACTGCCAGAGATCCGTGCACTCTATGCCTTCGCTGGCCTGAACCTCACGCCGCAATTGGAGGCCTGGATCCACAACATCACTCATGGGTCCGGGCCTGGCGCGCGCCGCGAGGCCTTCAAGACCACATCCAGGGATGCACTCAATGTCTCCCAGGCCTGGCGCCATGCGCTGTCCTTCACCAAGATCCGCCGCGTGCAGGAGCTGTGTGCAGGCGCACTGCAACTGCTGGGCTACCGGCCGGTGTTTTCCGAGGACGAGCAGCGTGATCTCTCCCTGGACCTGGTGTTGCCACGGGGCCCGAGCAGCTTCAGCTGGGCATCATCCACCGACAAGCACCCTGGGCCTTAGCAGTGGGCCCCAGCTCTGAAGGAAACTATGGTGGGGAGGGAACTGGGATACACAGTGCAAAGGCTGTTACTGCAGTGGCCTGGAGTTCAGGCGTCCTCCCTTGTATTAGGATAGGGCTGCATCCCCAAACTCCGTGTTTCTTCATCGCCACTGCTTGACTTTCCCTCAAGCCCTCTTTCCCAGCCAAGTTCCCAACAGGCACATCCTTCATGGAAAGCAAAACTCCTGCCCCCACTTCCTCTGAGCACTGGGAATAGTTCAGGCAACTTGGCTTCCACTCAAGCTCCTTCTTTCCCCGTATCTCTCTCCTCCCTTGGATGATGCATCATCCAGCAGCTGAGAAGGGTGTCTCCTCCCTGTCTGGGAGTGGAGGGGCACGAGGTGAGCTGGGTCCCGAAGTCTGTACATCTGCTCACACACCGTTCTCCCCATGTCCCTGGCACCACATTGCGACACAGCTGTTGACATTTCTATCCACTTGTATCTTCAGCAAAAAATCAGACCAGATGCCTCTTTATCTTGTGGTCAGCCCCTACCTAGTCTCTGCCTCGTCTCCCAGGAGCCCACACACCCCCATCACCTGCCCAGGTAAGGTGAACCTTTGATTTGTCCTGACGGGAAAGATCCTACATACAGAAATAAACATAATTAACCTGTGTGATACAGATTAGAGTTTACAGCCTGTAAAGTTCGACAAACATGCCAGAGTGAAGGGACTTATCCAAGGCCACACAGTTAGGAGAATGAAGGGAGAAGGAAGGTTTTGCTGAATTAGGCTTGCAGAGACCTGTCTCCTGGATGAAGATGGGTCAGGTTTTCCCATCTTATTTGTCCTAGTGAAGAGCAGTCAGCCATGGTTGGAGCCACAGGTGTGCAATACAGAAAGTGGTGAGCTCTGGGCCTCAGGTGAGGAATCTAGAGCCGCCTGGCTAAGTCTGGAGGGGTGCGGTGAGGAGCAAAGGTGGAGGGAGAAAGGCTGGGAAGGTCCGGGCAGCAAGCCAGGCAGAGCGTGTGGTGGAACAAGAGGCTGGCAGCAGGATCAGTGCTTGCAGGGCAGGTCACAGGGTGAGTGTAACTAGATCAGGTTTGCTATAAGCGCAGGGGGGCCGGGCGGGGGGGAGGCTCTGTCTTCCTCTGGTCATTCCAGGCCAAAGCCCCAGAGGAGAACAGAGTAAGATTCCTAACTGCAAACCACAACAGCTAGCTCTGGAAGCAAAATCTATTAAAGGGATGCTGGCTGTGTAGAGGGCTTAGTACTGAGCTTAAAAAAATGACAAAAAGGAAAAAAAAAAAAGCTCACAAAACCTCTAGGCAGCAGATTTGAGACCACACAAATGGAATACACCAAATTCAACTGGGCCAGAGAGTTGGTCTGGGGACTGAAAAGTTGCCACCAGAACTACGGTGCCAATCACCTCCAGAAATGAGGGAGCCATCCTTACTGTTGCCATCAGCCACCAGAAGGGGTTCTGGAGGGTGCTAGCTTCTGATTCTCAGATGTGGCCTTAGGTTGGTGGGACCTGGACTGTGGACCCACATCTTCACTGCAAAGCAGGCAGGGCAAGGAGGGCATGGCATTTTCTGCTTATTTTCTTGCACGGAGCGGTAATATATTGACCTTGAAGCTGAAGTTCAGGACTCCTCATTGGAGGATCCATCAAATTGTAGGGGCTTCAGGCTCCATTAACCCTGGCTCTGCCCCTGCTTACAATATCACAAAGAAGGTATTTAAAAACCCCAGATTTATTAAAAGGATCTCTGTGACATAGAAAGGCTAGGGTCACATAGCTTAATTTTGGGGGTAGGATTCAAACACATCTTTGACTTCAATACTTCTAACAGTAAATCAAACTGGGCATGCAGCAAAGGACCCCGCCACAGGCTTGGAAGGCCAGATCATTTCTCCCTGGCAATGACAGATCACTGGGTACTGGGGAGCGGTCCTGGCATTTGGCTGCAAATATCTCAAGGACCAGAATGTTGAGGGGTGTGCCACTAGCTCCTTTCCTTCCTGCATTCCTCTGTCCTCCGCCCTCTACTCTGCCCCTGGGGATAAAGCTGTCCTCCACCCTTCGCTGGCCCTGCCTGTACAGAGCACACTGTGGAGTGGAGGACCCAGCCTAGGCACATTCCCAGGCAACGTGGTATGTTTAGGCAAAGGAGGGTGAGCAGGATGTTCATGGTGCCAGAAGCTAAGACCGGGGAGACATGATCCCTAGTGAGGTCCAGAAGGAAGGCTTTAGGATCAGGCTTAGACACAGCCTGAATGTGGCTTCTCGCAAGTTGCATTTGCCTCTGCTGGCTCACAAATTGTATCGATGGCTATAATTATTGGCCTTTACCGTAAAATTCACCCATTCTCACCTGACTTCTGAGGTCCCAGGATGAGGATGACTGGCTCCCAGACTTTGCTCCGTGCATATTGGACACTTCGGGCAAGACTCTGGGTGAGTTCCCTGGCCCTGGCATGAAACCAGAGCAGCTTCAGGACAGACAGACAAGCAGTAACCAGTTGAGTGCTCCAATGAGTCAGGCCCAGTACCAGGCTCCGGGGACATAGTGAGGGACAGAGCAGTCACAGCCCTTACTCTTTGGGGAGTGCAGACCCTGTATAAATATCCCCACAGGTAAACATGCAACTTAAATGTTGATTGTGTCCCAAGAAGAAACAATAACAATGGGTAGACCTATTGTACTTTAGCACGGGGAGTCGGAAAGACCTTTGAAACATTTGGTTTAAATAGATGAAGGAGGAATAGGAGTTCATCGAGTACAGGGTGAAGGAACAGAAACAGAAAGGGATTGGGTCGTGGCTCAAGGAACCTCGACTTCCTGTTGTCCCCCTTGGAATCAAGTTTCCTTGACAAAACAAAAGACATACTCCTGAGAATCCAGGCTCCGGGATGGGAGTAGCCCCCAGGAGATGCCTGTCTACAGGCAGTTCTTAAAAGGACTGCTGGATCAAAGAGAGTTTATGTTTGAAATGTGAAACTGTCCAATTACTGTAGAAATGGAGTACCAATTCCTCCCTGGAACATGGTCAAGAATGCCTTTGTCATCCTCTCCTACTGACAACTCCCACCCTTACCTATGCAGGGTTAAATCAATCGTTTTCATTCTCACCTATCTGATGGAATATTACTCAGTGCTTTAAAAATGAGCTAGCAAGACATAAAAAGAAATGGAGAAAACTGAAATGCTTATCTCTAAGTGGAAGAAGCCAATCTGGAGGATTCTAACTATATGACATTCTAGAGAAGGCAAAACTATAGAGACCACTAAAAAGATTAGTGGTTGCTGGGAGCTGGAAGGGGTGAATAGATGGAGCAGAGAGGAACTTTGGGCAGTGAAAATACTCAATTATAATAATAATGGATATATGTCATTGTACATTTGTCCAAACCCATAGAACATGCAGCACCAAAAGTGAACTCTAAGGTAAACTACAGACTTCGGGTGGTTGTGATGCGTCGGTGCAGGACCATCCTTGGTAACAGATGTACTGCTCCAGTGAGTGATGTCGATAATGAGGAAGCCTGTGAATGTGTGAGGGAAGGAGGTGTATGGGAAATCCCTGCGCCTCCCTTTCAATTTTGTTGTAAACCTAAAACTGTCTTAAAAAATAAGTCTAAAAAAAAGACTTATTTCTTCCACTGGTCAGGAGCAAAAAAGCTTTGGTACCCTCAGGGGGGGTGTAGGAGTGCTGCTAAAACGGGAGGGATGGTCAACTACACAGAGACTGAAGCAACTACCACAGACCAGACTTTGAAATTTCCCAGGGTGGCAAGTCCTTCAGCTGACCGAGTTTTTCGCCCTTGATAAGATTGGAGATCTTGGTTGCCCCTGCAAATATGGCACTATTGTGATCTCAGGCTTCAAGTCCTCCACACCCATTCATTCATTCATTCAGGACACAGTGTGGGTTAAGCACCAACAAGTGCTAAGAGCAGAAGTAAGGAAGGATCATGGAGATTAGGGATGTATATGTGTAGGGGTATGAGTTGTAATTTTTAATGCACTGAGAGAAGAAACATTACTTTCTTCACCCCGCCATTAAAAAGCTGAGCTTCTTAACCACTTTGTCTATAGTTTAAAATCAATTCCATTATTATTTCTGAGGACACTGTTCTTTCTGTTCTAATCTGGTGAGGTGTTCACTAGGACTACTGCGCAGAAGACACTCTAAACCTCCAGGTTAAATCTGCTAATTCTTATATTGCACATCTTTTTCTTTCTTGGTTGTCACTCTTTAACTTCACCGGAATATATACTCAGCTCCCTTAGAAAGGGCACATGAAACACATTTTCTCTTTTTTTTTAGAAGTTTTTTAAAAAGATTTTACTTATTTGCTTTTAGAGAGAAGGGAAGGGAGAGAGAAAGAGAGGGGAAGGGAGGGAGAAAAAGAGGGAGAGAAACACCAATGTTGGGGGAACTGGCCTGCAACCCCCTTCCGGGTAGTCAAACCAATGACTTTTTGGTTCACCGGCAGGTGGTCAATTCACTGAGCCACACCAGCCAGGGTATTTTTGTTTTGTTTTTTGAAAAACATACATTTTCTGAGTCCTGAAAGTCTAAATGTCTTTTTTTTTTTAATTTCTCATTTCACAATTTGACTACGGATAGAATTCTAAATTCAAGATAATGTTTCCTAATGTGATACAAGATTGATTGTTATATTACCTTAAAATAACTGGTTCCTGCACTTCTTGTACATTCTGCTAGTCTGGGACATGTACCAAAAGGCAGCACTGTTAAATATTTCATGACTTTTTAAATACTATTCTTGTTTTAGAAAATATTCTTGATTTGATGCTAAATCTCAGTTTTAGTACTAGGAAAGTGGTATTTAAAAAGCTTCCAAAACAAAGACTTTAAGAGGGAAGTTTAATAAACACTCTTGCTAATGATCTTGAATTACAAGGAAAATATTATGTATTTTCTACACAGTGCTTTTAAATTTAAAGTAAATTAAGTTTTCAAAAACTCATTTCCCCTCCAAATGTTTAAGTTATTGTGCATTGTCTCTCAGCTTCCTTCACTTGTCTGTTGAACCATCTTATTTTCATTTCTAGATACAAATGTTTTAAACCTACATCTCGATCAGGTGGGGTGTATGCAATTCCTTAACTTTATTATGGGTGGCGCTGCCGAGAAAGGTAGAGTAGAGCGCGCCCTACTGGAGCAGGAGAGACTTTCCGGGTAGGGGGAGTATTCCGTGAGGCATCTACGCAACGTGGGGGGCGTGATCAACTCTCGCCCCGCCCCACCATTTGGGGCGCGCTGATTGGAGAAAGGGACCGTCACTTAACAGCCCCGGTTAGGTAGCAGGAAGAGGGCCCGGGCCGAAGGTGACGCTAAAGCGACACAGATACAGAGAGCAGGGTGGGCTGTAAGTGTGAGGGAGATACAATACGGCAACACTACGGGCGCTCTCCCCCATCTCTCTGCGGTGAATGGCGGCAGAATGGAGCACGAGGGGAGCGGCGGCAGTGGGGGGTCGACCGGGCTCCTGCAGCAGATCCTTAGCCTGAAGCTTGTCCCGCGAGTGGGCAACGGGACCCTGTGCCCCAACTCCACTTCTCTCTGCTCCTTCCCAGGTACCGACCCCGCGCCTCGGTCTGCGCTTTCTGCGGCGGCCGCCCGACGGTGGGGCGTGCCTTTTCTCCAGAGTCCCTCCGCCTAGCAATCTTGGGACTGTTTTCCTTGAAGGGTCCCGCTCCCTGGGCCAAGAGCTGGGAGCTCTACCGGCCTTTCCTGTCCTTTCCTCGCCGGCCCCTTAGATCCGGCCACCCGAAACCCGCGTTGGGAGCGAGGTCAGAGGGAGCGGCCGCGGGTGTACCCGTCGGTGAAGGGAGCTCGGCCAGCACCCAACTGGTCTTGGTTTTTCGGGTTTCAAACGACCTAGGTTCAGACTTGATCTCTAAAGAGCCCTGGAGGCGATCGTTCTCGCCTTGTTTAGGGCGCAGGGTGCGCCTGGCCCCTTCCGTCCGCGCCGGTTTCTCGGCCTTAGCAGCTCGACGCCGAATGGTCCCGGCCAGGCTGAGGGGCAGTCAGAACTCACGCGCCCTTTGTTTATAGTCTGGTCCCCTCTTTGCCAGGAGGTTGCTTGCTGATTGCTTGCACCCCCGTCCAGATCCACCCAGTCCACCAGCTTCTCTTTCTAGGAAACACTTTCGGAGACGTTGCCGAGTCTTTCACTCACGCGTTTAAGATCTTTGGCACAGCTTCTTTTTAACGCATCTTACTCCCCACTGGAGCGTCTGCTGGGACTGATAGAAGGGTTTTTCAAATTTATAATACAAGGTAGAAAACTCTTTGTGCTCCTTAAGCCTAGAGGAGCAGTTTCTTGGGAAGGCTAATGAAAGGCTCTGGGGGGATGGCACACAGTTTTAAGGTGTGTTGGACCTTTAAATGCAAGACTTAGATGGAGAACAGTGGCAGTTGAAGGCTAAGGTTGGGCTCTCCAGCTAAGCTGATACCTTGATTTAGTAAACAAAGCGAGAATGGGGCCTGAAACCTGCAAAGAAAAAAGGATTGGATTACGGACTGCAGTCATAAACGAGGCATCTGTGATTTTTTTTCTTCCACTGGTCAGCGACTGTCAGGCGCCATTCAGTAGACACCAGAGACTTGCTCTGTATCGCCTGCCTGGTGTTTTTCTTTTTGGTTTGTTTGTTTGTTTGTTTGTTTGTTTGTTTGTTTTTGCCCCAGTCAGGTTTGTGAAATAGCTGATAATGGGGCAGATGCAGGTGTTAGCTTGAAATCATGCCCAAAATGATAATCTGGCAGTTCACCGTGTTTCTAAAGGTCTGAAGTTCACACGGACAGTGATAACATAGCATTCCGGAGACACTGTCCAAAAAATGAAATGCCTGCACAGTCTGTGGGCACCCCCGAACCAGATTAGTTTGTTTTTGTTCCTTTCCTTATTCTTTCTCCAATTCTTTGTTTTGAGAATGTTCAAACCTATTGAAAAATTGAAATGATAGTATAACAAATACCCACCTACCCTTTACCTAGATTCGTAATTCATGTTTGGGTTCCTTTCCTTGTGTATACATATATGTATATATATATTTGTAACCATAACATTTTTACTTTCTGCAGAGTCATTTGAAAGGAATTTACAGAAGTAGCGTTGATCTTTTCAAACAAGGACATTTTCTGTTGTAGTAAGAAAACTTATCACTCCCAAGAAATTTAACATCCATAGAATATTATCTAATATATGGGCCTTATTTAAATTTTCCAGATTGTCTGAAGAATATCATTTGTAGCCTTGTTTCCTTTTTAATTTTAGGATTTAATCAAGGATCACCCATTGCACTTAGCTGTCATGTCTCTTTAGTCTGGTTGAATGTACAACAGTTTCTCCATCTTTGTTTCAGTTTCTTGAGATTGACATTGTTGAAGAGTCTCCAGGCTAATTGTTTTTCAGTTTGTCCCTGGATCTAAATTTATCTGATTGTTTCTTCCTGGTTACATTCAAATTAAATATTTTTGGTCAGACCCACACGGATGATGGTATCTACTTCTCAGTACATCATGTGGGGAAGCATTCAACGTCTGGTGAAGGTGGTGTTTATCAGATCCCTGCACTGTGAGAGCACCTTCATTCTTTTTTGATTAATAAGTCAGGTGAGGTGATACTTTGAAACTGTGAATATGCTGTTCAGTCTGTCTGGCTTTTAGTTTCTTTCTCTCTTTTCCCTCATCTGAGAACATTTTGTTCATTGCTTTGAGAGAGAGGGGAAGGGAGAAAGGGAGGGCAAAAGAGAAACATCTGTGTGAGAGCGCAGCATGGGTTGGTTGCTTCTCCTACAAGCTCCAACTGGATGCCAAACCCGCAGTCCAGCCATGTGCCCTGACTGGGAATCGAATCTGAGACCTTTTTCAGTTTACAGGATGATGCCTCAACCAACTGAGCCACACCAGCCAGGGCTTGCCTCTTCTTTCTTTAAGAAAAAAATTGAGATACGTAGATTTGGGATAATACTTTTAACATTACCTCATAGTGGAGAATCTGTAGCTATGGGGATTGTTTCGTTTTCAGAAATTGTTCTGAAGATACTAAACTGTAGTATATACTTGAGTTCATCAGTACTTCTGTGGAGGTATAGTTGGAGGTGTTGGTCACCAGCGCTCATTCATTCAGCAATACAGGTTTCCCTGCTATCTGAATGAGAGTTCCAGTGAACCCTTTCCTAAGCTGAAATGGTACAAAGTGAAGAAATAAGCAACTTAGGACAGGCCTTGCTAACAGATGCACAAAGTGAGTCCAGATTAAAGCACAGATGTTCACAGACCATTCAGAGCTATTAGGGCTTGATGCAGAGTGTAGTTCTGGGGAAGAAGCTTGGTGGTGCCCCTTGCTGTTCTGGCGCACACGGCCTATAATAACAGCTCGCTGCATGACAAGCGCTGGATGCTATTTTTACTTTTCACCCTTTTTTGTAAAAGTGAAAATCCTCTTTGCATTTTTTTGGTTAGCAAAACAGTACTAATGTAGGCCTTTTGTAAAAACAAAGTGGCAGAAAGTGAACTTTTGAAAAGCAGGGGGTACCTGAAGGCATTTGGCAAAGTGCAGGCTCTGAACTGGGGGTTAAACATTTGTGAGGTATAGCGCTGGACCTCAAGTTGACCAGAAGGTGATGAGTAGACACTTGACCTCCCTGTCCCACCTTTTGCTGGAATGATGGATACAGTAGGTGCATGAAGTTGGATCCTGCGGACAGTGAATTTCATTCATTGACCTGGATCTGGAATAGTTTTTATTTTGACCCGACTGAAAAGGTTATTTGTATATTATGCTAACTCAATATGGCAAAGTCGTTGCTCTGAAATATTCTGTGGTTTATCACTATCAGGAAGCTTTGAATTGATTTTTTTAAAATCTCCATTTGCAGTTTAGCCATTTAGATTTCTGACTAATCTTCCTTATTCCAAGTTGTTCAGATTTATTTTGTTGTTGTCATTTTTAACAAACTGAAATGCTCAGGAAGACAGATCTTTTCTTTATATCAGGAATGACAGTAACTTTCTGAAGGTATGAACTTCATTCAGTCAATGCCAAAGTGTATCTTGTGATAGTTGAACTAAAACCCACTAATGTTTGGTTGTGCCGTTGCTGAAATCAAGAATGGGTCACGCTAGGACCAGTTATTTACTCGTTCACTCAGCCAGTATTTACTCAGGGTCTGTTGAGTGCCTGTTGTTTTCTTGGCACCAAGTAAAGATGTGGTAGGGAACAAAGGAGTTTTCATTCTAATGGGGAGAGAGAGGAAATAAACAAACAAACAAAATGGAAAGTGTGGAAAGGAGCAGCTGTGGTGAATGTGAAGCGGGGTAGGGGGCAGTAGGTGGTGGGTCTTGTGTGTCCAAGTGGAATGTCATTTTACGGAAGGTAGGGAGCCCTCTATGAGGATGCTGGTGGACTGAAGTCTGAAGGAAGCGAGGAGTGAGTCCCACAGCTGTTGGGAGAAGAGTGTTCTGGGCGAGGGAGTAGCAGGTTCAGAGGCCCTGGAATAGGAAAACTTGCTTAAGAAACGTAAAGGAGGCCAACATAAAGGATGGAACAGTGTGGGCAAGGTGGGAGGGGGACAGGAGGTCAGATCCTGGGGGACCGTTTTGGAGGGTGTTAAGCAGAGGAGGGATGATCTGACTTACTGGTTTGTTTGTGTTTTAAGTGTACTGCTCAATGATTTTTACTATATTTGCAGAGTTTGCAACCACAAGGAACTTGAAAATATTTCCATCACTCCAGCAAGAAACCTCATACCCATCTATTATCACTGACTTTCTGCCTTAGCGTGGAGATTAGATGGAAGGCCAGATCAGGAAAGACAAGATCCAGCCATGGTAGAACAAAGACTGTCAGCCAGGGTGAGGCCGGCCAGGAGGGCACCCTCGGAAACCAGGGGTGAGAGGGCAGTCCTCAGCAGGGTCAGCAGAGAGGCAACGGCTGCAGTTGGCAGTCCCAGTGAGCAGGTTGTCCTTGCTGAGAAGGAGGGGTATCTAGGGAGAACTCACTGTTTTCCTTTACCCTCACACTACCGCCACACTCACAACACTTCTGACACCAGGTGTGTAGGTTTCCCACACTTTAGGTAATTCTGTGACATCAGTTGGATGTTCCACAATTCATTTCCCTTCTGACACTGTCTGCCTGGAGCTGCATCAGACCCCACAGGATAAGGGCTCAGTTCCACAGGACTGCCCCCGTCCCCCACTTCAGATGCCAGTCAAAAGTCCAGGTTGTCACTTGTACTTCTGGCTGTTAATCAGAGGTTCCCACCAACCCATCCTTTAATTTTCTAGAGCAGCTCACAGAACTCAAGACTATAGTTTACTGCTAGATCACAAGTTTATCACAAAGGATATTAAAGGGTACAAATGAGTGTCAGATGAAGAGACACACAGGGTGAGGTCTGGGAGGGTCCAGAGCACAGGGCCTTTTGCCCCTGTGGAGTCGGGGTGGGCCACCCTCCGAGCACGTAGGTGTGTTCACCAAGCCAGAAGCTGTCTGAAACCTGTACTTTGAGATTTTCATGGAGGCCTCATCACATAGGTGTGATCGATTATTAACTCCAGTTCCAGCCCCTCTCCCCTCTTCCCTCTCCAGAGAATGGGGGAATGGGGCTGCAGGTTCTTTCTAGTTGCCAGCCCCAACCCAGGAGCCCACCAAAGGTCCCCTGGGGAAAACAGATGATTCTGGAAATTTCAAGGGATTTAGGAGCTCTGTGTCAGGAACCAGGGTCATAGACTAAATATTAAGATAAAATAGTTTCCTAGCACCCCTATTTACAAGGGTTTCAGAAGCTCTGTGTCAGGAACCAGGGGCAGAGACCAGTGTATTTGTATTTCTTATTTCACAAGGGAACAGATGGGCCCCTAGGCAGGTAGGTGGGATTCAGTAAGAGAGGGCAGTGTGGAGAGATGCAGGCTTTGGGGCAGTTAGCATCGAGCTGCAGGACAGAGTAGGACTACAGTTCCCAGGAAGACTGATGTGGTCTACCTAGAACCCCAGCTTCACAGGAACTGGCTATGTTCATACAGCTGTTTGACCTGGAACATAAGGTAGAGTGGGAGGCCAGCTGAAAGGATGGCTGAGTGCTGAGCCTCACTGCCCACGTGGTGTAGGCTTCTTCCAGTTCTGCCTCTTGGGGCCAGGTTGGCCTTGAGACCTTGCTTGGAATTTAGATGACTCAGCTATAGATGTTAGAGGGCCTGGGAGCCCGCCATTAATAAACCCCTTTTGTTAATACAGAGCTCACCTAGAGGATCCTGCAGTCTGTGTGGCTTTTCTCTTTAACTGAAATGTCTGTCTGAAAAATAGATTCTTAAAGATATTAAGTTCCCTGTGAGCAGGAATCTTTGTCTTTTTATCTTTTTTTTTTTTCCCACTGAAGTGCCTGGCATATGGAATGGGCTAAATAAATATTTGTTGAATGAATGAACTCTTAGTGTTGTTGCCACTGTAACAACCTATCACAAATTTAGTGTCTTAAAACAACACAGATTTATCATCTTATAGTCTGAAGGTCAGAAGTGCAAAATAGGTCATCAGTGATGTGTTCCTTCCATCATGTCAGTGATGTGAAGGCTCAAGGACGAATTGGCTTGTCTTTTCCAGCTTCTAGACATCACCTGTATTCCTTGGCTCTTGGCCTCTTCCTCCGTCTTTAAAGCCATAGCCTCTTCAGACCTCTGACTCTGAGGCTCCTACCTCCCACTTACCCTTGTGTGATTACATTAGGCCCATGGAAAACCTCTCAAAATACTTAACCTAATCACACCTGCAAACTCCCTTTTGCCACACACATTCACAGACTCCAGGGATAAGTACGTGGACATCTTTGGGGCCCCTTCTGTCACCAGTGCTAAATCTGATTTCCCCTTATAATCTTTTATCACAGATCATTTAATTTATACTTCAACATCAGGAAGCGATGTGACTTTAGCTGCCAAAATAAACAAAGCTGATGATAATGCACTTGATTTGAAACAGTGGACCAGGAAGTACTGTGCGATACGTAGACAAAGATTTTTGACAGTGTGTTGAGCCAGGGAAATAAAAAGTACCGTATGATAATCAATAAATAGCTATTAAATATGTAGCAAATTAAGATGCAGTAGATTAAAGGGAAATCACTTAGTTTTTCTTTTAAAGTGTTTTATTGATTGGGGTTTGCCTTTGCTATTAGAGTGCTATAATAATCCCATCCATCTGAGAAGTGTTTTCTAAACCTCACTACTCATCTAATATAATTAAGCCTTTTTTCCTACATAAAGTGATGTAAATGACACTGAATAAAACATGTAGGCACTGAGGTAGCTAATGGATGCAGCTCAGGGCTGCAGGAGGACGTGGTGACCTTCCCCTTCTCAGCAGCTTGGAGGTGCTGACCTGCTACGTGCCAGACTCCGTTTGCCAACAGGCCTTCCGACTTTTAGGAAAATGGAGGTGTGGGTCGGTAGCCTAGCAGATCCCCTTGGGCAGGTGCGTGTTGGTGTCTTTAGTCTGCTCAGGCTGCTGTTACAAAATACCATGGACTGAGTGGCTTAAATAACAGACGTTGGTCTCCTCACGGTTCTGGAGGCTGGGAGTCTGACAGCCGGGTGCCGGCTGGTTATGTGGGGGAGGGGGCCTCTTGGGCCACCTTCTCACTGTGTCCTCCCATGGCAGGTGAGAGAGTGAGAATGAGAGACAGAGAGAGATCTCTCTTCCTCTTCTTATAAGGCTGCAGCCCGACTGGATTAGAGCTTTGCTGTATGAATTTTGGTGGAACATAGTTTGTTTCATGGCAGTGGGTGGCACACCGAGTGTCCAGACCCACTTTTTATGGACGTGAGTGAGTCTCTGGCAGATCAAGGCCTTACCTCCGAGTTCACTGCCCCGTGGTTGTGTGGCAGCCGTGCCTTGAGCTGATGCAGAGGGCAGTGCTTCTCTCTAAATTTGGGGGGCTCCAGCAGGGCCCAAGAGCAGTATCAGGTCAGCGGTGGCAGCCAGAAGCCCATGGCAGCTGCCCTGTGTTTTTGAGGCAGATTTGTAATCCCCTCTGTCCACCTGGAGCAGTGGCTTTCCTGGTGTCATCATAGAACTTGGTTTGCGCACTGGGTGGTGCTGTGGGGGCAGATTCTCTGAGTGATTGGGGGAATAGCTGGTAAGGACTGTGGGATTTAAGATGGGGTTAACTGCTCTGGAAGGAAGCTTCATGGTGCTGTGCCGTGGTTTGGGGATGAGCTGCTGGTGGGGGGGCCTTTGGCTGGGGGGCCAGGTTGCGGTCACTGAGCCAGGGTACATTAGAAGCTGCCCAGGCGGAAGGGGTCTGTGGGTGTCAGAGCTCTGGTGGGTACACTTTTGTTTGGGAGAAGCACGGTCTGGACACCAGACAGTGAAACCTCTGGAGCTGCTGCCAAGAAGCAAGAGCAAGTCTCCTGGGCAGGGGAAGCAAGAATGGCTTCCCACCAAGGCTGGAAAGGAGGCTGCAGTAGGTTTGTTTCTAAAGAGGGGGGGACCCAGACTCTGAGGATTCAGAATCCTGCCCGCAACTGCTGATCGACACTTTAACTGGACAGGTGGTTGTTAGTTAATAAGTGGTTAGTTAATAAGTACATATTTATACATTACACATATGTTAGTTATTTATATGTTTTATATATATATATTTAATTTTAAGCTTGGGACACAGCTATTTAATCACTTTATACTCCATATTGCATGATTTAACTTGCTTTAACAGAATTTGCAAAAAATAATCATCAAACAAAATAGACCAGTTTTATAAAACAATTCTGAAGATACATAATAGCTTGTTCAGCAGAAAGAAAAATAAAAGCTCACAAATTGTTTGAAACTTTTTTTAGCTATCTGATAGTTTTTCACCAAAAGTGCCAAACACCCTCAGTTGTTTGTTATTTTTTTTCTGTTAATTTAAAGAAATTTAATACTTTTTTGGCAAATGGTTAGACATTTTCCCAACAGAACAAAAAGGTATACAGTGAGAAGGAAGTATTTTCTCACCCAGGCCCCTGACTGACATCAGAGGCAGTCACCACCGTATCACTGACATAATACCAACATATCCCTCCTTTCTCTTCTTTTCAGACAAATGAAAGCATCATCTACGCACCTTTTCATACCTTGATTTTTTAAATTTAACAATATATTTTGGAAATCTGTACATGAAGAGCTAATAATTTATTATTTATTTAAAATTTATTTTTCTTAGTTCTTTTTAATAGTTCCATAATGTTTCATTATAGGGATAAATCAAATTTTTTTATACTGGTGCTCCATTGGACATGGAGGACTGCACATCTTTTATTATTACAGACAGTATCACTGTACACATCCCCTTTTTGCCCCTGTGTAAGGACATTGATAGGATACATTCCTAGAAGCAGAATTCCTGAATCAGTTTGCTGTGTTTAATTTTTGATAGTTTTTGTACAAATCCTCCTTCGCAGAAAATTTATATTAATTTACACTTGTCATGATAGTGAGGCTTGAGTTGCATTCTGAGTTGTTTGTTCTTTTTAATAAGGCTCGACCCCTGGGTGGTGCCCCTCCGATGCTTTCATTCAGAGCCTTTCATCCCAAACAGGAGCTAGGCATCCTAATTTAGGCATATGTAGAATGTGGTGTTAACTGAAGCTTATTTGACTCAAAGTGAGCAAAGAACGCAGTCATCAGAGACAATAACAAGGGTGGTTTGGGGGACTCGACCCCCACCCCCAATCCCTGTAAGCCCCTTAAGCAGCCTGCCCCCCACCCAAGAATAATAAGAAATTTATCTGGGGAAAAAACCACACATACAACAGAAGCTTACAACTCCAATTCAGCTTCAAAAACGGCTGACTGATGCTCCTTAATGGCCCCTCTTCAGCTGTCCCTCCCAATTGGACCAGGCTTCCTGAACAGTTCTTTTTAAAACACGTTTTGTTGTTTTCTTTCAAAGTGAGAAGTGAATTGTCATCAACCCTCCCCCAACCCATCCTACTTTCCAGAAATAACAATTTTCTTTTGCTTAGTATGTGCCAAGAGGCGCTTAGAGAGTGAGGGCAGGCTGCCGCCGTCAGGGTTGAGCGCGGGGCCCTGCCTTCTGCTCCGCGTCGGCTCAGGCAAATTCTTCACCTCCTTCTGCCTCCATGGTCTCACCCGGAGAGCTGGGGGTGTTAATAATACGTGCCTCTCCGAGTTGTTTAGAGGATTACATGTGTTAGTATTTGTAAAGCACTTAGAACAGCACCTGTGCATGTTGTAAATATTTATGAAACAAACATGTCCAGACTTTTCTCAGAGTACACAGAAGCATTTACGTGTCAATGTTTGTGTTTTGTTTTTACAAAAATGGGGTCTCATTCTACATACTATTCTGCAATTGGCATTTTTTATTACTTTTTACACTGATGGCATCTCACCCCATCAGTATAGAAAGATCTATCTTACATTTTTATATGATCGTGTAATGTACAATTTTGTGCATATACCAAATGCATTTCACAAGTAATCCTACATCGACAGACATGCGGTTGGATCTAGTTTTCGCCCTTACAGACAGCGCTGCCGAGAAGGTCTTGTTGCCTGTCCTTGCCTGCGTGCGTATCCCTGTAGGGTGTATTCCTGGAAGTACAATCGCTAAGGCAGAGGATATGCACATTTGACTTTTTTGGATACATGTGTCCAAATTACCCTCCAGAAAAGTTCTCCAGTTTGTTCTCCTGGGAGCGTAAGGTGGGACGGGGGATATAATGTCCGACAAAGCTTTACTGCTCAAAACCTAATGGTATATCAGGGCTTTCATGTTGGTTGAATTCCAGCCCGGGCCTCAAAGCTCATTGTAATGTAACCCCATCTGTCTTTGCAGCTTTAACTGTTATTGCTCTTATAAACCCTCTGCCTCAACCAGTGGGTTTTTAATTTGCACAGTTTTGCTTCCAGGGGACTTTTGGCAATGTTTGGCTGTCATAGCTGGGGAGGGAGTACCACTGGCACCCAGGGGGTAGAGGCCAGGAGTGCTGCTCCGCATCCCACAAGCGCGCAGGACAGCCGCCTGCACCAGTTACCTGGTCCAAACCGCTATAGTGCTGTGATGGAGAAATTCTGAGTTAAGCTGTCGACTGATCTCTTAAATTGCCTGTTACTTACCCGCCTCTAGCACAAGGATGGACAAGATTTTATCTAATGTGTCTGTCACCTTCTCTCTATCCATGTGGGTGGCTAGAGAGCTGTTCAGAGAATTCTAAAGCTGCCTGGGTTCACTAGGGGTGTTACCGAACAAGAGGTCCAAGGGGGTGGCAATACTTGGCCCACCAAGGGATGCCAAACACTGCTACAGAACAGGGGCCTGTTCTGGCCCCTGGACAGAGGACAGAATTCCCAAGGACAGAATACTAATATCTAACTGGGCTCTTCTGTCCGCCGCCAATTGGAAAGACATCTCTCAATGCCAGAGATTTATGAAAAGGAAACGAAAGGTTTATTTAGAGCTTTACAGACTTAAAAGTAGTGACCCAATGTCTCCATTAAAATATCAAAGTCCTTTAAGATAACCAAAGCCGCCTACAGCACTTCCTTCCCCCCTGCCCTAACTCTGGGTACTGTATCTCAGGAAAAGAAGCACACCCTGTGTTTCAGGCCGCTGGCACCGTCAGCTGTGTCGCCCTGCAGGCAGGATCTCTAGTTAATCCGAAGTACTGTGGTACCCTCTCATGGTCCACTGGCAAGAGTTCTTTGTACTCAGTTCCAGTCAAAGTCTCTCCTGCTTTTCAGGCCACATGGCCAAAGGGGGCACCCCAAAGCCACGTGGGCCTCTTCTACCAAAGCTGCAGGGGTCCACACTCCACCGAAGGCACATGTCTTTCTTCTTCACCTGGCTGCAGGGCTCTCCATTCTGGCAAAGCTACGTGGTTTTCCCTTTCACCTGGGAAAGAAGGGGTCCTCACTCTGCCAAAACCACGTGGCTCTCTCTTTTACCTGGCTGCAGGGGTGTGCCCTCTCTCCAAAACTGCATGGTTCTCCCCTACTTGACTGCTGGGGTCCTCACTGTGCCCCAAACTGCATGGCTCTCCCCTCACCTGGCCAAGAGGGGACCCTTACTTTGCTGAAACCGTGTGGCTCTCCCTTTCATCTGGCTCAAAACTTGGCCACAGCTATTTAACATATCTATGAAACCAGTTAAACGTTATAGATATGTTAAATAATCATTCCAGAGGTCAGCTGCAAAACTGTTGCAGTGCAAAACAGCTCTCAAGGGCCTGGCTCCATTTGTTCCTTCCCCCTGTGTGTGTGGGGGGGAGTGAGGACATCTTAATGATTTTCTGGACACCCTGAGCTCTGGACCCCATCCCAAATCCTTTTCTGTGGCCCCCCTCTTGGCTGCGCCCTGTTACAGGGGGGCAGTGCTGTGCCTGCCACTTACCAAATTACAAAGTCCTGAGGGCAGGATGGTATTTTCTCCTTTTTTGTATTTTCCAAGGTGTCTCATGCACAGGTTTGAGTGCATGGTTGGTGATCAAAGTTTTTAATGTTACTGAATTACTGTCATCCTAAGAGTGATTAGAGGTTCTCTGTAGGAACCAGCTCCTCTTCTGACCTGCCCTCTACTTCCTGTTTGTCTTCAAACCAAACATTTCTATTTCCTGGTATTTATGTCATATCTTGCAGAGCTTTGATAGCCTAAAAGGAGGCTGTGGCTTGATGTTTACTGTATTATCTTGAAAACGATTGTTGAATGAGTATAATTTATAGCTTTCCATTGTAGGAGACTGAATAATCAAAAAGCCAGGAAGGATCAATGGGTATTGATTGCGTGGCACCCTGTCAGCAATTTAGGCTCATAGTTCTTGCAGGAGGGACATGATTTAGGGCAGTTTTCAAATCCGAGTGAACCTCTTTTTATTTTTCAGTGTTTGGGGTTAGAGGTGGCTTATCAGGGATTGGTCATCTTTTTCTGTGAAAGGCCAGATAGTAAATATTCCAGGCTTTGCAGGCCATGAGGTCCCTGACACCATTTCAGCTCTGCTCTTGTGGCTTAAAAACAGCCATCGACAAGACTTAAATGAATGGGCAAGACTTTAAGGACAAAAACAGGCAGTGGCTGCAGTTTGCCGATCCCTCTAAAACCGTCACTATTTGGATAGTTCACTGACGAACCCACCTTGCAAGTGAGTGGTTTTGAAAATGGACTAACTGGGAGTCATGACCACCCTCTGTGATGACTGCACTGGGAAAGGCAGTGATTTGTGACCCTTCTCTGCTTTCTCTTGTAGAGATGTGGTATGGTGTGTTCCTGTGGGCACTGGTGTCCTCTCTCTTCTTTCATGTCCCTGCCGGATTACTGGCCCTCTTCACCCTCAGACATCACAAATATGGTAGGTTCATGTCTGTAAGCATCCTGTTGATGGGCATCGTGGGACCAATAACTGCTGGAATCTTGACAAGTATGTTAGACATTAAAATACCAGTCAATCTTAGACACACACAACAGTATGATGATTGCCAGAGGGAAATGGGGGTGGAGGGAGGGAGAGGGTAAAGGGGGGTCAGTGGTGATGGAGGGAGACCTGACTCGGGGTGGTGAACACATAATACAGTGTACAGATGATGTGTTGTTGAGTTGTGCCCCTGGAATCTATATAATTATATTAACCAGTGTCACCCTAAGAAGTTCACTAAGAAGTAAATATAAAAATAAAATAAAAGACCAGTCAAAATATTTCATAGGACTTGTCAGGTTACTTCAGGACCCATTTTAGAAACAGGCCTGAGTGAGATACAGAGAAAGTGGTCTTAACCACAGGTCCGTTTAAAACAAAATTCTTTTTATCCTCACCCGAGGACATTTTTTTCATTGCCTTTAGAGAGGGGGAGGAGAGAGAGTGAAACACTGGTGTGAGACAGACATCCATCAATTGCACAGGGCCCTTTCTCATGCATTGTTTTTCCCTTACCCCTGTTTCCCCATTTTTGCGCTAACATCTTTGATTTCCCGAGTCAGAGTTCCTCTTGCTGGCTTTAGGGAAGCCTATGTTAATTAAGCTTTGTGAGGTACAGGTCACCAGCAAAAGGAAGATATTTGTCCTTTTGGAAGCTACTGCTCCTTTCTCATCAGCTGTCACTTGACGGATAACATGATAGGGTGGTTGATGAATTACTTCTGCTCATTCAGGTGTGGTTACTTTAAGGATGGGAGAATACTTCCAATGACAAGAATTCTTGTTTTAAAAAGTACCTGGTTATTTTTTTCCTCTTAGGAATTCCTGAATAAGAATTAGAGTAACATTCATATTATATATTATTTTTACCTGTTTTTCCCCCTTGGCTTTTGCCCATGTCACAGGGGTGCGAATAAGCTTAAATCTTTTTAAGCTCATAATTAAATAGAACTAACATGTATATTTTCTATAAATTAAAAGGTATAAGAAAGCAAGAATAAAAATCCTCCATTGCCACATCCCTAAATGAGAACCACAATTTGCATTTTGGTCTATGTTTTCTCACTCTTTTCTAGGTATACATGTAAACATAAGTATATTATTACAAAATAGAAATATAGCATTCCTACTAATTTGTAACTTTATTTCTTTGCCTGTGAATCTAAACCTTGAGCTTGAGCTCCAAGGAGAAATCTCCCTCTGTCTCTGACGTGAGGGGTTTTTCGGGGACAAAGTGGCCTCTTTTCTCTGTGTCCTGCAAATGATAAAACCTTTGAGATAACACAGGAAGGAGGCCAGTTTTCTCCTGTCTGCATTAAGGAGTTTCCATAACTGGCCTTATCCAGTATTTTGCGTTACATCAGCCGTCTATAGAGACCCTCTGCTCCAGTTTTTTTTTACTGGATTACTGGCTGTGAGGACCTGTTTGGGATTTCTCACCAGTGCAGTAAGGATGATACTACCCACCTCGTATGCAATGTGATGATTAAATGAAATAGTGTGTGTGTGAAGAGTTTAACATAATACAAACACATAGTAACAATGCCATAGATGCTGTGTTTGTCTTTAAGATTTTATGCACAGAGTATGTTCCCTACTCACATTGCTGATCTTTTTGGAAGTTTTTTCTTTTCTCCCTTCTTCATCATCCAGATCCCACTTTAAGGCCCAGGTCAAGTTGCTTTAGCTTCTTTCTACCCACTTTTTTGGAACTAAATTCTAAAAGGGGCTCAATGAAGCCTGTGCTCTCAGATGGTAGCAGCACAGTTATGTATGCATCGCTACTGGAGATGGGCATTTCAAAGTTCAGATGTTCTAGGAAACCGGCACAGGTATTAATGTTCTTCTTCTTAAATTGGTTAATACACCTTCACATCATATTTATAAACTGCGTAGACATTTGATTGAGACACTCTATGTCTTGAATCATTCAGAACCTCTTTTCATGCTCATGCTTTCTGTCTTGTGTCCTCAGCTAGATTCTGTGTACTAGGAGGGTAGGGATCACGCCTTGCGAAACGCAGAAATTATAATAGAGAATATTTGCCCAGAATATTTGACACAGAATATTTGAATGAATGAACATGCCATGACCAGGGAGAATCTTGCTGGGAGCATTTGGGTGAGGTACTCAGCTGGGAACTTTGGATCTATTCCTTTCTCACTAATGAAATCTTAACTTTCTTGGCACAGTGCTGAATCCCTGCAGCGACTCAGGGTACCTGAGTAGACACAAATGTGCTTGTTTTGTTTACTCCATTTCTAGAGAGTTACAGTGACTAACATAATAAAGAACAATTAACGACATAGGGAATAGAAAGGAATCCCGAGTATCTCTCTCCTGGCACCCTCTGAATTAATAGTGAGAGTCCTCCTCTCTTCCGTTTTCTACCCCCCCCCCCGTACATCCTCTTCCCAGAGAGAACTTCAAGTGTAGTAGAAGGTGGAGTGGAGGTTCCCTGTGGCTTTCCCTGAAATGTTTCTTGCACACTCTCACTCAGAAGATTCTTTGTTATTTATTGCCAAGAATGTATTAGGTACCTGGTAAATGCATGGGGCAGAAAGAGATGTTTTTGAGTTTGTAATCAGGTCAGGTGGAAATTACAGTCTTTGTGATTTGGTTTATAACCTCCAAATGCGTCTTATTCACTGTATCCGGGAGACTTAGTTTTAAGGTGTCACTTTAAAATATCTAAAAGCATAGGTCAGTAATTTGCAAACCATAAAAGGAATACTTAAAACCCAGAATAGTCAGCAAAAGAATAGGGAAAACAAAAACATTTGTACAATGTTCAAATTTTAATGTAAAAAATCTGGAACATTTGACTTATCATAGAATTTTAAGTGCTATAATTTTCTGATTACATTCATCTTGATTTTTCTTTTAAACTCTCAAACTTTTGGACAGGCGCGGCCATTGCTGGAGTGTACCGAGCAGCAGGGAAAGAAATGATACCGTTTGAAGCCCTCACCTTCGGCACTGGACAGACATTTTGTGTAGTGGTGGTCTCCTTTCTACGGGTTTTAGCCACCTTATAGCACAGACCCTTATGCTGTGATGTCGAACTTAAGTTTTATAGAATCCTCAAAAAGAATAAGGTGTGGAACGTAGTGTTTTCTTAGTTCTTCAAGTGGAAGCAACTTGGATGAAAAAGGACGTGAAGAACAGCAGCTCAGCCTTTCCTGCGATTTGAAGCTCCAGGAAGTGAAGACCCTTTTGGACTCTTATTGTTCTCAACCAAACAAATCAAGTTTTATTTTGTTTATCTGTGTGTTTGTTCTGATATTTAATTTAAGCAGTTTTACAGGTGCACCTTTACCCAAAGCCAGGTCAGCCGTGCTTCCGGGTCAGCAGTCTCCGCACTGAAATTCACAATATTGTGTGAGAAAATGCAGTGATGCGTATTTCAGAAAAACTATGGAACATATTGGTTTATTTCTAAGCAGACTATACTGTACTAAAAATCTTATTTGATCTGATCTTGATTGACATTTGGTAGACTTTTTTTTGCTACACCTTCACCATAATAAGTGCCAAATAGTTATGGTTGAATATAGCTTTGTGAAAAAATTTGGTGAAATAAAACAAACAAAAAATCTATAACACACATAGTGGCTTTGATTCCACTGTTTTTTTTTTTTTTTGAAAAGGAGCTAACTACTGAATGATGTGACATTCTATGGATAACTATCTTGACCTCTGATTATTTAATATATTTTAAAAGATGTGAATTTGTTGTTTTATATATTTTATCAAAATGAACTAGCTAATTGAGACTTTTTTCCTCCAGAATTCCAGTACCACCTTTTCCTGTTACTTCTATTAATTTTATTTAGTTTAATTGCAAAAACATCCTATTAAATAACTCAAGTTGAAAATTTTAACCCAGATGGGTTAGGGTACTCTTGACGTTAAGGCACATAAAAAAGATATTTTAAACATTCTGTTGTAGTTTTTCTTAGTGACTGGTTTATTATTGGCTCTTGAAAAATTACAGAAGTGACGCTTAAACTAGTGTTAGGGTTATCGATTTCTTTGTTTTAATAGCTACTTAGTCTTCTTAGTTACTTAATGGTGGATGTCACTTCCAGAAAGTGCCTGAAGTTTATTTCTCAGATGCCTTCCACTGTGTCCTTTACATTTTCCTTTAAGAGAATTTATGTCCTTAAAGAACATTAAATACTGAGGTTTTTTCCTTTTTTTATCCTCACCCAAGGACATACATATACTGATTTTTAGAGAGAGGGGAAGGGAGGGAATCAGAGAGGGAGAGAAACATCAGTGTGAGAGAGAAAGAAACATCAATCAGCTGCCTCTCACAGCTGCCCCAACTGGAGACTCGTCGGCTCCCCAGGCCTGGGCCCCGACAGGGAACAGAACCTGCCACCTTGTGGTTCACAGACAGTGCTCCAGCCAACTGAGCCACACCTGCAGGGTCAAATATGAAGAGGCTTTTAAAACCCAATTTTAGCTTTTGAAAATTTTCTTTTACTGCCTAATGCTCTTTTTTATTAAAAGGCCTGAAAACTGTGACCCTCAAAACAGGATTGCAAAACCTGAAACTGTTCTGTATGGAATACAGTCACTGTTGTCGTTATCTGTTCTCAAAGTAACTTTTGGTAATTAAGTTTGACATTTTTTAAAGGAAAGTTTCATTGAGAGAGTAAGGCTGACAGCCCATGAGGTCACGTACACACAAACTGTTTCACTTCAAGAAATACACATTCTGGCTTGGGATTAAAAACAGCCAGGGGGACCAATTTACCAGGGATAGTCAAAGAGAAAAATTACAAAAGGATCACAAAAATTAACTGGACATTTTCTTTCAACTAAGGGCCCTTAGACCACTCGTCCAAGTTACAGTGACATTCTCAGCCTCGGTAGAAAATCACAGGTAGAGCTGGAATGCAGACCAAAGTCTATAAATGCCCCAAGGTTACTCTCCAGGGCTCAAATCTTTCTTTCAAGCAACTTTTAAGCCTTTATTTAAAGACTCCATTTTTCATTTCATGGAGCTGTGATTTTGAAAAGTAGCCCTTCAGTCTAAGAAATTTGGTATATATCCTTTATTATAAGAAATGATTTTAAAAATCCCTGTGGAAGGGTGCCTCAGCATTCTCACCTACAGCACTCTTTTGGATAGAACTTCACAAATTGAACAAGTGGGCCACTGATTGGTGGACCCCTCCCCCAGAGTACTGATTTAAAAACCATATTGATCTATGATTTAAATGTTTGGTTATTTTTCTTTTAGAGCCAAGACACAAAAAATTAACGCATTTTGAAAGGTGTTCTCTGTTTTCATCCTTTCGTGTTTGCTATATTTTGATTACATGCTCTTTTCACAAACTTCAGATGTAAAATGTATCTTCAAACTGAATGTTTCCTCCATCCAAGTATGTGAACATTCTTCTGTGAATATATGTGTATATACTTAATATAAATTGAGTTTTGCAGCTTGAAATGTTTTTAGGATGAAACTATTTGAATGGTAAAGAATGGCTGTTCCTCCTTATTTCTTTTGTTTGATTGTTTTAAATTTCTCATTTCAAATACACAATTATTTGGGAGTAGTTGTCCAAATGAAAAAATATCTGCATTCGTATTGAACATTGTATTTTGCTGTACAGTGTTTTGATAATTATTACCAATACCTAGCTTTCTTAAGAGACATACAGAACTACCCCAAACCCCAGCTGTATATTCACTTTTTTTTTTAAGATTTTATTTATTTATCTTTAGAGGGGAAGGGAAGGAGAGAAATATCAATGTATGGTTGCCTCTCGTGAGTACCCTGCTGGGAACTGGCCTGCAACCCAGGCATGTGCCGACTGGGAATTGAACCGCTATCGTGTGATTCGCAGGCCCGCGCTCAATCCACTGAGCTACAGTACCAGCTAGACCTCACCCTTTTTTTTTAAATGTGGGTAAGGGAGACAGCCCTTAACCAAAATGCTGACTTCTGGATTCTTTACAATGGGTGTTTGGGGGTAAAGGCATTTTGTGAAAACTTAGGTCCACATTTAAATGCCTAACGGATATTCCAAGATAACCGTGGCTCTTTGTGCTGTTAACCACACTCCCCCCCTTTTTTTCTTCAGGAAACATTACTTCTTAGGAAATGTCTAAACTAATGAGAAAAAGTTCATGCAATTATTACCTTTAAATCCTTCCTTCTGTTTTTTAAGTTGTATGTTGCCTTTTGATGCCCCTTCTTACTGCTCTGGTTTGAGTTAAGTTCTTACTGCAACTGCAGTGCACACACCTCCCCCGAGATGCCGTTTCCTGGAATGTGAAGCCCTGGTGCCGTGAGCGGCAGTCCACAAGCAGAAACTTCGATTTACCTGCATTTCTTTTTGTGCACTCTCTTAGGCTGGTTGTGACTAAAATCAGCTTAACTTTTTGTATTAGATTATTTCACTAACTGCTACAGTCAAAACGATCAACTCTTTGTATGATAGAAAATTATTTAAATTTTATTTTTCTACTGACATTTCTAATTCTGGTATAAATGTTTATCAATAAAGAATTACTTTAAATTCTGTGAACTGGGTCTATTATTTCTCTTTCAGTGGCCAATGAGTTTAATCTTTTGTAATACAATTGTCTGACTTAAGTTCTTGGGGCTTTTTAAAAATATATTTTATTGATTATGCTATTACAGTTGTTCTATTTCCCCCCCTTTCATTCCCCTCCATCCTGCACACCCCTCCCCCAACCACATTCCCTCCTTTAGTTCATGTCCATGTGTCTTAAATTCTTTAGCTCTTACATTTCCCATACTATTCCTGCCCTCCCCCTGTCTATTTTCTACCTACTGTCTATGCTACTTATTCTCTGTACCTTCTCCCCCCTTCTCCTCCTCCCACTCCCCATGACTGCTCTATCCTGGAAAGCTTTCATTTAGAATGGAAGGGCAGATCAAGTGCTTCTCAGATAAGGTCAAGTTCAAGGAGTTCATCATCACCCAGCCCTTATTCTATGAAATGTTAAAGGGACTTATCTAAGAAAAAGAAGATAAAAAATACGAACAGTAAAATGACAACAAGAACTCACAGCTATTAACAACCAAACCTAAAAAAAATCCTAAGCAAACTACTAAAACAGGAAAAGAATTACAGAAATGGACGAGGGTTATCAGTGGGGAAATGGGAGGGGAAGAGAGGGAGAAAAGGTACAAAGAATAAGTAGCATAAATGATAGGTAGAAAATAGACAGGGGGAGGTTAAGAATAGTATAGGAAATATAGAAGCCAAAAAACTTAAAATGTATGGCCCATGGACATGAACAAAAGCGGGGGAATGCAGGTGGGAGGGGGTGTGCGGGATGGAGGGAAATACCGGGCAGGAATGGGACAACTGTAATAGCATAATCAATAAAATATGTTTTAAAGAAACAAGCAAACAAAAAAAGAAGTAGAGATCCTACACTATTATACAAATCTATCCCTACTGGGATTTCCATAAGCTAATACACGCTGGAATCTAATGAAATTCTACAGTTCTTTACTCAATAATTCAGATATTACTTTCAAAGCCATACAGCCATATACAGCATACTAGGTGTCGTCACTCCTCTAAATATCTAGCTTTTTGTCACCATATGGTAGAAAAAAACACCACCTTGTTTAGAAAATGTGGGGTTATAGAGAAATGTCAGGATGAATGTCCCCCTAAGCCTCCGGTGGGATGAAGAGGTTTGGGGGAGGTTAGCTTCCTTGTGAATCTCGTATTTTCCAGATTCTGAAGTTATTTAGCCATTCTGTCTCTGGAGTCTCTCTATTTACTAATTCTTTTCAGTAAAAGATGCAGCCCCCTCCCCAAGCTCTTAAAATCTCTTCTGATGTCTTGCTAATTGAAAAAGGTATATGATTTGCCTCAGTCATCTGCTTTAGGGAGTGATGAACTCAAGCTTTGCAGAAAAAGTTGGGAGAAGAGAAAATTATGATCACACTGTGTGTAAAGGACGGGAACCACTGAGGTTTGTTTCTCCCCCCAAAATCTTGAAATTAAGTATATTTATAACAGGAATTAATTTTCTTTATGTAAACCTGTATCAAGTTTACATAAAAATTAATGTATTGCCTACTAATTTTTTCTTATGATATAGTTAAAAAAAAAAAAGAAAATACAAGGTTGGGTTCCTGGGAGTCTGGGGTCACATTTTTGTCAACTGATCAACACATAACCTTTTTTTATGGATGTTTCTGTTTAAAGAAACCTTATTTTATATATCTTTGCTGGTACAGTGTGCCCTGAAAGCTTTTATTATGTCTTGGTTTGGGGGTTGAAAGAGAGACATGGTATTTGGGGGCATGAAAAGAACCTTTACATTGATTAGGGTGGGCATTTTGGAGTTCTTCACAGCAATGGACTGGGGCATTATCCAAAATTAATAAAACCTTGAAGGCAAGGTCTCTGTCCTGGAGATGGCATTCAACTTCTGGTATGAAACAGTTGTGGAACCAAAGGTCATCCACGCTTTTCTGTTTCTCTACCAATGGACTGCCTTTCCCTTGAAGTGCTTGTGAATTTTGGGTTCTGTACAACATAAAGGGTTTGCACTGGTGGCATTGGCTCACAATAGCAAGGTTGCATATTCTCAGAGTGACTTAAAACCAAGAGCTTTGGAGGCCATTTGCATATTATATAGGTTTGTTTGCCAATGTCCTTGTAGAACACACCAGTCTCATTAGCATTGAAAACCTGCTCTTCCACATAACCCTTTTCCTGTGTAACACTTAGCAAGTATTTTTAAAATTCTTCCACAGCTTCCTGGTCTGCAGAATTTGCCTGTAGTAGGTTTAACATTTTTCATCCCGTACTGCCTTTTGAAACGTGCAAGTCAGCCAGCACCAACCGAGACGGTTTCACATTTTCCTGACCCTGAGTAACGTGACCATAAATTTCTTTGAACATCAGCCTCACAGCCATGCTGTCCACCACACCTTTTAAAAATCTGTTGTCTAGAGTCCAAAAATTTAGCCGTTTTTCCATCTTTTCTATATCTTCCTCACACACTATAGATGTCACGTTAGTGCTTTCTGGAGCAGCCTCGAATATGGATCTGTGAATTTCCTTTCCCTTTTTCTTGATGCACTGAATTCTTTGTTCATTAACATTGAACTCTCGGCCAACAGGGCTACAACTCATGCCTGAACGAAGCTTACCTAACACATGTATTATCTCCGTGAGGCACACGCAGCCTGCTTGCGCTTAAGAACGTTAGGCAGCACTTCAGCACTGAGTTTGGGACTCATTGTAAACAGCAAAATTACTATAAAAAGCACAGAAATGGAAAACAAAAAATGCTAAAAAGAAGTGGCACTAATAGACTACAAAAAGTACATGTACACGTACATATACATCGCCTGCCTTGCTCATTGTCAGCTGGTAAAACGCACCATTGACTCAAATTTTTCACCCTTTGCTCATGTCCGCAAATTACCCCAGAAAGCCCTACGGATATTAATTTTGGGGTTACAATACATTTTAACAAATAAGCGAATTTGAAACTACCAACCTGCGAATACTGAGGATCAAGTGTATTCCCACATATAATTTTATTTAAGACCATTTACTAAATTAATAAAACAAGGTAGAGTCTAAGACTACAAGTCCCAGAATACACCGCTTCATCACGAAGCCTTTGCTCCGTCAACTCTCATAGTGACGTCACGCCCTCCCCCCCTCCCCCGGCAATGGCCTGGAAGCCATCACGCACACTCTCTGCGCATGTGAACTAGCTGAAAGGACCCACCCCAGCCTCGGCTTTAAGGTCTCTCCCTTAATCTTTACCTTGAGGTCAGTAGCGACGCTCCTGTGGCTTGGCCCGCTCCACGTGTCAGCGATATGGAGGAATTCGACTCCGACGACGTCTCCTCCTCAGAGGAAGACGAAGACTACGTGCCTTCGGGTAAGTTATTCCGCCTTCGGAGGCTTACCCCGCCCTGCGCCCCACCTGAGGTGCGCTTGGCTCCACTGAGTGGGCCCCGTGGGTCTCGAGCATCCCTGCCAGCTGCGCCCCTGTGGCCAGAGAGGTGTGCAGAGGGCACCTCGCGCAGCCGTCCCGGCGGCCTCACTGCGGCCGCAGGAGTCTCCTGGTCACGCCAATGCCGAAATCGTCGGAAGGGCAGTCTGAGCATTGAAACTTACCACGTTCCGTCCCGAGGGAATTGCCTGCTAGCATCTCGTGCAAGGTAGATCTGCCCACTTTCTGCCCTCAGAAGGTATCTGGTAGGTAGAAATAATGATAATGCTTTTTGCTCGGTGGCAACGTATATGTCCATTGCTCCCGTCTCAGTTTTTGTGTATGGTTTGGTATAGGCATCTCAAACTGAGCAGAGCCAAACTAAATCTTGATACCCAAATAGACTGCTCTCTTCCGCCGTCCTGCCCCTTCCCCAGACTTTCCCATCTTAGTAAAGTACCCATGCAATCGTTTCGGTAGAAAACGAACAAACCCCCCTAGGAATGGAGCCATCCTTATTCCTCACTTTTGGTCCAGCTGATCTATTAAGTTCTGTTGTGTCTACGTGGAAAATTAACTTGTGACCACTCCCTTACTAATCTCACTGCTGTTGAACTACCCTAATTAAGGACCAGAGTGGCCAGAGAGATCATTTGAAAACCACTTTTCATTTTAATTAAAAATGCTTGTTTTGAAACCAAACAGTTCCCATCATTCCTCGTTATCAGTCTTCTTTGGACTCATTCCTCTCACTCTGTGCGCGCCCACACCCTTCCAACTGTCCAACTTACTGTTGTTCTTATGTCCAGTTTTGGTTATATCAGTATCCAGTTGACATAAGAAATGTCCAGTCCTGTAGAGAATTTTTTAAGAGTTTATTTGAGCCAAACTGATGATGTATGCTGAAGAACAAAATCTCAAATGCTCCAGAGAATAACATTATGAGTTTCTTTTTTTAATTTAATTGTGCAAGTACAGTTTTCTGTTTTTTACTCCCATCCCAGCCCACCTCCCACCCCCGTGCTCCCCACCTCCCTCCCATTCCCACTCCCCTTTGTTGCTGTCCATGTGTCCTTTATACTAGTTCCTCATTTTCAGTTTCTTTTACACATTTGAAATTAAGGAGGGAGCATGAGGAAGATGTGAGGAGAAGGTGGAAGAAAGGGAGGCAGGATTAGGAATGGATTACAGAGTAATTGAGGTCATGTTTTAAGGGTGGTTGATTTAGGAGGAAGGACCTGAAAGGGGGCATTTCAAAAGTGTGTTAACCTAGATGCACAGAAAACAATGGACAGGGTTTGCTCAAGACAAACCTTGAGCAAAAATAAACCTTTTACTAAACAAGGTGTGTGCCTGGGGCCTGACCACCCACCATGACCTGCCCAGGTAGGAATTTACACCCTGTGAGGTTACTTTCCTTAGAGCCCTTTTTCATCCGTAGGTATTTTTTGTAATGACGGAACACCATCTCCACAGCTGCACCGTGTGGTACGTGCTGTGATTGTTTTTCCCGTGCCACTTGTTTTCTCTGGAGTTAATGCACATTTGGTTGTTGTTTAGTCTATGTATTTACTCTTGATTTGACCCTTAATTCTCATAATTGCCTAAATCATCTTCCAAGATACTTAGATTTAGTAGATAATGTTCCACTTTCATCTTAAAGTCCATCTTTGCCTTCTGATCTGCTCCAATTTGGCTTGATTTTTACAATTTTTAAAACTAGTTTCTTCCATCTCATTGCCACGCCAGGTGTTCCCCTTTATCTCCCTTTTCTGTTGGATTTCCTGTTTCTTGGGTCCTATTTGTCTTTTTTCTTGGTGGAATCCACCATGATGAAAATATATCCTCAAATAACTTCTCGAAGAAGGATGCATGGTAGGAACATATTTTCTTGAGAACTTGAATGTCAAAAAATTATGATGTGACCCATGATTGATCATTCATTTTGTATAGATTTTTGATAATTCATGATCGATAATTCATTTTCTATAGATTTTTGTGTTCTATAATACTAATTTCAAGCTCTATAATAATTCTCCATCCAAATATTTATTTCTCTTAAACTTTTTTTCACTTACAGTTTAATTCAACATTATTTTGTATTAGTTTCAGGTGTACAGCATAGTGGGTGGACATTCATGCATCTTATTAAAAACCCCTCCCCTCTGGCTATCATCAGTCTGTTCTCTGTATCCATGACTCTGTTTCATTTTGGTTTGTTTATTCTGTTCTTTAGATTCCATATAAGTGAGATCCTTTTCTGACTGGCTTATTTCACTTGGCGTAATACCTTCTGGGTCCACCCATGCTGTCACAAATGGTCAGATTTCATTCCTTTTTATGACCAAGTAATATTCCACTGTGTATCTGTACTACCACTTCTTATCCACTTGTCTTTCTATGGGGCCTTGGGTTGCTTCCATATCTTGGCTATTGTAAATAATGCTGCAATGAACCTCGGGGAGCATACATTGTTTTGAATTAGTGTTTTGGGTTTCTTCAGATAAATGCCCAGATGTGGAATCACTGGGTCATAAGGCAGTTCCATTTTTAATTTTTTGAGGCACCTCCATATGGAGGTTTTCCATAGTGGCTGTACCAGTCTGCATTTCCACCAGCAGTAAATGAGAGTTCCGCTTTCTCCACATCCTCACCAGCACTTGTTTGTGGATTTATTAATGATAGCCATTCTGACTGGTATGAGGTAATATTTCATCGTGGTTTAAATTTGCATCTCTCTGATGATAGTAATATTGAGCATCTTTCCATATGTCTGTTGGCCATCCGTATGTCCTCTTTTGGAGAAATATCAGGTGCTCTTCTGCCCATTTTTAAAACTGGATTGTTTGTGGTTTCAGTGTTGAGTTGTTTTGAGTTCTTTATAAATTTTGGATAGTAACCACAATGATTGGATGTGGTCATTGGTGAATATCTTCTCCTATTCAGTAGGTTGTCTTTTCATTTTGTTGATGGTTTCCTTTGCTGTGCAAAAACTTTTTAGTTTGATGTGGTCCCATTTGTTTATTTTTTTTCTTTTGTTTCCATTGCCCGGGGAGATATATCAGAAAAAATATTGCTAAGAGAAATATTTGAGACTTTACTGCCTATGGTTTCTTCTAGGAGTTTTACAGTCTTGAATCTTACATTTAAGTCTTTACTTCAATTTGAGTTTATTCTTATATATGATATAGGAAGGTTCTAGTCTTATTTTTTCTATGTATGTGTTCAATTTTTCCCAGCACCATTTATTGAATAGACTGTCTTTACCCCATTGTAGATTCTTGCCACATATATCATATGTTAATTTACTGTATAGGTGTGGGTTCATTTCTGAGCTCCCTTTTCTATTCCATTGACCTATATGTCAGTTTTTATGCCAGTACCATGCTGTTTTGATTACTGTGGCCTTGTATAGTTCGACATCAGATAGCATGATACCTCCAGCTTGGTTCTTCTTTCTCAAGATTGCTGTGGGTATTTGGGTGTTTTGTGGTTTGATATAGATTTCTGGATTATTTGTTCTAGTTCTGTGAAATACGCCATTGGTATTTTGATAGTATTAATGTCGAATCAATAGACTGCTTTTTTTCTACCTGAATTTTAAAGGTGTTGTGCCATTATTTTGTAATTCCCAGTGTTTTCTGTTAAGAAATCTGTTTTGGCCCTGGCTGGTGTGACTCAGTGGATCAAGTGCGGGCTTGTGAACTGAAAGATCTCTGGTTCGATTCTCAGTCAGGGCGCATGCCTGGGTTGTGGGACATGTGCCCGGTTGGGGGCTTGCAAGAAGCAACCGATCAGTATGTCTCTCACACATTGACGTTTCTTTACGTCTCTCTCCCCTTCCTTCCCCTCTCTAAAAAGTGAATAAATAAAATCTTTAAAAAAAAGAAAGAAAGAAATCTGTTTTGGTCTTGGCCGGGTGGCTCAGTTGGTTGGAGCGTCGTCCTATACACCAAAAGGTTGCGGGTTCAGTCCCTGGACAGGGTGCATACCTGGGTTGTGGGTTTGATTCCCAGTTGGGGCTCATACAGGAAGCAGCTGATTGATGTTTCTGTTCACATTGATATGTTTCTGTCTTAGTGCCTCTCTCTCTGTCTCTCTGTCTCTCTTTTCTCCACCACCTCCCTGTTCCTCTCTCTAAAATCAATAAACATATGCTAAGGTGAGAAATTTTTAAAAATCTGTTTTGTTGCTGATTTGTGCTCATTTATATATGATCTGTTTGTCTGTGGAGGCCGATAGTCTTCTCTTTGTTCCTGATATTTTTCCCCCTGATATTTTTCTGATAGTTCACAATGATATATCTGCCTTGATTTGAGTCTATTTTTATTTATTGTGCTTGGCTTCTGGGAATTTTTCTTTTTTAACAATTTTCTGTTTTCTCACCCTGGCTGGTTGAATCAGTGGATTCAGTGTTGGCCTGTGAACCAAAGGGTCACTGGTTTGATTGTGGGCCAGGCCCCAGTGGGGCACAAGAGGCAACCACACATTAATGTTTCTCTCCCTCTTTCTTCTTCCCTTTCTTTTTATTTATTTATTTATTTATTTTTTAAATTGATTATGCTGTTACAGTTGTTCTATTCCCCCCTTCATTCCCCTCCACCCTGCCCCCCCATCCCCACCATTACCCCCCTTTAGTTTATGTCCATGTGTCTCAAGTCCTTTAGGTTCTATATTTCCCATGCTATTCTTGCCCCCCCCATCTATTTTCTATCTACTGTCTATGCTACTTATTTTCCGTACCTTCTCCCCCCATCTCCTCCTCCCACTCCCCTGTTGCTAACCCTCCTTGAGATCTTCATTTCTATGTTTCCACTCCTGATCTAGCTGTCCTTTTAGTTTGCTTTCGTTTTAGGTGTGGTTGTTAATAACTGTGAGCTTGTTGTCCTTTCACTGTTCATGTTTCTTTAACTTCTTTTTCTTAGATAAGTCCCTTTAACATTTCATATAATAAGGGCTTGGTGATGATGAACTCCTTGAATTTGAGGAGCTTATCTGAGAAGCACTTTATTTGTCCTTCCATTCTAAATGAAAGTTTTGCTGGATAGAGCAATCTTGGTTGTAGGTCTTTAGATTTCATGACTTGGAATAGTTCTTTCCAGCCCCTTCTTGCCTGTAAGGTCTCTTTTGAGAAATCTGCTGACAGTCTGATGGGGACTCCTTTGTAGGTGATTGTCCCCTTAGCTCTTGCTGCTTCTAGGATTCTCTCCTTCATTTTAATTTTGGCTAATGTAATTATGATGTGCCTTGGTGTGTTTCTTCTTGAGTCCAACTTTTTTGGTACTCTCTGAGCTTCTTGGATTCCTTGGAAGTCTATTTCCTTTGCCAGATTGGGGGAAATTTTCTTTTATTATTTGTTCAAATAAGTTTTCCACTGGTGGCTGTGCCTTTCCCCCTTCTGGTACCCCTATAATTCGGATATTGGAGCGTTTAAAGATGTCCTGGAGGTTCCTAAGACTCTCCTCATTTCTTTGAATTCTTGCTCCTTGACTCTTTTCTGTTTGGCCATTATTTGCTTTCTTCTGGTCCACTCCATTGATTTGAGTCCCAGTTTCCTTTTCATCGCTATTGGTTTCCTGCGGAATTCCATTCATTTCCATTAGTTTAGCCTACATATGTTTCTCTAATTTGTGGCTATAATCAACCAGATCTGTGAGGATCCTGATGACCAGTGTTTTAAACTGTGCATCTGAGAGTTTTGCTATTTCTTCGTCGCTTAGATTTATCTCTGGGGCTTTGAGGTCTTCTTGCGACATTTTTGGTCTGTTCTGGCCCTTTAAGTGTGAGAAGCGCGCCTTGGACTCCCAGGTTGCTGGGTTGTGACGCTGTATGTGGAGGCGTGGTCAGAGCGGGGAAATGGCGGCGCCCTCTACCGCCGGGGCTGGTCCAACCGCCCACTCCCTCGCCTGTCCGCTCGCGCGCAAATAGGCGACCTCAGTCAACACGCAGCACCGCCTCCCCACTGTCTCCTCTGCAGTTGCTCACCTGGTGGGTTGCTCGGTTGCTCACTAGGTCCAATCCTGCGTTTGGAACCCGTGCGTCTGGATTCACGCGTCTGGATTCCGCATGTGGGTCCGTCTGAGTCCTCCTGTGCAACCCCTCACCAGACGCCGGTTTCGCCCCTTACCGGTCGGGCTGAAGCATTTGTTGTTAACGGACTTCCGAAAAGTTCAATTTTCCGTGTTCTGGTTGTGTTTTCTGATGCTAATATTTAGTTGTCCCTAAATTTGGTTGTGTGAGAAGGCACGGCATATCCACCTATGCCTCCATCTTGGCGGAAGTCATCCTCTTCTTCCCTTTCTTTAAAAAAATGTTTTTCATTTTTTGAAACTGTAATTATTCATATGTTGAATGCTACGTTAACTATTGTGGACCGATACTCTCATTTTTATTTATCTCCTATTTTCTAACCCTTTGATTTCTTTTCACTTTATAGGAAATTCTCAATATTTTGTGTTCCAGCTCATCTGTTGCATTTCCTTCTTTCATATTTTTAATTTTGAAGAACTCTTTATTCTTTGAATAATTTTTATAGCAATCACGTTATTGTTTCATAAGTGCAGTTTCTTATTGTTATATATAATATGTAATATATATAATAGAGTATATAGTATAGTATATACTATAAATATAATTATATAGCATATTAGTAATACATTTAAAATGTTTTGAGCTTCAGTAACATTCACTCTTTTTGTTGTACAGTTATGAATTTCAACAAACACTTAGAATTGTGTAACAACCACCAAAATGGACAGTTCCAAGGTCGTCCCCTTATTCTCCCTGCCCTGCAAATTAAAAAAAACCCAAAACCCATAGATCATGTTATCTGTGGAGAAGAAACAAAACCGTCTTCTTCTTTTTCCTTAGATATACCTTTTATTTATTTCTTTTTGCTTGCCTTATTGTACTTGATATGGCTTCCAATATGATCTTAAATAGCATTAGTGACAGTGCTTATCCTTGCCATGTTTCCAGTTTTAAGGGGAAAGAACTGGTATTTCACCATTTACTAGAATGTTGGCTGTAGGTTTTTCAAGGCCGCCATTTCTGTGTGTATTTTAAGCATTTTACAGTGACTAACTCAACCACAGAAAACTACCAGATATGTGCTGTTATCATGCTCTCCATTTTACAGATGGAGAAACTGAGGCCCCCAAAGTCACCCAGCTAAGATAGTAGCTAGAGTGGGATTTGAACCATGACATTCTGCATATTCTGCCTCTTATACATGCCTTTTATCAAGTAAAGTTCCCTCTATTCTTCATTTGCTGAGAGGTAAACTTTGTCAAATGCTTTTTCTCCATCTATTGGTTTGGGGTGGTTTTTCTTTTTTTGTTTGTTAATGTGATAAAATACAGTGATTGATTTTTAAATTTTGAGCAGCCTTTTATTTCTGGGGTAAAACTCACATGGTCATAATGTATTATTCTTTTTATACGTTGCTGAAGATATTTGCCAATATTTTGTAGAGGATTTTTTGCTACTCACTCTGATCTTTTTCTGTACCCAGCTGTAGGTATTTGTATTTTCCCCAAACTGAAATTGTACTTTTTCATATTAGCATATTACCTGCTCTTTTCAGTGAATAATCTCTCCCTATCCATTTCAATAAACTTGTAACTCATCTAATGTACAGACCATCTTCAGATCTTCCCAGTTGACTCCAAAATTGGCTATAGCTTCTCTGTCCAAATCACAGTTCAGTTTGGGACTGCACATGTCTTATAGTTGTCCCATCCTTGAAATCTGTTTAAGCTAATAGAAACCTTTGTGTAATGACATCGATATGCTTAAGAGGGTCAGGCGTGTGTCCTGCAGAATGTCTCAAGCTCAGGATTTGTTGCTCCCTCACAGTGTTATTTTGTTCCCTTGTCCCTTGAATTTTCCATGCATTAGAAGGTAAATCTAAATGCTTGATGGATTCAAATAAAATTTTTTTTGCCTAGAATACATTCATTGTATGACACAATACATGACATCAGAAGATACCTTATGCCTGGTCAATCCTCATAGTTGTGACTGTTGAATCAGGGTGATGAGAGCTGGATTCCTCTATTATGTCATTGTTGTTTCCTGTGGTGTTTTTTTTAATTCTGTGGGTCTTTTACATTTATTCATTGATGTTCTTCTGAAAGTATATATAGCTTTCCCTCATCAACTGGGGCAGGATAAATGTTAATTCATTTTCCTTAATTAATCAATTTTCAAAATGGGGAGCAACTTTAATAATAGCTTATTTACAATGGTACAGTTTTTTAATATCATAAAGTATTCACAGATATTTATCAATTACATGTGTTTTAATTTACTAACCATTATTCCTTTTAGTTCACATTATCACTTTTGGCTACTAGGACTTCTTTCAAGTGGGATCTTAAAACCTTTTGAAGTGACCCATTCCTTGCTTTCTGGCATAGCAAAATGTCCCAGTTTGAGTTAGAGTTCATATTGATATTTTAAATTATGTGGCTCTTTTTTTTTTGTCCTCACCCAGAGACGTGCTTTTTTGATTTTAGAGAGGGGAAGAGAGAGAAACATTGATGCAAGAGAGAAACATCGATGGGTTGCCTCTTGTATGCATCCGCCTGGGGACCAGACCTGCAACCTAGGCATGTGCCCTGACTAGGAATCGAACGCTCAGACTTTTGGTTTACAGGACATTCTCCAACCAGCTGAGCCACACGGGCCAGGGCTTAAATTCTGTTTTAACATTTGTATTTTCATACTTAATTTCTTTGATTTTATAATTGTGTGTCACTTCTTTATTCTGAACGTCTGGATTCCTAACATGATTAATGTAACTACTTGCTTCCACCTGTCATATAAAGGAAATAGTTGCACAACACCAACATTGATATCACCACAAGGAGTAGAACATTTTGTCTTTAGACTGCATCTTGCTGAAAATGTACAGTCAGAAACTATGTTTTTAAACTTGTTGGAATCCTGTCTTTATGGGTTATAGTATTGTTTGGGCATATAGTTATATTTATTTATTCAAACCGTGCTTAAGGGATGTTCAAAATTTCATAGAAAGATAAATAGACTTCTAGCTTCTGTCCCTTCCTACTCCACCCTGTTCTACCCAGCCCTTATAGTTGGCTGTTTCTGTTAGGTTTTTTTTTGTTTATCCTTCCCGTGTTGCCTTTTACAAATACAAACAAATATGATGCAGCTAGGTGACCACCATCACAGGTTTACATCTTTTGCTGTATAGATTTCCTGGGGTGTCAGGAGGAAGCAAAATTACACTTGTGTGTTCAGACTGCCATCTTTTTTAAAATATATTTTATTGATTATGCCATTACAGTTGTTCTATTCCCCCCTTCATTCCCTTCCACCCTGCACACCCCTCCCCCACCATTCCCCCCTTAGTTTATGACCACGTGTCTCAAGTTCTTTAGATTCTGTATTTCTCCAACTATTCTTACCCTCCCCCCATCTATTTTCTACCTACCGTCTAAGCTACTTATTCTCTGTACCTTCTCCCCCCTTCTCCTCCTCCCACTCCCCTGTTGCTAACCCTCCATGTGATCTTCATTTCTATGGTTCTGCTCCTGATCTAGCTGTCCTCTTAGTCTGCTTTTGTTTTAGGTGTGGTTGTTAATAACTGTGAGTTTGCTGTCCTTTCACTGTTCATATTTTTTATCTTTTTCTTAGATAAGTCCCTTTAACATTTCATATAATAAGGGCTTGGTGATGATGAACTCCTTGAATTTGATCTTATCTGAGAAGCACTTTATCTCCCCTTCCATTCTAAATGGATAGAGTAATGTTGGATGTAGGTCTTTGGATTTCATGACTTGGAATACTTCTTTCCAGCCCCTTCTTGCCTGTAAGGTCTCTTTTGAGAAATCCACTGACAGTCTGATGGGAACTCCTTTGTAGGTGACTGTCCCCTTATCTCTTGCTGCTTCTTGGATTCTCCTTCATTTTTATCTTGGCTAATGTAATTATGATGTGCCTTGGTGTGTTCCTCCTTGGGTCCACCTTCTTTGGGATTCTCTGAGCTTCCTGTATATCCTGGAAGTCTATTGCCTTTGCCAGATTGGGGAAATTCTCCTTTATTATTTGTTCAAATAAGTTTTCCACTTGTTGTTCTTCCTCTTCCCCTTCTGGTACCCCTATAATTCGAATGTTGGAACGTTTAAAGACGTCCTGGAGGTTCCTAAGCCTCTCCTCATTTTTTTGAATTCTTGTTTCTTCATATTTTTCTGTTTGGTTGCTTCTTTCTTCCTTCTGGTCTACTCCCTTGATTTGAGTCCCAGTTTCCTTTCCATCACCATTTCTTTCCTGTGCATTTCACTTCATTTCAATTAGTTTAGCTTTCATATGTTCCTCTAATTTGTGACTAAAATCAACGAGTTCTGTGAGCATCCTGATGACCAGTGTTTTGAACTGTGCATCTGAAAGTTTGGTTAGTTCTTCATCACTTAGAGTTATGGGCCCTGGGGCTTTGAGTTCTTCTTGAGCCATGTTTTGGTCTGTTCATGCCTGTTACATATGAAGAGAGGAGCCTTAGATGTTCACCAGGGTGGGGCCACCCTGGTTGCCAGGTTGTGATGCTGTATGTGGGGGTGGGGTCAGAGTGGGGTAATAGCAGTCCCCTCTGCTGCTTCCCGCTGCTGGGGCCTGTATGGTCTGTCTCACTGCTCGCTCCTTCACCGGTTTATTTGCTCATGAATGTGTGACCGTGGTCAGCCTGCCGCCTTGCGCCCTCAGTGGGACCGCCTGCTGCTACTCCACACCTGGGATCCACCCACAGCTGCCTGCCTGCCTGCCTGCCTGGGCTGCATGCCTGGGTTGGTCGGGTGGACCTTTCCTGCTCCACTGCTGGCTTCGCCTCTGTTACCGGTCTGGCTGAAAAGTTCATTGTTGTCAGACTTCCGTATAGTTCAATTTTCTGTGATTTGGCTGCGTTTTTGTTGCTAAAACTTTGTTGTTTTTAAACTTGGTTGTGCGAGAAGGCACAGTATTTCCATCTACGCCTCCATCTTGGCGGAAGTCCAGGCTGCCATCTTAACCCTGGACTCATTCCCTCATCATGAGACACTTTCACTTATTACCAGGTAGCTGGATACCAAACTTGTTTCCGCTGTAGAGCCCTTATATCTACTGTTTCCTCAGGTTCATGTTTGTTCTCCAGATTTTCTCATGGCTGGCTTCATCTTAGCATCTTTCTTCTCCTCTTTTTTGAGTATCGGCTATCATATTTGTAGTTTTCAAGAGTTTGGTTTTTTTGTTTTGTTTTAGTTTTCTGAAAAAAATTAAAAATCATTCTTATTTCATGGTTGCCTCTTTGAGAGTATTAAATACAAAGGGTTTTTTTAAAAATGTTTTAACTTTTTTAACCCCTAATTCTATTTCCTCTGAGTTTCTTTCTGCTTGTTTTCATTATTGCTTTTCGTATTGGAGGCTTCCTTGAAGTGTTTGGTGATAGTTGGTTCATTGTGAGTGAAATATTTAAAAGCTGATAAGATGTAAGGACTATTCAAAACAGCCCTATTTATAATGGCTCCAAACTGGAAACAACCTAAATGTCTATTAACAGAAGAATGGATAAATAAGCTATGGTGTAGTCATACAATGAAATATTATTCGGGGGTAAGAATGAATAAATCATAGCTACATGAAGTGATAGGGTGACTATCACTAATGATGTTGAATGAGAGCAGCCAGACCCAAAAGAGTGCATAATGTAGGCTTGTTTGTTAATGCTCAAAAGCACACAAAGCGAATCGGTGGCATTGGAAGTGAGGATAGTGGCTGCTGTGGGATGGGGCTGGTGGCCGGTGACTAAGAAGGGGGCACGAGGGGTCTTCTGGAACGCCGAGCACCACGTTCTGCTTCTTGAGCTGGGTTCTGGTTATGTGTTTCACTTTGCGTAATTTTATTAAACTGTACACTAGCTTTTGTGGTTTTTCACACATACCATATTTTAGGGACTATAAGATGCACTTTTCTACCATATTTTTTGCTTCAAAGTTTTTTTCCCTATTTTTCTCCTTTAAAACCTAGGTGCATCAATTTTTTTGGTCTATTTTTCGGACCATAAAATGCACCTAGGTTTTAGAGGAGAAAAATAGGAAAAAAAATTTTGAAGCAAAAAAATATGGTAAAAAAGTGTGTCCTATAGTCCGAAAAATATGGTATGTTATACTTCCAGTTAAAGGTTAGATGAAGTAAAAAAGCCACCTGAATACCCCTGCAGGCAGTGCAGACTGGGCTGAGCATCCAGGTAGCACTCTTTCACGGGGGAGCCTGAGTGTCAGTGTGTGAGGTTCCTCCTGCCGGGGAAGAACCTGTGTCCAACTGGGGGTCTTTAGACCTCTCTCTAAATCTCTTTTATTGACAAGAGAAGGTATTGTTTGCTTACTTTTGAAAGATATATTCAAGATGAAGTGGAAGTATCAGTTTCTTTTTTGAAAAATACGGTAGATAGAATTAGGATTTCTGTTCATTCACTCACTCTGTCATTCTATCAATCATTCATTCATTCAGCAAATACCTATAAAGAGTAAACAGGATCTTTGTCCTCATGATGGGCAGAGCATGGCAGAAATTGCGAACATTAAATATGAGTGGGATGAGTTATGGGGAAAATATGGACTGCTCTGCAAGCCTAGGATTTGGGGACTTAGCCTCGTCTCCAGGGACAGGGAAAACTTGTCTCAGGAAGTAATACTCTAGTTAGGTGAAGAACGGAGGAAAGCACTAGACTTCTTGCTTAATGCAAATGTCTCATCTTGATGTGAAAATCTTTATTAATGTCTGTGTGACCCCCCTATTATGTGATTTCAGGTGAAGAGTATAGTGAAGATGATGTAAATGAATTAGTGAAAGAAGACGAAGTGGATGGTGAGGAGCAGACACAGAAAACCAAAGGGAAAAAAAGAAAGGCTCAAAGCATTCCTGCCAGGTGATGCTGCCCTTAAGGCCCTTAGAAGTCAGGGCTGCTGCTGTCAAAACCATCCCGATGCTGGCACTGGTCTGGTAGATTTCTTGCCGCTAAGGTTTCTAACCTTTTTCTCTTTGAGCATTTGGAGACATTTCAGGATTAGATTTTTGGTCTCTGGAAAGCTTTAAAAATTTTTGAGTTAATTTTAAAAATTAATAGGTAATGTGTACATATAGTTAAAATGAAAAACTCAAGTTACTTACAAAAACGTGTACCCCATCTCTAGCCTTCGTTGCTGTGTGTCAGAACTGTGCTACCAGAGGTATTCTGTGTGTGCACAAGCATGTATATAGATGTTTCCTACTTCCTTTAAAAACAAAAACAAACGGTAGTATGCTCTGCATATCATTTGTCACTTTCGTTATTTCACATCTTAGAGATGATGCCATCTAGCTATACCTTACTCCTTTCATTGGCTGCGTGGTATTTCATGATATGGATAGACCTTGCTTCATTCAGGGATTCCTGTATTGGGACACATTTGATTTGTACCCCATCTTTTTTTTTAATCCTTACCCAAGAACATGCTCTTTGATTTTAGAGAGGGGAAGGGAGGGAGCGAGACAGGGAGAGAAACATCAATGTGAGAATAACCAGTTACCTCTAATGCGCACCCTGACCCAGAGGCTGGACCTGCAGCCCAGGCATGTGCCCTCACCAGGAATCTAGCCCTTTGTTTTATGGGACGATGCTCCAACCAGCTGAGCCACACCAGCCAAGGCTGTACCTTACCTTTCCTACCACAAATAAGACTGCACTCAATATTTTTGTATATAGCTTCATATAAATATGTATATGAAAGTATATATCTTTTATATAAAGATATAAAAGTATATGAAAAGTATATCTGTGAATCAGATCTGTAGAAGTAGAATTGTTTGACCCAGGGTTATATGCAGTGAAAAATAATATTTATAGATATTAGCAAATTATCTTCCATAGGCCTGGAACTGAATTATACTTTCACCAAAAATTATGAAAATTCTGATGGATAAACTACTCATTCCTTTGGCTGTAAAAGTTGGACCTCTAGGCCTGCAGTCACTGTCATAAGAGGAGCCCAGACTGGCACTGCTACTGTGTTCCCCCAGGAGTTCATTCATGTCCCTTGTAAAATGCAGCACCATGAAATTGCTGGTAGAGGTCATGACGATCTTTGTTATGGGTAAGATAAGCCTTTGTCTCCCAGAATGGATCATGAAATCTCTGGAGAACCGCTGGCTGTCCCGTGTTGTGTTTCAGAAAGATGTGCAAAGTTACGTTGAAGAAGACCCTCATTTTTATTCTGGGTGGTCTTGTTCCAGTTGTATACCATCTGATTGTGGATAAATCTTTAATAAATGTCTTGTATGGTTTTCAAAAAAAGAAGTTTCCTAAAAAAAGAAAGAAAGAAAATTCTGATGGATTATTGAACTCAGATAAGAGAATCTTTTATAGAAATCTTTTATTCTCTTTGATTGGTGTTTCAGTCTTTCTGGGCATTGAAGCAAAAAAGCAAATTGTAGTTTATTTTAAATTGTAGTTTATAAAGGGGAGAAGGAATTTAAGGTATTAGATTCACTTGAAGTTAGAATCAATTTGCTCTCATGAATTTTGGGCCCAGTTTTTTTGTCCTTAAAATTTTCCGTATTCCAGCTTTTGTAGCCTCAGAAAAGGGGAAAAATATGAATTCCTCCACCCCCTGCTTGTCCCTGGGTAATTCTAGGAAGAAACAGTGAAAATAAATTTGAGGCTCTCAATGAAACATGTTCTCCATATGTAATGGCTTCAGAAAGTAAAAAAAAAAAAAATATATATATATATATATACATACATACATACACACATACATACACACATATACATGTGTATTGTATGTATGTGTGTGTGTGTTCTTGGCACACTCTTTTTGGACAGATTGATTCTGTGGTAATTTTGGGTGTTTCTTAGTCCTGACTTAGAAGTATATAGAACACTATATTTTGATTCTAAGTGTTTTAGGGGGAGGCTAAGAACTCAATTCTTTTTTTCTTCCACAAAATCTCATTGTACCTCTTTATGCCTCTCAGTGTACATCATAATCAGTGGTCCCAGATTGGAGAGTTTTCTTGAGTTTGCAACATTGACTTTGGAATTGAGGAAGGGATAACTGAAATCATTTTGCGTGTCTTATCTTTCTTGTTCCTTGTGATTGTTGGGGATTAGGAAAAGAAAACCAGGAGGCCTCTTGTTAGAAGAAGAGGAAGAGGAAGATGTCAGTGAGGAATCTGGAGCAAGCAGCAGTGAGGAGGAACACACGGCTGCAGAGCGGGGAGAAGACACTGGGTCAGAGGCTGCAAGGAGGAAGAAGGAGGACGAACTCTGGGCCAGCTTTCTCAGTGACGTGGGACCAAAGTCGAAAGTGTCCCCAAGTCCACAAGTTAAAGTAAGTTGATACGTGAATGAGATGAATGTTTCCCCAGCAATACCCTAAGTTCTTGAATAGATTGTTTTTTAATAGAGGAAGGGGTGTGGGAGGGAGAGGGCGAGAAGCATTGATGTGGGAGAGAAATGTCGATCATTTGCCCCTTCTCCTTGCTCCATCAAGGGACCTGATCTTCAACCCAGGCATGTGCCCTGACTGCGTTGCACATGCAGCGCAAACCAGCGATCTTTCGATCTTTCATTTTGCAGGTCGGCACTCAATCTACTAAGCCATACCAGTCAGTCCTCCAGATAGATATTTTAAAAATATGTTTTACCAGTTGTGCTATTACAGTTGTCTCAGTTTTTCCCCCTTTTCCTCCCTCCATCTGGTACCCCCATTCCCTCCAGCAGTCCCCCACAGTTCGTGTCTGTGGGTCATGTCTGTGAAGAGTTCTTTGACTGCTCCATTTCCTACGCTGTATATCCCCCTGTTTATTTTGTACATACCAGTTCTTAATCCCTGTACCTTTTCCCCTGTTCTCCCCCCTTTCCCTCCCAGCTGATAACCCTCCAAATGATCTCCATACCTATGATTCTGTTCCTGTTCTTGTTTGCTTAGTTTGTTTTTTAGATTCGGTTGTTGATAGTTGTGAATTTGTTGCCATTTTTTTTTAAAACAAAGTTGGTTTTCTTTAAGATTTTATTTTATTTTTAGAGAAGGGAAAAGAGAGAGAAAGAGAGGAAGAGAAACATCAGTGTGTGGTGACCTATCACACTCCCCCTACTGGGGACCTGACCTGCAGCCTAGGCCTGTGCCCTGAGTGGGAATGGAACCAGTGACCTTTTGGTTCTCAGGCTGGTGCGCAATCCACTGAGCTACATCAGCCAGAGCTCTTGCCATTCTAATGTTCATAGTTTTGATCTTTTTTTTTCTTATATAGTCCCTTTAACATTTCATACAGTAATGGCTTGGTGCTGATAAACTCCTTTAGCTTGACCTTGTCTGGGAAGCACTTTATCCGCTCTTCAATTCTAAATGATAACTTTGCTAGATAGAGTAAACTAGGTTGTAGGTCTTTGCTTTTCATCATTTTGAATGTTTCTTGCCAGTCCCTTCTAGCCTGCAAAGTTTCTTTTGAGAAATCAGCTGACAGTCTTATGGGAACTCCCCTATAGATAATGAATTGCTTTTCTCTTACTGCTGTTAAGATTCTCTCTTTGTCTTTAACCTCCAGTTTAAACCTTTGGCATTTAAATTATAATGTCTCTTTGGGTCCAACTTGTTTGGATTATCTATGCTTCCTAGACTTGTATGTCTGCTTCCCTCACCAAATTAGGGAAGTTTTCTTTCATTTTTTTTTTCAAATACGTTTTCAGTTTTTTGGCTTTTTCTCTGCTCTTTCCAGCACCTTTGTAATTCAGGTGTTGGTATGTTTGGAGATGTCCCAGAAGCTCCTTAGCCTATCCTCATTTTTTTGAATTCTTTTTCCTTCTTACTATTCTGATTGATAGCTTTTTTTCTTTCTTATGTTCCAAATTGTTGATTTGATTCTCAGCTTCATCCCCTCCACTCTTGGTTCCCTGTAGATTTTTCTCTATTTTACTTAATGTAACCCTCATTCCTGCCCAGGTCTTTTTTATGCTGTTGATATACTCAGTGAGTTCCTTGAGCATCCTGATATCTAGTGTTTTGCTTATCTCTATTTCATTTAGTTTTTTTGCTGGAGTTTTGTTCTGTTCTTTCATTTGGGCCATGTTCTTTGCCTCCTCAGTTTGGCAGCCTCCCTGTGTTTGTTTCTGTGTATTAAGTAGAGCTGCTTTGACTCCCTGTCCTAATTGTAGAAAACTGCACCTGTCAATTGTATGGGGTGGAGCCCTCAGTAATTGCCAAGGTGGGGCAACTGTGTCACCACTCTGTTGCTCTGTGTGAGGAGGGCTTGGATGGGGACATTGCCGCTGTCTGGCCTCTGGATTTTGCCCAGAAGGAAGCTGTCTCCCATCACTCACCTGGTTGCCAGTCACTTCATTTTCTCCCTGTGTGCCACTGGTGCCCTTCCAGCTGGTTTCCTGGTGCCGAATCCCAGAGGGAATGAGTCCATGTAAGTCCTAGGTCAATTGTAGGTCCTTTAAGAGGAGTCTCCAGAGAATCCTGCAGTTTCTTCTGCCACCCCACCCCTCACTGATTTTTATAGCAAGAAGTTACAGGGATTTAACCTTCCTGGCACTGGAACCCTGGGCTGGGCTCGTTGGTCTGGTCTTGGGCTGGGATCCCTCGCTCCTAAGGTGTCCCTCCCTATTTTTATCCACCATAAGTGGATGTGGGACTGCGTGTTCTGTGTCTCTGTGCCTGTCCACACCTCCCCACCCCTGTGTGTCTCTGCCCACCCTTCCACCCATCTGGATGAGCGTGGTGGCTTTAAAACGCTTGGTTGTTGGACTGCCATACAGCTCTATTTTCTGACAGTTCTGGGTGGTACTTGTTTTGGAGTCTAGTTGTAATTATTGCTGTAGTTTTGTGAGGATGAGGCATGTTTTCTATGCCTCCATCTTGACCAGAAATCCTCCAGATAGATTTTTTAAAAGTTTACAAACCAATTTGAAGCTTACAGTAGAAAATAGACTACATAGATGCCTTTTTTAAAAAAGATTCAATTTATTTGTTTATTTTCAGAGAAAGGGGAAAGGAGGGAGAAAGAGAGGGAGAGAAGAATTGTTGTGATGGAATCAGTTGCCTCTCACACACCCCCAACCAGGGACCCGGCCCACAACCCGGGCTTGTGCCCTGACTGGGAATCAAACCAGCAACCTCTTGGTTTGCAGGTCAGCACTCAGTCCACTGAACCACACCAGCCAGGGCTGTAGATAGTAAATGACTCTAACTGAGCGAAAAACAAAGCATTCCCTTTGGAAGGAAAAACAAGCTTTTTCAATCAAATAAATTTTCAATAGGTCTTTAACTGTTTTAGGGATGAAACGTTTAGAAATAGCCATAAGCAGCATGATTGAATGGTTCTTTTAGATTTCATCCTTAAGTGAAACTGATTCTTACTTTTTTCATAGAAAAGAGAGGAGACTGAAGAGACAAGTTCAAATAAATTGTCGGTCAAAGCAGAAGAGCTAGAGAAACCTAAAGAAACAGAGAAAGTTAAAATCACCAAGGTGTTTGATTTTGCTGGTGAAGAAGTCAGGTAAGATGACCTTCACAAACTTTGAAACTTCCGTATTTTGCCGAGTGTAATGTGCACCCAGGTTTTTGGCAGAAACTTTCAGGGAAAGTATCTGTTGTTTTAATTTTTAATTCAGTTATTTATATTTAGAAACAAAACCGAGTATCGTATTGTATTCCAGAGTATTATTTTGTATATGGATATCATTATTGCTTTCTAGAGTTATGCTTTTAACACATAAGCATAAATAAAAGAATTAAAAACATTTGCGTAGATATGTAATTAGTACTACCCATATATAATATGCATCCTTATTTTTCCTTCAAAAATGTGGGCAAAAACATGCACATTATACATGGTAAAATACAGTAGTTCTTTAAAAAATGAGCATTTTTCTAAATGTGTTATGAGTCATCTGCCCTCATCCCAACCCATTGTAATATTTGGAAGCCTTATATTTGAACTCAAGGAAAACAGTGGCTCCATGAACTATCTGAGAACACAAGAAAATCTAGTTTTTGGATATTATGAAGTGGTTGGCTGAACAGAAACAAGAACATGTCAGAGTAAAGTATATGGTTTCACATAGTCATGTTTTGTAACCTCGGCTATGTCGTTTCTCCCTTTATTACTTCCCTTAACTGTGAAGTGTGAGTCCCTGTGAAGCCTATGAAATCAGGTAAAAATTAAAGTGCCAGGAGAGAAGTTTGTTTCCAGTATTATTTCCTCACTTTAATATTATTTAAAATATATATATATATTATTTTTTAAATTAATTCATGAGGTTTGTTACCGGTTCAGAAAAACAGTAGGGACTTAATAACCTCCTGGCTGTTCCAGGTAAGAGCCACATGTTCAGAGTTTCCTCTTTCCTACTTACTTAAGTTTTATTATGTGAACACAGCAGATCTCTAAATTATAGCTAAATGAGAACAGATGAAGTGCCAATCAATACTTTTTTTTTTCAATCAATACTTTTTTAGGTAGTCGCATTTATTTTCTTTGACAGTAATTAATTAGACCTGAATGTTCTCTGAAAAGATAATTTCCCCTAAAATTGATATTCTTTTTTAAAAATCTTCACCCAATATGTTTATTGATGAGAGAGAGAGGAAGGGATAGAGTAAGAGAGAAACATTGATTGGTTGCCTCCCATATGCTCCCCCACTGAGGGTCAAACCCGCAACCTAGATATGTGCCCTGAACGGGGATTGAACCCCCAACCTCTTGGTGGATGAGTCACTGCTTCAATTAGCTGAGCCACCCGGCCAGGACTAAAATCAATTCTTAAAAATATCTTCTTTTCACCAATTATTTCATCTAGAAATACATCTTGGGAAAAAGAATTTGGCATTATTAGTTTTATAAATGGTATAGGGCAAAACTTTTTATTATTTAAAAATTTTTCCCTCAACTTTTTCTTTTGAAACATTTCACTTATGGAAATATTGCAAGAATAGCATTACAAGGAACACCCATGTACCTTCCACGCAGACTCACTACTTGTCAGTGTCTCTTTCACCTCCACCTGTATTTCTCTTTTCATTGTGGCTGAACCATTTGAGAATTACTTGTGGACATTAGAGAATTACTTCACTCTTAAATACCTCAACACTGTTTCCTAAGAACAAGGGCATTCTCCTTTGAGGTACACTATCACTCTCATAGTCAGTAAATTTTACATTAATGCAGATAATAATGCATTATTATCTAAACTCTGAGATGAAGGACCCTGATTTTCAATTTTCAACCTGTTACAGACCAATGCTTTTGTAAAGTACAATAAAATTGAATAACAGAAAAAAAAAGTAAAAAGATATATGACATATAAGCTCAAATTTTTAACAATAAAATTTAACAGACATATAATTACAATTCAGTACACATAGTCAAAATAAACGTAAGATAGGAAAAGAATTTTATAACTATATATACTGTTCATTGAAAGTGAGTATGAGATTGATACAGGAAATCAGTGTTATAGTTATACCTTTTTATTCTGTAATCAAAACAGTCTAAAGTATCAATTCTCAGTAGGTAACATCTAGACACTTTGTATATTAATTTTTAGTTTTTAATGAGACAAAATAGGTTTTTTGGTGCTCATTCATCATCTAAATTGGGTTGCTGACGGCAGTGCTCCTGGAGGACAGTGTGCGTGTAAACTACTTCCTTGTTGGTTTTTTCCTTAAAAAAAAAATTCATCATGAAGCAATTCATCTCAGAGATATTTTCATGAAGATAGAAGTATAGCTTTGAAAGCCATTTCACTGAGTTCCGGATTTTCCCTTTTTTAATCTAAATTGAAGCCAGTGATACTGTGTTTTCAGAGTTCATCTGCAGTGCTTTATCGGTGTCCATTTCCAGGAGTTTATCCTGTCAAGTTATAATTAGATTTAAGTTATGTTTCAGTGGAAAAAAATTCTAGAGGCATGAATTTCCTGTTTGTGGATATTATTTTGATAGAAAACACAGTTCCAGACCTTCTGTGGAACATGTTAATCTGTAGAAACTCTGTTCTTCCAGGCTTCTTAACTTTCATTTTCACCCTTATATTTTATTTACTACTGAAAAACTCCTTGCATGGGAGTACTAAGATTATTAAAAACCAACGGTATCAGAGAAATAAGCAAGTTTTACTGTTTAGTTGAGAAGCAGCTGGTTACTTTTTCTTTCAGAAACACTTTATTTCCTAGTTCATCATTCTCAACATCATTTTTCTCTCTCATAACCATCATACCTTAGCACACAACATAACATATACACTTTTATGATCAGCTTTCAGTTTATCACATATAAAGAGAGTCGTTTAAAATTTTAAGTCATTAACCTTAAATAATTTATTATTTTTACTGTTGTAGCAAGATTTTTTTGGTAGTAGGACTTTTCTTGATGAAGGAAGCAGTGTGTTAATTTCTATTCTAGCACATGCTCCTTAATCTAAATTGTTTCTCTGTTTCACCAGCTGTGCCATTGGAACGTGCTTCTCCGAACACTCAGACTTCACATTACATTTGTTGACAGTGTGACCCTAGTTTTATCACACAGATGAGTGTCAGGTATGTTTGTCAGCAAGAAATTGACAAAAGAATCCTTTATATCATCCCCATGTTTAAATCACACATATACCATAATAATTGTCATGTTAGAAGTGATATGACATTCTTTAAATTGCATTGAGACATCACTTTGCTAACTTTATTCCAGTTTTCACTACCATAAGCCAGATCCTGAATACGTCAAGCTATGGTGTATTGGAAAGTTATGCTCGAACGACCTTTTTTTAGTCCTCACCCTAGGAAATGTTTATTTGATTTTAGAGAGAGGGTGGGAGAGACAGAGAGAAACACTGACATGAGGGAGAAACATTGATCAGGTTCCTCCCATACACACTCTGACCCAGGATGGAACCTGCAACATAGGTATGTGCCCTGACTGGGATGGAACCCACAACAAACTTCTGGTGTGCAGGGTGATGCTCCGGCCATCTGAGCCACCTGGTCAGGGCTTGCACTGCCGTCTTTGTCACAAGCAGATATATTTGATACAGTCTTTTCTAGGGCCTTGGCACTGTTTTTCTGTTTGTTGTTTTGGTTAGTAACCAAAAGTGCTCTTTCCTCTGAAGGCTGCAATGTACCAGTGTTAATGAGTGGGATTTTGCATCTACTTTTGTTGACTTTTTAGTTCACTGCTCTTTGTTTCAGAATTCTTTTAATATGAACTCGTGTCCTTATGTTTTGTATGTAAATGCTTCGTTAGCTGAAGCATCACTGCAGAGAACTCACTTTGGTTTTAGTGCTGCATGATCAACAGACCACAGTCAGTAGGAGAGGGCTTGAAGCGAAAAAGCAGTGTGACCTTGGTTGGCCTTCATTCCTTTGGAATTATTTCCATTACCATCATGTGATTTATTACTACTGCTGCATTCAGAAAAGATGTGTTTTCTTTTTTTTTTATTTTTAATATATTTTATCGATTGTGCTGTTACAGTTGTCCCATTCCCCTCCACCCTGCACACCCCCTCCCACCCACATTCCCCTTCTTTAGTTCACATCCATGTGTCGTAAGTTCTTTAGCTTCTACATTTTCTATACTGTTCTTGCCCTCCCCCTGTCTATTTTCTACCTACTGTCTATGCTACTTATTCTCTGTACCTTTTCCCCCCTTCTCCTCCTCCCACTCCCCTGTTGCTAACCCTCCATATGATCTCCATTTCTGTGGTTCTTTTCCTGTTCTAGTTGTTTGCTTAGTTTGCTTTTGTTTTAGGTGTGGTTGTTAATAAGTGTGTGTTTGCTATCTTTTTACTGTTCATGTTTTTTATCTTCTTTTTCTTAGATAAGTCCCTTTAACATTTCAGATAATAAGGGCTTGGTGATGATGAACTCCTTGAACTTGACCTTATCTGAGAAGTACTTTATCTGCCCTTCCATTCTAAATGAAAGCTTTGCTGGATAGAACAATCTTGGATGTAGGTCTTTGGATTTCATGACTTGGAATACTTCTTTCCAGCCCCTTCTTGCCTGTAAGGTCTCTTTTGAGAAATCAGCTGACAGTCTGATGGGAACTCCTTTGTAGGTGACTGTCCCCTTATCTCTTGCTGCTTCTAGGATTCTCCTTCATTTTTATCTTGGGTAATGTAATTATGATGTGCCTTGGTGTGTTCTTCCTTGGGTCCAACTTCTTTGGGACTCTCTGAGCTTCTTGTACTTCCTAGAAGTCTATTTCCTTTGGCAGATTGGGGAAGTTCTCCTTTATTATTTGTTCAAATAAGTTTTCTACTGGTGGCTGTTCCTTTTCCCCTTCTGATACCCCTATAATTCGGACATTGGAACATTTAAAGATGTCCTGGAGGTTCATAACCCTCTCCTCATTTTTTTGTGAATTCTTGTTTCTTCATTCTTTTCTGTTTGGTTGTTTCTTCCTTCTGGTCCACTCCATTGATTTGAGTCCCAGTTTTCTTCCCATCACTATTGGTTCCCTGTGCATTTTCCTTCATTTCACTTAGTGTAGCCTTCATTTGTTCATCTAATTTGTGACCAAATTCAACCAATTCTGTGAGCATCCTGATCACCAGTGTTTTGAACTGTGCATCTGATAGGTTGGCTATCTCTTGGTCGCTTAAAACTATTGGCTCTGGAGCTTTGATCTGTTCTTCCATTTCAGCCAATTTTTGGTGGGGGAGTCTGGTCGCACCTGTTATGTAGTGAGGTGTGGAGCCTTAAGTGTTCACCAGGGCAGGGTAATCCAGTGACTGGGTTGTGACACTGTATGTGGGGGCGGGGTCAGAACAAGCAGTGGCACTTGTTCTGCTCTCTCTTGGATTTCGGTCCCCTCTGCCGCTTCCCACAAGCAAATTGGGCCCTTCTGGTGCTGGTTCCCAGGTGAGTGGGCTTGTGTACGTTCTACAACCCTGTGGGTTTCTCCAACAAACTGTCCTGTGAGGATGGGAGTCTCTCCTGGCACCTCAGTGGCCACAACTGTTTCCAGTCAGTGCTTTTAGGCTTTATTTCCTGTCGCTGGGGCCCCGGGTTGTACAGTCTGTCTCGCTCCCTTTTTTCACCTGGTTTATCTATCACGAATGTGTGACCATGGTCAGCCAGCTGCCTTGTGCCCTCAGTGGGTCTGCTCATTGCCTCTCCATGTCCGGGGTCTGCTAACCGCCACCTGTGTGCCCAGGTCCACCAGCTACCACTTTTTCCTACTGTGACCCCTCTCCACCAGCCACCAACTCAGCCCCCTTACCAATTTGATTGAATAGTTGTTGGACTTCCATACAGTTCAGTTTTCTGTCAGTTCTGGTTGTTGTTTTTTTTGTTTCTAAATTTTTGTTGTCCTTAATTTTGGTTGTTCAAGCAGGCACAGTGTGTCTACCTACACCTCCATCTTGGCTGGAAGTTAAGATGTGTTTTCTTTACAAAACAATGAGGCTTGTTTTGCCATCAGTAAATTAGGATTTTAAAAAATATCAATTTTACTGTATAAAATCTAGTTAACTAATTTAAAGTACAATTTTAAAAGTCACACTTTGTTAATAATTTAAATGATTATAAAAATAATTTATAAAAATAAATGCTTACAATCCTACCTCTAGGTATTAATTTGAAGAAGTACAAAACACTAATTTGAAAAGATATAGTCATCTCTCTGTTCATTGCAACATTACTTATAGTATCCCAGATATGAAAGGTACTTATGTGTCCACCAACAGATGATTGGATAAAAAAGTGGTAGATTGGATATATATTGTATGTAATATACAGCCATAATATATATACATATACATATATACAACATATAATATATACAGCCATAAAAAATAATGAAATCTTACCATTTGCAACTGATGATATACCTAGAGGGTATTATGCTAAGTGAAATAAGTCAGGCAGAAATACAAATACCATATTATTTCATTTACATATGGAATCTAAAGCACAAACAAAACAGTAACAAACTCAAAGATACAGAGAACAAACTGAGTGCCAGGTAGGAGAGGGGTTGGGGGCTGGGTGCAAAAGGCGAAGGGATTAAATACAAATTGGTACTTACAAAATAGTCACAGGGATATACAGCACAGCTTAGGAGGAATATAGTCAGTAATGCTGTAATAATTGTGTCTAGTGTCAGGTGGGTACAAGACTTACCAGGGGGATCAGTTTGTAAGTTAAATGTCTACCACCATGCTGTATACCTGAAACTGGAATAATATTTTATGTCAACTGTAATTGAAAAAATTATAATTAAAAAAATAATGCTTACATTTTATCATGTTTTGGGGTGTTAGTTTATCATGTTTGGGGGTTTTAGACCACATTCTAATGTGGTCTTACTGCACGTGACTAATACACTGATAGTTTGTAAGCACCTTGCAAATTTGGCAGTATGTAATTGATGTCCATCCTGTTTCATGTGGTGAGTCCACTGAGCATGTCTTGAATATTATGACACTGTCAAATTGCAAACAAATTTCTAAGTACTTACTACTTCTGTACCTATCTCTTCTTGGGCCAGTAACAGGTAGTTTTGTTTAAGTAGTTCTATGTATGATTCTACTCAGTTATTCTAATAAATGTTTAGGTTCCCCCCAGTTATTCCAATAATGTTCTTTGTAACTCTATTTCTTGTTCCACTTAACATCCAGTTCAGGATTATACACTACATTTAGTCTTTTTTAGCCTCCTCGGAATTAGAACTGTTTTTAAGCCTTTCTGTATTTCTCGACATATATTTTTTGAGTCCTTTTGTATTGTAGAATGTCCCTTAATTTGTATTGTTGAATTGTTTCCTCGTGATTAGTGTCAGATTAATCCCTTTAGACAAAAATACTACGTGGGTGTTTTGTCCTCCTCAGTGCGCTGCATCAGTAACAACCAGGATTGGTGGTGGTGAGAGCACTTACGGCAACATCTTTAATGTAGGAATTACATCTTTCAGAGTAATTCCTAATGACGTGAATTAATAATGTACTTTGCTACCAGAAATCACACTGGAAACGATAGAAGTTGTCCAGTAGAGGGTAGCAGAACACTGGTGATAAACCTGTAACGGGAAGTCCTGCAAAAGTAATACAGAAATGTGTAATAGACCGTTGGAAATAAAAGGATTTAAAATTTTTATTTGTATTTTTATTTATTTTTTTAAAGATTTTACTTATTGTATGGTTAACACTCATGAATCCCCTGCTGGGAGCTGGCCTGCAACCCAGGCATGTGCCCTGCCTGGGAATCGAACTGCGATCATGTGGTTCGCAGGCGGGCGCTCAATCCACTGAGCTACACCAGCCAGGGCTGGGTTTAAAATTTTCAGAAATTTTTCTTGGCTTGCATTATTTTCCATGTGTCATATAGGATATCTAAAGAAAGATTTATTATAACTTAACCATTGGCCCTACATGAGAGTAAGAAAAGCTGGTAACTGTTACTATAAGAAATCATTACATTTACTGATCAAATTAAATTTTGTGGACTTATTACTATTTATTAATGTTGTTGTCCAACACAAATTTCTATTTCACTTTTAAAACAAATGAATAGTAATTTTAAATACTGCATGCATTTTCAGGGAGCCTGCTATTTTTATGATTCGTCAGAAGAGGGCAGCACTGTCTCTTCTAACAAAGATGAGTAGGGAAGCACTTTTTCATGAATACAACACTCATGTATTCAAAAGTAATATGTGATTATTTTATTTTTTTAATGTTTTATTTATTTATTTTTAGACAGAAGGGAAGGGGAGGAGAAAGAGGAGAGAAACATCAATGTGTGGTTGCCTGTTTCGTGTCCCCTACTGGGGACCTGGCCCACAACTCAGGCATGTGCCCTGACTGGGAATCCAATGACTACCACCACCACCCCACCCCCCCACCCCCCGGCCCCAGACCCCAGTTCTCAGGCCGACAATTCACTGAGTCACACTAGCCAGGGCAATATATGCTTATTTTAAAAACATACATTACAGAGATATATAACATGACAAGTGAAAGTTCTCTAACTGCCTTCTAAAGAAAATTAAACCCCTGTTAATAGTCGGCAATTTGGCAGGATTTTTTTTTACTTAAATTATTTATGCTTAAATTTACATATCATAAGGAACTCTTATGTAGGAACTTGGGAGGCCTGAATTTTAACTGACAACCAGATACAAACTTGGTATGTAGATTTGAGCATATTTTTTAATCTCTGTATGTCATTATTCTGCTTTTTCTTTTTGTCTTTATATCAAGTTCAGAGCATTACTGCATCTTTAAGAAATGTGAGAAAGAGCTAGTGATGACTGGGAATAATTTGTAAGTATAAGGTAGTGATAGCACCAAGTTAGTCTTTTAGTTCTTTCTAATTATAATTGTTAAACTTCGGATCTTTACCTTTTTGTTTTGTTATTTTCCCCACTTAAAAATGTATAGCTTATTAACCTTGGGGAATGAGGAAAAATAGTATTTTTTAATCCTTCTCTATCACATAACCAGCTGAGCTAATTAGCTCAAACTTTCCTAAATGATTCACCTTTTGGAAAAGGGCAGTCATGGAAAGTTTCTGCCTAAATAAGACTTTTGAGGAAGTTCTGAGTAAGTGAAAATGAACTTAACATGGAATTTCTGCCGATAGCACTTGAATTAACTACAGCCAGTAGTGGGGCTTTTCTAGTCAAGGTTCCTTCTTGTATATTAGGAGTGGTCTGCAATTTAGACCACTCCTACTTGAAGATATTTTGATGGCTGAATCTCTTCTTATTGCTTGTTAAAAGTGGAGTTCTTCTAGGTTGAGTAATCTCCTGCTAATATCACTCTGTCAATTAGCAGAGCCCCTGAGAGAAATGCACCAGTTTATAGAACTCGTTTCCTGGTGCGGATGAATAGGACCAGACACGAAGACGTGACGGAGGGGTTCCCACAGTTACACTTTTTCCATGTTTCTTTTATGGCACTTACTACAGATCACATGTTGTCATGACTGGTTTTCATGGGGGGCTGCCCTCATAGACCGTGAGCCCCTTAAGGGTAGAGGCCGTGTCATTTTCTTTTTCACAGGTCCCACATCTGCAGGGTTCTTTCCAGCACTGCTACTTAAATCTGGCTGGTCTTGAAAAAGTAACCTAACCCCTTAAAATCTAATTTTGCTCACTCATGAACTTAATATATCAGCTCTTGCTACAGAACCGCTGTGGAATAGACAGCCCCAGGGCTCAGTGGTATACACCAGTAAGCATTTGTTTGTTGCTGGTGTGTTTCTGGCTGTCTGGGGCTCGGCTCATCTAGACTCGGTTCCACGCTGCTGGGGGGTTCAGCTCTGCAGCAGGCGTCTTGCACCCCCTTGGAGCAGCTGCCCGAGGCATACTCTTTTTATCACTAGAGGATGTCAGGAGGCACGTGAAAGAACAGAAAGACATTCAAAACTTCTACTGCTGTCAAATCAGTTAGCGTGTCTGACCACTGAAACAAGTCGCATGTCCAAGCTTGATATCAGTGGGGTGGGGAAATTATCTTCTTGGTCAAGAGGGAAGGAATGTTTGCTGAATGATGGTTTCATCCATCATGCAGATGCTTTTATTTTTGACTCTTTACTCTTTTTTTTTAAGATTTTATTTATTTATTTTTAGAGGGGAAGGGAAGGAGAGAGGGAGAGAAATATCAGTGTATGGTTGCCTCTCATGCGTCCCCTGCTGGGAACTGGCCTGCAACCCAGGCATGTGCCCTGACTGGGAATTGAACCGCGATCCTTTGATTCATAGACCCTTGCTCAATCCACTGAGCTACACCTGCCAGGGCTTGACTCTTACTATTGAGAGGTTCATGTGGGAGAGTGAGAGACACACAAATTAAACGTGAGAGAAAGTGGGTCTGGATTTTAGAGGGTTGTGAAGGCAGGGTTCAGCAGCTTACGTTGGATTCTCTGGGTAGCACTGAGCCATCACAAGACAAGAGCTTGAGCAGGAGACTGACAGTTTTTTGTTTGTTTTTTAAGTCCCCCTTTGAGATTAACTTGGCCTTCTAAGTACAGGTTCTTAATACAAAACTCTCACATTTTATTCTGTCACTTTTGTGGGTGACACTGTACTGAGTGCAGGAGTGACATGGCTCTCGATAAGAAAATTTGGTTTTGGAAGCCTAGAAGTAAGGAGAGAAGAGAGAGGCTTACCTGCCTGCAAAGGTGGAATGTACAGGATTCATCTGTCATTTTTCTTGGCCAGTCTTATTCTGGATCAGCTGGCTGAACATCCATAATACAGTGACTATAATTTTTGACCCTCCTACTAATAGATTGGAATTTAAAGAAAATTCCTCATGTTTTTGTTGAGTTGGCAAGACTAGGCAGGCATTAGACATTTCTCTTTTTTTATCTGAAAATTTAAGTACCATAAATATCCTTATTCACTCCTTATTTGATCATCAATTTTATTGAGGGCAATTTTTGCAGATCTCAAGTTGGCAGAATTCTCAATTAAAGTTTTTGTCCATTCCCAAATGAGTGCTGAATTAGCCAGTTTTCAGGGATCTTGTTTCATTTTTGGTTTGTTTTGGGTATAGAATGGGAATTTTCTACAGAGTGTTTCTAATTGTTTATACTGTTGCTTTTCTCTTTGAAATAACACCCGTGTTTTCCTCCCAATATTCCATCTCCCCACTCCAACTTGTACTGGGCCTTTCAGGGTGTGTCCAAATCTACACGTGAGGTGCAGTGGGAGGGCCTTTCCCAGCCTTCACACCAGTAGCCCAGGAGGGCTGTGTGTGATTCAGTAGTGACTACCGCGGTGTTTCATACTGACAAAAATAATGGGGGGGATTTTAGAGAGATGGAACTTACATGCATTATCATTTCATTTAGCGAGGGAAAATGTCCTTATCTGGAACTGTTATAGTAAACTTGAAATCATAAAGCTCAGCAGCCAGAACTTATTGAAGGCCCAGTAGGTATTTTCCTTGTTTTCATTCATTCCGGTTTTTTTTTCGATTTTGTTTCTGTCTTTGTATTCCTTTTGTAAACTTAATATCTCCTTCCTTGGCACAGGGTGACTAAGGAAGTGGATGCTACATCTAAAGAGGCCAAATCCTTCTTCAAGCAAAATGATCAAGAAAAACCACAGGCTAACGTGCCTTCAGCTCTGCCGTCACTCCCTGCTGGGTCAGGGTGAGTATTCTAGGCCCAGGCCCAAGTGTCCCTGGCACACTGAAGAAGCTGCTGTCGGTAGGAGTACGTACCTTAACTGCAGCTGTCACCTTAACTGCAGCTGTCACCTTAACTGCAGCTGTCATGGCTCCTGTCCTGAGAGACGAAATCATGCTGCTGCCCTGCCTTTGCTGAAATAGTTGCCAAGTGGAAAATGCAAAGGGAAATTAGCCAAAGGTCTCTCATTTTATATCAACCTGAAAAAGGTGCTGATTTACAGTGCCGATCACAGGGCTGATCACATAGTAAACCTTACATCTAAGAAATAATTTGTAAATGAAAATTTCAGCAGTTCTTCAGAACGTCTGATGAAGATTCGGGTTGAGTACTCCCATCCCCCGGGGACCTCTAAGGAACATAATAAGGTCAAAGCTGATTCACAGATAATTCTATAACACATTTTCAGGAACTTCATAGTCTTCTTTCATATTTTCCGTATTACTTGAGTTATTTTTAGCTGAAGACTAGAATAGAATTCTTTCTCTTTGGAGAAAATAAAAATCCCTTTCTTCTTAGCTTATGTGTGAGACGTAAAGCCTCACAGTAAATACGGAAGCCAGGGCACTAGCCTGCAGAGAAGTGAATGTGGACCACGCCCTGTAGGTAGCACAGATCACCTGCTGGCTCCCATGGGGAACTCTGTGTCCTTGAGGTGTTTAGGGGAGAAAGGTCACCTACAGGGACTTCTTGACCTTTCTGTCAGAG